>NC_140619.1:15066307-16266307 GCF_057382275.1 Copadichromis virginalis
AACTATATGCTGATATTAGGAAATAGTGAAGTCCTTTGGGGAAAGTTTGATTGTGTTTCTTATTTTTCATACCATGTGGGAGCTCATGAAAACTTAGCTATGCTAAAAGATCTTTTGTTAAAAGGATTGGCGTAATAAGCATATGCTTCAGCCTAGGGCTGCACGATTTTGCATAAAATGAGAATCACGATTTTTTTTTGCTTAGAATTGAGATCACGATTCTCTCACGATTTTCTTTTCCAGTATAAATATTTATTGCGCTTATTAACTGCACATCAACTTTGTAACAGTTGAGACTGAACAGAAAAACAATAAATAAACATAAAAACAACAAATGTCTCACATTTTGTCATTGCCGCAAAATGTTGTACTGCTTGAAATTCCGTCTCCACCATTGCTCGACACTGCGTAAAGAGCAGAAAAATAGTTGCGGGACGGCACTGCGTAGCGTTTGTCTAGGGTGTTGATCATTTTCCTAAATCCCTCGTTTTGCACAGTGTTGATGGGAGCCATATCTTTGGTCAGGTGATAAGTAATGGCCTCCGTAATTTCTTTGTGCCTGCGGGAGTTCGACGGGTATAGGGAAGCGCTGTATAATGTTCCCGTTATTGATGTTTGGGTGGTTGACCGGGACGGATTTTCCCCAGTCACTTTCTCGTCATCCCTGACGTGCCAATTTTAGCAGCCAGCTTCTGTACCACGTGGTATAAGGCTCCGCCCTTGTCATTTGTTGAGCAGGAAGAGTGAGCGCTTGTTTTCATGCAGATTACGTCCCGGATCAAAATGCGGTACAATCGTCGTCTTTTTTCTTTTTTTTTCTTTTTTTAAATCGTTGTCATTTGGAAATGAGATCGCACATGAATTGAGATCGCGATTTTCTAATGATTAATCGTGCAGCCCTACTTCAGCAAATACCTTTTGATTAGCCTTGTCTCCTGCTTTCTTGCTTTGTGTTAATCTTTATTCCGTATTCACTGAGACATTTGCTAATCAATAAATCATCAATAAATGAAAAATAAATGTGTGGGAGCTGATGAAAAATATTTAGCCAGGCACTCATGAACAAGTATGAACATTATATTCTTTACTGACACCCAGTGTTGGTCAAGTTACTTGAAAAAAGTAATCAGTAACTAATTACTGATTACTCCCCCCAAAAAGTAATCCCGTTACTTTACTGATTACTTATTTTCAAAAGTAATTAATTACTTAGTTACTTAGTTACTTAGTTACTTTTTAAAAACACGATTTACAACCTGAAGAGGTGATAAAGTGATAGATCTTTCAGCCCAATTCTACTTTTTCTACATAATCCATCATACAAAATGTAATCAAATGGAAAAGTCTCTTTTTAAAACTTGTTTTATCAGTTTTAATCTTTTAACTTTATGCATCAAGCAAAACATTTAATTATATGCAACATTCTCTGACTTGAATAAATTAGTTTAACATTTAAACCTATTTTCTACACATTCCAGCACATAAAATAAAATATTTTTTGTGTTTTCACTCACTCTTTCAAACAGATGCAAGTAAAACACAGCAGAAAATAAATAAAGTCAAAGACTCAGCGGTCCTTTTGCTCTATTTTCACCTGTAAAGCAGGAGCAGGGTAGGCGGAGGGTTACCCTGGTGCAGGTGTGCTGCGGTCAGTTGAAGAATCCGCGCGAGTGTCTCCGTGAGTTTCCCATCACGTCGTAGCTACTCGGTGCTTGCTCGGAAGTTTAGGGGTTTTTTTCGCTGTAAAAAGAAGTTTTCTTCCCACGCACGATGGACGCTAATGTTTTTGTCACTTTTTATGGAATCAAACTCAAAGTAAGGTCAGTACTTCCACACTTTAAACGCTGCACGCTCATACTCTCTCCCGCACTCGATATATGATCCATTGTTGATCTGCACACAGCTGCTGTCACCAACGTCGCACTTGCTTACGTCACTGTCATGAGACATTCTCGCAAAAAAAATCACGGTTTTAGTAACGCAGTAACGCAGCGTTCCTACGGGAAAGTAACGGTAATCTAATTACCGATTTTGCAATAGTAATCCCTTACTTTACTCGTTACTTGAAAAAAGTAATCAGATTACAGTAACGCGTTACAAGTAACGCGTTACTGCCCATCTCTGCTGACACCCCTAAAAAACAGAACTTAATTTTTCACAGAGATTCTGGTCGTGTCCAAATTCATGGGCTGCATCCTCCTGAGGCCGCATTTGTAGACCGATTACGTCACAGCGACGTGCCGAAGGCTGTCTAAATTCGTAGACTGCTCCGAATGCAGCCGACAAATGCGTCCTCCTTTTCTCCGAATTTGAAGGATGGGTCGGGTGTGTCCTTCGTGGCCTACCATATCCCAGAATTCATAGCGCGGCCCAGCCAAACTCCAGTTTCCAACAATGGCGGCTGCTACTAAGTTTTAAAATTACTCATACTAATCTTTCTGGGTCACAAAATAAACTTTTAAAATATTTTCAGGCGAGAAAGTAGCTGTGTAAACATCAAATATCTTCGGAGGCGTCTGCTACCCACCAGCTCGATAGCTAGCCGGGAGCTCGAGGGTTACTGATGCGGCCGAGAACGGCACGACTCCCGGCACATCATTTTCAGATCACCGCAGACTTTCGCTGCTCGGGTTAAACGTAATATATAAGTCACTTAGACAACCTAAAAATGTTATTGTTGGGCTTTTTTCAGTGTTTTGTTTGTTCGTGAGTAAATCGGTTTGGCTGAGATTAAAGTTATTAGATTAGATTAGATAAAATAAAACTTTATTAATCCCCTGAGTGGGTTCCTCCTTGGTTTTTACACAGCTGACTAAACGTCAAACAGAAAACTGATTAAACAGAAGTATGAGACAGTCGAGAATTTACGCCAGTGTCCTGTTATATTTTAGATAGCAAGGAGCACACGGCTGAGTTTATTAAACTCCACCGAGACAGCGGTGACGCTAATCTGAAGGCTAGACCGTCCAATTTCACGGCCGTTTACTTCCGGCCTACCCGACCTTCTGAGGACCCGGCCCACGTAGACCACGAAGGCCGGGTCCTCAGGAGGATGCAGCCTATGAATTTGGACACAACCTCTGTGATCTCTGTGCTGTTACAGTCATTCAAACTGCTAATGTATTTGAATGCAGAGTTCATAAGAGTTGTACAATAAGCTGTTTTACCAGAATTCAGGACTGTGATTTGAACATTAATGGCACATCAAAGGTCAGTTTTCTGTATGACTCGCATGAAATCTGACTAATGGTGTATTTTATAATCTTCCGATATTTACTGTAGCTGTTTTTCTTCTGGTTGCCAGATTGTCTTTGCATTCTTAAGCCTTGGTTACAGTTCCCGTTACACATCATTGAAATCTGCTTGAAGTCCGTTGTCTGGTTTAATAGTGTAGTTGATTGATTGCAATATAAATTGTCAGCAGATGACTGAGAATTTGAGAACATGTTCTGTGTGGATTCCCGGGAATATCTGTTACTTTCTGTTACTTTTTACTGTAAGTTTCTTCAGGGGTAAGTGTGATGATGTACTGGGTTATGAGTGTTGGAGTGGTTACTCAAAAAAAGGTATTACATACTATTCTTTAATTTTACATTACTTTAATTAGTTTCCAGGTAGCATAAATAAGTAGATTACATTACATTACCAATGTTTTACTACATCACCTGTGTAATCGCTAGTTCATATCTTTACACTAAACTTTTCATTTTCCCATTTGATTTTCCCATTCTTTTAGTAGCCTTTTTAAGTATTACCACGAAGCAAAGCACTTCAAGGAAAAGTGATGCTGCTGTAGTTAGAAATATTTGTTTATCTCTGCTTATGTTACCTGTTAAACATCAATCCGTCTATGCTTAGTTGGGTCTGCATGCTCTTGAACATCAGTTTGAGTCTGGAAGCATCTCTCACTATTAGTTTTGTGTTAGCATTAAAGCTCATGTATAAGTGTTTAGCATATGACTTTTGTAGAGGTCTGTAGGGGTTTATATGTTGTGTTTGCATTGATGAAATGCTGTTTCTGGCCGAATTTGCTCAGTTCGCTCTTTACATGACATTTTCATCCCCCTGTGCAATGAATTAAAAGTAAATGTCACTCCTCAAAAGTTGTTGATCGCTCTCACATTTTAGTCTTTTTTACATCAAATGAGGTTAAGTGATGGTTGCATAAGAGTGCATACAAAGGCAGGCTTCATAATGTTTTTTCTGTTCAAGCATCACGCATATAATTGAAGAACTAGTACAAGTAAAGGCATAATCATATTATATTTATTCTTCAAAAATCAAGTCATTTAAAAACATGCATTTGCACTGGCACTGAGCAGTACTGTTGCTGTGCAGTAACACAGAGCAGTATAGCACAGCCTTGCACCTGACACTAGATGAGTCTGGCTTGTCACGTATGGATGCTTATGAGTCAGCCATTTCTCATTGAAACAAAGTATTTAAAGTTCCCATAGGAAAAATGAACTGTGGAAAAAATGTAATGTGGCTTTATGCCCATTAAAAGATGTGTGTTTTTTCATGTCAGCACCTATTGCGCCAGAGGGAAGCAGAAGACATATGGAAATCTTGTGCACCCAGGTGCAAAACCTATAAGCTACAAGGTAAGTGTGATAACTGTGCGACAGACACACATGCAGTGGCTTACGTTTGCTGCACTCAGTAATTTACCATACATACGTGAATTTAGTTGGACAAGGTTCATTTAAAGGTTTGTGGCCTTAAATGTTTACCTGCTATAATTAATGACTAAAACAACAGGACCTCCAACTTCAAATAAAAAATACAGAGGAATTCAAACTTCAAGAGAAAAAAGAGATTATCTGTCTAACTTTAAAGAGCTTTAATTAATTGCGACTTATCAAGACTTTCCCATTTTTCAGTGTTGTGTTGTTTACTGTGTGTTATCACAATTAATTACTTGAATGATAGAGACCATTAATCTCTAATAAGGAAATTAAAAGCACCACTAGCACTGCATCCTGCATCAGGCAGTGCATAGACACTAAATCAGTTTGCAAAAGTAATGCGCAAGCAGTTTTAAAACCCACACCCTCAGTAATTGTGAAGTTAGAAGGCTTAGGAATTCTCAGTTTTTATTTGGCGTTATACTGATGGGCTTTACAATCCTGTCTTGACTTAACTCAGTCTCATCAATCAGTACCGTTTAAAGGCAGCACTTGGCTATAGAAAAGAAAATTTAAGACAATCAAAACAGAGCCGTGGTTAGACTACTTGCTGAGGGCACACCGTGTATATGCTCACTACAGTAACAATAATGCACGATGCATTGATCAAAGTCAGGTGGATATTGTGGGAGAATAGACAAATGCTTCACATCTGCAAATACTAACACATCACATTTGTCAGACTTGTTTACGTTTTTGCACATTTTCTTTTTTGATTTATTTTGATGATCCACCAGCTGACTGAGGCTTTTCTATATAGAGCTCATTTAGGCTCAGCAAGCATGCTTTTACACAAACATGTGCGTACACACATACAGCAGTGCTTCTTTATCTCATGCCTTATTTAGTTTCTGCATTCAGTAAGCAAAACCCAACAAGCCCAGCATGTCATAGATTCACTTATAATGAAATGAATGGGGAGGAAAAGTCCTGCACATTCAAGAGCAGATAACTCCAAACACAGTCATGTACACCAAAAACATACCTCCACACTTCATTACCTGCACTTCTGCAGTTTTATCTGACATTTCAGTTTGTAATCTCTTAAAAAAATAATTTCTCTTTGACAGGTTGTAATTAATCTGCAGCTTCTATGACGAAGTCAAAAAACAGCAGGGCATGATGAAATAAAACACTAATGCAAAAAGAGAAAGCATTCGGAAAGGAACAGTTTAAACCTTAATTTAATCAGGAAGTAAATCTCTTTTGCAAAGGTGTACCGGCTCAAGATAATTAGCTGGGCCTTCTTGATGTTTTCAAACCAAATGTGACAAGCAAGGGATGGATCTATGAAGCTGGACTATTTACGATCACAAGTAGTTAGTCGATGAGCATACCCAGATAACCCACACCGCCCCTTAACAGATTTAGGAAAGTTCCTGTTAAAGTTTCAACACTGGCTCCCATAAGTTTCCTGACAATAGAAATACGTCTGAGCTCTATTGGGTTACGAGCATGATCATGAAGTGGATCAGCCCAGAACTATACAGGAGGAACTTGTTAATGTTCAGAAGGAAGTAGGAAACACAGTCTCCAAAAACACTACACACTACACCATGATGGATTGGAATCTTGCAGTACCTGCAAGATCGCCCTGGTCAGGTATGTCTTAAGTTTTCCAGTGAACAGTAAATGATTCGGATAAAGCTTGGGACAAAGTGCTGTGGTCAGATAGAACCAAACTTGAGCTCTTTGGGTCACATTCAGCATTTTCTTCATTCAAACACGAGTTGATGCCAAAGGACACATTTCCCACTGTGAAGCACAGACATGGAAAGACACTGAGGCTGTGTTTCTCCTAAGGGTACAGCATGACATCACCAAATTGAGGGGCTAATGGAATGGCCGATGTACCATAACCATAACCTCCTTCCCTCACACAAAGCACTGAAGATGGGTTGTTGATAGGTGACCCAAAACATATTGCCAAGGCAACAAAGAAGGGCTAAATAAGAAAGATATTAAGTTCCGGGAGTCGCCTAGACAGTCTCCAGACATCAATCCTATAGAAATTCTGTGGAGGGAGCTGAAGATTTTAGCTGCCAAGTGGCAGCCTAGAAACCTGAAAGATTTAGAGTTTCTGTAAAGAGGAATGGGTCAAACACTCTGAGATGTGGTCACCAGCTGACCAACTGCAAGAAGGGTCTTACCGGAGTGCTTGCCAACAAGGGTTTCTCCGCCAATTGCTAAGTCATGTTTTCCTTGGGCATCTGATATTTATTCCATCCATCCATCCATCCATCCATCCATCCATCCATCCATTCGCTTCCGCTTATCCTTTTCAGGGTCGCGGGGGGCGCTGGAGCCTATCCCAGCTGTCATAGGGCGAAAGGCGGGGTACACCCTGGACAGGTCGCCAGTCTGTCGCAGGGCCAACACACATATTTATTCCACTCAATGAAAATACATTTGTAACTTTTATCTACTGTGGTTTTCTAGACTTTTGGTTTTTATTCTGTCTCAATCCATTAAAATAAGATAAGATAAGATAACCTTTATTAGTCCCACACGTGGGAAATTTGTTTTGTCACAGCAGGAAGTGGACAGTGCAAAAGTTATGAGGCAAAAATTAGAATACAATAAGAATAAATACAGTACACAACTGTACAGAATAGAATAAAATAAAATACTATATACAGTAGAATAAAATAAAATAAATATACAATAAGATAAAAATAGAATACAAATACAAATATTATATACAACTGAGTAAAAATACAACGATGACAGAAAGGATTATTGCACTTAGTATTATTGCATATGTATGGATGTGTGTGCTTGATCAGTTAAAGTCTTTATTATGGAGTCTGACAGCAGTGAGGAGGAAAGACCTGCGAAATCTCTCCGTCCCACACCGTGGGTGCCGCAGTCTCCCACTGAAGGAGCTGCTCAGTGCTGTCACAGTCTGCTGCATGGGGTGGGAGATGTTGTCCATCAGGGATGACAGCTTAGCCGCCGTTCTCCTGTCACTCACCACCTCCACTGGGTCCAGAGGGCATCCTAGAACAGAGCTGGCCCTTCGGATCACCCTGTTCAGTCTCTTCCTGTCCCCAGCAGAGATGCTGCCGCCCCAGCAGACCACACCATAAAAGATAGCAGAAGCCACAACAGAGTCATAGAATTTCTTCAGGAGTGGGCCCTCCACTCCAAACGACCTGAGTCTCCGCAGCAGGTACAGCCTGCTCTGCCCTTTCCTGTAGAGGGCGTCTGAGTTATGAGTCCAGTCCAGTCTATTGTTCAGATGAACACCAAGGTACCTGTAGCTGTCCACAGCCTCAATGTCCATACTGTCATGGTCCTGCGACCATGACTCAGTGACTTTGTGTTTATGTTCTTTATTGTTATTACTTTCATTATTATTCATGGCTGTTTTGGGATGGTTTGTGTTTGGGATTTTAGACACTGGGTTCTGGGTTTGTGCTCCCTCTGTTGGTCCCTGGTGTTAGTGTTCCCCTGTCTCGTCAGGTTAATCAGGTCCAGCTGTTTCCCCCATCTGTGTGTGATTTCCCAGTGTCTCTTTGTGTATTTATAGCGTGTGATTTCCTCTGCTCCTCGTCGCGTCGTCTGTGTTCCTACCTGTGTTCCTACCTGTGTTCCTACCTGTGTTCCTACCTGTGTTCCTACCTGGTGTAATCCTCTGCGTGTTCTCCCTGCTGTTCTCCCTTCATGTTCAGGTTTGCCACTCCTCTGTGTAGTTTATCCCAGTTTAGTTTCGTCCTTAGTTCTGTTTGCCATCTCCACTTTGTGTTTGTTATTAACAATAAATCACCCTCACATCTGAATAAGTGCTGCATTTTGGGTCCTCCTTCCACTTTCCACACGGCCGCTGCCCCGGACCGTGACAGTACGACGCGACCACAACATGGACCCAGCAGCGCTTAACCCGTCCAGGGAGCTACGGGAAAATCTAATCGATGCCACACAGGAGCTGATCGACCTGTGGCTGGAAAGCCCGGGTGGCACGTCCCAGCGCGCTATAGAGAGGCGGCTACAGCGTCTGGTGACCGGTCTCCCATGGCTTCTGGGCTCGCTTTGTTCGTGGGAGCGGGAGTTCCTCCTTTTGGACCTCGGACTTCACCCCCCGTCTGCTTTTACTTTCGAGCAGCCCGAGGCGGTGAGCGAGCGACATGTTCTGGCTTCCCCAGTTTCCGGGACTTTGTTTTCTGGGGCTATTCAGAGCGGGATGGGAGACTGTATGGATCACTTACCCACCTTCGTGGTGACTGATCCTTCCCAAGTGGGCGTGTACAGACCCTCTGCAAGACTAACAGACTGTGTCTCTGCCACCCCTTCTGAGCCAGGACTTTATCGCCATTCTCTGGCTCAGTTCAGTGCTCGGCCACAAGCTCCCCAGTCAGTAGCTCAGCCGTTAGCCTCCCTGGGGGCGCAATTGCCTGTTCTGCCGCCGCTCCAGTTAGCCACTCAGCCACCACCATCACCGCTAGCATCGCTACAACCCACGGTTCCGGTAATAGCTGAATCACAGTTTTCACACTGTTTTTCCACCGCCGTTTCTGAGCAGGGAGACAGACTGTTACATTACGGACCTGTTCCTCAACAGCTGGCAACATTAGTGACTGTTACTCACTCCGGGGCTTCCCCAGAGGCGGGGTTGCTGCCCTCAGCTTACTCTGGACCCCTGGTGGCCAAGATGCCAGCTGTGAACTGCACCGGGCTGTCACTGCCTGAGCAGGGTCAGTGCTCTGCGCAGCTGCAGCCCTCCGTATGTGTGCCAGAGGCCCACGTGCCTACTGGTTTTGTTTCACAGGTGCCAGAGGCCCACGTGCCTACTGGTTTTGTTTCATGTGTGCCAGAGGCCCACGTGCCTACTGGTTTTGTTTCACATGTGCCAGAGGCCCACGTGCCTACTGGTTTTGTTTCATGTGTGCCAGAGGCCCACGTGCCTACTGGTTTTGTTTCATGTGTGCCAGAGGCCCACGTGCCTGCTGGTTTTGTTTCATGTGTGCCAGAGGCCCACGTGCCTACTGGATTTGTTTCATGTGTGCCGGGGGCCCCGGTGCCCACTGGTTCTGCGGCTGTTTTCGCTGGGGGGCCCGAGGAGCCCGTCCAGCCTCCTGCTTCGCCTGCTGGGGGGCCCGAGGAGCCCGTCCAGCCTCCTGTTTCGCCTGCTGGGGGGCCCGAGGAGCCCGTCCAGCCTCCTGCTTCGCCTGCTGGGGGGCCCGAGGATCCCGTCCGGCCACCTGTGGCTGCTTCTCCACCTGTGGCTGCTTCTCCACCTGTGGCTGCAGCGCCGCCTCCTGCAGTATCATCACCTGCAGCGCTACCACCTGCTACTGCCACGCCTCAGCCTGAAGCTTCAGCCTCGCCTGGTTCTGGTCCAGCTTCATCCTCACCTGGCCCAGCTTCAGCTTCAGCGTCTGCTTCGCCTAGCCCAGCTTCAGCTACACCTTCATCCACGCCTGGCCCGGCTTCATCCACGCCTGGCCTGGCTTCATCCTCGCCTGATTCTGGTCCAGCTTCATCCTCACCTGGCCCAGCTTCAGCTACAGCGTCAGCCTCGCCTGGCCCGGTTTCATCCTCATCATCGCCTGGCCCGGTTTCATCCTCGCCTGGCCCGGTTTCATCCTCGCCTGGCCCGGTTTCATCTTCGTCTGGTCCGGTTTCATCTTCGCCTGGTCCAGCCTCCGTGTCTGCATCCTCGCCTGGTCCAGCCTCCGTGTCTGCACCCTCGCCTGGTCCAGCCTTCGTGTCTGCATCCTCGTCTGGTCCAGCCTTCGTGTCTGCATCCTCGTCTGGTCCAGCCTTTGTGTCTGCATCATCATCTCCGCCTGCTGCGGTCCCGGCTTCCGTGCCCTCAGCCTCGCCTGGCCCAGCCTCGTTTGGGTCTGGAGCTAAACGGCCGTTTTCTGGACCGCTGGCTAGGCTACTGGCCGAGCGCCGTCGCCTGACTGGCCGCCGTTGCCTTCCGCACGGCCGGCCCCCGGACCGCCATCGCCTGAGTGGCCGCCGCTGCCTTCCGCACGGCCGGCCTCCTGAACTCTTTACGCACCGCCGTTGCCTTCCGCACGGCCGGCCTCCTGAACTCTTTACGCGCCGCCGTTGCCTTCCGCACGGCCGGCCTCCTGAACTCTTTACGCGCCGCCGCTGCCTTCTTCGTGGACGGCCTCCTGAACTCTTTACGCGCCGCCGTTGCCTTCCGCACGGCCGGCCTCCTGAACTCTTTACGCGCCGCCGCTGCCT
Organism: Copadichromis virginalis; assembly: GCF_057382275.1. Classification (NCBI taxonomy): domain Eukaryota; kingdom Metazoa; phylum Chordata; class Actinopteri; order Cichliformes; family Cichlidae; genus Copadichromis; species Copadichromis virginalis. Next base: position 15,077,197 of record NC_140619.1, read on the forward strand.
TCTTCGTGGACGGCCTCCTGAACTGTGCTTTGGACTCTGCTCCCCTGTGGGTTTTGTGTTCATCTTTGTTTTGGGACTCTGGGGCCTCCGTCCGTGGTCGTGGTCCGGTCCCTCCGTCCTGGGCCCCCTGCCGCCCGCCCGGATCTGGTGGTGTGTTTCTGTGGCTGTCGGGGGCCAGCCCTTGAGGGGGGGGTACTGTCATGGTCCTGCGACCATGACTCAGTGACTTTATGTTTATGTACTTATTGTTATTACTTTCATTATTATTCATGGCTGTTTTGGGATGGTTTGTGTTTGGGATTTTAGACACTGGGTTCTGGGTTTGTGCTCCCTCTGTTGGTCCCTGGTGTTAGTGTTCCCCTGTCTCGTCAGGTTAATCAGGTCCAGCTGTTTCCCCCATCTGTGTGTGATTTCCCAGTGTCTCTTTGTGTATTTATAGCGTGTGATTTCCTCTGCTCCTCGTCGCGTCGTCTGTGTTCCTACCTGTGTTCCTACCTGTGTTCCTACCTGGTGTAATCCTCTGCGTGTTCTCCCTGCTGTTCTCCCTTCATGTTCAGGTTTGCCACTCCTCTGTGTAGTTTATCCCAGTTTAGTTTCGTCCTTAGTTCTGTTTGCCATCTCCACTTTGTGTTTGTTATTAACAATAAATCACCCTCACATCTGAATAAGTGCTGCATTTTGGGTCCTCCTTCCACTTTCCACACGGCCGCTGCCCCGGACCGTGACACATACCTTGGATGTTCAGTGGTTGCAGTGGAGAATGCTTGTGCCTGCGGAAGTCTACCACCAGTTCCTTGGTTTTACTGGCGTTGATCTGGAGGTAGTTCAGCTGGCACCAGTCCACAAAGTCTTGGGTCATGAAATGAAACGAGATTTAGCCTTATTCCAACATTGATTAAATGAGTTATTTACCTCAAAATTTGACACAAGACCCAATAATGACAAAACAAAAAAGTTGATGACATCATAGGAAGTTGTGAAACTGAATTTAATCCATTTTGAAATGAAGTTAAAACATGAAAAAATGTGGAACAAGTGAAGTGCCCAAATGCACTTGGACAGCAGTCTTTTCACAACCACAAGTAGTATGGTCCCTTGCTGGCCTTTAAAAGATGGCAAGTTTTAAGCACTGCTGCATTGATTTTCCACTTCAGAACCTGAAGGTATGTCTATTTTTTATACTTTTTTTTAATACTAGACAAAAAAAAAATATTTGGTGAACTGCTATGAGAACAAACATTTTAAAACCTAAATCAAGTATGCCTTGGTTCAAACTCAGGATCTGCAGAAATATCAGTTGAGAGCAGTAAGTTAAGAATCTTTAATTTAGAATATTTTTGTATCACCCTAATGAGTGAATCGTGACTACTTTGAGCAATGGAAAATAGAAAACAAATTGTTTAAAGATATTCGATTTGCTACGTCAATTTAACGTGTTTAATTTTTTTTAGCTGTAATAGCTTTATTTTTGTTTTACAATGCATAAAATAGAGGAAGAAAATCCAAACTTTTGATGGGTACTGTCGATGGAATATAAAACAGCACGTTTTTTTTCTCACACTTATATTGATGATTAAAATACCCATTACAGATTTGAACAGAGTATTACTGTAAATGGAACATAGTGTAACAGTATCAAAGTCCACAAAATTATTAAGTAATTTCCTCCATGTGCATTTAGAGATATGCAGACACAGAAAATTAAAAATTTGACAGCAGTGAAGGCTTAAATGTAAAAAATGTACCAAGGGACACTTCCCTCCATGACGCAGATGGATAATCCAATGTGGAGAAGCAGGATTACATCTTAGGCTGCTTTGCATACTGCAACACATGATGACTCAGGGAACTTTGAAAGAAACGTTAAAGTGAGTCTCGTGCTAGCAATTTGTCACAGATGACTGAGTAGATGGATTAATTTTAATTAATATTTTAATGGGAAATTTACCTTTTGTATGCTTTGACTTCCAAGATTGACGAGTTCCACAATCTAATTGTTCAGCTAAAGTGGAGGTGGGAAATTTTATATAAATGTTAGGCTCCTGCCTGCATTTTCTCATAGTTTGTCTATGAGAAAAATATGTTTTTTACAGCTCATAGCTGTCAATAGTGAGCCTGCACGTTCCACTAAATGTGGTTCCCATTAGAAAAATATCATTGACAGGTATTTTATCCCTACAGTGAGGGAATACTGTGGCTTTGTTATGCTGAAACTTTGGATGCACTCCTCCACTTAGATGGAAGGGTTACTGCAAATCACTACAAAGTTGTTCTGAGTGACCTTTATCCTAGCATGAAATATTTCTATCCTGACTACAGTGGTCTGTTACTAGATGTGTCCCATTCCATATGGCTTAATGAACACATGTTGAAGATCCCTCTTTACCACCATCATCAAAACACCATCGATGGAATATTTTTGTATGTATCTCTCTAGTCAACCTGTTCTACATCTAACTGCAGGTTAGTACTGACAAGCAACAGTACTAACAAGAAAATGTTATAAAAGATGGTTGCAGATGGGTGGAATTTCCTATTTGTTTAAAACAGCAAGGGTTTTATTTTAGCCCACACTAAAAGTACCCCCTCCACCTAACTACATAGTCTTACTGCCAAGAACTTTTAGTGCTTTAAACTAATGGCATAATTTCATATATAAACCAAACAAGAAAGCAACAGAGAACCTAAAGTTAGAGATGAAAAGTAAACCCAAAGCATTAAAAAACAACAAAAAAAACCCCCCTCAAACAGTCCATCACAGGAAGCCAATGCCTGCCTTTTGGTATGAAATTGTATGGTTGCGCTATCAACAACTTAATGTGCCTGTTAATGTGGACTTCTATAAGGTTTTCTGCATGTTTTGTTTGTACTCACATGGAAAATTGACTCTACAGGGAGTGCAGAATTATTAGGCAAGTTGTATTTTTGAGGAATAATTTTATTATTGAACAACAACCATGTTGTCAATCAACCCAAAAAACTCATCAATAAAGCTGAATGTTTTTGGAAGTAGTTTTTAGTTTGTTTTTAGTTTGAGCTATTTTAGGGGGTTATCTGTGTGTGCAGGTGACTATTACTGTGCATAATTATTAGGCAACTTAACAAAAAACAAATATATACCCATTTCAATTATTTATTTTTACCAGTGAAACCAATATAACATCTCCACATTCACAAATATACATTTCTGACATTCAAAAACAAAACAAAAACAAATCAGCGACCAATATAGCCACCTTTCTTTGCAAGGACACTCAAAAGCCTGCCATCCATGGATTCTGTCAGTGTTTTGATCTGTTCACCGTCAACATTGCGTGCAGCAGCAACCACAGCCTCCCAGACACTGTTCAGAGAGGTGTACTGTTTTCCCTCCTTGTAAATCTCACATTTGATGATGGACCACAGGTTCTCAATGGGGTTCAGATCAGGTGAACAAGGTGGCCATGTCATTAGTTTTTCTTCTTTTATACCCTTTCTTGCCAGCCACGCTGTGGAGTACTTGGATGCGTGTGATGGAGCATTGTCCTGCATGAAAATCATGTTTTCTTGAAGGATGCAGACTTCTTCCTATTCCACTGCTTGAAGAAGGTGTCTTCCAGAAACTGGCAGTAGGACTGGGAGTTGAGCTTCACTCCATCCTCAACCCGAAAAGGCCCCACAAGCTCATCTTTGATGATACCAGCCCAAACCAGTACTCCACCGCCACCTTGCTGGTGTCTGAGTCAGACTGGAGCTCTCTGCCCTTTACCAATCCAGCCACGGGCCCATCCATGTGGCCCATCAAGACTCACTCTCATTTCATCAGTCCATAAAACCTTAGAAAAACCAGTATTGAGATATTTCTTGGCCCAGTCTTGACATTTCAGCTTGTGTGTCTTGTTCAGTGGTGGTCGTCTTTCAGCCTTTCTTACCTTGGCCATGTCTCTGAGTATTGCACACCTTGTGCTTTTGGGCACTCCAGTGATGTTGCAGCTCTGAAATATGGCCAAACTGGTGGCAAGTGGCATCTTGGCAGCTGCACGCTTGACTTTTCTCAGTTCATGGGCAGTTATTTGGCGCCTTGGTTGTTCCCCACGCTTCTTGCGACCCTGTTGACTATTTTGAATGAAACGCTTGATTGTTCGATGATCACGCTTCAGAAGCTTTGCGTCGGAGCAGTATGCATCACGTGATAGAGCGGCTGTGGCATGCGGGACCTGTTGGTGGTCTGGATACCATTTGGAGCTTCGCTACCAACCCGGCATGTCATCTCCGACAAAGTTATCCCCGAGAGAAGTAAAGCAAGTGTGTAAGTCCATCTCTGAATGTATGTAAAGCATTCCTGCGTTAAGCTTAACAAGCGACTGCCTCTTCTTGCTGCTACTTCAATCATGAAACTGGTTAATGATCAGCTGATCGGCTTTTCTGTCGCGAGTGAGTCCGTCTCTCTGGTTTGTTTTTGGCCCACTTTGCACCAGAAAGAGGAAACCAGTGGCTGAACAACAGCAGCACGTTTAAACTTGATAAGCTGTTGTTAGAATTTATTTAATATTACTTTCTACTCGAGGATCTTTTTCTACGTAGCTGACGCTGGTAACTGTGCAGGGGCGGATCTAGCAAAGTTTAGCCAGGGGGGCCGATAGGGCATTAACAGGGAAAAGGGGGCACAAAGACATACTTTTCTTTCTTATTCTCATTTAAAATGTCTAGCTTTTAATAAATAATTATCCGAATCTTACACCCAAAGTTTTAATTTGATGTAAAATGAATAGAAGTCAATTACTGTATATAGTATATAGTGACTATTAAGTCTAATATATATACCCTAGTAAGCTATAGTACTTTTTCCTTTGGAAAGGTACCATCTGTGCAGTCTGCAATTTTGTTGAAGAAAGATGTTGAATCTATTTAATATTTCTTGAAAAATAATTGATTTCTGTGCGTTTTTTTTCACACTGAATCAAATTAAGGTTGATTACGTCGATTAAGCATCATGAGGTGGAGTGTGAGGGGTGGTTCCCTATTTTTTATTTATTTATTTTTGTTGTTGCTGGGAGTTGGAACCCTATTAGTTAGGTTGCTTAATATTTATGCTAAGTACTCTTTAAAATACCAGAATAGGGAGGATGGTGTAGGTTTAAGTTTATTAGATTGATCAGTATTGCTGAACTATGAAATTTTTTTTTTTTGCATACAGGTATAACAGAATAGCTTTAGTGTAGTTGTTGTTTTAAACTTGAGTATGAACTTATACAAAATGCAGCAAGATATTTAAAAAAACAGTTTTGTTGATTAAAAAACACTATATCGGATTCATATCGGTATCGGCAGATAACCAAATTTATGATATCGGTATCGGTATCGGACATAAAAAAGTGGTATCGTGCCATCTCTACACCTGATATAGGGTGTTGATGTCATTAGACCACACCCCTTCTCATTGCAGAGATGCACATCACCTAATATGCTTAATTGGTAGTAGGCTTTTGAGCCTATACAGCTTGGAGTAAGACAACATGCATGAAGAGGATGAAGTGGACAAAATACACATTTGCCTAATAATTCTGCACTCCCTGTAAAGCAGAATCCCTTTGATTCATGAAGTGAGGAAAATTATTTACCACTTCTGTTAAAATACGATGAGAAGAGGCTCTTGACCAAGCGTCAGTAAGCTGGGGGTAAGAATGTGTCACTCCAGTAGAGTTCTAGGACCTTATTACTACCAAAGCACAATGAAGTTGTTTCTAGTGGTCTAGTGGACTGTGGTGGCTCTACACTATATTGACATTTGGATTTGTCCCAGTTTCTCATCTCTGCCTTTGCAGAATGTGCTCAATGAACCTTGTTTCTGAAAATGCAGCGTTTGAGAACATTATTGGAACCTGGACCTTCTATTGGACACTCTTTAACATCTCATTTCCTCCAACTTTTTGAAAGGCAACCAGGGAGAGAGACGGACGGCATCATTTGCGTTGTGAGAACACAGGCAACAGAGCAAGAGTTTGTCTGAGAGCAGACAAACCAATTTTCCCCCAGCAAATGACAGTTACAAAGTACCTAATAAAGCACACAGGATGTCTGCAGTTGTGACAACTGTATCAAGTCATTTATTTATCCACTTTAAGACACTTTACAATCTGACGCATGCACTTCAGATTTATATTGGTCCCTGCTGATTTCTGTCGCACCTCTTTTTTGACAGATTGCTCTTCTTTTATTCCAAGTCATGGTGACGCAGGTAGTTTGTGTACATGTGCTCATTTGTGTGTGTGTCTGTTGGAAGAAAATTAAGTCCGACTAGCAATAGCAAGTCATCTGTCACGGATGATGGAGTAAACGGGATAGTCTTAATGAATATTTTAATTGAAGCATTGCCTTTTTGAACTTTTGGCTTCTGACTTTTCTCCCAGCTGTCTCCAATGGTTTCAGCATCATTTCTAATTAATAGGCCAGTCATTTGCGATCCTGACAAATAGTCTGTTATGTACACATGCACACAAGCAGACATGCAAGAATAAGTGGGTGCACGGATATGAACTGATGCATATGTAGTGTGCACTCCTGAACACATGGCTTATGTATGCACACATATCCTTATTTGAGTATCACTGCCTGAACTCTATTAATTCTTCATATTATGTGATGACAGTAAGTAACATCACGGTATGTCTCTTACTAAATCAAGCTCTTTTTCATACTTTCAGCTCAAATCTATGCATAGTTGCAAGGATACATGCACAAACATACATCTCATTAGATTTTTAAATGACACTACCATACCATACAACATGGACAACTGCAATTGCTGGTATTGGTATTGCAATTTTGGTCTCTGTTTCAGAACTGTAACACCATTACAGCTAACAGTGCAGAACTAAGGTATGCAGAGCGGGTTCAGTATATCCTGCTGGTAATATGCAAGATTATTATCTGACAAATGGGATCTGCCAGATTGAGAGCTAAAATGACACTAAACTACTAAGCCACTCAGTATTACCCTGGTAGTGAGGTAAGATGTGAGCACAGGAAAATGTGTAAATGAGCTCTTGGCCCCACCTTTAGTATCCAAATATAAGCTGCCATACTGACTGTAGAACTGAGGGACACTGCACACTCATACCATAGCGTGCAGTGATGCTGAAATATCAATTGTCAAAACATACCCTACGCTATGAAACAAAAAACCCCAAACAAGCCTTTTTTAAGTCTTTTTTTTTTTTTGAGAATTGAAACCGTGTCCATAGACTTTAGATTAGGAAAGGATGTTGCTGTGGTTAAAGACACAGACTTACAACCAGACTTGTGAGTGAAACCAGAAGATTTAAGGCACGGTAACACTGGCTTGACTTTTCAGGCCCAGAAGACATGCCCATGTTTTGTATAAACTCTTTGGCCTGGTTTCATGTACATATACAGGATCATACTTTATACTGAATTGTACGTACCTCAGAGATAACACTGCCGCATGACTGGATACTTCAATGAATAAAGAGGTTTGGTGAGTGTATATGACAGAAATTATTATTTACAGATTCTCTCTAATGAATCCTTCAACAAATATTATTTTCAAATGTTATCTTTAGCTGACACATGGGGCTGTCTGAGCACACACCAACAGTTTTTTTTTCTTCATTGTGTCACCAGTTGCTCACGTCATCAACTGACACAAGTTGCTTTAAAACCTACAAAGAAAGTGACACCAAATTAACCATCTTTTTTTTCTACTTTATGTCTTTCCATCCTCTCTACAAAGTTTGACTGGCACAACAACACACACACACACACACAGTACCTTCTGTTATCTCTGAGGCACCGGCTGTATTTCCATATTTGGACCGGTGAATAGTAATATGACTGGGGGCCTTGAGGAGTAGAATGGGGTTATTATTGTGTCAATGCTCCTGAGTCTATACTGACAGGGTTATGGCAACACACACACACACACACACACACACACACACACACACACACAGAGTTCTCCATGTTCCATGTTTTTATCCTCTGGCTAATGCACAAATCAATGTCAGTGAGATTCAGTGTTTATATAATTATTTATATATTATTTACTCATAAAAGGTGCAACTGATCCATAGTGTAGTGATTTAGTGCATTTGCGTTAATAGGAAAAGCTTGATGCAGCAGGGGACACAAATCCTCTTTGGTGTTGTGTCAGGCAGGGCAGTCCTTTAAAACTCAGCCAAATCAAACATGTAGTGCTACCTTCTGTGACAAGGGAGGATCAGAAAGCTTTTCATTACCAAAAGCCACAGAAACTATAACCATCAAACAAAGTTAATTTCAGTTTGTGTGTTTGTTCAGTTTCATTTTCTGCAAGTGCACTCTGTGAACAAAATCCCTGAGTCTACATGATCCCTGAAATCTGAGTAAGAAAAAACAAAATGGAATGCTTATTTCATGTACCGTATGGTTTTGAGACAGTTTATATATTATTATCTGCATCCTTAGTCTTACTCGTTTGTTTTTTGCCCAACTAAACATGATGAAACAAAAATTTGCTTCTTGCTAACAAGAGGACGCAATCCTATTTTCTAGCGTGCACACGTGACTAATTTCCATGTGTATGCACATCTGGCACGTGATCCAGATCTATACACTGTACAGAACAGTACATATTACAGTGCACATTATTAGGCAAGTATAATTCCAGCAGTGAGTCCAATAGTGTTTTTCCTTTTTAATCATTACATCTTTTAAGTTGCTTTCAGCATTCCTTTGGACACAAAGTACTGGCAAAGATGTCATTTCTTGAAGTAGTTGTTAATTTTCAACAAACCATAAAAAAGTATTTAAGGATAATTTTTTACAATTATTTTCAATTAGTTTTATAAATGATTTTGATCATTTCATTATATAATTTCATGTCATAAAATTACAATAATGGGCATTAAAAATAACCCAATGGCATAACAAACAGTGTGGCAAATCTGTCTTCTGCTTTGTATCATATTAAGGTGTGCTTATCCTGCCTATTAACTCTATTTTAATTCATACTGACATGGCAATTTCTGAAGTCTTTCCCACTGATAAATCTGTCAGAACCTTTCACTTGAGTTTTGCAAAGATCAAAAAAGAGGTTAAGAGAGTATTTTTCAAATCATTGAAAAACACTGAAAGTGCCACTGCAGAAAAAAACAAAAAACAAAACAAAGATGGGCTACAGCAGAAGAAGGTGAAGAAGGCACACCAACTACCATCCCAGCCCGCTAAGAACAGGAAACTGGAACCCCTTTGCATGGGCTCAGCATGCATTAATGCTCATTAATTTATGACCACAATGTACCCATCTTCTGATAGCTGCTTCCAGCAGGATAAAAAAAGAAAAAAACTTATCCAAAGGTCAGAACATCTCAAACTCATTTCTTAAATGTTACAATGAGTTCACTATATTCAAATGGCCACCATATCTTAATTTGATCCAGCAGCCCTGGGATTTGGTAGAACAGGAGATTTGCCCCATGAATGTGCAGCTAACAAATTTGCAGTAACTGTATGATGCTATGATGTTAATATGGCACAACATATATTTCATTTCCATATTAATCTGTATTTGATCATATTTAATCACTCCTGCCTGGGGGTGAGTGAGAATAGGCCGTGGTTGGGGTGTGGGGTGTCACTAAGACATTAAAATCACATGTATAAAACCACCAGTCAAATCTAATGAAAGCTTGTTCAAAAGTTTTAATTTTCCCAAAAGAAGGTTTAAAAAAACAGTTACAATACTCTAGTGTACCTGAGTCAGGACAACAATAAGATTGGGTAATGACTGGCTAATGTTTTTTATGTCGACTTTTGATCAGCTCAACTGTCACATACCGTAGATCTCCATCTCCACTCTTCTTTGAGTTGCCATCTCTCAGTTGCGTTGAGTTTACACACTACCGGTCAGAAAACCCCAATTTTTCCAGGTTTTTATTGAAAATTAATGACTGATTGCGCTCTGAAATGAAAGCATAGTACATATGAGCAACTGGAGTTAAAAAAGAAATTATGGAACTTTTGACTAATCAAAGTAGCCAACTACCCAAGCCAGCTCGATGTGGTTTAAGTCTGGAAACTGTGCTGGCCACTCCATGTTTTTGAGCTTACCATCTTGTTAAATTTCCCTGAGGTAGTTCTGGCATAGCTTGGACTTATGTTTTGGGTCATTATCTTGTGGTAGAATGAACCCCTGACCAACTAGGCGCATACCAGAGGGTTTTGCATGGCACTGCAGAATGCTGTGGTAGCTGTTTTGGTTCAGGGTGCCTCTCACTCTTTACAAGTCACCAGGGCTGCTCAATTAATCGAATTTTAATCATGATTACGATCTGGGCTTTCAACGATCATTAAAAATGACTGAGCCGATTATTAGCCCCTCCCTTGTGCTTTACTCTCGCGCTGCTCCGTGTGGCAAATCGAGCGCACCTCTCTGCATTTTGAACACGCATCACAACAATTAAGAGGACCCGAGGAAAGCTCGGAAAGCTGAGCAGAAGTTATTTGGAGAGGAGAGTGACTGCCGTTGGTTGAAAAGAGAGGTAAAAAAAAACTTCAGTGGTGTGGAAACATTATGGGTTCGCGGAGTCAGACGTGGATCAAGTAGACATAGTGTGTAAACTTTGCTACGGTGTCATAGCTGCACCACAGAGCAACACTGCAAAGTTCACTAAACATAGATGTTTACATTTTTCATTTATTTTTTATATTGCAAACATTTGCACTGTTATCAGTATTTGCACACTATTTTATATTATTTTTTAAAGTCATTATTCAATACATTGTTATTGTTAACCCTTTTAATCCCTGTAGAACCGGAACCGCGTAAGCTAGCGCAATAATTTTTTTTGCATATGAAACCGGAGGAGTTGTACTTACATCTTATGCCATCAGCTTGTCCTCGGCCATGGTTTCCTTCCACATAAAGCTTTGCAAAAATTGCATAAAAAGCACTTGCAGCAACTAAAACATAATATTCCAGAAACAGGCTTTGCCGATCCGATCAGCTGTTCGTAACACTTCCCACATTGAAAAAGACGTCAACACAAACTATCGCATGTCCGCCATTTCCTGACAGACACCGGAAGTGACGTCATTTTTCGCGGAAAATGTAGTTTTTTACTTGTAGGCCTTAAAAGCCTATACTGGTGTTTTTATAAGTCATGTTTGACTTTTCTGAATAGTTTCTGGGATGCTTAGAACTCGAATTGCACTGCTGGAAATAGTTTATTTTGATGCACCTGCTGTTTTCTTTGCAAATTTGCATCATAGGATTGTTTTTTTGTTTTTCCTGCAGTATATAAAAAATGCTGTATCTCCAAAATAAAACTATGAAGACACTCAAAATAAATTTCCTGTTGTTGTAAACTATTTTTTGCAACTTTTTTGTATTTAACGTTTTGAGGAATAAGCCTCTTAAATTTCCCCAATATATGTAAAAAAAACAATTTTCAATTTTTTTGTAGTTTATTGCACTTTTTTTGCAATTAATATTTTTTTCTTTATTATTTGTCACATGCATAGTTATACAAGTATAACACACAGTGAAATGTAGCCTGACACGCTCCTCGACATGTGCAAAAATTGGGGGGGGGGGGGGGGGGGGGGTGTAGAGGAAGAACATTATATATATATATACACATATAGTATATACACTGGGTGAATGTGCAGTAGTAGCAGCAAGCAGGTGAATTCTGTACATTAATATGAATAGACATCTGACTAATGTAATTACTAATGTAATTAATGTAATTAATTACTGACGTAATGCATAAATATTATTAAAATATGGGCTATAACAGTTGTATTGATGTATAGCAACTTGAAATGCTCCCACAAATGGCACTACAGCATGTAAAAATATAATATAAGCTCTGGCGGACTTGGTTCAGACGTAGTGCAGAAGCTGCAGGCGCTTTCTCCTGATGCACCAAACTTTATAATGGGGGACTTTAACCATGTCTCCCTTAAATCAACTTGGGCAATCTGTATCAATATGTATCCTGTCCTACCAGACGGGATAAAATGTTGGACCTCTGTGTGCATCTTCTGCCCATCTATAAAACTGTCTTAAAACGAGAGAAGACAAAGACTAAGGATGTTGACATATGGTCAGAAGAATCTGTGCTTATCTTGGAGGAATGTTTTAAGTGTACAGATTGGGAAGTTTTTATTCAGTCTTGTGGAGATGATCTCGACGCTTTGGTGGATGTTACTAGCTCTTATGCAGTATTTTGTACAGACATGATTATACCCCGTAAGCGCGTTAAAGTCTACGCTAACAATAAGCCATGGGTCACTAAAAGCGTCAAATCCTGTTTAAGGAAAAAGAGACGGGCCTTTAAAGAGGGGGCTGTTACCGATTTTCAGACAGCCACCAAGGAAATGAAAATCGAGATCTTGAAAGCAAAACAGAGCTACAAAAACCTTCTTAAAAGCAAATTTGCTGCAAAAAAATTTGGGTCTGCCTGGACTTGTATGAAAACCATAGCAGGGTTTCAAAATCCCCAGAGCAGTAGTCAGGTCATTTTAGATGGTTTTAATTCAGACAGAGATTTTGCAAATGCTTTAAACATGTTTTATGCTCGTTTTAGTTCTTCTGATTTTAGCGAGGATATTTTGGAACTGAAACTGAAACTGAGAGATACTCAGCACTTTATCATTGAACTCAGCGATGTTAAAAAGGCCTTTCATACAGTCAATGTGAACAAGAGCCAGGGTCCTGATAATATTAGTGGCCGCCTCATGAATTTTTTTTCACATTCTGTCTCTCACAGTTGAAGTGTACCTCTGGTGCAAATTACTGACCTCTGTCATCATTTTAAGTGGGGGAACTTGCACAATCGGTGGCTGACTAAATACTTTTTTGCCCCACTGTATGTGCCACAGTGAGCTTTATATATTTACTAGATATGTGTGTTTTGTTTTTTTTTTGTTTTTTAAAGGGATGCCAAATGCTGTCATTTTTCTGTAAAGCAAATTTACCTTGTCTTTGGGTATAAATAAAGTTACCTTGACCTTGAGGTCTTAAAGGGTTAAATAAATATCGTCAAATAATCGAGATCTCAATTTCAGTGAAAATAATCGTGATTATCATTTTTGCCATAATCGAGCAGCCCTACAAGTCACCAACCATTCATCCAGCAAAACAGCCTCAGAATATCAGAGCACTTCCTTCTCCACTTTTGACAGTTGATGCCACAAACCATGGACCCATCCTTTTGCCTACTTGACGGCATACAAAGATCCTGTGTAATGAACCAAAGTTTTCAAATTTTGTTTCATTAATCCATAATACCAGTCCTCAGTAAACTAATGGTGGTGTTTTATGGCCCTGGCAAACCTCTTTGTCTCATTCTGAGATCTTAGCAATGGCTTTCTTGCTGCAACTCACTTATCACACAAGCTGTTAGCCCTTAGAAACTTGTCCTCTGATTCAGTTGTGGCTTTGGGTCTGCCAGACCTCTTCCTGTCAGAGTTTGCCCCACTTTCTGAGTGGTTTTTCATGGTTGTGCCCACTGTTGTTCTGCATAGGCCTGAAGCCCCTCAGTGAGATCATTCACAAGACTGACTGCGGATACAGACTGTGGAACGGCCCAAGTGTCAGCCACCTTGTCTACATGGATGACATAAATCTGTACATGAAGAGTGAACTGATCCACCAAGATTTACAGCAACGACATTGGAATGTCATTCAGATTGGAGAAGTGTAGTCGGACGGTAACGAAAAGAGGGAAAGTAGTCACAACTGAGGGGACTGGACTACCAGGAGGTAACACTGAAGACACTGAGGACAGCTACAAGTACCTGGGAATACCACAGGCAAATGGGAACCACAAAGAGGCTGCTAGGAACGCTGCAATCACCAAGTACCTTCAGAGGGTCAGGCAAGTCCTGAGGATTCAGCTGAACAGTCAGACGAGGAAGTTCCTGACCATGCATGGAGGGTCCAACACCCTGAGATTGTACACTAAGTGGAAGGAAGGAGCGCAGGGACTAGTGAGTGTCAGTAACACAGTCAAGGATGAGACAGCAAACATCCAGAAGTACATCAGAAAAGATGGAAAGACTTGCTCAGTGAATACCTCAGGCAGTAGAAACCCAAGATAGAGGAGCAAGAGGAGGAACCATCATGGAAGGACAGGCCCCTCCATGATATGTACCACTGGCAGATATAGGAGGTGGCTGACATTCAGAAATCTTACCAGTGGCTGGACAAAGCTGGACTGAAAGACAGCACAGAGGCACTAATCATGGCAGCACAAGAACAAGCTCTAAGTACAAGATCCATAGATATCTATCACACCAGGCAAGACCCCAGGTGCAGGCTGTGTAAAGATGTCCCTGTGACAATCCAGCACATAACAGCAAGGGGCAAGATGCTAGCAGGCAGGGCATACATAACCAAGTGGCTGGCATAGTATACAGAAACATCTCTGCCGAGTATAGCCTGGGAGTCCCGAGGTCAAAGTGGGAGACGCCCCCTAGGGTGGTCGAGAATGATTGGGCTAAGATCGTGTGGGACTGCCAGATACAGACAGACAAAATGGTGATTGATAACCAACTGGACATAGTAGTTGTAGACAAGCAGAAGAAGACAGCTGTAGTGATAGACGTAGCGATACCAAATGACATTAACATCAGGAGGAAGAAACACGAGAAGCTGGAGAAGTACCAAGGGCTCAGAGAAGAGCTCAAGAAGATGTGAAGGTAACAGTACCCAGGGGTAATTGGAGCGCTTGGTGCAGTGACCAAGCTAGACAAGTGTCTCCAGCAGATCAACATCTGCCATCTCTGTTCAGAAGAGTGCATTCCTGGGAACAACAAAGATACTGCGCAGGACCCTCAAGCTCCCAGGCCTCTGGTAGAGGACCCGAGCTTGAAGGATAAAGACCGCCTGCAGGGCTGAGAGGGGAATTAAAAAATATATATATTCTGGATGCCAATACATCATAGGCATCCAGTTTATAAGCATGAATCAATATGAATTCATCAGTTGCTTAACAAAGATAAATGTTTCCTTTCCTCCACTGTGCAAGATTAAAGGAAGGTGATGCAAAATGATGATGGTATGATATTTGATAGCCAGCACATCACAAAGGAACAAATGAAATCACTAACTCTCGTACTTGTAATCTCTGGGACAATCAGTGCACCCACTAACGCTTTCTCTCTCTCTTCAGTGCGCCTGTGAGCACCACACCACCAGTCGCCCCTTATGTAATGTACTGTACCTCAGGCCGCTATTCTAAGAATTCCCTATCAAGTATTATATTGTGTATGAAGCCACGCCAAGTGTTTAGGTTTTGTTTTGCCATATCAGTGCAATCCTGAGTTATTGTAAATGAAGCTTCTTTTAAGTTAAACTGTTCTTTTAAGTTAAACTTCTTTTAAGTTAAACTGTTTTGCCTCCGCACTTCAATCCTGCACTTGAGTCCAGTTCTGGTACAGACCTCTCGCCTTCTTTGACAGAATGAATCTTTCAAATCTCTGCAGTCACTCTGTTTTATAATTCAAACAAAAAAGTTTATCTGCACATGGTGAATTAAGCATCATGTTATTAATCGTTGATTTTATTTTTATTTAAGTTTATGTTTATCACATCAGTCATCTACATATACCCTGACTGACAGCAGGTAAATCCCCACTTGATTATTATTATTTTTTTGATAAACCCTGGAACCCTGGAAGGAAAACCATTTTCTCACATTTATATTGTGTCATTATGAGTAAACTGTGGCTGTAGAAACTGGAGTCAAGTAATTTTGTGGTATCAAAATTGCATTCCATGCTTGGGATCTGTGGATCTTATAACATACCATAAACTCTAAGAGAGAGGTCTGCTATTCTGGCTTGTATGCACTGGTGAGTCAATTAGCTGGATTTTTGCATGCACCTACAAATGTGATGCGCTCCAGAGACAGCACATAAGAGACCAGCAACTGGCCTGAACTCTATACTCTTCCGCTTCAATCTTCCCATCCTCCTTTGCTCCTCTGATCCACCGACGGATGGAAAAATTAAAGGGCAGGAGGAGGAAGAAGAGTGAGATGAAAGACATGGCAATCTAAAAAGAGAGGAAGAAATCCAATTAAGGACAGAAGAAGAAGGAAATTTATGCAATCAGATGATTTTCCCACCAAAGGCAACTCTGTAACAGGCTGTAAGACTCGTTGTTTATGCATCACAGGAAAGAAGTAAAAGTCAGAGGAGAAATACTCAGTATACAGCAGGAAGGGAGAGATAGTAATTAGGTTCTGAAGTAACCTAATGTTATTTTTACAGTTTAGTGCAATAAAGCAGACAGTTTTGTACATTTTAATGACTGCTTTTCTTGCACATGTCAGAGAAATCAGAGATTTAAAGTTAAAAGAAACATTTTTAATCCATTATCCTTCTGAGAAGTATTTGAGGTTATTTAATTTTAATACAGTTAAGCTAAAACAGTGGTTCCCAAACTTTTTTTGCTGGGCCCCCCTTTATTTTACATGAAAAATGTTCACGCCCCCCCACCCCCCGCGCCTGCACGCGCGCATGCACACGCACTAACACATCCTCCAACCACACACACCCATATTTTGCTCCATTGCGGTTTATTTCACACCTCAATCATTTAGTAAACAATTAAGCAAATACAAGTAATCTGCAATAAATGACAGGTAGTAATAAAATAAACTACTAACTCTTTTATGCTACGTCCGCACCTACACGGTTATTCCACATGTAAACGGCGTTTTGAATCACCGAAAACGGAGATTTTTTAAAACCCTTTTTTTGCGTTTACATGTGGACCATTGACTGTAGAAAAGATGGACGATGCGACAGCGCCTCTTACCATTGTGCAAAAATGAAGCCAAAATATCCCACTTGTGGAGGGTTCCATCTTGCAAATTTGAAGCCAGAGTCTGCGCAGTAGTGACTTGAGGTGGAGCGACTGTGTAACGCTCCCGCCCACACACCCGCTGGACGTGACCGCAAACACACCCCCCTACACTTTTTACATAGCCCGGCTGCTCGAGTTTTTTTGCTGGTTTACCGCGACTGATGACTCGTTTAATTAAGGTAAATACAACCATGTCACTGTTATTAAAAAAATAAACACAGCTTATCAGCTTATAGTTCTAAAATCACTCTGTTGTTAATCCTTTGCTAGATTAGCCGCTAGCATACACACTGTGTTGGAGGCTTGTTGCTAGCTAGTTAGCGATGCTACACACCTGTTTTTAGACAGCGATGAGATCAGCTGCACACTCCACAGAAGCCCAGAGTTACTATTAATATCAAAAATATAATGCTGTCCTTTGAGATTTTAACATAAGACATAAGACTGTGAGTGTAATGGATCTAAAACTGTTTAAATCTTCAGAGCCCTCTACAGCCTGGTAACATGGAAACTTTAAAAACAGCAGCAGAACGTTTCAGTAGTGTAGTCTAATTTGTTCTTTTCATTTAATAATAGAGTCCATATTATATCAACAGCTACATTCACCCTGGAGAGAAACTAGTGAGGGAGACCATCAGGACCAAGCTGGGTTTCCTGGGTCCAGAGGTTTGGAGAAACTTCTTTCCTTTCTTTCATCACAGCTGTCCTGTGCCAGAAGTTCTGTTGACCCTCTGAGAGAGGCTTCATTTAAGAAACACCAGGAACACTGAAGCTCATCGCATTGATCAAGCGGGACTCATCATCTTCACCAGCAGCTCCCTCACAGGGAAATCTTCAGCACTCCTCTGTAGACCCGCCCCAGAAGATGGATAAGCCCAGCATTTCATGAACACTGTGATGGAGACCTTTGGTTTGTGTAATGTTATAAATACTCAGATACTCCCCAGAGGCTCTGGACTTTTACATAAACATATTATATTCAGTCCTGTAGAAAGTTCTATATTTAAAAATATATGATCCTCTCTGGTTACTCTGGTATGAATAACTCTGAATTACTTTATGGTAAATAACACACTATCTGCAAAAAACTGTGAAAGAATTCCAGATGACAAGTTTGTACTTCAACATACAAGTGACGACCTTTGAAATTCATCAGGTTTTATTTAATTGTGTTAGAGAAAATCTCATGTGCTCTTCATGCAGCTGAGTACATCAAATGTTTAAAATGGAAGCTGTGCAGGTCTGAGATCAGCAGCTTTGTGAAACACCAAACTGAGGTCCTGTTAATGCTGATGTATAGTGACACAGTTACATGAGTGATTAATCCTTTTGTTTTTTTGTCTTTAACTTTATCAATAAAACAGCTGCAGCTTTCACTACAGCACATGTGGTACTTTAACCTTTGTACTGTTTTCATCAGTTCATTTTGCAGTTAACATGTGACATGTTGGATGATTTGTCTGCTGTCACTGGGTGGTGCTGAGGTCTGAATCTGAGGGCAGCTCCTGTAATCACAAGGACAACAGAACCATCAAACTCAGATATAAATTTTATCCCTCAAAATTGAAATAAAGCTGATTCTTCTGTCCTCACACACTCAGGATCTGAAGTTCTTCTCTTACATTTTTTTCAGTATTACAGTACACTACAGTACTTTAATCCATACTTCCTGATTAATGAGGAGTTACTGAAGTACAAGCTGTCAGGTTAAAACACTCGGTCGTGTTTTCGTAGCGTAAACGCTGGCCCTCCTCTCAGAGCCTATGCTCTATCTGCTATTCCCGAACAGAGATACGCAAGTTTCTCTGTGACTGCAGCTGCCAGTCAAAGCTGTTATGATGACGTTTCACCCCAATTTAACACCACCGCGGTAGGAATTAGAATCAAACTTATGGGAGAGGAGACCCCTTGGACATCAATCAGCATGATGAGAACTATTGATAACAAAAGAAAGAATCTTATCTTATTTAAAAAAATTATCTAAGGAGAATTAATAAATTTTAGTCTGACCCCAGTCCCATCCACTAACATGGAGGAGGCGGGGTTTATGACCTGCAGCCTGACACCAGGGGGCGATAGAGACATTTTGGTTTCATTATTGGGGAGCTGTCGCGTCGTCCACATTTTCTACAGTCAATGGTGTAGACGAGGAATGCAGAGTTCGTCACGCAACATCAAAGGTATGTGCCTTTTTTCACCTCATGCTATGCGCCACATTATTGTTTACATGAGATGAATTGCAGAATGGCAGATAGAGAGAAAATACTGTTACTGTTAATCTGACTATCTGCAGTTTTTACACGCTTACATATACACATGCAGTTACTGTCCCTCCATTTAGAAAGTCAGAGGCGTCACGGTGTAATTATTTTACTGTAGTTGTTTTTTTTCTGTGTAATAATATTCAACGTTGCTATCAATACATTTTTCAAAAAATGCCTCTCTGTGCAAAATGGGTTTAAAAAAATAAACAGCTGTGGGACACTGTTTGTCTGTGACTTGAACCGGGGGAACAAATCGTGGTAGGATCAGCCTGATATTATCCCGTTGTAACTTTACTGTATAAAGAGCTAACATCTCCAAAACGTCAGGAGTAGTTAGTCATTACAACAAGTGTTTGTGAACTAAAAATCAAGAATGTGGAATACTGTTTGTCCGTGATTTAAATAGCCCAGCGCTGCTCCCAACGAAGAGAAAACCAATCCTGCAGGGGAGACCTACCTCGGCACTTGTGCAGGTGAAGCCAAAGGGAAGATATGCGTCACCATATTTTCTAGTCTTTGGCTTAGAATGAAGTTGGTTTTGGAAACATATTCAGCAATGCTTCATCTCCTGCTTTGCATTTCTGTGGGCGCCCCGTGATAGCAGTGTCCAAGCGTTTTGTTTTTTTTCCGTGGCGACCGTGGCTCAAGAGTTGGGAATTCGCCTTGTAATCAGAAGGTTGCTGGTTTGAGCCCCGGCTCGGACAGTCTCGGTCGTTGTGTCCTTGGGCAAGACACTTCACCTACTGGTGTTGGCCAGAAGGGCCTTGCTTTTGTCAGTCTGCCCCAGGGCAGCTGTGGCTACAACTGCAGCTTGCCTCCACCAGTGTGTGAATGGGTGGATGACTGGGTGTGTAAAGCGCTTTGGGGTCCCTAGGTGGGACTAGTAAAAGCGCTATACAAATACAGGCCATTTACCATTTCCTTTTCATACCCCCCCCCCCCCCCCCCCCCCCTCTCCCGCCATGGCTCCCACACTTTGGGAAGGTCTGAGCTAAAAGAAGCATTTCCGACATGATACTCATTTGAGATTAACATGAATATTTAAACACTATGCGGCTTCATCTTTGAAACACTTGATGGCTGGTACCTGTAAGGCCGCTACAGCTGGTAATCTTATTAAGCATGGGCTGTATCAGTGCATCTCAGCTGCCTCTTTGTGGTTAGTTACAGGAAAGCCTTTAATTCTGCTCCTGAATATCAGGTTAAGGGCCAGACCCTAAATGGAAGCTAAGCATCTCACTTAAAACAAAAGTCAAAAGTCTATTGTATCTGTCTATTAAAATAGGCGTCAGAATGCTTCAATGCATTTATCTGTTTGTTTTTAACAAGTTATTTACCTTTTTAAAGAGACTGTGGCTTTGCATGATTAACAGATTGTCAAATTGAGTTAGCAGAGCAGAACTGGGAAAAGACTCGATTTGATTTCATATTTCATTTGTGATTCATGATCATCATTCATTAGCTGAGCTGCACACAGCTGCTTTGACTGTCTACACGTTGTTCCAATGCTTTCTTATACTATGGAACTGGATTCTGCCATTCAGTGAGATGCCACACATGCACAGGGTGTCCTTTGATGTCACTCTTTTATGTCGCTCTTTCATACAGCGCATGGCAATATTAGACACTGAAAGAAGCTCTTTTTTTAGTGATTAATTATCATAAAAACACACTGCATTACACTCTGATGCAGGTTTTTGTGAAAGCAGATGGAGTAGTATCATGCAAATAAGCAGATTTCTTTGTGATTTATCAACTTAACACATGTATTTTCTCATTAACCAGCTTGTCTGATGAGATATAGATGAGTGTAGTGTGGAAAAAACTGTTAATAACTTGTTTAATGTGTAAGTCAAATCCTTCACATAGAAGTGTCAAATCATAAATAAGGAACATTACCTCCCACCATGTCTAGTCTGGCAAAATGGTAAAGTTCAACTGGTGCTGCTCCATCAGGCATTTTCAGAGTAGTACAAAAGTGAAACCACTTGTTTTTTTTGTCAATACCTACAGAGTGATTAAAAACATTAATGGAAAATTCAAGGTGGTGTATTCAACAGTACAGCAGGTTAAATTTACCACATCCCAGTTAATTATGTCATATTTGTCATATTATGTCATATATTCAGCCGCGATTCTTTCACTATTATATTAATATATTTTAATATGATTTTAAAATGAAGGTGTAGGCCTGTTTTTAAGCTCTGTTAAAACAGTTTTTTGTATGTAGCCCTCAAAAGACAGGCAGCTACAAACATGATCATATAGAAAAGGTGTTCCTGGAGAGTAAACAGAATGTAAAGTATTTAAACTGAGCTCCAACTTAAACACTGTGGCAGTAATATGGATCCATATGATGCTGAAACATTTTTCTGCAGTATGAGCACTTTTCCTGATTCTCTAAAGCATAGAATGTCCACTTTAGTGTTGCTGTCTCCTTCCCAGCATTATTATATTGTTTAAAACCAGTTACTGTAAGAGGCATACTAAAACCTAGTGCTTGGTGTCCTCAGAAAAAACGGCATGGATGCTGAAGATTATTTTCTGAGATATGTATTGTACAATTTATGTTCATAATGTTTTGAAGGCCAAATATTAGAATTTTATTTGTGTTTTTTTGTTTGTTTTGTTTGTGTTGTTGTTGTTTTTTAACTATTGGGGAAAACTAAAGCAGTTGCATTAAAGCCCAACGATGTCAGCTAGATGATTACTACTAGGTGTCAGGCAGTTTACCTTTCCATAGAACAATGTTTTATTTGCCTTATCACAGATGTCTACAAGCTGTGACTGCACTCCATCTTTGCCGAATAGAATATGCCGGCACAATGCATGGCCAGAGGTACCCCTGTGTACTTAAAGTCATGCCTTGGCTTTTTGCAAATAGTAAGAGGTGGTGACACATAAATGCATAAATAGCTGTTAACTAGCTTTTCTACATAAACAGCTGGGTGCCTAACAGCAGAAAGTGAGATGAGAACATCAGATTTGATGATATCCAGTTTGTGTGTCTCATTTCAGGGGACAAAAATGGCTGAAAGCAAGAGCACAGGAAAGAGAGAAGGAACAGAGGGAGGAAGAACTCTCAGGAGAGGTGGAAGATTCATTTAGAGCTGCACTGCCCCACAGTGTCATTAGTCTGCTAGCCTCTCAGTGCCACCACCCTGGAGATTTATATGGAGGGCTTGAGGCATATGTGAACAATAAAGAAAGACCATATGTATATTTAATCAAAAGTGAATCCTGTTACTACTTGTCTTTCAGTGAATGTTTGATAGGGCAACTGGCAACTTACTGTTATCACCTGCTGGGTGGTAAATGCAGCCGCTCAGCTGTGCAGCATCTAACCACAATCAGATAACAGGGAGGATATGGAAGATTCATAAAATCATCCTCCACACACACGCAAACTTTAATATTTTAACTTTTAAACGGGAGTGTAAAAATCTTCACTGTGGATGTTCTTATACATCAGTACTATGAATGCAATAAATTTAATGTCAGCCATGCAAGGACAAATGAAGTGTGGTTCACTAGTCAACCAATTGGCCAACTGAGAAAAATAAAAGATTCAAGATTCAAGCTCTTTATTGTCAATACAACAATATACACATTATACAGTGTATCGAACCCCAAGCCCATTTATAAGACTATCAAAAATATATCGGCAAGACATATAAAACTGGAAATTACAAATAAATAACAACACTAAATTTGAGTAAAATTAAAAAGATAAAAAGATACTACTACTAACCATATGTATGTGCCATAAACAAATACAGGAAAAGAGACAATACAAAGTGATCATGTGCAATTACAGTACAGTGAGATGTGCAGTTGGTATTGAATACCAGGTTCAAGTTATGATCAGGATATTGTACACAAGACATGTAACCATTAGGGGTGCAAGGATACTCGTATCGATATTGAACCGTTCGATACAGTGCTTTCGGTTTGGTACACATATGTATCGAACAATACAAAATTTTTAATTTAATTTATCAACTTTCCTTCCGACGATGCTGTCTGTGTTGAGCGCTCAGTGGATCTGCGCTCGACAGTGCATGGTTTTCATGTGACGTATGACCCTGAAGGTAAGCGCGTCATGGACTAAAGTAAAACAGTATGTTGGATGTGCCACGCAATGCTCAATTACATGGGTGGGAACTAGTGTGTTAGCGCAGTTAGCTCGTTAAGGTGTTGGCTGTCCAGCCCCACGCACGGGGCGATCCGCAGTAGCTCGTTAACGGAGATTTGCCGTGTTGTGGCGTTAACGTCATTTCAACGAGATTAACGCTGACAGCACTAGTGGGAACACAACGAATATGACTGCACATTTACTCCGACAGCATCCTAGTGCAAAGACAAGTGGAAGCAGACAAAAACAACAAGCACGCATGCTGCTAACTTTACCCGAGTCATTTAGACAGCCGTTGGCACATGATTCTCCTTATGGGGACCTGATATGTTTAATATGCTGCTGAGAATATAGCCCAGAAGAAGCGTATAGTATAGCTTTTATTTTGGAAAGAGCCATTTCTCTGTAATAAACTCTCTTTTCCAAAGATGAGTGATTCCTCAATCAGATACAGCAAAATCGCTAGCCCGATGTCCCGGGGCTAGCGATTTTTCCAGTCGGGCTACCAAAATCTATCTCTGCCCTGCCCGTCGGCCTATCGTAAGAAGGAAAAATATATGTCAATGCTTTTGCATTCTTTCGGAAATGTAGCTGCGTAATTATGTCATTGGCATCGGTGAGCCACTGTCAATATGTGACATATTGAAATCGCGTTTGAATTTGCGCTTGTTTTTTTGCTTTCACTTTGCAATCGCGTGAACGGTGTATAGAGAGCGACAGCACTGATCTGTGAGTGATGATAATTTGTGCACCAATTCCTCTGACATAGTCTTATCAATCGTTAGCTTACTATGCAAACAAGACAAGTGAAATCTCCCGCAGCAAGCTTAAACATGTGAGAGGTTGATCACGCAGAGAATCGCTGAGCTTATGTGAGTGCGAGTGTAAAAGTAGCAGGATTTATATTTTAGTTCTGCTGAGCCAAATAAGACAGGTCAGGGTGAAGAAGTGACAGCCAAAGAAAAACTTACCACAAAACGGAAAAGTTATGACAAATCAGACTATAAGGCAAAAAGAAAGTGCAGCTTTATGGTTTCATGGACAAAAGAATTTCTGTGGCTGCAATATGACGAGCTAAATAACCAGGGGTGCACATAAGTGGTCCGCAGGTGCGCATTCGCTGTCAAAATAAAAAACGCGCACAAGATAAGAAGTTGCAACGCGTGTTTGCGTACATAACATTTTCAGGAGGAGGACAGACATTTTTTTAGAACTCTTAAAGATGTCGAAGAAGCTCCTTTAAGCAATTACTTTTGTTTCCCTCCACCTCCAAACAAATGTCAGAAGGAGTCCGAACCACAAAAGAAGCACGTATTCTCGGAAAAGTGGTTGCAGCAGGTGAGCTGGCTTCAAACAAATGATGAACGCACAGAGATGTGGTGCGGAATGTGCCGTGAAAATCCCACTCTAGCGGACAAAAACAGTGCCTTTTATATGGACGCAAACGCGCGTTGCAACTTCTTATCTGGTGCGCAACATTAAATTTAAAAACTGTACTTTTGAGTTAAAATATATATTTATAATTTTAATAAATGACAAATTAAAAAGGCATGAACATTTTTTTTGGTATCGAAAAAATATCGAACCGTGACACCAAAGTATCGAACCGAACTGAACCGTGAATTTTGTGTATCATTGCACCCCTAGTAACCATGTAACGTTCTCACCCGACGAACAAAGTATGTTCATAAAGGGAAAAACAATTAAAACTCTTGTGAATTTTAATGTTGTGAAATATTTTTGTTTTCTTGTTTTTTCATTTGCAGACAGAGTGGCTGTAATCGATTGGATAACTAAGTGGCATTTTGATTCCGAAGCTCCTACAAAGAGCTTTTAAACCCATCAGAAGACCAGTGATACCACAAGAGTTAAAAGACTGGGTTTAACAACTTTTATGTTTCATCATACACATGGCTCACAAACTAAACAATGAACATATACATACATATAGTATATATGGTATACAAACACACTGAGATCACAGGTTATGTGAACAAAGGGGTTCAATCAGTGATATTCCAACAATGATTTAAATATTTGAAGTCTGGTATTTTGACAATAACACTGATGGTGGATCTGGCAGATGTTTTAACTTTCATAATATTAAACGGTATTGTAGAATCCTCCGCTATTTCTCAATGATGGGAGTGTTTTTAGGATCAACAAGTCCCATATTCAGAGACTGATTATATTAATGTTCTTGCTGAAACAAAGCTAGTAATTTTGGAGTCCAGTGTCACAGCAGAGGGAGGATTCCACCTTCAGAATAATATCAAATTGCATATGATCCAGCGGTTCTAGAAATGTAAAGCAATTAAATCTCTTCTTTCTAATCGTTTTAACAATAAAAAGTAACATTAAAGTCACATGATGAATGACCCTGTCCATCAAAATGACAGAACACAAAACCCAGTGCAAACTCTAACTGGGATGGTTACACAAGTGTTTCTGTAAAAAGAAGAAAGAAATTGAGATAAAAATGTAAAGTTAATGAAGTCGACACAACAGCTTGATCAGAATACTCTGCATAAGTACAGAGCGCGCGCGAGAGAGCTCTACAGAACTACAGACACTAAACTGTCAAAGCTACTTCACTATCAAGCATTGTGAGTTCATTAAAACAGGCTTGTTAAAAACTTTAATGAAAGGCATCAAATGATGAAACAGACAAAAATAAAGCTTATGTCTCATGTCTACAGCGTTACTGAAAGTGATGAAAAGTTCTCTTTCCAGATGTATTTAGGTTGGCCTTGCAGAGAGGTGTAAAGTCTAATAGGGATTAAGAGCTTGAGCCTCAATGACAGATGTTCTGTGATGAAAAGATTCTCATTATAAAAGGTTTGTTGTTAGTTGGGAATAAGGATATGATGAAAACATTCCAAAATATTTAGAAATAGTATAACCAAAAAATGATACCAGGCAGGTGTAATGACTACAATATGGTAGGAGTCCAGCTGTGGTGTGAGTAGAGTGTTGGAGATGTAAAATTTAAATTGTGTTTAAGCAAATTATTTAAAACCTTCATCTAATTTTATACAACAATAGCTATGATTTTTATTGAAGAAGTGGCAATAAGAAATAAAGAACTAACGTAAATGTTAATTCAGCATCATAAATGTAGCAGTTCTGCAACATTCTGAGCACAAGCAGGTTAACCTGATGAAAATGTCGGTTTTGCAGGTCATTATAAACCAAAACACAGGAACAACGCAAATTATGAATGATGCCACTAAACAAGGAACAATACTGCAAGAGACATGCTTTCTTATACTATACTATACTATACTTATACTATACCTATAACAATACTATAACAATGAAAACCTAGTCCCAGAGCTAAGCCTCTGAAAGCCAGTTGGTTATACTGGTGTAATGTGCTCATTTGTTCTGGTGTCTTGGTTTACATTTGATACCAAAATATCTGGGCAAATAATGCAAATTTTTTTTTTTTCAGCAGTGATCTTGACTTTTTTCAGGAGTAATGATACATTCCATACTGGGCATATGAACGTGGTTAAAATAAGTAATTGTAGCTATCCAAAGAAAGATTATTATTATTATTATTAATGAAATATGTTTTATTAACAAATATATTGTACTTTTGTAAATGATATATTGACAGATCTGTAGATCCATTTTGGGTTTATTTCTGCATAAATCTTTATTTTATAGATTTATCTCAATACTGAAAAAATGTGTAATATGTTATTTATGCAAATCTAAAAGCAAAATTGTAAAAAACAAACAAACAGTGGAACCACATTGCAAGGTGGTTAAATTTCACTTTTGAATTTAGTAATTAACTGTGAGCCATGCTACTTTGTGAACAAATTAAGGAAACAAGTCCAAGGTTATAGTCCATTCCATTTCATTTCAGTAAATTTAATTCCAGTGTAACAGATAAACCAAACCAATACTCATATCCTTTATTTATCTAGTCATAGTCATTTATTTATTGATTATTTATCTAATCTCTTCTCATACATATCATGGCCTATATAGTAAAATCTCACAAACAAAACAACACAACAGCCACATCCATCCACAACTGTTAAAAATAAATTATTTTAATAACAAGGAAAAACAAGTAGCAGATTCTATGACTCCTGGGCCACATCTGGCCTTTGGTTGATAAAAGATGTCAACTTATATTAAAAAAAGATTAATAAAAAAGTTTGAAGTTCATGTCTTGATTAAAAAAAAAAATCAAAGTGCATTTACTGAAGTCAGAAGTACCGCAATGTGTTTTACTTAGTTTATGGAAAACAAATTGCTCTAGTAATTGAATTGCCAAAAGGATGCTGAACGCACAGAAAAACAAGAACTTGATGCAGAGTGATAACCCAAAGCTAGCAAAGCTGCAAAAGCAAAACAGACTTTTTACAAGCTTTACGTGGAGTAGTCAAGACCAGTGATTTCCTACAAAATTGCAACAAAACACAAAACCATTCTGGTTGACTCTAAAGATGCTAATAGACCATGAGAAAAAAATGTATTTGAGAATGTGTCCCTCTCTAGGCAAAACGTAAGAAGTTAGACTGAGGATATTGCACAAAATCTGGAACTTCAGTTGAAAAAAAAGATGCATGCTTGAATGACTATCTAACCGATGGCTATTGAAGGGAAAAATATTGGATTTCTGAATCAGATGCAATATAAGGTGATTGAAATTAACCCTGAACTGGAATTCGTATTTTGTATTGTATTATACGCCAGGAACTTTTGGTTAAGTCAGTCCTAACATATTGCTGTATTGTTGATGTTGTAAGTAAATAGTTAACTTCAACAAAACACTGTTTGTTGTACTTTTAAAGGAGCATGGTGACATAGGCAAACAGCTGTCAGGTGGCTCAACTTGGGAAAAGTGCTAAAAAGAGTATGGGACTTGAGAGCATGAATTTGAGAGTTTGGTGAGAAATGACAATGACATTCCAGAGCTCTCAGATGCAAACTGGAAGAACAATCTTTTTGTAACTGCAAGGCCTACTTACACATGAAACGTACAGCCTGGGAAAGGATTTCATGAGAAAGTTGCAGTTTCTTTCAAGGCGATAGGAGAGGAAAATTCTTACTCAAATGCCAACATCAGCTGAACGTCTCAGCTAAACTATAACTGAAATAGCAATTGCATTTTGCATAAAGTATTTGTGTGAAAATGTGTGCATTTTGTTTACAAATATTTGGGAGAATGTTGATTAAACGGTAATAAAATGTTGTGATTTTACTATGGCTGTTTCACATATGATATGATAATTAATTGTAATATCTACTTTTACCAACAGAGCTTTAGAAAATACAAATATTTTATAAAAGTTATAAAATAGAGTTTATAAAAAATAACATTGAGCATAATTGACTTCAGCATATTGGAGGAACAGAGGGAATGCAAAGCTCAAAATGAAATCACTCTATTTTCGTCTGAAGGAAATAGGATTCCTGTCAAACTTTTTACACTCAAATGCTTCATCTTCAAAACCCAGAACTCTCTAAAGCAGAGGACAACATCAACTACATGTTAAAAATGGGTTTTACAATGTTTTAAAGTAGCTGGGTTTACAAGAGCTTCGACAAAGCGAGTCATGAAACTGTTCTTAATTTTCCTCATTGGATAAAGCTGGTATTACAATTATGTATTCAAATATAATTATTCACTTGCATTAGTCAAACCACTAAGACTGATTTTGGTGATTTGCAGTGACGACATATAAAAAGATTTGAATTATATATATATATATATATATATATATATATATATATATATATATATATATAAACACCCAGCATGCCCCTGCGGGCGGTTTATCCTTCAAGCTCGGGTCCTCTACCAGAGGCCTGGGAGCTTGAGGGTCCTGCGCAGTATCTTAGCTGTTCCCAGGACTGCGCTCTTCTGGACAGAGATCTCCGATGTTATTCCCGGGATCTGCTGGAGCCACTCGCCTAGCTTGGGAGTCACCGCACCTAGTGCTCCGATTACCACGGGGACCACCGTTACCTTCACCCTCCACATCCTCTCGAGCTCTTCTCTGAGCCCTTGGTATTTCTCCAGCTTCTCGTGTTCCTTCTTCCTGATATTGCTGTCATTCGGAACCGCTACATCGATCACTACGGCCGTCTTCTTCTGTTTGTCTACCACCACTATGTCCGGTTGGTTAGCCACCACCATTTTGTCCGTCTGTATCTGGAAGTCCCACAGGATCTTAGCTCGGTCATTCTCCACCACCCTTGGGGGCATCTCCCATTTTGACCTCGGGACTTCCAGATTATACTCGGCACAGATGTTCCTGTACACTATGCCGGCCACTTGGTTATGGCGTTCCATGTATGCCTTGCCTGCTAGCATCTTGCACCCTGCTGTTATGTGCTGGATTGTCTCTGGGGCATCTTTACACAGCCTGCACCTGGGGTCTTGCCTGGTGTGATAGACCCTAGCCTCTATGGATCTTGTGCTAAGAGCTTGTTCTTGTGCTGCCATGATTAGTGCCTCTGTGCTGTCTTTCAGTCCAGCTTTGTCCAGCCACTGGTAGGATTTCTGGATATCAGCCACCTCCTCTATCTGCCGGTGGTACATACCGTGCAGGGGCCTGTCCTTCCATGATGGTTCCTCGTCTCCCTCCTCTTTCTTGGGTTTCTGCTGCCTGAGGTATTCACTGAGCACTCGGTCAGTTGGGGCCATCTTCCCAATGTATTCTTGGATGTTCGTTGTCTCATCCTGGACTGTGGTGCTGACACTCAGCAGTCCCCGGCCCCCTTCCTTCCGCTTAGCGTACAGCCTCAGGGTGCTGGACTTGGGGTGAAACCCTCCATGCATGGTAAGGAGCTTTCTTGTCTTTATGTCCTGGTTTCTATCTCCTCCTTTGGCCAGCCTATTACCCCAGCAGGGTACCTGATCACGGGCAGGGCGTACGTGTTGATGGCCCGGATCTTGTTCTTACCATTCAGCTGACTCCTCAGGACTTGCCTGACCCTCTGCAGGTACATGGTGGTTGCAGCTTTTCTAGCGGCCTCTTCATGGTTCCCATTCGCCTGCGGGATCCCCAGGTACTTGTAACTGTCCTCTATGTCTGCAATGTTGCCTTCTGGTAGTTCAATCCCCTCTGTTCTGACTACCTTCCCTCTCTTTGTTACCATCCGACTACACTTCTCTAGTCCGAACGACATTCCAATGTCATTGCTGTATAGCCTGGTAGTGTGGATCAGTGAATCAATGTCTCGTTCACTCTTGGCATACAGCTTGATGTCATCCATGTACAGGAGGTGGCTGACAACTGCTCCGTTCCGTAGTCGGTATCCGTAGCCAGTCTTGTTAATGATCTCACTGAGGGGGTTCAGGCCTATGCAGAACAGCAGTGGGGACAGAGCATCTCCTTGGTAGATCCCGCACTTGATAGTGACTTGTGCTATGGGCTTGGAGTTGGCCTCTAGTGTTGTACGCCACATCCCCATTGAGTTCCTGATGAAGGCTCTTAGGGTCCCATTGATCTTGTACAATTCTAGGCATTCCAGTAGCCAGCTGTGGGGCATTGAGTCATAGGCCTTCTTGTAATCAATCCAGGCAGTGCACAGGTTGGTCAGTCTGGTCTTGCAGTCTCGGCTGATTGTTCTGTCTACCAGTAGCTGGTGTTTTGCGCCTCTGGTATTCTTGCCAATTCCTTTCTGTGTCCCGCTCATGTATTGACCCATGTGCCTGTTCATCTTAGCCGATATGATGCCTGACAGGAGCTTCCATGTAGTACTGAGGCAGGTTATTGGTCGGTAGTTGGAGGGGACCGGTCCCTTCTTGGGGTCCTTGGGGATCAGGACCGTCCGGCCTTCGGTTAGCCATTCCGGGTGTCTCTCGTTAACTAGCAGCTGGTTCATTTGTGCTGCCAGACGCTCGTGGAGTGCAGTCAGCTTCTTTAGCCAGTAGGCGTGAACCATGTCGGGCCCTGTTGCTGTCCAACTCTTCATACTGGAGACCCTTTCTTGGATATCTGCCACTGTGATGGTTACTGGACCCTGTTCAGGGAGGTCGCTGTGGTCTGCCCTCAGATCCACTAGCCACTGAGCATTGCCGTTATGGGTTGCGTCCTTCTCCCATATGCTCTTCCAGTATTGCTCCATCTCCAGCCTTGGTGGTGCTGTTCTCTTATTATTATTGTTCCCTTGCCACTGAGAGTACACCTTTGCTGGTTCTGTGGAGAACAGCTGGTTTATTCTCCTGCCTTCTATCTCTCTGGTGTACCTCCTCAAGCGGCTGGCCAACAGAAAAAAATCAGAGTTTATCTCATACAGAAGAATTGAAGAAGTAATGGATAGAAGGTAAGGCATGAGTGTGGTGGTTAAATGTAGAGAGTATGGCTGATGAACTGAAAGAGCGAGAGGATATGATGGAGATAAGGAACGTGTGTGCAGGCAACTTCGTGGTGGGGAAGCAAGGCCAAGAGCATTGGAGTAGATTCAAACTGTTCTACTTAAGTGTAAATGGGATTAGAAATGAAACAGACATCATCCTAAAGGAAAAGTATGTGTATAGTTGAGGTGAGAAGCATATCAGACAGAATCATGAGTTTGAAGCTGGAAATCGAAGGGGTGATGTTGAATGTTTTCAGGCGTAGGCCCTACAGGTTGGATGTCAGAAGAGAAAGAGGAACTCTGGAGTAAATTGAATAAAGTGATACAGAGTGTTCCCAGGGAAGAGACAGTAGTGATTGGACAGACTTCAGTAGATATGTAGGTGAAGGAAACAGAGGTGATTAGCAAGTATTGGTCATGTATATTGTTAAAAAGACAAATGCAAAAAGACAAATGGTAGCGTATTTTATGAGAACGATGGGAATGATTGTGGTGAACGCATATTTCAATAGACGGTAAAGGAAGGTGCACACGGGTGGACTACATCTTATCCAGAAGGAGATAGGAGAGTACATGTCAGGGGAGAATGCAGCGAGGCAGCATTGGATAGTAGTCTGCAGAATGACTCTGAGTGAAGGCATAGCCAATGATTCAATGGTGGAAGCTGAAGAGGGAAGACTTTTGAACAGAGTTCAGGGAGGAGTTGAGATAGGCTCTGGATGAGAGGGAAGGATTACCAAATCACTGGAAAGGTAGTACTGAGGGAAACTGCCAAGAAGTTGTTTGGTGGATCCTCTGGACAGAGGAGAGAGTGCAAGCAGACTTGGTTTTAGAATGGTAAATGGCCTGTATTTATATAGCGCTTTACTAGTCCCTAAGGACCCCAAAGCGCTTTACATATCCAGTCATCCACCCATTCACACACTGGTGATGGCAAGCTACATTGTAACCACAGTCACCCTGGGGCGCACTGACAGAGGCGAGGCTGCCGGACACTGGCGCCACCAGGCCCTCAGACCACCACCAGTAGGCAACGGGTGAAGTGTCTTGCCCAAGGACACAAAGACTGAGAATGTCCTAGCCGGGGCTCGAACCGGCAACCTTCCAATTACAAGGTGAACTCCCAACTCTTGAGCCACGATCGCCCCAGATAGAATGAAGGAAAGTATTTAAAGCAAAGAAAAATTGGGATAGTCAGGGAGATCAAGAAAGTAAATAAGAGTAATGAGAGGTTGGTTGTATAGCAAAGGGAGAGGTGGCATAAGCAAAGGGTTATGGTGAGTTGTATGTGAGACTGGAGGGACTTTAGAGTCGTGGATCAGATTTTAAGTTTAGGGGATAATCTTCACATTCAAGTTTTTGATGATTGTTTTCTCTTTGTGATTACAAGCGCGACCCTCAGATTCAGTCATCAGTCACAATAACCATCAGCACAGACTGTTAAAACTGGAGCAGCCAGGCTACATATAAAGTCTGAAAGTCCAATATGATGTGTTTGCAGTCATATTCAGTGGGTAGGTTGGGGGATCACAGCTCCTAGAAATTTGGCTTGACTTTTGTACAGTGGGATGAAGTGGAGTCACATGGCTCATGTTCTCAATAGTTATTGTATACAGTCAGTGGCATGTGTCCTTGCTAGTTTTGTAGAAGTTATGCAGAGTTCCTTTAATAATAAGAAAAATAAATACAGCTGGCTGGAATCCCAGTCTGCAACACATGAAAAATGAAATCACTTGACATTATTGTGTATGAAACTGCCACGTGTTTATTAACCAAAGGTGTCTGCCACATTGACCTGTTTTAATCTATCTGTAAGCACTAATTGATCCTGTCACTAGGAATGATTATATGATTTGAATAAGCACAGGCAAAATTAAGCACAAGGATAACCCATACAATCAGAGAATCTGCTGTAGTTTTAGAAGACATCAGATGATGGTATGCTATAGTTGAGAAAAATATTAGTGACAGAAAAATTGTTTACAGTTACTAAGAAATTATGAGAGGGAAATCTTCATGGAGTCTTGCATGAAGCAAAAAGTTCTTTAACCTGTCTGAATTTTAGATTCAATGGCAGATCAAAAACATGAAAAAAGCATCATTTATTTTAAAAAAAAGGAAATGGCTAATGCATAATTGGAATGTGATGAATAAATCTGGATTTGATAAAACATGTAGGCTCAAGGACAGTAATATAATGATACAAAGGAAAGAGGATGGGAGGAAGATATGAGAAAAAATGCCTGAGGTCTGATTGGAGTGCATGTCTTTGATTATGCTGGATCATTGTCATTCACTTTCCCTCTCTTGTTGGCAGCTGCTGTACTTTGAATTTGAAAGCACTGTCTGTCTGCTTGATCTGTGCAGAGTGAGAGATTGGATGAGAGATTGTTATGTTAATATTCATAGCACTGTCATTGTGTACTGCCCAAGTATTTGTATGAATATAATTTGATGCTTTGGTAATATTGTTTCGGAACCATTTGTGCCTTTAGAACACCTTCAAATATGAATTGGTGAGGAATTTCTCACCAGGGCATTTTAAGTGTGTGCATTTTCTTTTTTTCCTTTTTGTAAGTAATTAATAAAATCAATGATTTTAAGAGTTTGGCATAGTTTTTTGGGGAAAATATCTAAAGGGTATGACTCTTCATTTGTTCCCAGTGTTGTGTCTATGTTTTACTCGCAGTGTCAAAAGCAAAACTGGCTAACAGCTGCTTATCAACAAAAGAAACGTATGCCTGCACTACAAAGACTCAAAAACAAACTTAAAATAAATATAGAAAAAGAAAAAGATGTGTCTTGGATAGGATCTTGCAAATCTCAAAGTTAGCAAAAAAGCAAGATAAGGTTAACTAGCTATCAGCTATTGCTATCAATGTTAGCTCATTAGCTAAATGTTACCTAATGTTAGCCAGTTTTATCTGATCAAGCCTATGTGGCACAAATTTAGAAAAACTATTGTCAAAATCAGCAGGGTATTGGTGGGATTCCTTTAGTTAGTTTTTTGTAGCTTTAGATAGAGATACAAACACATAACAGATACAAAATAACCTTGCATAACAATAATTTTGTGAGGTTTCCCTGAGTTTCTTTCAGGGTCCTTTTTTCCATTTTCCAGCTGAGATTGGTAGATTTAACAGCTTCTGATTTATTCTGCTGAGCATACCACCAGATGGATTAGTGTTTTAGACACAGTACAGGTCAGTGACTTTGTCATACCCTTGACGCTACTCTCATTACAGCATGTTACATACACACTCAGTGAAGCACGGCCATTTACACAGACACAGACACAAATACACACACATACCATGACACAAATGGGCCACTCATTCCCTGTCCCTAACAAACATGTACACTCAAACACCCACATGTGACACCATCTATTAGAGGCAGACAGGTTACAGAAGGAAATGGTGGCATACTGTGACAAGAATGGCACCATCTTTAATCACCAAACACAGACATACAATACTGTGTACAGGTTTGTGTGTAATTGTGTAAGTGGTAGGGGAAAGAAGGGATAGAGTACAGAGGGGAAGACAGCACATTACCGTGGCACAGAGGGACGAGGCTCAAATGAGATGCTGCAAGACAAGACTGAACAGAGGGACCATCCTCCTGCAGAAGGCAGCAGGAAAAGACGAGTGGGACACAGTCCAGGGAAGAAGATGGCCACATGAGTCACCTTTTTTTGCGATGAAATGTACCAGATGTTCAGTTGTCAGGTTTGATCAACCTGGCTGCTCCTACTGTGTGCTCTGTCATATGCTGCTAAGGAGAAGGAGAGCAGCCTGCACACAACTTCACTCTTGCCTTTTCCTCTTTTCCATTTTCTGCTCTTTTGAATACAACATCCTTACAACTGACATTCATAAACAATATTCCAAATACATTATTGTTTTAGCGGTGCAAATAACCAACAAATAGGTTTCAAACTTGGTACCAAATGTTTAACATGACCTTCATAGGTACCAAAGCAAATTGTGTCGTCACCAAGCCCGCATCTGTAGAAAGCATCTCCCACATTGGGTTACACATCTGTGAACTCTGGCTCCTGAGCTTGTAAATGATTCTTGTAAATGTAAATGAGGAACTTGTAAATGATTCTTATATAGTGCTTTTCTACTGTACATGAGCACTTAAAGTGCTTTATACAGCATGCTTCAATCCCACAACCACTTTCTTCTGTGCTTAAGTGCTTTCTATCTGACATTCACACACATTCACTATCCAGTGGATGCATCGTAGAGCAACTTGGGGTTAAAGTTTCTGTGCCAGGGATATTTGGCATACAGACTGGTCAGCCAGGGATAGAAACAAAAGCTACAGCCACCACTGTACTGAACTCTGTTGAAATAATGTAAAGAGATACCCAATCCATCACAATGTGACATATGCAGGTGCTGCCATTATTGTGCTATGACTTTGACTTGATAGGAGGTTTGCATAAAGACTTCGAAGAGTTTGAAAACTTTAGCCATTTCCTGTTTTTTTCCACACGACTTGCATTTGGTTTGCTCTTTTTATGTTCTTATTGTGTAGCAAAAGCACTCCATGATGTTTATCATGAAAGGTGCTATTTTATAATAAAATTTTACTTTGACTTCTGCTTTAGTTCCATTAGTTTAGCAGAGGTTTCTTTTCGTCTTCTTGGCTCAGAAACATTCTGCTTATGTATGAATTTTTCTAGCAAACCACAGTCCAGTCCTTCAGTGTTGCAGTACAGCATATTTAATGCTCCTGCGGTGGAATGTTAAATCTTCATTCCTGTGTGGTATAGAATGGCAATGATGTTGCTGGCTGTTGTTTTAAAGTCCTTCAAAGCTTTAATAACAATCTTTTGTTTAAGGTTAACTGGCAGCTTGTCCTCTGTTTATCATAAAGTCACACAATCGTTTACTTCCCAAGCTGCTGCACTTCTTATATCTAGTTCATATGACTTTTTCGTTTGAGCTGTTTTTCTGTCAGTAAGTTCTTTGATCTGCATGTTGCTTTTTCAGTCTAATGGCAATCTTAGCTGAGATCTTAACGAGACATAAAAATGATGGCTGGACACCCACCTGCCTTTGACACGTGGGAAACAAGCTACACTTGCTGATCGTTAACAGGCTTTGGCACACATGAAAGAAGGCTGAAGCCACCCAGACAGTCACAAAAATAGTAAAAAACATAAATTTCGTAGGCTTTCAGTTAATGTAAAAAAGCCAAAAACAAATTTACTGCGATTAGCATATGTTTGGAGGGTTCTGTAATTGTCAGGGTGTCAAAAAAGAAGTATTGCCGTGTTAATCATGTCAGTGACACAAACCCACTATATACTTTGTGAAAAGGGTTAACTTTAAGCAGAACAAATTGTGACTGACTCTGCACTCACTACTAAGACCACTCAGTACTAAGACTCTGTGTACTTTATTTCATGCAGTTACTGTCATGAACCGAAGTTCCACGCACAAGCTGGACCCAGGAGCAGAACACACACACAGAGCGGTATGAGAGAACAAAAAATAAACTTTATTATAACTGAGGGTGTCCCGGGAGGGTAGAAGGGAAAAAACGCACGGAACCAGAAAAACCGAGGGACCGGGAGGTGAATCGCGCAGGAACGCCAAGAGCGGGACTGTGGGAGGCTGAAACAGAAAAAGGAAAAAAGGATTATTGGGGTTTGGGAAAACGGCAGCATACGAAGGGAAGTAGAGTACGCGTCTTACGATGATAGCGGGGCCGAGGGAACCGGAGGGAGGGGTGAGGGTCCGTGAGGAGAAGCTTCAGAAAGGTCGAGGCGGCTGGGGCTGATTTTGATCCAAATTCCGGACAGGCAGGTGGACAGGCTGGTGGCTCAAACACGCCGAGCTGTGATCGCAGAAGGATGACTACGGACTGGCGTGGAGCAGCAGGCTGGGCAGGATTAAATAGTCCACCTGGTGATCGCCCGGGATGGGATGCAGGTATGGAGTTAGCAGCCACGCCCACGGGAGTGGGCATCCCATCAGCACCTCGGACGCCGGGCCGCGGACCATGACAGTTACCAAGTCTTCTGCAGACTTGGTGACACTTCCAGCACTTGCCAAACTGTTGGCTGTGCAATGAAGAATACCAAATGAGTTGCTTAAAGGCTCTGGAGTTCCCCAGCTCAATTCATGGACCAGTCTTAGAGAGCAGACTGAGTACTTCTACCTTGCGAATATTGTTCGACCACATTAACATTCTGTATATTGGCAAGCTGACTCTCAAGTGACATCGTTTTGGTTAAAAATTCATGATCACTGCAGTGATCGGGCTACATGTGGTGTGTGCGACTATAAAGAAAAATCGAAGATTAAATAGAGGGGTAGGAAATTTACAGCAGACTTTCAATGTATTAAAGCACATACACACAACACACACACACACACACACACACACACACACATACACACACACACACACACACACACACACACACACACACACAAATATCTGCATGTTTCTCATTGAACTGCTTAAAAAAAGGGAAAATAAAACTGAGGCAATAATATATTATATGTTTTAAATCAGGATCAAATCAATGCATGTCCATTGGTTTGGTATTGGGGTAGTCAAAGCTTGACCATTTCCTTGCAATGTCCTTCTTACATGCCAGAAAGATAGATATCTTACTTTTGAAATATTTCAACTGGTGTCAGTTCCAGGTACATCAACCCACCTTTTTTTTTTTTATTTTGTCTTTTTTTTTTTTTTTTTTTTTTACTATAGAGTAGTCTCTAATGCATGAATAACTATATCCCAAAAATGGGTGAATCTTTGCACAAGCACAAAACATGTGGAAGTGGTCAGCAACCATGTCTCCACACATTCTCTAGTAGTGTCCTTGTGACCCAAATAGTTTATTTTTAATACATAAGGGGAAAACAAACCGAATAAGGTTTTTTTTTCAACCAAATGTCTGACAGCTTGTAGAATTAATAGATGTTTGTTGTGTTGCGTACTTGGATTACCAACCACTTTGATAGTTTGGTGTGTAATTCTGTTTGACAATGAATATAAAATCGCTATTGTGAAAACAGGCCTATAGCCTTGAAACAACTGTCACGACCGAGAGGTCAGACCAGGTGCAAGCACTCAAAGTGCAGACACAGACGGACTCACAAGTAGATGTGAAAACAGTGCTTGATTTACAGCGTGAAACAAGACTTTAAGGTGACAACTATAAACTGTGAACTATGAGACTAAACCTGAAACGAGAAGCCTAATCTGTGAACTAATGTTAAATTCAAAAGTCCATGAAACTGGTCCAAGGGGGGTAAAGGGGGCTGTGGCGCGGGCGGAGAAGTGCAGAGTCACTAGAATGAGAGGAGACAGGGAGTCAGCTGGGTTCCCGTGGTTAACGGTAAGTATGATGGGAAATGTTCCTAATGGCTTACACGTTGCAGGTGAAGTATGGCGTGGAAGGAGGGCAGTCCAAAGGTCCGGGTGAGGTTTCAGTCCTGGGTGAATCCAAGATGTACAATGTACTGCTCCAGAAGCTGTGGCAGGGAGGCAGGCAGGTGGAGTGCAGAAAGGAAGTGAGAGTAACCAGACTGCGTGATTGCAGGAAGCGTCCAAAATGAAGGTGAGTATTGTCCAAAAGAGCAACGTGATAACCAGGCAGGTTACTAAAACAGAGAAAACACAATAAGCGAAAATACTGAGGAAATCACAAGTGAGCTTGGCAGCCTAACACTAAAACTGGTTAGCTGTAGATCTGGCGGAGAAATGTTGAGTGTGCTGGTCTTAAATACCGTAGACTGATCGCAGACAGGTGAGATGGAGAATGGAGACTCTGCCCAGAGTTGGAGCCCTGCTCTATGGAAAAACATCACACTCATCTGGACCATGACAACAACCTTTAAGAGCATTTCCTGATCATAAAATCTATAAATTGTAAGTAAAGAAAAGTTCATTATTTTATTATTTAAATTCCTTTTTTATTTTAGTTGAAATATTTAAAGTTTGTTTTCCTCAAATACAAATAGCTGTCATCCTCTTCCCACATAATATTGAAAATGTATTACCTGTCTTTGCTGGTTCAAACATGGGAGACTGTGAGGGCTATGCTGAAAGTCTGCTGCCACCTTCTTGTTTGTATTTCTTCATTATTTCATAATATTTCATAGTTTCATATTTTCATAGTTATTCCTAAGATAGAACTATCCCCCTGAACTATCCCTGAGTCTAGCTTGGAGTTGGATGTTGGATTTTAGCTAGATTTTATTCCATATGTTTCCTTTTGACTTGATACCCGGCAGTATACCAATATACCATGCACTGCATCTAAGCAGCATAATATTCTTTTAGGTTGGCCAGACCTCCTTTTTGCTTCCCAATAGTTATGCATTTTATCCTGCCAAAATGAGCCATGATATCTGTCTATCTCATGAAGAGAACTGTGACTCTGAAATTGTATCAGGTAATGTAAGAAAACGATATAACAGCCTTGGCGAAACATTCATCTTTATCACCTCTATTCCAGATCTGAAGTGCTCTGTTAACCAACTCTTGTTAACCATTTTGTTAATTATTTTTAAAGCTTGTTTAAAACGTTGCAAATCATATCAAAGCATCTGGATCAAGATATGTTATATATTTTCCCAGATATTTTATAGACTCTGCACTTCAGTTTTTATTTTTTATATTTCCCGTAATGTGTCTAGACATTATATAATTAATACAGAGTACCTTTGTTTTTCTGATATTTAATTTATTGCATGATACCTTTCCAAAGATTCATCAGGATTTTGAAGCCAGATAATTACATTGTCTGTGAAAAGGCTTATTTTATATTGTCCCTCTGCTACAGTCATGCTTTTTAAATCACTCTTCTCTCTGATATTTTGCGCCAACGGTCCTATAAGCTAGAAAAAAAAGGGGGTTGGGCTAAGGCAGCATCCCTGGGGTGCGCCTCTACAGAATCTAAAACTTTGATGCCAATTAATCCTTAATCATGCAGTTGGTTAAATTTATAAAGCTTGTATACATGTAATAAATTGATTATTAAATCCCAGCCTTTCCAACATTCAAAACAGAAAAGGCCAGCTGACCCAACTAAGTGCTTTTTCACTCTTGTCACTTTTTTAATGAATACTGTTTGATTCTCATCCATGAGATCAACTAGGAATTGTTCAATCTTTTACCAAATTATAGAAGTAAATATTTTATAATCTACATTTAATATTGAGATTGGCCGATAAGACTCACAATTTTCCCTGTTCTTGCCTTCTTTTGGGATCAGAGGTATTGCTGCTTCTTTCCACGAGGGTGGTATTTTATTATTACTCAGTGTCCAATTTCAAAGATTCCAATAAAAGAAGGCCATTGAGCAATTTGTACCACACACTGAGCATAGACATTCATTATTCTTCAGATTATTGGTAAGTGAGTCTAATTCTGTTCTTTAGTTTGGGGCATTCAATTTATATTTTACCTGCAGAGGTCAGATTCAACTTGGAAAAAAGTTAATCATTTAATTATCATTAACTATCTCAGTCCTTAAACTATATTTTCTATTTACTCTGGTTTATAAGTTCTTTTTACTCAAAAAACTTCTAATCCTAGTTTTTAACTTGTTGAGCTCTCAAATGTCTCATTTTTGTTGTTTTAGGGCACAATTCGTAGAAAATGTGTTTTATAATTCTTAATTTCTTTTCTAATTCTTTAGATGTTATCTTTAGATAACATTTAACAAACTGATTTTGAAATGATTAAATATTAACATTAAAGTTTAGAAATAAGAAATGTGCCTCAGGGAAGAAAAAAAACCCCACATAATTGAGCTTCCTAGTGTGAGGTAAAACTTGGTCCCCTTGGTTGGCTCTGTTGGTGGGTCAAAGGTTAACCTCTCAGTATAGACGGGCCCTGTTAAATCCATCCATCCATCCATCCATCTTCATCCGCTTTATCCGAGGCCGGGTCGCGAGGCAGCTCCGGGGCCTCCTCCCGGTGGGACATGCCTGGAACACCTCACCCAGGAGGCGCCCAGGGGGCATCCTTGTCAGATGCCCGAACCACCTCAGCTGGCTCCTTTCGATGTGGAGCAGCAGCTGCTCTACTCTGAGCCCCTCCCGGATGGCCGAACTTCCTACCCTATCTCTAAGGGAGAGGCCAGCCACCCTTCGGAGGAAGCTCATTTCTGCCGCTGCCCTGTTAAATGTATGATATATTTTTAGAAAAGGAAATCCAGAGGTGAGTAAGTGACGGGCAGGTGAGTAAGTGACGGAAGTGACGGACAAGGTAAGCGACTCATGTTGTAACTGACGTCAGACGCCGGAGATTTTGGCGGAAAATTAAAGCAAATGGTAGTTTAGATTTGAACAAATTCATTTAAGCTTCAGCATTACCAAATACACTTATCAATTGTCTTATAACTAACACTATTTGTCTAAATAATCTCCAACACCCTGGAGAACAACGAGGAGAGTTTAGAGACTCTCCAAGATTACATCGATCAGTGCTTTCAGGATCTCGTGATGAAGAAGACCCCGTGTGCAGCTTCCCCGGCCAAAGCTGAGACGCCGTCGTCGAAAAGACAACGCCCGGCAGATTCCCCCGGCTCAACATCGCCAGCCAGCAAAGATATTGCCGACATATTGGAGTCAATCGACAAGCGATTGTCCAGTTTCGACGCAAGGCTGTCCTTGGTGGAGATTCTTCACCGAGAATTTAAATGCTTGCGAGAATCCCTGGAGTACAGCCAGCAGCAGGTGGAAACGCTTGCTGCTGAAAATGCCACGCTAAGGGAGTCGGTGAAATGTCTCACAGATAATGTTACCCAGCTCAATAGAGAAAATAAAAAAATAAAAGAAACAGTTATCGATCTACAAACTCGTAGCATGCGTGATAATCTGGTATTTTCTGGTATTCCAGAAGCCGCTGGAGAGGACGTGGAGACCACGGTAAAAAGCTTCATCAAAACCCACCTGAAGCTGCCGGAGGACACTGTGAAGAACATCGTCTTCGATCGGGTACATCGCCTCGGCCCCATTCGGGCTACGGCCGGGAGACCACGTCCTATCGTGGCCAAATTCGGCCACTTCAAACAAAAGCAACATGTGAAAAGCCGCGGCAGGGAATTAAAAGGAACGGACTTCAGCGTGAACGACCAGTTCCCCAAAGAGATCTTGGAACGACGCAGGGTCCTCTTCCCAATCCGACGCGGCTTCATCCAGAAGGGCTCCCGCGCTGTCATCGCTGTGGACCGGCTGTACGTGGACGGACAGCTCCACCGCGACCCCA
Source organism: Copadichromis virginalis (assembly GCF_057382275.1). Lineage (NCBI taxonomy): Eukaryota > Metazoa > Chordata > Actinopteri > Cichliformes > Cichlidae > Copadichromis > Copadichromis virginalis. The sequence continues at coordinate 15,120,041 of NC_140619.1, forward strand.
ACATCACTCCGTGGCTGTATTAACCTCACACCAGATAAGAATCAGCTACACCATTTCCCTATCCACTCACACTAACTTGCATTAACATCTGTTTAACTTACCAGTATCAAATCGCATCTTAAAGTGTGATTTCATAGCAGAATTAACACCGTCACTCTCCGTCAGGGATTTAATTGGAATGTTTACGTTTTGTTTCTGTTTTTTTTTTTTCTTCTCGTTTTTTTTTTTTTTTTTTCCTCCTCTCTTTTCCCCCTCTTGGTTTTATGCTGCTCACCCCTGTCCTTGGTTTCTTTCTTTATTCCTTTCACTGCCTCGATCACCTGCTTCGACACTCATCCACAAACATCCTTTATTTCGACACATACGCACCATGCGCTCAACGGCAGCACATTTACATCAGTCAGACAGCGCACACAGTCATATAAGATACACACACACTTAAGCCAAGCCTACTCATATTAGTAACTATGCATACACAAAGTCAGACTCAGGGAGCATCTCGCCACACATTTTTTCTCTCTCTCCTTCTCTTTATTTATGAACAAGTGACGTATTCTCTCCACCTGTCTAAGCAACGCACACAGCATACATCCCTAGTTATACACAAACATCTATGGGTACACTGAGGTTCATTACATGGAATATAAATGGAGCTGGCTCCAGAGAAAAGAGGCTAAAAATATTTAACCAACTCAAAAAACTACAGGCAGATGTTGTCCTATTACAAGAGACCCACAGACCTCTTAGAGGTTCGAATGAACTTAAAACACCTGAGTTTCCTAATGTGTTCTCAGCTTGTTATAATTCTAGACAAAGGGGAGCAGCAATTTTAATACATAAAAATATTAATTTCACAGTACTCGATACAGTTATAGATCCAGAGGGCAGATTCTTAATCATTAAACTATCTATACGTGATAAAAAGCTATGTATTGCAAGTGTATATGGTCCAAATGTTGATGATCCCTCATTCTTTCACGGTTTTTTCAGTGCACTCTCTGAACACTTAGATGGCACACTTGTTCTTGGAGGTGACCTCAACCTTGGACTAAATGAAGACATGGATAGGCTCAATACAGCGGGAACTCAGCGTAATTGGCAGTCCACAAATATAATCAAACAGTATATGAGCGACTTTGGTCTTTGCGATGCATGGCGCTCCCTTCACCCCACCAGTAAGGAATATACTTTTTTCTCACATGTCCATCACTCCTACTCTCGTCTGGATTATTTTTTGGTCAGCAGCTCACTGCTGAACGACATTTCAGACACTGAGATTCACCCTATAGCTGTCAGCGATCATGGTCCTGTATCTTTAACACTAATGCACAAGAATAATACTACGCCAAGAAAAAACTGGAGATTTAATATATCACTACTTAAAGATGAAGACTTTATTAAATATTTTAAAAAAGAGTGGACTTCATATTTGAACTATAATGACACTCCCGAAACATCAGCTTCTGTTCTATGGGAAGCAGGGAAAGCTGTGATGAGAGGTAAAATAATTTCTTTCTCATCACATAAAAAGAAAAAAGAAAACAAAAATATTCAGGAATTAGAAAAAAACATCAAATCACTAGAAGAAGCCTACGCATCCCACCAAGATCAGGAAACATTGAACAAAATACGCAAAACAAAACTAGAATTAAATGAGATAATTGATAAAAAAACAAAATTCTTAGTACAAAGACTACGCCTACAAAATTATGAACATGGTAATAAATCCGGTCAATTTCTAGCAAACCAGCTAAAAATAAATAAAGAAAAAACAACTATATGTGCTGTTCAAGATTCATCTGGGAACACAATATATGATCCGATACAAATAAACAACATTTTCAGGGATTTCTATAAAACGTTGTATTCAACACAAATAAACCCATCTAAAAAAGAAATTGATCAGTTTTTGGACAACATAACTCTTCCAAAATTATTGGACACTCAAGCAATGGCACTGGATTCACCACTGACACCAGGTGAACTCCAGGAAGCCCTGATAAGTATGCCCAATAATAAGGCTCCAGGTCCAGACGGCTTTCCTGCAGAATTCTACAAAGAATTCTGGTCGATTCTAGCACCAGTTTTCTACAGAACGTTGCTGGAAATTAAAGAAAAGGGCAGACTTCCATCAAATATGAATTCTGCAAACATTAATCTCCTGCTAAAACCAGGCAAAGACCCTGTATATCCCTCAAGCTATCGTCCAATATCCCTTATAAATGTAGACCTTAAAATAATCTGCAAAGCTCTCTCAAAGAGACTGGAGAAAATAACCCCCCTCTTAATTCATCCTGACCAAACTGGTTTCATAAAAGGTAGGCACTCATCAACAAATACACGTAGATTACTTAATTTGATAGACTACTCATACAGTAAAAACCTAGAAACTACAATATTCTCTTTAGACGCAGAAAAAGCATTTGACAGAGTTAACTGGAAATTTCTATTTGCAACTTTACACAAATTTGGTTTTGGATCCTCTTTCATAAACTGGTTAAAAATATTATATAATTCCCCAACAGCTTGTGTTAGAACAAATGACCAGACATCCTCCAGCTTCTGTCTCTTGAGGGGCACCAGGCAGGGATGCCCACTCTCCCCTTCACTATTTGCAATTTTTATTGAACCACTAGCAGCAGCAATTAGACAGAATTCAGTAATTAAGGGCATAAAATGCAAGAACGTGGAACATAAAATCAGCCTTTATGCGGATGATGTGTTACTCTTTCTCCAAAATTCACAAACCAATATCTCTGGGGTGATTGAATTGATGAACTCTTTTGCAAGAATATCAGATTACTCAATTAACTGGTCAAAATCTACAGTTCTACCGATTAATTGCTCCCTCCATAATTCCTCTTCTACACCACTGCAATCGGGAAATATAAAATATTTAGGTATTAATGTTTCTCCCAAGCTTGCAGATCTAACTAAATTAAACCATATCCCACTTTTAAAGAAGGTAGAAGATGATCTGGCTAGATGGAAATGTCTACCCATATCACTCATGGGAAGGGTTGCCGCTATAAAAATGATGGTCTTACCAAAAATAAATTATTTATTCTCAATGATCCCAACTAAACCGCCACAAGATTGGTTCAGATCTCTAGATTCATGTATGTCCAAATTCCTTTGGAAAAATAAACCCCCACGTATAAGCTTAAAAACACTACAAAAGACCAAGGATAAAGGAGGACTAGAACTGCCTAACTTTCAGCACTACTTCTTAGCCAACAGGCTTCAGTTTATCTCAGGATGGCTAAAACACACCCTCTTAGATGAACCTTGGCTAGATGTAGAACAAGCACTCTGCAATAATCTAGAGATCTCAGACCTACCATTTATCAGCTCAAACATCCAACGACATGAATGCTTTAAAAGCATCAACATCAGCTCTTCTCTGACAGCATGGTGGGAGTTTCTAAAATTGACGGCGTCTTCATTAATCCCATGCAAACGTACACCTATCTGGAACAACCCTGACATATTACAAAACAATAATATGATAAACTTTTCAGATTGGAGTGGTAAAGGAATCAAATATTTAGAACATATACTAGAAGGAACAGAATTTATTTCATTTGACGGACTAGTTACACAATATGGGATCAACAAGAAAAGATTTTTAGAATATCAACAAATTAAATCCATAGTAAAAAAGAAATTTAAACCGGGTCAAGTTGAACTACAAACACCACCAAGTGTGGTTCAATTTCTTACTCTTAAACCCCCCAAATTACTATCCAAAATATACAGAATGCTTTCTAAAACAGATGAATCAATATCACTTCCTATTGCAAAATGGGAAGCGGATTTATCAGTTAACTTAGACCTAAACTTCTGGTCTCAGATTTGCTTAAAAACCTTTCATCTAATTAGAAATCCCAGTCTTCAATTAATTCAATACAAAATATTACATAGAGTGCACTATACAGGTCATCGGATGTTCAAGATGGGCTTTACGTCTACCAACAACTGCTCACACTGCCAAACCAATTCACCGGACAATTATATCCACGCTCTTTGGTTCTGTCCACCAGTTCAGAAGTTTTGGCGCGAGATATGTGAAGACTTATCGAAGTGTCTGAAATGTAACATTCCAACTTCCCCCTTAGTGTGTTTGTTGGGCAGCTTAGATAATGTCACTTCAGAAAAGAATATCGCCCATATGGTTTTCACTGCCCTATGCATAGCCAAGAAAACAGTCCTCATGAACTGGAAAAATAAAAATAATCTTAATTCTAACCAATATAGAAATTATCTATTAGTTTACATTAGTCTTGATACAGCCTCTGCCACCACATCAGATCAATTGCTCTGGGCTCCTTTGATCAGCTCCATCACCTAGTGGGGGTGGGGGGTCATAGTTTGGTCCCGCCTTCACTGTTGTGATTGGTGTGGGGGTAGGGACAGGCTTAGGGCGTCGGGGGGTTCCCCAGAGGCATCTTCCTTGGGGGGCTCAACCCGGGGTAGCGGTCATGTCCGGTTAGGGGCTCTGTTGGCTCTCAGGTGACTGTTTCCTCGCGGCTGCGTGCAGCGGGGCTAGGGGAGGGTCTGTGCTGACGGACGTGGGTTACTGACCTGGTAGCCTGGCTGCCCCTGGGTGGGTCCGGGATGGGCGTGAGGTTCTGGGGGCGCTCCGTCTCTGGGCTGGGACCCGGACCGGGCCTTGGGGGCTTGGGTCCTGGTTGGTGTGTTGCCGGGGTTGTGGGCGGGTGGGTGCATGGGGGCCCAGCCCTGGAGCAGGGTGCCGCCGGTGCGTCGAGCCACCTGGGGGGCTCTTCAACTGGTGGGGGAGATTGTCACATCTTGCAGGAGCTTTCCTCTCCTCAGGAGCTGCCTCTGCAGGAGGGGGAGATACAGGAGAGGTGGAGGAAGATCTCAGCCTGGGTGTTTATTGTCTTATGTAGTCTGGAAGATGAGTGGATGGTGGTGGGTGCAGTTTTCTCTGTGGTGGGGTTGGGTGGACTGTCCCGGGCTCTGTGGGGCCGGGCGGCGCTGCTGCACTGGGCCCGGTCTGGATGGGCCTGGGCCCCCTTTCCCTGGCGGGTCGCGGAGTATGGGGGTGCCTACTGGGGTCAGCGGGGGAGCTGGCCCCAGGGAGGGGTCACTTGCCCCTCCCTTCCTTCCCTCCCCATCTCCAGCTGCCTCCCTCTTCCCGCTCCACCACAACCACCCACACATGCAGGGCCTTGGAGTAGGGGTATGTCACCAGGGTGCAGAGGAGGCTACCCCCCCCCCTCTGTCCCCTTCTGGCTGCCTCTGCCTCAATTTTATCCCACAACTTAGACATTCACATTACTCACACTCTCATTACACATACATATAGGATCTTGGGGGTGGGCACGATACACGGAGTCCAAAGTACCATCAGGGTGTACACCCCACCCCTGGCATCGTTGCCCACCTCTCAATTTTAAATACACGTAGACATTGAGGGCTAGCAGGAGGGACCATGCGCTTACCTGCTGCTCTCTGGCAGGTAGCTCCAAGCCCTCCTGGGTTTTAAATGCACCTTAGAACACACATGCATCAACATTACAATGAGCGGGTGGAGGGAGGTTCGGAGTCTTCTCTCACCCCCGTTCTCTGCGACCTGCTGGAGCAGGGGGGCTAGGACTAGGAGGAGGAGTTGGCCGTCCGACTGCGGTCTGGAGTGTGGAGCCTTCCTGCTGCTGCGGAGTCGGGGCGGTCTGCCTCCCCCCACCGCAGGGAAAAGGGAAACACCACCTGGGTCTGGGTGCAGTTCCCCCCTCCAGGGGCGGGGGCACCTAGACCCGGTTTGTAGAGTACGCTTGGGGAGTGTGATCGTGTGTACAACGTCTGTTTATGTCTGTCTCCACGTTGGTTGAGTGTGGAGTAAGTGCATATGAGAGCATGAGGGTGGGAATGGATGTTTGTATCTGTGTGTGCCTGTATGTCTGTGTCTATATGTCAGGTTGGGTGTCAGGCGCCACCTCTCTGGGGACATCTCAGGCCCTCCAAGGTTTGGAGGCCTATCTCCCCCTACCACCACTTCCCCTGCCAGTGGCGGACCCCCTCAGACATCGGTGCGTTGGTGGTTCTTTGTGTCCGGGGATGGGCGTCCAGGTACACACCGGCTCACTCCTTGGCGGCCGCTTATCGGGGCCTGGAGCCTGGGGCTCGCTCGGGCCACTTCGGAGGTGGGGTGCCCCCGGCCTCTCGGCCTGGGGCTCGGTCACTCAGGCGCAGCTGGCTGCCGGCGGAGCTCACGGGCGCGTCACTGCAACTCCCCCTGGCTTCTGCTCCGCGGCTGCTGAGTGAGCCCTCATCTGGGACTCTCCTCAGCTCTTTCCGGGACAGTGGCGCAGCTGCCCCTCTGTTGGTCTTCCTTGGTCTCTTGTGTTCTGGGGGCCTCTGGATGTCTGGAGTTTTGATCTCCTCCACACCTGCTTCACGCCCTGGAGGACGGGGCTGTGGCCCCCCCACACCCTCTAGCAGATTATTACATGAAGGAACCTTTTAAAAAAACAAAAAACAAGCGCGTCCATGCTCACAGGTGTACACACGGGTGATCACACCCACAAACTACACCCTTTTTGGCTCCTACCTCAAAGCACACTGTGTTCTGTTGATCTTATGTGCTGCACAATAATGTTTAACATTTAGTATTTACTGTCATATTCCCATATATCATTGTGATGTTGTTTATTCTATTACTCTTGTTCTCTTCTGCTTGCTTTCTTTTTTCTTTCTCAGCAGGTGATCCAGGTGATTGATATATGCATTTTTTTTCTCTGCCCGTTCTGTTGGTTTTTGTCTTTTGCCCTTCTCCCCCGTCCCTCTTCTCAGCTGTTTCTCTTTCCCTCTTTCTTTCTCCCCTTCTTTCCCCCAGTCAAGTCTGTCCCGTATTCAGTAAGTGAAAATAAAATAAACAATAAAAGGTGAATCAAATGGACCATTACGGCAAGGCTGGGATGGTCAGTTTGGTAAAGTAAATCCGATGGGCATCTTTCCAGGCCTTTAGACAATAATTCTGATGGCAAAAGAACCAAACCAAAGAAAAAAAAAAAGAAGCATGTCACAAGCATGTGGGAGCCACACAAACTAGATGCTAGTTGCTGCTATAACATTTTATCAAATCTGACTCACCACAAAAGTTTCCACTTTGATTGATGGAGGGCTGGATACAAAGACATCCCTTCACCCCTAACACTTTACACTGGCAATATTAGTATAGTTTTCAGCAAGGATTTTTTTTTCCATTGAGATATGATGTGTTTTTAAAGAGTTCCTCTAATTGTTTTGAGCAGTGTATATTTATCTGGCTGACTAACAAGTGCTAGTTTTGGCACTGCTTGAAGACAACTATTTTGGGAATGGCACTCAAGGAACACCTGTGAACAGGAGGCATGTGTCAGATCGCATAAATCAGGGCACCTGTAACACAGGTAGCTGACCCAGCAATTTCAACTTTGTTCCAAGGGTCAGTGCCAGGTACCTAAGGAAAATATTTTTTCCACCTCACCAAGATGGCCAGATTAAACTCCCACCTTGGATTTACTCTGAAACAAGTGCAATCTTCTGTTTTTGGTTACTTATAGAACCTAGTTGCATATGTTTGAAAAACAATCTGCAGGGTGCTCCGTCTTCTGTTTCATGTCCATCCGAAAGCTGAGAAGCCATTTCCTGTCAAAAATGAGAGCAGCTCTCTGTCAGCTGGTGTAAATGTGAAATAACGACTAGTTCACACCCTCTCTGCTCCCTCTCTTTATCACCTTCCTTCCTCCCTTACTTCATTTCACATGGTGGGACTATGAGAGCGTACAACCTGTTGTCAAATTACCAGGATTGAGCAACCTTTCCTGACCTCGCCTTAGCCTTTTCATTTCCTGTCCTACTCTCTCTAAACATTTTTTTCTTACTTCTTCTTTTTCTCTGCTGCACTTTGCTCTCTAATTTGTCTTCTCCATAATACACACGAAATCACACATAACACACAACAAAGAATAAATGAAACACAAATGTTTGGATTGATTAAAATGTGTAACCAATGGCTCATGGTTTTAAATCCGCTTCCATAAAATGACATCCCATACATCATTTTCTGCAAACAGCTGAATCACTATGATACTAAACCAAATCACTTTGTTTTGGTAGGTTAGATGTAAGTTAGAAAACTTGTTGTGAATCAAAAGAGTAGAGTCTTTTTTTGGGGGGGGGGGGGGGGTTGCTTTAGATTCAACGTTTCTTGAATCTTTCGGTTTAACCTTCCTCAAAAGCTAATCAAAACTGACTCTTGAGGAAACAACCCGAGTGAATTACAGCTTAAAGTCTTCAGTTCAGTCACATCTTAATTTGTTTCATTTCATATTTACTGTGGTAGTGTACAGAAAGAAGGTTAAAGTTACAAAAATTGTCATTGTCCAAACTCAGCTTCAGATACCAGATACCAGCCCTGGCATGTTGTTAAGCAAGTGATATGTGAAAGATTTCTCTTCTGGACAGAAATCTTGGATGTCATTCCTGGGATCTGTTAAAGCCACAAGCCCAGTATAGAGGCCACTGGCCTGAGTGCTCCAATTACCACAGAGATTATGTTGCTGTAACCCTCCACATCTCCCTGAGCTCCTTGGTATTTCTCAGCCTTCTCATGTTCCGTCTTCCTGATGTTGCTATTATGTCCGCTTGGTTTTCCATCTCCAGTTTGTCTGTCTGTATCTGAAAGTCCCATAAGATCTTAGCTCGGTCATTCTTAACAACTCTGGGGAGTGTATCCCATACTCGGCACAGATGTTCCTGTATACCATGTCAAACACTTGGTAATAGCATTCCATGTATACCCTGCCTGCTAGCATTTTACACCCTGCTATTACATGATGAATTTTCTCAGTGACATGTTTTGCATTTCCTGCACCTAGAAAAGAAAAGAGAGGGGCTGAGCTGTCAACTGATCATCACCTGGTGGCGAGTTGGATCAGGTGGCGGGGGAGGACGCTGGACAGACCTGGTGCACCTAAACGCGTAGTGAGGGTGTGCTGGGAACATCTAGCAGAGGCCCCAGTCCGCGAGATCTTCAACGCACACCTCCGGCAGAGCTTCAACAGCATTCCGAGGGAGACTGGGGACATTGAGTCCGAATGGACCATGTTCAGCGTCTCCATTGCCGAAGCTGCTGCATTGAGCTGCGGCCGCAAGGTGGTTGGTGCCTGTCGTGGTGGTAATCCCCGAACCAAATGGTGGACACCAGAGGTGAAGGGAGCCACCAGGCTGAAGAAGGAGTCCTATCGGGCTTGGTTAGCCTGTGGGACTCCGGAGGCAGCCGACAGGTATCGACAGGCCAAGCGGAATGCGGCTCGGGCAGTGGTTGAAGCAAAAACTCGGGTGTGGGAGGAGTTCGGAGAGGCCATGGAAAAAGACTTTCGGACTGCCTCGAAGAGATTCTGGCAAACCGTCAGGCGTCTCAGGAGGGGAAAGCGGTGCTCTACCTGCACTGTGTATAGTGCTGCCGGAGCGCTGCTGACGTCGACTGAGAAAATTGTCAGGCGGTGGAAGGAATACTTCGAGGACCTCCTTAATCCCACTGACACGTCTTCCGAGGAGGAAGCAGAGTCTGGGGATGAGGGGAATGACCCACCAATTTCCAGGGGCAAGGTCACTGAGGCAGTTAAACAACTCCTTGGTGGCAGAGCCCCTGGTGTTGATGAGGTCCGCCCCGAGTTCCTGAAGGCTCTGGACGTTGTAGGGCTGTCCTGGTTGACATGCCTCTGCAATGTTGCGTGGAGATCAGGGGCAGTACCTGTGGACTGGCAGACCGGGGTGGTGGTCCCCATCTTTAAGAAGGGGGACCGGAGGGTGTGTTCCAACTACAGGGGGATCACACTCCTCAGCCTCCCTGGGAAAGTCTATGCCAGGGTGCTGGAAAGGAGAGTTCGTCCGCTAGTAGAACCTCGGATACAGGAGGAACAATGCGGTTTTCGTCCTGGTCGCGGAACACTGGACCAGCTCTTTATCCTCTCCAGGATACTTGAGGGTGCATGGGAGTTTGCCCAACCAGTGTACATGTGTTTTGTGGACTTGCAGAAGGCATTCGACCGTGTCCCTTGGGGTGTCCTGTGGGAGGTGTTGCGGGAGTATGGGGTGTCTGGCCCATTGCTACGGGCCATTTGATCCCTATACAACCGTTGCAAGAGCTTGGTTCGCATTGCCGGCAATAAGTCGGACTCGTTACCGGTGGGTGATGGGCTCCGCCAGGGCTGCCCTTTGTCTCCGGTTCTGTTCATAATTTTTATGGACAGGAATTCGAGGCGCAGCCAAGTGGCGGAGGGCTTTCGCTTTGGTGGCCTCAGAATCTCATCTCTGATTTTTGCGGATGATGTGGTTCTGTTGGCTTCATCGGGTGAGGGCCTCCAGCTCGCCCTGGAACGGTTCGCAGCCGAGTGTGAAGCAGAGAGAATGAGGATCAGCACCTCCAAATCTGAGGCCATGGTTCTCAGCCGGAAAAGGGTGGAGTGCCCACTCCGGGTCGGGGATGAGTTCCTGCCCCAAGTGGAGGAGTTCAAGTATCTCGGGGTCTTGTTCGCGAGTGATGGGAGAAGGGAGCCGGAGATCGACAGATGGATTGGGGCTGCAGCTGCAGTAATGCAGACGCTGCACCGGTCCGTCGTGGTGAAGAGGGAGCTGAGTGTAAAAGCGAAGCTCTCAATTTACCGGTCGATCTACGTCCCTACCCTCACCTATGGCCACGAGCTGTGGGTAGTGACCGAAAGAACGAGATCGCGGATACAAGCGGCAGATACAAGCGGCAGAAATGAGCTTCCTCCGAAGGGTGGCTGGCCTCTCCCTTAGAGATAGGGTGAGAAGTTCGGCCATCCGGGAGGGGCTCAGAGTAGAGCAGCTGCTGCTCCACATCGAAAGGAGCCAGCTGAGGTGGTTCGGGCATCTGACAAGGATGCCCCCTGGGCGCCTCCTGGGTGAGGTGTTCCAGGCATGTCCCACCGGGAGGAGGCCCCGGGGCAGACCCAGGACACGCTGGAGAGATTATATCTCTCGGCTGGCCTGGGAACGCCTTGGTATTCCCCCGGATAAGCTGGAGGAGGTGGCTGGGGAGAGGGAGGTCTGGGCCTCTTTGCTTAGGCTGCTGCCCCCGCGACCCGGCCTCGGATAAAGCGGATGAAGATGGATGGATGGATGGATGGATGCACCTAGAATCTTCCCAACCTCTACAAATCTCGTGCTCTATCTGCCAGTAGTCCAGTGCAGGTGTCTGTCCTTCCATTATGGTTCCTCTCTCCGTGCTCCTCTTCTTTCTCGTGTTCTGACACTCTCTAGGTCTAAGTCGTCTTCCTTCCAATTAGCGTACAGTCTCAGGGTGCTGGATTTGGGGTGAAATCCTCCACACATGGTAAAGAGCTTCCTTGTCTTGATGCCATTGGCTTCTTTTCATCCTTTAGGGATCTTGTTATCTCAGCAGGGTATCTGACAACCAGCGGGAAAAGAAGGGAAGTGTCGATTGCCCAGATCTTGTTCTTACCAGCTGACTCCTTGGGACTTGCCTGACCCTCTGCAGGTATTTGGTGGTTGCAGCTTTTCTAGGAGCCTTCTCATGTTTCTCATTTGCCTGTGGGATTGTGGAATGTTTTGTTCACTTCCAGCATATAGCCTGATGTGATCCCTGTAGTGGAAATGGCTGATGATTCTGTGGTTGATATCCGTAGCCAGTGAGGTGGTTCAGGCCTTTGCAGAACAGCAATGGGGAAAGAGCATCTCCTTGGAAAATCCTGAATTCAGTGGCAACTGGTACTATTAGCTTGTAGTTGTCCTCTAGTGTTGTTCACCACACCCCAGTTTAATTCCTGATGAAGGCTTTCAGGGTACTGTTGACCTTGTTCAGTTCTAGGAATCCTAGGATCTATGTGTGAAGCACTAAGTTGTAGTCTTTCTTATAGTCAATTCAATGGGGGAAAGGTGTGGTCAATCTGATCTAGAGTGACTGCTCTGTCTACCAGTAGCTGATATTTTTTCTCCTCTGGTCTTTCTGCCAATTCCTTTCTTGGCCCTGTTCATGTATTGGGCCATGTGGTTGTTCATCTTAGCTGCTATAATGCTTGACAGATGCTTCCAGGTGGTGTTGAGGCAGGTTTTTGACCAGTAGTTGGATGGGATTGGTCCCTTCTGGGGATGCTTGGGGATCAAGACTGTCCGGCCTTTGGCTGGCCATTCAAGGCCTGTCTTATCCATTAGCAACTGCTGCATCCTAGATGCATGAAGGAGCGTTTCCGCAGGTCTTTCCTCCCTGCACCTGTCAGACTGTACAATCAGAACTGCTCCCAACAAACAGATGTTTACATCTGCGCTGTAACTGCAATAATTTAATCAACCGATTCACACTACAACCTGATTTGCCTTTTATCTGTAGTTAATTTTATTTCATTTAATAACTGTACAGTACTCTGTTCATAGTAACCATTGTCCTTAATGTAAATATGTAAGAAAAATTGTATATGTTTCTGTTTTGTGTCCTGTGTACTGTTTGTTGTATATGTGTCTTTCTGGCTGCTGTCACAACCAAATTTCCCCTTGTGGGACAATTAAAGGATTATTCTATCTATCTATTCTATTTGTGCTGCCAGGACCTGGTGCTGTCCAACTTTTCATGGTAGAGACAACTTTTAAATCCTACCTTTTATTTTACTCTGAACAAAATAATCTTCTTGTTTTTTTCATAATGCTTTGTTTTTTCAAACAAGCATTGCACGCCCCATAGTAAAAAATGGTGCCATTTAAAAATGACAGGCCCAGTTTGCAAGCTGACTAGTGGTACAGCAGGGACTGTACCTCTTCACCCATTCTATTTGCCATTTTAATAGATCACTTCACCTTTTGTAGAGAGCAATTTCCTCTAAAGGGGTGTAAAATGGTAACTGCTCTGCAGCTACTATTGACATGAGCAGTGTGACTTTGGCTTGTATTAAAGTAGTGCAGTTCAGTCATGTTCAGTTATGCAGCAATTTTTGTGTTGTAACATAGTAGCTTTGATTTGGGACCTCAGAATTCTTCCAGTAAGGAAAACTAGAACTAGAAAGAGTACCAGTAAGACCAGTATAGTGGTGATTAGCTATTTGAAGAGCATTTGAGAACAACAACGACAACAACAAACGTTATTTATATAGCACATTTAAAAACCAGTGCTGTACCAAAGTGCTTACTCAAAGAGTAAGGTAAAGTAACAGGGAGGATGAAGGCTATGGCAAAGTCCCAGCATGGTAGCATGTTAAAAACATAGAGGCAAAAGAAATGCATATAAAAGCATAAAAGAACAATATATATAAAGGATAAAACAGTCAAAAATTATAAAACTGTTTACAAGAATAGACCGATGATAGAAATAAGCATTGAACTAACTAACAAACAATCATTAACTGGTAGAAAAGGTGAGGCTAAATAGGTGGGTTTTTAACCGCGATTTGAAGGATTGAATAGAATCAGATTCACGGATAGCGATGGTGAGGTTATTCCATAGATCAGGTGTAGCCAAGGCAAACGCTCGGTCACCTCTAGTCCTCAGCCGGGATCTCGGCTGTACCAAAAGTGACTGGGAAGATGATCTTTGTGCTCTAGTAGGAGTGTATAATGTAAGCAGCTCAATGAGGTAGCTTGGCGCTATATTGTTAGTCATTTGGAAGGTGAGCAGCAGGATTTTGAATTGAATGCGAAACTTAACGGGAAGCCAATGCAGGTCAGGAAGGACAGGGGTGATAGAGACACGCCGCCCACTATCAGTAAGGAGACGAGCAGCCGCATTCTGAACAATTTGCAATCTATGGAGAAGAGTAGAGTGTAGCAGAAGTGGATATCTGCCCCATATCTCTTAATAGAATACTGGGTTGTTTTTAGCTGTATTAAGCTTCACATAGTAGGTGGACAGCATAGAAAGTTTTATAAAGGTCAGTATTGTAATGAAATCACCAATACAGACTAAACTCTGCTTCTGAAACACTACTGCTGTGGCTTAAAGCCACGCAAAGAACAAAACAAAACTGCATTACAGATGCCATAGAAGGACACAAACCTGGTTTATTCCCAGGGTTAGTTTTCTCATTACTAGTGGTACAGCAGGGACTGTACCTCTTCACCCATTCTATTTGCCATTTTAATAGATCACTTCACCTTTTGTAGAGAGCAATTTCCTCTAAAGGGGTGTAAAATGGTAACTGCTCTGCAGCTACTATTGACATGAGCAGTGTGACTTTGGCTTGTATTAAAGTAGTGCAGTTCAGTCATGTTCAGTTATGCAGCAATTTTTGTGTTGTAACATAGTAGCTTTGATTTGGGACCTCAGAATTCTTCCAGTAAGGAAAACTAGAACTAGAAAGAGTACCAGTAAGACCAATAATACAGAACTGTATGAGCATCAGTGGCAAATATACTTATACTGTTTATTTAATCTATTTAGTCTGACAAATAATTATTTTTAGTTAGTTAAAAAGAACCTTCATTTTAATATATTCATCCTATGAATTTGTGGAATAATTCTTTAAGCTATATCTGCACACATGTCATACACTGGGAAAAATGTCAGCCAACAGCATGACTGAATCTGTGAGTTTACTCTAAATTACATTTACTACTGACCCCCAGCAGAAACAAACAAACAAACAAACAAACAAACAAACAAACAAACAAACAAACAAACAAACAAACAAACAAACAAACAAACAAACAAAACAAGACAACAGCAAAAGAAACACATGTTACGTGCCAAGAGATGTGGCTTTGCTTTTGTGTTCTTTTATCTTTCAGGTGTCAAGCCTCCATCTATTGGCCAGTTCAAAGTTGATTGGCATGTGTCTATTGGCTGGTCTAGGCAGAGTGGGCCAATCACTCTCCAGGGATCACTACAAATGAGCAGCTCCCTGGCCAGCTGGTGGCTGCCAGCTTCATTTATGGCAGAAATGATACCTAACATATGCTTGGGTTGGCAACAAAAATAGTTGTTGGTTTTAAAAAACTTTTTTATTGAATAGTATTTGCTATTTGTCTTACAGTTATCTTCAATAACCAATAATTTTAAACCCCTCCATCAGGTGCTGTGCAGACTGTACAGATTCCTTCCACTGCTGTTAGAGGTAATGAAACACCCCTCAAGACCCTCACACTAGGATGCTGAAGCTACATCCGCACATAACCAAGCAAGTGTGAGGGCTAGAGGAGCAACACATAGCCAACAGACTCCCAACTCCAGGTTAACGCACATGCACACACACATGCATAAGAAAAATGTTCTAATATCTGGAGCCATATGTTCTCACAAATTATGTCCTCAAAGTTCTGTGCAAGGACAAGGTTTACCAGATGTTGTGGTTTGTGCTTTTTTTAAAGCTGTTAAAATAAACAAGAAAAGTTATAATGAAATATTGAGAGTGTAAGAAAAAAAGTTTAGTTTTGTCCTTTTCTAAGTGTAAATTGTGAAATTTCTTGGCTGTGAGGGGAGGAAGGGGATAGAAAGAAACTGGGAATATTCCTCTTTACCGCATTTGGAAAATATTGTACTAAGAGGCCAGTGGTTGTCTTCCTTAATTGTATTTGATCAAATAGCTAAAATTAGTCTGCACAAATAGTCCGCCACTGCAACAGAGTATGGAAATCTGGGGCACTGCCTCTTTATTGGCAGACTGGTGTGGCACTTCCCATGTTTAAGAAGAGGGACTAGATGAGAGTGCTCCAACTATAGGTGGATTACACTCCCAGGCCTCCCAGAGAAGGTGCTGGAAAGGACAGTTTGGTTATGGGGTGTCTGGCCCACTGTTACAAGCCCTTCAGTCCTTGTAGAACCATTAAAACCAGAGCTGGGTAGTGACACTTGTCACCCATTCTGATATATCAATGGACTCACTAGATTCACTAGACGCAAACCTCAATTCTCAAACCCTTCCTTGGGATGCCAAGGAAGTTCGCAGTGAGACAGTTTTATGCATTATGTTTTATTTAATATAATGTCCTGTAATATAATAACATGTGTCACTGGTTTTCTTTAATATACAGTACAGTTAACTTCTTTGGACTTTGTAGGATTTGTTTGCTTCAATGTAGTGTATATTGTTGAAGGATGAAAAAATCTATCGTTTCATATACTTCGTAGGGACATTTTGAAAAACCTAACATACGTTTTTCAAAAACCACCAGCATTAAAGGAGAACAACTAATTACTGTGTCAAAACCATAGACACACATATATACAACTCCTGGAGTACAACAGCTATAGCAATATACAACAGCTGGAAACTTCAGTGAAATAAACTACATATTGTTGAAAGGACAGTCTTTGCACCATCATATAACCACACACACACACACACACGTTAGCAGTAGGATATCACTTCATACACCACTGGATGCTTGGTTGGGAAGATTTCACACATTGTTCACGTACACACACACCCATACATACATACTTCCCACGTTCTGTACCTGCACCAATTCACAGTTCTCACAGCAGTTGGCCACTTTACTCTCAGTTCCCCTGCCCTCATTTGTTCTTTGTGATTGCACTTTCACTCTGTCCATCTGTCTGTCACGCTCCCCCCCCCCCTCTCTCTCTCTCTCTGTCACACACACACACACTTTCACAGAGGGCTTTGATTTATAAATGGATTTCCAAGATAAATAATGTACATTTGGATTCCATATGGTGCTGAATAAAACTCACTGCAGTCCATTTACTGATGCATTGCATAAATGGGAAAATCCCTGCTGAATCACACACTGGAAATAAACACAAATTGCATCAAAAATATGAAAAGTCTTCCAAAAAGTACAGAATTATTTGAAGGTGTATTTTTACTTATTAATTTAACAATAAATTACAAAAAAGCCTGAACTACAATTAATTTCTTGTTTGGGCCAGTTATGAATAATATATTTGGTACATTTGTATTATGTAAGGACTTGCATGTGTCACACTGGCACCACGTATGACTGTATAATGTCTAAATTTAACTTGGCCAAGTTAATGAATCAACTCTCTAAGAACAATTTTTTTGTTGGTGCTTGCCAGAATCATCACTATAAATATTTTGTGCAAGTTTGTCATCATTGCTGATTCCCGGCCTTTTTGTGTACTTTGCCAGGTTCTGTTTGTTGTAATGTTGGGCTTGTTAACTGTCTTCCAGATGGCAGAGAAATAAGTTTAGTTTAGATCATACTCAACAGGAAGCCAATCTTCAGTGACAGCTCTGCTTTTGTTTGGCAGGCTAATGGTCTGAGACACTGCACAATTGACAGCAGGGACGGCATTTAAGAACAGGCCCTGTTCATAAAAACAATTTGAGGTCTTGCATATATATATGTATAGTTGTTTTCTAGCATACCGATTAAGAGTATCTCTATAAATATACCTTGTGTAATCAGAAAGTTTTTTTCCCCTTTTATTCTTATGCTTACTCTGTGTCCCTCTTCCCTGTTATTTTGCTTGCTGCTCAGTCACATCACTCTCTATCTTTTCTGCCTTCCACCTGAAGGCAATTGTTGAGCAGGACTCAACTTCAGAGAGAAATAGGTGAAAACGTACTCAACATTTTCCAACATTTACTCTCGTTTCAAGCCTTATTTTCCTACATCTGTCTTTATTCCACCACCTCCTTTGTCTGCTTTGTGTTTTATTTGTGTCTTTGTGGGAAGCACTGGTTGTTAGAGTATCACTAATTAAAAAACAAAAAACATGTCAGTTTGCTCATCTGGAACACAGGTAATTGAAACCTACCTAGAGCATTTTCTGCTTTACTTTTGAAGTTGGGTCACAGAGAGAGCAAGTTAAGGAAGTCCAGACATTCCTGTCACCAGGAGTATTTTCCATCACTATCTGACAGATCTCAGGGTTAGGGTTTCCCAAGTTATATGAAACCTGGTCTTGGAAGCTTAATCTAGCGCTGCCTCAGGAATCTTTAATGGATGAGTAGGAAAAAAAAACTGTTGCAAGGAGCTCAACAGAAATCCTGATGAGATGCAATCCACCCTTCACTATATTTTGAGTTTGAGCTAGCCATGGCTACATGTCCCTTGTTGTTGCCTGTTGTCTTGCTTTCATAGAACCCAACCTAAATGCCTGTTCACAGCTGGGCAGCTCTGATGACAAGGGTCTCATCATATCACCAAAGGCTTTGTAACAAGCAATGATGGGAATAATGGTGTTACAAGTAACAGGGTTACTAATGGTGTTACTTTTTTCAGTAACGAGTAATCTAACTAATAACTATTCCTATCGTTACAAAGCCATTACCGTTACTAACAAGAAAATGCGGCGCAGCCGCTTTACTACATTTCAACAAACAGACGGTTGAAGCTGTGTTCAGGTTACCGCAGCTTATATCAGTTGCACAGAAGTAGTGGTCTATGTAAGTAATCTGGGCACTACAGCTTTAAGCAGCTGTGCGCGCTCCCGCAGATGGCAATAACTTTCTTGCAGACGATCACTTTTTGACACAACACCTGGAGCTAAGGGGCAAAAGAATCGCATGAGTGCTGCTGTTTGACTGAGGAAGAATAAAGTAGTCGTGGTAAGCCAATCACATGACCTCTTCAAGATGACAAAGCAACAATGTGAAATATACCAGTTTTTAAATTGTGTTGATAGGCCACGTAAAACCAGAGTCATGATAAACAATATATACGCAGCGTTTTTTCCTCAATAGTTTCGTCACATTTATTGGACTAAGGACAGAGCTAGCAAGCACTCTCTGCTTATGACCAAACAAAAAACAGTCCGTGCGTGTTAGTGGAAAAGTGTACCATGCAAAAATGATATGGCAACATGACATTTGGTTGTTTAGGAAGAGGGGGAAGTTTTAGGAGTGACGGCGAGAAAGAGAGAAAGAAAGAAAGACAACAGAAAAAGAGAGTTTTGAGACGTGAGAGATTTGTGACATTTAGCATGTTTGGAGTGTGTAGTTAATGTATTGTCTTGTGTAGTTGGTGTGTGGTGTTATAGATAGTTTTGTGCTGTGTGTCAGAACATTGAGGCGACTGCTGTCTTCAGGTAAAAAACAGGATGAGTGATACACCTGCTGCTGTCAGACCTGCAGTTATCAGGCTGTGATGTTCTCCTTCATAGTGGACAGAAATTATTTTTTGGAGTGGCACAAATAATGTGTGTTGCATCTTATTGAATGCAGAACAGCTGACTGTTATGTTAATAGTTTGAAATGGTTATTTAAAAAGAAAAAAAAGGTAAGAGGTAAATGACTGCAAATAACTCTGTTGTTTGCAAAACTTGTGCATAGGATTTTAAAATTGACAATTGCATTTAGTTGCATTCAACGTTATGAAATATGAAATATGATTCAATAAACATGTTTGTGGTTGTTGCAGTAAAAAAGATAACTTTTTCTACACTGATTTTCTGTCTGATTTTAGATTGTGTTAATACAGTATGTCAAAATGAAAACATAACTGTAAATTCAGGCACATGAGGTTGTGCTGAAAAGAATGATACCAAACAAAGTAAATAACTTTTAAAGGTGAAATGTAGAGGTAACATCAGAAGTAGTAAAAAATGGCCAATTATACCCTGGTCCCCAGAGGGTTAAACTTTTTTTTTTTTAAGTAACGCAATAGTTACTTTTCAAGTAATTAATTACTTTTAGAATCTTGTAACTCAGTTACTTTTTTGAAGAAGTAACTAGTAACTATAATGAATTACTTTTTCAAAGTAACTTGCCCAACACTGGTAACAAGTTTCAATCTCATGATTAAGTACCTGCCGTTTAACAATTTTTGGTCCTAATCGACTTGCGCCATGAAAAAATATGGTGTGCTGCATGGTTGGCTGGTTAAATTGATGGTTAGCAGGTTATGGGTTTAATTAAGGGTTATTGTTTCTCAATGTAAATTATTAGACACTATCAAAGGATGAAAGAAAATAAACACATTGTAAAAAACACAAACAAGCAAAACAATTTGCCAGCTTTGCTATTCAAATATCATTTTATGAAACCAGGCTTTTAATGCCCGTAAATGACTTTTTACTGGGACCAGTATTCCTTGGAAGACCAGTGACGGAATAGCACTCAAACAAACAAGCGTTACAAAGCATAATGGCCCTCACTGCAAGCTGACCTTTTCTGAATCAGTCTTTTACAACGGGTTTTACATTTTACTCTTAAATTAGTGTCATATCAACATGGAAATCCAGTTAAATGCTATAAAATTGATTCAAATCTCTTTGGAAAAGAGAATTCAAATAACAATATAAAACAAATAAAGGCAATTATTATATTGATGCAGAGGGTGATGTTGTTATCAAAGGTACCATCAGCTAGATAAGTTGTTTGTCTGGAGCTCAATTGCAAGCAATTAGGGACTATGTTCTATTTCATTTTGACTGGTGCACGTACACAGTGCAGAAAGGAGTTTTAGGTGGTGATTCTCAGAAAGGTCTGATAGAGTAAATTGTTAAATATTGCCATTGTTGTACTCAAATTTGTAAACCTTGCCTTTATCTGCATGGTTAGATCTTCTTCTGTTCCTCCCCTATACATCTAGGATGTGGGGGAGGCAATTAGTTATAGTGTTTAACTACAGGCACATCCTATGTGAAGGTTCTCTGTCCTTATTTAGTGAGGATGTTTACTTCTTACCCTTTATGGCCTCACCTATGCTTGTGTATGGTTAGACCGTTAGAGGGGTTAAGCCATATACAGGGTGAGGGGAGATGACCCTTTTTTATGATCAAGGAGGTGGTTAAAACTGTTGTTACCAGGAAGTCACGTACACACACACACACACACGCACACACACACACACACACACACACACACACACACTGCCTTAGTTTTATGATGCATGGTGCTTGTGTAAATTGTATGCATTTCGATAAAAGGCGGCAAGGGGGACACTGGGAGTCGGAGTTGTCTGTGGTCGAGGGCAGAGGTTCTGCTGACCAGACTCCCCAACAAGGTCCTTCTAATTTGGAAGGAAAAATACAATTGCGAGGTAAGTGTAAGCCAAGATTTGTATTTGTTTCAAAATAATGATGCAAAAGTATAATAATAATACTAATGATAATAATAATAATAATAATAATATGAATAATATGAATAAAATTAAAAGTGATGCTATATTTTACTTCCTAGTCAGCATTTGTCCATTTGTGTTCCTACCGGTACAGGCCTGAGGCTATTGGAGCATCATTTCTTTAGTTATTTAAATTCTATGAAAAGCTATCAAAACCTTCTAATAAGAGTCATTTCGTTTTTGATTGTGTACATTGCCAGCACATTGTGCTGAGGTGGGCACTACTACCCTTTATCAATAAAAATTCCTGATGAGCTTCCTTATGTCTTGGTGATTCTGAGGTGGCACGATGACCTAATTTCTGGATTAGAGTCAACTGATTTATTTTGGAGACATCAAAGGTAGAGTGGACTTTCACAGAAGCAGGTAACTTCAGACACACTGCCCATTGACTAAGAAGACTCTCAAGCTCATTAGGGCCGATGTATCTAGGGGTCAATTTCCTAAAACAGATTTTAGAGGAATGTTTCTAGTAGAAAGTCAAACTTTCTGACCTGGCAAGTATTAAAGGGCTGTGGAGGGAAGCTTCAGCTTAGGTCTACTTTAGTTCCTAGAGCTGACAAGAAGCTTTTCAAAACTGTGACATCAACTGGGGCCCTTTGTCAGAAATAGTTTAATTAGGAAAGCTATGGAGATGCCATGTTCACCAATGTCTGCTGTGTCAATGGCAGAGACAAGTTTTTCTAAGGCAATGAGTTGCAAACATATGACTTAAAGAACCTATACAGTGGGGCAAAAAAGTATTTAGTCAGCCACCGATTGTGCAAGTTCCCCCACCTAAAATGATGACAGAGGTCAGTAATTTGCGCCAGAGGTACACTTCAACTGTGAGAGACAGAATGTGAAAAAAAAAAATCCATGAATCCACATGGTAGGATTTGTAAAGAATTTATTCGTAAATCAAGGTGGAAAATAAGTATTTGGTCAATAACAAAAATACAACTCAATACTTTGTAACACAACCTTTGTTGGCAATAACAGAGGTCAAACATTTACTATAGGTCTTTACCAGGTTTGCACACACAGTAGCTGGTATTTTGGCCCATTCCTCCATGCAGATCTTCTCGAGAGCAGTGATGTTTTGGGGCTGTCGCCGAGCAACACGGACTTTCAACTCCCGCCACAGATTTTCTATGGGGTTGAGGTCTGGAGACTGGCTAGGCCACTCCAGGACTTTCAAATGCTTCTTACGGAGCCACTCCTTTGTTGCCCGGGCGGTGTGTTTTGGATCATTGTCATGTTGGAAGACCCAGCCTCGTTTCATCTTCAAAGTTCTCACTGATGGAAGGAGGTTTTGGCTCAAAATCTCACGATACATGGCCCCATTCATTCTGTCCTTAACACGGATCAGTCGTCCTGTCCCCTTGGCAGAAAAACAGCCCCATAGCATGATGTTTCCACCCCCATGCTTCACAGTAGGTATGGTGTTCTTGGAATGCAACTCAGTGTTCTTCTTCCTCCAAACACGACGAGTTGAGTTTATACCAAAAAGTTCTACTTTGGTTTCATCTGACCACATGACATTCTCCCAATCCTCTGCTGTATCATCCATGTGCTCTCTGGCAAACTTCAGACGGGCCTGGACATGCACTGGCTTCAGCAGCGGAACACGTCTGGCACTGCGGGATTTGATTCCTTGCCGTTGTAGTGTGTTACTGATGGTGACCTTTGTTACTTTGGTCCCAGCTCTCTGCAGGTCATTCACCAGGTCCCCCCGTGTGGTTCTGGGATCTTTGCTCACCGTTCTCATGATCATTTTGACCCCATGGGATGAGATCTTGCGTGGAGCCCCAGATCGAGGGAGATTATCAGTGGTCTTGTATGTCTTCCATTTTCTGATGATTGCTCCCACAGTTGATTTTTTCACACCAAGCTGCTTGCCTATTGTAGATTCACTCTTCCCAGTCTGGTGCAGGTCTACAATACTTTTCCTGGTGTCCTTCGAAAGCTCTTTGGTCTTGGCCATGGCAGAGTTTGGAGTCTGACTGTTTGAGGCTGTAGACAGGTGTGTTTTATACAGATGATGAGTTCAAACAGGTGCCATTCATACAGGTAACGAGTGGGGGACAGAAAAGCTTCTTACAGAAGACGTTACAGGTCTGTGAGAGCCAGAGATTTTCCTTGTTTGAGGTGGCCAAATACTTATTTTCCACCCTAATTTACGAATAAATTCTTTACAAATCCTACCATGTGGATTCATGATTTTTTTTTCACATTCTGTCTCTCACAGTTGAAGTGTACCTCTGGTGCAAATTACTGACCTCTGTCATCATTTTAAGTGGGGGAACTTGCACAATCGGTGGCTGACTAAATACTTTTTTGCCCCACTGTATCTGATGAGCTCCTTGTCATATATAGCCTAACCCTATTAACCTAGAACTTTTATTTCGAAGGGGGGTAGGCAGTGCTCTAACAAAGCTGCGGATAAGAACCTGAATATGTATAGGATTTGATGCTTACTTGGGCAATTTAAGACACGTGTAATGGAGTGACTGGTCAATCTTCCTTGGACAGAGAGCATTGGTGGAGGGTTGCTGACAGACAGGTACATTTAACAGGAGAGTTTTGAGCGTCTGAAAAAAAGATGGACCAGCTGAAGGACAACAGGTAAGTTTTCTACATCGAATGACAGCACTTCAAAACAGTCCAGAGTGGCTTCTAGACAGAAACAGGGATTTTAGGACAGGTACACTTCTAAGAGCATAACACAATCAAATACAACAACTTTGCTGAAAGTACTGGCTTGAGCTGGTCCTTATATACTGACAAGCCGACAAGCAGGTGAGTTACAGGTGTAGAGGTTGAAGCACCTGTTGTCTGGGCCAGACAGGATCTGCCTAACACTTCCAGGAAGCAACAGATGAGTCAAAAAAAAACAACAAAATAAAACCAAAGATAAACCCCAAGACCAGTCTGGGACCAAGACAAGGGGGATACAGCTTTCAGTTATCAGGCACATCTTCTTTGGGGCCAGCACCAAGTTTGGATTCTACTTCTAAAGTTACCCTGAAAACTTTCCATTTTACATGAATCCACCCTTCAGAGATAAAATGGATCCTCCTATTTTTGAGTCTTCTCTCTATTTTCACTTTGTGGGTTCAGATGTCTTGTCTCTCTAAGATTTTTTTTAGCTGCACTTGGTTGTTGGTTTCAAAGGTAACCTTAGACATACCTAAGCAGGTCTTAGTTTTTGAGATCAATGTCATGCTGAAATATTACATTTTTGTGAAGTGTATTTTGGCTGGGCGTAAGCTTTTCATTTAGTGTTTGGGTATTCAAACTTAGACATATTTAGCTCCATATGTTCCAGACTAATTTATTCAATTAATATCCTGTCAATATTAATAATAAGGCTTAATTTTTCTTTGACAAAGTTTCACTTTTGTAGTTTTATGCCACTTTGAGAAAAAATAGTGCTATTCTTGGAATGCATCTGTAGAAACTGACTAAATAATATTTCTTTCTTATAATCGTGCTATTTGCTTTTTAATATAATTGCTTAAAAAGATAACTGTTCTCATCTTCTGACTTACATTTCTCCAGCAAGATATAGGTTACCAGTGTGCAGCTTCCTTCACTCTTGTACATCCCTCTGTCGTTCTCCCTCTTCTTAAGTACATTTTCATCACAGTCACTTCCATCCTTTTTGCTAAATCCACCACTATCTGTCCTTATACACTTCTCTCCCTTTTTTTTTTTTTTTATCACCTGCTGAGAAAGAAAAAAGAAAACAAGCAGAAGAGAACAAGAGCAACAGAACAAACAACACCACAATGATACATGGGAATACGACAGCAAATACCAAACACTAAACACCACTGTGCAGCACACAAGACCAACAGAACACAGTGTGCCCTAAGGTAGGAGCCAAAAAGGGTGCAGTTTGTGGGTGTGATCACCCGTGTGTACACCTGTGAGCATGGACGCGCTTGTTTTTTTTTTTTTAAAAGGTTCCTTCTTGTAATAATCTGCTAGAGGGTGTGGGGGGGCCACAGCCCCGTCCTCCAGGGCATGAAGCAGGTATGGAGGAGATCAAAACTCCAGACATCCAGAGGCCCCCAGAACACAAGAGACCAAGGAAGACCAACAGAGGGGCAGCCGCGCCACTGTCCCAGAAAGAGCTGAGGAGAGTCCCAGATGAGGGCTCACTCAGCAGCCGCGGAGCAGAAGCCAGGGGGAGTTGCAGTGACGCGCCCGTGAGCTCCGCCGGCAGCCAGCCGCGCCTGAGTGACCGAGCCCCAGGCCGAGAGGCCGGGGGCACCCCACCTCCGAAGTGGCCCGAGCGAGCCCCAGGCTCCAGGCCCCGATAAGCGGCCGCCAAGGAGTGAGCCGGTGTGTACCTGGACGCCCATCCCCGGACACAAAGAACCACCAACGCACCGATGTCTGAGGGGGTCCGCCACTGGCAGGGGAAGTGGTGGTAGGGGGAGATAGGCCTCCAAACCTTGGAGGGCCTGAGATGTCCCCAGAGAGGTGGCGCCTGACACCCAACCTGACATATAGACACAGACATACAGGCACACACAGATACAAACATCCATTCCCACCCTCATGCTCTCATATGCACTTACTCCACACTCAACCAACGTGGAGACAGACATAAAGAGACGCTGCACACACGATCACACTCCCCAAGCGTACTCTACAAACCGGGTCTAGGTACCCTTGCCCCTGGAGGGGGGAACTGCACCCAGACCCAGGTGGTGTTACCCTTTTCCCTGCGGTGGGGGGAGGCAGACCGCCCCGACTCCGCAGCAGCAGGAAGGCCCCACACTCCAGACCGCAGTCGGACGGCCAACTCCTCCTCCTAGCCCCCCCGCTCCAGCAGGTCGCAGAGAACGGGGGTGAGAGAAGACTCCAAACCTCCCTCCACCCGCTCATTGTAGTGTTGATGCATGTGTGTTCTAAGGTGCATTTAAAACCCAGGAGGGCATGGAGCTACCTGCCAGAGAGCAGCAGGTAAGCGCATGGTCCCTCCTGCTAGCCCTCAATGTCTACGTGTATTTAAAATTGAGAGGTGGGCAACGACGCCAGGGGTGGGGTGTACACCCTGATGGTACTTTGGATTCCGTGTATCGTGCCCACCCCCAAGATCCTATATGTATGTGTAATGAGAGTGTGAGTAATGTGAATGTCTAAGTTGTGGGATAAAATTGAGGCAGAGGCAGCCAGAAGGGGACAGAGGGGGGGGGGTAGCCTCCTCTGCACCCTGGTGACATACCCCTACTCCAAGGTCCTGCATGTGTGGGTGGTTGTGGTGGAGCGGGAAGAGGGAGGCAGCTGGAGATGGGGAGGGAAGGAAGGGAGGGGCAAGTGACCCCTCCCTGGGGCCAGCTCCCCCGCTGACCCCAGTAGGCACCCCCATACTCCGCGACCCGCCAGGGAAAGGGGGCCCAGGCCCATCCAGACCGGGGCCCAGTGCAGCAGCGCCTCCCGGCCCCACCCAACCCCACCACAGAGAAAACTGCACCCACCCCACCATCCACTCATCTTCCAGACTACATAAGACAATAAACACCCAGGCTGAGATCTTCCTCCACCTCTCCTGTATCTCCCCCTCCTGCAGAGGGAGCTCCTGAGGAGAGGAAAGCTCCTGCAAGATGTGACAATCTCCCCCACCAGTTGAAGAGCCCCCCAGGTGGCTCGATGCACCGGCGGCACCCTGCTCCAGGGCTGGGCCCCCATGCACCCACCCGCCCACAACCCCGGCAACACACCAACCAGGACCCAAGCCCCCAAGGCCCGGTCCGGGTCCCAGCCCAGAGACGGAGCGCCCCCAGAACCTCACGCCCATCCCGGACCCACCCAGGGGCAGCCAGGCTACCAGGTCAGTAACCCACGTCCGTCAGCACAGACCCTCCCCTAGCCCCGCTGCACGCAGCCGCGAGGAAACAGTCACCTGAGAGCCAACAGAGCCCCTAACCGGACATGACCGCTACCCCGGGTTGAGCCCCCCAAGGAAGATGCCTCCGGGGAACCCCCCGACGCCCTAAGCCTGTCTCTACCCCCACACCAATCACAACAGTGAAGGCGGTACCAAACTATGACCCCCCACCCCCACTAGGTGATGGAGCTGATCAAAGGAGCCCAGAGCAATTGATCTGATGTGGTGGCAGAGGCTGTATCAAGGCTAATGTAATCTAATAGATAATTTCTATATTGGTTAGAATTAAGATTATTTTTATTTTTCCAGTTCATGAGGATTGTTTTCTTGGCTATGCATAGGGCAGTGAAAACCATATGGGCTATATTCTTTTCTGAAGTGACATTATCTAAGCTGCCCAACAAACACACTAAGGGGGAAGTTGGAATGTTACATTTCAGACACTTCGATAAGTCTTCACATATCTCGCGCCAAAACTTCTGAACTGGTGGACAGAACCAAAGAGCGTGGATATAATTGTCCGGTGAATTGGTTTGGCAGTGTGAGCAGTTGTTGGTAGACGTAAAGCCCATCTTGAACATCCGATGACCTGTATAGTGCACTCTATGTAATATTTTGTATTGAATTAATTGAAGACTGGGATTTCTAATTAGATGAAAGGTTTTTAAGCAAATCTGAGACCAGAAGTTTAGGTCTAAGTTAACTGATAAATCCGCTTCCCATTTTGCAATAGGAAGTGATATTGATTCATCTGTTTTAGAAAGCATTCTGTATACTTTGGATAGTAATTTGGGGGTTTTAAGAGTAAGAAATTGAACCACACTTGGTGGTGTTTGTAGTTCAACTTAACCCAGTTTAAATTTCTTTTTTACTATGGATTTAATTTGTTGATATTCTAAAAATCTTTTCTTGTTGATCCCATATTGTGTAACTAGTCCGTCAAATGAAATAAATTCTGTTCCTTCTAGTATATGTTCTAAATATTTGATTCCTTTACCACTCCAATCTGAAAAGTTTATCATATTATTGTTTTGTAATATGTCAGGGTTGTTCCAGATAGGTGTACATTTGCATGGGATTAATGAAGACGCCGTCAATTTTAGAAACTCCCACCATGCTGTCAGAGAAGAGCTGATGTTGATGCTTTTAAAGCATTCATGTCGTTGGATGTTTGAGCTGATAAATGGTAGGTCTGAGATCTCTAGATTATTGCAAAGTGCTTGTTCTACATCTAGCCAAGGTTCATCTAAGAGGGTATGTTTTAGCCATCCTGAGATAAACTGAAGCCTGTTGGCTAAGAAGTAGTGCTGAAAGTTAGGCAGTTCTAGTCCTCCTTTATCCTTGGTCTTTTGTAGTGTTTTTAAGCTTATACGTGGGGGTTTATTTTTCCAAAGGAATTTGGACATACATGAATCTAGAGATCTGAACCAATCTTGTGGCGGTTTAGTTGGGATCATTGAGAATAAATAATTTATTTTTGGTAAGACCATCATTTTTATAGCGGCAACCCTTCCCATGAGTGATATGGGTAGACATTTCCATCTAGCCAGATCATCTTCTACCTTCTTTAAAAGTGGGATATGGTTTAATTTAGTTAGATCTGCAAGCTTGGGAGAAACATTAATACCTAAATATTTTATATTTCCCGATTGCAGTGGTGTAGAAGAGGAATTATGGAGGGAGCAATTAATCGGTAGAACTGTAGATTTTGACCAGTTAATTGAGTAATCTGATATTCTTGCAAAATAGTTTATCAATTCAATCACCCCAGAGATATTGGTTTGTGAATTTTGGAGAAAGAGTAACACATCATCCGCATAAAGGCTGATTTTATGTTCCACGTTCTTGCATTTTATGCCCTTAATTACTGAATTCTGTCTAATTGCTGCTGCTAGTGGTTCAATAAAAATTGCAAACAGTGAAGGGGAGAGTGGGCATCCCTGCCTGGTGCCCCTCAAGAGACAGAAGCTGGAGGATGTCTGGTCATTTGTTCTAACACAAGCTGTTGGGGAATTATATAATATTTTTAACCAGTTTATGAAAGAAGATCCAAAACCAAATTTGTGTAAAGTTGCAAATAGAAATTTCCAGTTAACTCTGTCGAATGCTTTTTCTGCGTCTAAAGAGAATATTGTAGTTTCTAGGTTTTTACTGTATGAGTAGTCTATCAAATTAAGTAATCTACGTACGTGTATTTGTTGATGAGTGCCTACCTTTTATGAAACCAGTTTGGTCAGGATGAATTAAGAGGGGGGTTATTTTCTCCAGTCTCTTTGAGAGAGCTTTGCAGATTATTTTAAGGTCTACATTTATAAGGGATATTGGACGATAGCTTGAGGGATATACAGGGTCTTTGCCTGGTTTTAGCAGGAGATTAATGTTTGCAGAATTCATATTTGATGGAAGTCTGCCCTTTTCTTTAATTTCCAGCAACGTTCTGTAGAAAACTGGTGCTAGAATCGACCAGAATTCTTTGTAGAATTCTGCAGGAAAGCCGTCTGGACCTGGAGCCTTATTATTGGGCATACTTATCAGGGCTTCCTGGAGTTCACCTGGTGTCAGTGGTGAATCCAGTGCCATTGCTTGAGTGTCCAATAATTTTGGAAGAGTTATGTTGTCCAAAAACTGATCAGTTTCTTTTTTAGATGGGTTTATTTGTGTTGAATACAACGTTTTATAGAAATCCCTGAAAATGTTGTTTATTTGTATCGGTTCATATATTGTGTTCCCAGATGAATCTTGAACAGCACATATAGTTGTTTTTTCTTTATTTATTTTTAGCTGGTTTGCTAGAAATTGACCGGATTTATTACCATGTTCATAATTTTGTAGGCGTAGTCTTTGTACTAAGAATTTTTTTTTTTTATCAATTATCTCATTTAATTCTAGTTTTGTTTTGCGTATTTTGTTCAATGTTTCCTGATCTTGGTGGGACGCGTAGGCTTCTTCTAGTGATTTGATGTTTTTTTCTAATTCCTGAATATTTTTGTTTTCTTTTTTCTTTTTATGTGATGAGAAAGAAATTATTTTACCTCTCATCACAGCTTTCCCTGCTTCCCATAGAACAGAAGCTGATGTTTCGGGAGTGTCATTATAGTCCAAATATGAAGTCCACTCTTTTTTAAAATATTTAATAAAGTTTTCATCTTTAAGTAGTGATATATTAAATCTCCAGTTTTTTCTTGGCGTGGTATTATTCTTGTGCATTAGTGTTAAAGATACAGGACCATGATCGCTGACAGCTATAGGGTGAATCTCAGTGTCTGAAATGTCGTTCAGCAGTGAGCTGCTGACCAAAAAATAATCCAGACGAGAGTAGGAGTGATGGACATGTGAGAAAAAAGTATATTCCTTACTGGTGGGGTGAAGGGAGCGCCATGCATCGCAAAGACCAAAGTCGCTCATATACTGTTTGATTATATTTGTGGACTGCCAATTACGCTGAGTTCCCGCTGTATTGAGCCTATCCATGTCTTCATTTAGTCCAAGGTTGAGGTCGCCTCCAAGAACAAGTGTGCCATCTAAGTGTTCAGAGAGTGCACTGAAAAAACCGTGAAAGAATGAGGGATCATCAACATTTGGACCATATACACTTGCAATACATAGCTTTTTATCAAGTATAGATAGTTTAATGATTAAGAATCTGCCCTCTGGATCTATAACTGTATCGAGTACTGTGAAATTAATATTTTTATGTATTAAAATTGCTACTCCCCTTTGTCTAGAATTATAACAAGCTGAGAACACATTGGGAAACTCAGGTGTTTTAAGTTCATTCGAACCTCTAAGAGGTTTGTGGGTCTCTTGTAATAGGACAACATCTGCCTGTAGTTTTTTGAGTTGGTTAAATATTTTTAACCTCTTTACTCTGGAGCCAGCTCCATTTATATTCCATGTAATGAACCTCAGTGTACCCATAGATGTTTGTGTATAACTAGGGATGTATGCTGTGTGCGTCGCTTAGACAGGTGGAGAGAATACGTCACTTGTTCATAAATAAAGAGAAGGAGAGAGAGAAAAAATGTGTGGCGAGATGCTCCCTGAGTCTGACTTTGTGTATGCATAATTACTAATATGAGTAGGCTTGGCTTAAGTGTGTGTATCCTAAACGACTGAAGTAAATGTGCTGCCGTTGAGCGCATGGTGCGTATGTGTCGAAATAAAGGATGTTTGTGGATGAGTGTCGAAGCAGGTGATCGAGGCAGTGAAAGGAATAAAGAAAGAAACCAAGGACAGGGGTGAGCAGCATAAAACCAAGAGGGGGGGGAGAGAGAGGAAAAAAAAAACCGAGAAGAAAAAAAAACAAAACAAAACACTTCTCTCCCTAACACCATACCGACCTAACCTCTACCCAACTTATAACTTCTTTTCCCTTCACCTACATGTCCCCTGAAGTCTGCTCCAATCACCCCTCTTTCCCACTTCATCCAACTTACTGCAAATTTCCTTCCTCTCTTCTGACATCCAACCTGTGGGGCATAGACACTGAATACATTTAATGTCAACCCTTCAATTTCCAACTTCCAACATCATGACACACAACATATATGCCATGAAGCACAACACACTCTCTTCACCTTCACAACACTATTCATGTACTCTTCCATCAAGATTTTGCCCACTCCATTTCTCTTCCTATCTGCACCATGGTAGAACAGCTTGAATCCACCTCCAATGCTTCTGTCCTTGCTTCCTTACCACCTGTATACACAATGTGTCTACCTTCCTTCTTGCCTTTGGATCAACCAGCTCTATCCCTTTACCAGTCATAGTCCCCAGATTTAGAGTCCCTATTCTCGCTTTCTAGCCCCTATCCCTTCCTTCTCTCTCACTACCTCCTAACATGCCTTCCCCATTTGCTAAACCAGGAAAAGTTGAGGAATTGATTAAGCAAGCTAAGTCCAACTTAGTATAACAAATTAATAAAATACCACTATTTAATGAATCCAAACTAAAACACAAACTTCTTTGATAGTTTTACCACATAAAGTCAAATTATTTTTCAGTTTTATTAAAATGTTTCAAAAGGCACCAATACCATACATATAATAATAACCATAAATATGGTCAGGTTTAACTACTCAAATTAGCATAAGAAAAAAAACACATATATGGAATACACTTCGAACAATGTTATTGAATAATATTATTTTGAATCCTATTGTTTTCATGTAAATGCAATGAGATGACATGCAATGATGACCATAAAATGATAGGCTGTAATGAGGCTTTATCTACTCTATTTAAAATAATTTCATTTCCTTCCATCCTTATTGTTTTCATAGTTGTGTGTATGCATGCCAGTGAGTGTTAGCAGTGGTAGACGAGGGTGGGGTGTCCAGAGTCTTCATGTTAAAACTAATCACCATTCTGTCAGTCAGCCTTGTTGAACCTGCTTCAACTCTCCCCTCCTGCTTTTCTGCTAATTCATTGTTGATCTCTGTTCCCTCATCTTCAATCTATTCCCAATCTTAAACGTATCTCTGCCATTTGACCTCATCCTCATCCCTCTTTTCTGTCTTTGTCCTGCTACATTTGTCTTCATTGATCTTCCTTTGAAAGTTCTTCTCTGCCTCTGTCATGTAGTGTACCTCATGCACACCATTTTCAGTCTTTTTGCTATAAATACCTAAAGTATGTAACACTTTCTACATGTGTCATTGTATTTTGATGTGACCACTTATCTTCTCTTTTGATCTCCCATTTTATTCTATTGAAATATTTAGATTCCTTGGGTGGATGTTCATATAGTTTTAAAATGAAATTGTGCCATTTGAAGGGGAGATTTACGAAAAAATTTTTTTAGGAAAACACTGTTATATTATATTATATTATATTATAATAAGTATTCTTTGTGTACTGTCTTTCCCTCTTCACACTGCACAGAAGAGGAACCGGCAGCAAGGTTCAACACTTTTCTTCCATCAAGACTCTGAAGACCATTACTCTTTGTCCACAGGTTTAATGATGTAGAAAGTGTGAAACTGAAACAAACATAACACATTTACAATTACAGTATGTTCTTTAAATCTTACATATGCACAGTACCTACAAGTCTACAATAATCTAAATCAACGTAGCGTAGCACTTTAGCTGCAAGAATAAGCATTAGCCGTGCTCTAAACATGTGGCTTCAACAACGTATCAAAGTTACACATTAAACTTCCCTCATGTCACAAAATACAACCACAGAACTACAGATAAGTATCAAATAAACAATATACATACAGACGATGCTCCAAAAGACAAAGGATTGAGGGCAGATGCATGTGGATTCATGGCAGTCTCCTTGGCCATGTGCAAACTTCACTAAACCTTACTAATTCCTGCTTCCTGTGATGTCACCAGGTATCAGAACTATTAAAGGGACAGCTGCACTAACACTATCAGCACACTTTGATAACACTTAAGATAATTCGATTTTTGACCAGAGGGCCCAGGGACTGAAACATAAATCTTCTGATAAATTGATGACCCACCTTTAGCCAGAGGTGTGGATATTAAGCACTTCTGGACCAAACTGTTTGGAACTACCTAGCTTTCTGTTTTTTAGGTGCTATAGGTATCATGATCACAAAAGCACTTGAAAGAAGATTTGGTTGAAAGCACCTGTTGTTATGTAATGTAGTGTTACATTACATTAACACTGCAAAAGTACTGAGCAATCTACACATTACACCTACAGGAACACCTTGGCCATGTAAATCTTTCTGGTGGAGACCAGAATTCATTGTTCCACCAGTTATGGCAAGTCATTCTGGTCCCAAAGCAGGAAAGCATCCCGATAGTGCTGCCATGTTTGACTGTTGGTATGCTCTTTTAAAAAAAATGATATTCTGTGTGTTTTACATCAGATTTAATGAGACTCAAACCTTCCAAAGAGCTAGACATTTTTCTTGTCAGTCCACAGAATGCTTTTCCAAATGTTTTGACCCGTTGAATCAAGAAATCGCTAGAAACTGTCTGACAAAGTGAAGTAGGTTAACCAATCTGAGAAAGCAATACATCATACTATGGTATAAGGTAGAGTTGGATGTCTCGAGACCGGTCTTCTCGAGACCACTTTTACGTGGTCTTGGTCTTGTCTTGGTCTCGACGGAGTTTGGTCTTGGTCTTGTCTTGGTCTCGCTGTGTCGGTCTTGCTGTCTCAGCTGCTCAGCTCTCACACAGTGGCTCAACTATGCTCCAATCCCTCCATATTGTGGCCAATCACATGTGAGGATATAGGATAATATCATTATGTGAACAACAGAAAGGGAGAGAGATGCGACAGTCAAGTGGAGCGTGCGTCTGTCCTCTCAGTAAGCGAGTGAGACAGTAGACAGCAATGAGGAGGGCTGTGCGAGTGCATCGCAAAAACATATAAATATACCTGACACCCATAAACAAAGCAGCATCTGGCTGCAGTTGAAAGACTTTTGTCTCGGTCTTGGTCTCGTCTCAAATTTTTCTTGGTTTTGATTCGGTCTGTCTTGGTCTTGTCTTGGTCTCGATACCCTCTGGTCTTGGTTTTGTCTTGGTCTTGGTTTAGGTGGTCTTGACTACAAGTCTAGTATAAGGAAACAGGTATGAAACAGTTGTAGACATCTATCACTCTGGAAAGACCTAAAAAACAATTTCTAAGGCTTTGGCACGCCAGCAAACCATGAGGAGAGCTTATCCTGAAGGAGAATGTCCGGCCTTCAGTTCATTCCTTAAAACATACCAGCAAGTCTACTTCTGAATGTCTTAAAAAAATAAAAATAAAAAATTAAGCTTGGATGTAACCTAATCAAACTCCCGCCTGAAATCAAATTGAGATACTTTGGCATGACATTAAATAGGCCATTCATCCTTCAAAGCCTCTAATGTGAGTACAGGGACAGGGTGGAGCAACAGTTTGACAACCCTCGGAGTATGTGGCAGGGACTAAACACGATCACAGACTTTAGAGGGAAAACCAGCACACCGCAGACCACGGCCTCTCTGTGTGAGGATCTAAACGTATTCTACGCTAGATTCGACGCAGCGAACACCATGAGACCGGACAGTGTGCGCACCGCGGATGACGTCAGTGCGCACACTGTGTCTGAGGAGGATGTGCGGAAGTGCTTCAGGAAGGTGAACGCGCGCAAAGCTACTGGTCCGGACGGGATTCCCGGCCGCGTCCTCAAGTCATGCGCGGCTCAGCTGGCTGGAGTGTTCACACACATCTTCAACCTTTCCCTCTCTCTGTCTGTAGTCCCAGCCTGCTTCAAAATGGCCACCATCGTCCCTGTACCCAAATCCTCCACCATCTCCTCATTGAACGACTGGTGACCTGTAGCCCTGACCCCCATCGTAAGCAAATGCTTCGAGAAGCTGGTCAGGGACTTCATCTGCTCTGCACTACCCGACTCACTGGACCCTCTACAGTTTGCATACCGCCACAACAGGTCCACTGATGATGCCATAGCCCTGACACTACACACTGCCCTGTCACACCTGGAGAAGAGAGACACGTATGTGAGAATGCTGTTTGTAGATTACAGCTCAGCATTCAATACCATCGTTCCCTCGAAGCTGGACAGGAAACTGCAGGATCTAGGACTGAGCAGCTCCCTCTGCAGCTGGATCCTTAGCTTCCTGTCTGACAGACGCCAGGTGGTCAGACTGGGCAACATCACCTCATCCCCCATCACACTGAACACTGGTGCTCCACAGGGGTGTGTACTGAGCCCTCTCCTGTACTCACTCTACACCTACGACTGCACAGCCACTAACAGCTCCAACATCATTGTGAAGTTTGCGGACGACACTACAGTGGTGGGTCTTATCACCAACGGTGATGAGACGGCTTACAGGGAGGAGGTCAGCGCCCTGACCCACTGGTGTCAAGACAACCATCTCACCCTCAACGTCGCAAAGACAAAGGAGTTGATAGTGGACTTCCGGAGGTGCAGAGAAGTACACACCCCCATCACCATCAACGGCGCTGCTGTGGAGAGAGTGAGCAGCTTCCGGTTCCTTGGTGTACATCTGGCTGAGGATCTTACGTGGTCAGTACACACAAACAAAACAGTGAAGAAGGCGCAGCAGCGCCTCTTCTTTCTCAGGAGACTGAAAAGATTCGGCATGAGCCCCCGCATCCTCAGGACCTTCTATCACTGTGCCATTGAGAGCATCCTCACTGGATGCATCACCACCTGGTATGGCAACAGCACCGCCTACAACTGCAAAGCTCTCCAGCGAGTAGTGCGGTGCTCTGAACGGATAATTGGAGGTGAGCTTCCCTCCCTCCAAGACATCTACAGGAAGCGGTGCCTGAGGAAAGCGGGGAGGATCATCAAGGACTCCAGTCACCCCAGCCATAAACTGTTCAGACTGCTTCCATCAGGAAGGAGGTTCTGCAGCATCCGGTCCCGTACCAGCAGACTGAGAGACAGCTTTTTCCATCAGGCCATCAGACTGCTGAACACGTCATAGACACCTCAGCTTCACTACTGGAACTTCAACATTATGCACTCCACACTGTATATAAATGCCACTTGTTTTGCACATATTCAACTCTGTATATTTTATATATTTTTTTATTATTATTATTATTATTATTATTTATTTATTTATTTATTTTTAATTTTATTTTTTTTTACTATTCAATTTGTAAAAATGTGTATACACACACACACACACACACACACACACACACACACGTAGGAAAATATTTAGTATACACATCCAGAAATGCATACACTATTATATATTGTACATATATTTATTAGTTTCAGGTTGGCCATTCTTGTATTTTGCTCGTTTGTGTTGTTGTGTTTGCACATCTCTGTTGCTTGTGGGGCTCGCACACAAGAATTTCACTCGCATGTGCTGTGCCAGTGTGCCTTCACATGTGATGTGACAATAAAAGTGATTTGATTTGATTTGATGTGGTTAAATTAAATCAATTTTGAAAAGAACAACCGGCCAAAATTTCTTCTCAGTGATGTGAAAAACGTTGCAGTTCTTGCTGTCAAGGGTGGCACAACCAGTTGTTATAATTAGGGGGCAATTTGTTTTTTAAATGCGACATTTTTCCTGTAATAAAGGAAATCATCAATTAACAACTCATTTCACTTTTTAAGTTCTTTTAAAACATTTCAGGTCATATTTAAATTTTTTATGTAAATCTGTAGCAGCAATGACTGCATAATTACTTCAACTTCATGGTACTCTTAAAGTTTCTCTTGTCATGGAGAGTATTTAACTTAAAGAGTAAAAAGGCCAGGCAAACACAGGCCTCAGAATGGTGATTATTTCTAGTTCTTTCAGTGTGGATACACAGAAAAGGGGAGACTTTCTCTAAATTTACAAGAACAACATGCAGGTGTGCATTATTTTTTTTCACCGTGCAAAATATACCATAGTAACAACAACAAAAATCAATATTATAAATAAATAAATTGTAGTACGTAGCATGCCTGTTTGTTAAGGCCTAAATCTATGAGGAGTTCTTTAGTTTTATAAAGCCCTGCAGTCTATGAAAGATATGTACATTACAGAAAGTACTTGTCAGAATTATTAATTTGCCTAGTCCTATCCCCTCAATACATCAGAAAGAGAAACACAGCAATAAGAATAGATGAAAGTGGAGTGATGAGGACATAGTGGGATTAGAAAAATAGATAAACAAGAAGGGAAAAAGTGATGAATAATAAAACAAAAGGAAAAATGAGGGAGAGTAAAACAGAATGAGAAAGTTCTGCTAAAGTGCTGCTTTAGATTAATGGCTCGTGAAGTGAAGGAGACACTCCTTGGCTCCTGGTCTAAATGGTACTGGATCGTTAATCACCGTGGCAACAGATGGGACAATGGGCATGGATATGACATTGAGCTTTAGAGCATTTGCCCGTAGTTGAGCCAATCCCTATTTTATTACATGGGACAGGAGCCAAGTGCCACGCAGAATTACTTCAATAGATTAACAGTAAGCACACGCAAATTGCAGAAGGTGGCCTCAGTTGAAAGTGTGCATATGTCTGTGACAGTTGGAGTTTATATATTTATGGGGATGGAGAAAATATAGGAGAAACGGGCAGCCTGGTTCTGTTCAAAATATAATATATACACAAGTGCCTCCGACCTAATCTAAAAACACACATTAAACACACCGTCCAAATTTGGTGTTTTATAAACTGGACGTTTCCATCAAAGTCATGGTTCACAGTCTGGTGACTCCATGTTTATGTTTTGTTTTCTTATTGTTCTATGACAGAAGTTTCCTTAGTTCAGTGGTTCCCAAACTTTTTTTTGGGCCCCCCCTTTGTTTTACAAGAAAATCTTCACTCCCCCAATATATAATTGTTTTTTTTTTTTTGCTTTTTTTTTTACTGTGTAATAATATTCAACATTGCTATCAATACAGTTTTCAAAAAATGCCTCTCAGTGCAAAATAGGTTTAAAAACATAAACTAGGATACTGTTTGTCCGTGATTTGGACAGGGGGAACAAATTGTGGCAGGATCAGACTGATATTATTTGTATCCCACTGTAAGTTTACTGTATAAAGAGCTAACATCTCAAAAGTTTCAAGAGTAGTTAGTCATTATAAGAAGTGTTTGTGAACTAAAAATCAAGAATGTGGGATACTGTTTGTCCGTGATCCGGACAGCCCAGTGTGTGCTCTCAAAGCAGGGAAAACAAATTCTGTTGAGGATACCTACCTTGGCATATGCTTCATCATATTTTCTAATCTTTGGCTTTGAAAGTTGGAAGTCTTTGGAAGTTGGCTTGGAAGCATATTTGGCGATGCTTCATTTTCTGCTCTGCGTTGGTGTGGGAGCCTGTCAAAAACCTGTCCATTATGTGGGGCACACCCCCCACTTTGGGAACCACTGCCTTAGCTATTCTTTAGTACTTTAGAGATTTTTCAGCCCTTGGGTTTTGTCATTGTGCATACCTCGTGTTACGTCTAGTGTCCTGGATTCTATGTTCACATATTTCCTGTTTTACTTTGGCAATCTGTGTCCTGTTTCAGTGTAGTCTGTTTTGCTTCCTCTCTGTTCATTTTTCTGTGTTTTCTCCTGCTTGTCGTCCCCCGTGTTTCCTTTGTGTTTCCTCCTTGGTGTTTCATGTCTCAGGGTCATTGTTTGTGGTGTTCAGGTTTTTGTAATATTTTCTATATTCCTCATCTTCTTTTGTTAGCTTCTCCCAGTTTAGGTTTTGTTAGTGTTTTCAGTTCTCCCTTCATTAGTTGCTTGTAGCATATTTGTTCAGCCACCAATAAAGGCTCACTTTTTGTTTATACCTCCTCATCTCCCTGTGTATGCGTTTGGGTCCACATCACTCATCTCCACACGGTTTACCTGTTAAACCGTGACAATCGGTCCTTCAAACATGTCAGCACCACTGCTGCCTTACTTTATTCCTTTATTTATTCCACCAGCATTCACCTGTAGGATCCAGGGGGATCCACCAATTTTCTCAGTGCAGAAGCCAATTCAATTCTGTTTCTTTAATAAATCATTACAAATCTGATTTGTCTGACTGTAGTTGTAAATATATTTATTTTTTAATCAAAAGCCCATAATTTGTAATGTAACTGGAATAAAAATTCAGCTGTTCCAAAAGTCCTTTTCAGAGTTTGTTTCAAAGTTCCTACCTTGTTCCAAATATGCAATTAGATGTGTACAAAAGTTTTTACAGCTTGTGTATAGAACTTTTTTCAATGTAAAATTCAAGGCACTCATTCTGGGAATAAGATGTGCTTTTTACATGTTTACTCTGAAATTAAAAAATAAAAGACAGGAGCAAAGGATTCATGTTAA
This sequence comes from Copadichromis virginalis, assembly GCF_057382275.1. NCBI lineage: Eukaryota > Metazoa > Chordata > Actinopteri > Cichliformes > Cichlidae > Copadichromis > Copadichromis virginalis. The sequence continues at coordinate 15,159,734 of NC_140619.1, forward strand.
ACTGACCATAACAGAAATTGGATGGATTTACATATTACACAAAGAAACAATGATTTTCTCTTTTTATATTAACACTGAACTTTTTTTTTAATAAAACGTTTGTCGCCTTTGAACATCTGTGTACATTTATACCTCCATTTCATACACACTGAATTTAGAATTCCACATACATATAATTATATGCAACTTATTATAACAGACATAATTTGTCTGGTGGAATCAAATTCAGACATGCCAATCCATCTCAGCCTCAACACAGACATCTGTTTCAGATTTGAAAAATGAAACAAAAAAATGTTGCTGCATCCCAAGGTGCTATTTCTGGATGCTTGAGTTTACAGTTTCCATTTCCACTGTTATTTAAATCCCAATCAGGGGCGGATCTAGAAGGGTGGCATGGGGTGGCAAGTGACACCTTAAAATCGTCTCTTGCCACCCCAAGTGCCACCCTAGTTTTGCATATGACGGTGTTGTTTATTACCACCGGGGCACCGGGGCACCATGTTCTGCCCGGTGGTGTAGGGTCCTAATTACTCCAAGTTTGTGTTCCAAGTTTGTGTTCCACCCTTTGGAACACAAACTTGGAGTAATTAGGACCCTACACCACCAGGCAGAACATGTTCCCTCTAAGCCTGAAGGAAAAAAGAAGGAACACACACATGTAAAGGAAGCACTAAAAACGTGCGGCTATCCTAAATGGGCGTTCTTAAAGTCAGCAAAGAGGCACAGAAAAGAAGACCAGACACCAGCGAGGGAGGATAAGAAGGACAGACGCAACAACATTGTCATCCCCTATGTAGCCGGTGTATCAGAAAAACTCAGGAGAGTTTTCTCCAAGCACGACATCCCAGTGTATTTCAGACCCAGCAACACGCTCAGACAGAAACTGGTTCACCCGAAAGACAAAACGCCAAAACACAGACTTAACAATGTGGTGTATGCCGTACAGTGCAGCGAGGAATGCTCAGACCTCTACATTGGAAAGACCAAACAGCCACTTCACAAGCGCATGGCACAACACAGAAGAGCCACCTCCAGAGGACAAGACTCAGCAGTCCATCTGCATCTTAAGGATAAAGGACACTCTTTCGAGGATGCCAATGTTCACATTTTGGACAGAGAGGACAGATGGTTTGAAAGAGGAGTGAAAGAAGCCATCTATGTCCACTGTGAGCGACCATCTTTGAACAGAGGCGGGGGTTTACGACACCAACTCTCTGCCATCTATAATCCAGTTTTGAGATCCCTTCCCAGACGCCTTAACGCCCACTCACATCCTGGGCCATCTGCCCTCAGGAATTCGCATGATAAGGTGGGGCCAGGTTTCACAATGAACACACCAGAAACTCTGGCTGATTGGGACCCACACCCAGTTACACACCTTGGCTCAGGCGATTAGAGGATCATCAGGGGGTCCTTTTGTCCCTCTGTGGGGGGTTTCTCCCACTAGGTTTATATCTGGGACTCTCCACCATTTGACCTTAGAACTGAAGAAGCTTCTCGGATGAGAGGTGAAACGTCTTCTAGCAACTTAAAGAAGTCCAGACGCTTTTCTTTGCAAGCTCCTTTGACTACGATGACCTGGATGACTGAGAACCTTCACAGACATAGTGTTACGCCCCTCCACCAGTAACAAATGGTTCAGCCCATAGTGCAGACCGGCTTTTTTCTTGTTTTCAGTTGCAAGCCATGCTTATGATTGTGCCAGAGCACATTTTGAACAACACCATGGGAATTTCAGATTTCACACAGGTGGTTGGTTGTTGCGCTCTGGAAATGGAATGAAGCTGAGTTTTATTAACCCTCTGGGGTCCACTGACACGCTGCATCTCCAAATCACATGACTGATTTAAGCTGACATAGCAACAAGCTGCAGCCAAGCTGAGTCTTTCAGGCCCTGTTACAAGATTGGACTTCAACACAGATGCTTGGGGCCCCAGAGTAGTGCCAGCGGACTAGTCTGAGGACTTCAAAGTATACATTGTTTTTTAAATTTTAATTGCAGGTCATACATATATATATAAGCCATGCTTTTTTCTAAATACTTTTGTCACGTTTTTTCTAAGGACAGCGCGAAAACAGTAGAGAAAGGGGGGGGGAGGGGGGGGTAAAGCCACCTCTTTTCTATTGGTGGAAAAATGTACCATGTCGACCAGTTTTTTTTAAAAAGAGTCAACATGTAGGATTTGGTTGTTTAGGGTGAGGGAAAGTTTTGGGAGCGATGGTAACGGCACTGGGACAGAGTGAGCGAGTGGGAGAGAGAGCGAGTTTTTCGATCTGGGAGATTTGTGACGTGTGTAGTTAGTGTGTCGTGTTGTTTTGTGTAGTTAGTCTGTTGTGTAGTCGTTGTTTTGTTTTGTGTGTCAGTGAGGGCACTAATGAAAGGCACATTTGCAATGTAAACACTGTCATTAAGTAGAAAACCAGCGGAGTGATACACATCCTGCTGTCAGGCCTGCAGGTTTCTCCCTGAGGTCTTCTCCTCTGGACAAACAATTTTTTTAATTTTTTTTTTTGCTGGCACACATAATTTGTGGGGCATCTTATTGCGACACCTAATTGTTCTCTAATTTTGGTTATGGTAATATTTTTCAATGGTTGTACAAAATACGGCAGTGTATTGATTGCATTTTTAGATAAATAGTTGTATACAGGGGCAATTCTAGGATCAGAGCTTTGGGGGTGCTGAGCACCCAGAGAGCTGCCCATCCAGGCAAGGTAAATTTTACTCATCACGATGAGACTTCTTCCCTGTCTCTGTCAGTCCCTGCATCCTTAAATGTCTCCAGTTGTCCCGAGTTCCCTGAGACTGTCTCCTTGGTGCATTTAAACCCCTGGTCCTCCCTGTCCTCGTCCTCTGTTGTCTTCATCTCCATTATCAGTCATCATAATTTTACCCTCTCTGTGCAAGTCTGCAAATTTTTAAATTCATCAAGTCTTTCTGTGCCTGGGTCCTCGTCACAAAACATGACATCACTGTTTTGTACATTTTAACACAATTTAATCCCCACATTTGTGAAAGAAAAGCAAAACACTTTTTTGAAAAGTCTGTAACAAAACCATCAAATCTGATCAAGGTTAATTTAAATGCTGCAAAAGAAGAATGGATTGGAATTAAAAAAAAAAAATACATATCCTAACCTTAATTACTACGGGAGAATAATGAATGATGCTCATAGTGAGTAAAAAGTAAACTGAGTGCAATTTTTGAGCAGAGATTCACTTTTAGTGTATGTATAATACAATACAGATGCATAAAAAATACACTCCAAAAATAGAAGAGTCCTTGAAATGTGCAAAATGTTATTAAAAAATTTAAAAAACTGAGACACCTTAGCCTCTGGTACAATGTATGCAATGTATGAAAAGATCTTTACTGCAGATACTACTATGGCTCTGCAGATCTTTTCTTTTATCCTCTGTCGCCTCAGCTTGAGGTTGGCAAATCTGTCTATCACATTTTGGTGTTCAAGTCTCTCAAGCATCTCTTTCTCAACTGACATCACAACAGGTGCTGGAGTCTGCTTTGACCCATGGTCCTTCTCAGCCAGGTATGGAGCTGACTCAAGACACTAAAAGACCTTTCACAGCTCCAGCTGCAAACTGGGTTTGTTAGGGCAACCTGAATAACAGTTTTCAGTTCGGGGAAGATCTGATTATCCAGAAGATTGTACAATGTTAACATATCTGGGATGGCACCAGCCTCACTCTTGAGCTTCAAAAAGTTTTTGGCAACCGTGACTTGCTCTGACTGAATTTCAATATGGTAATGCAGTGCCAGGGCTGACAACCCAGTTTGTTTTGCAGATTAGTTAGTTGTTTGTTTGTTTGTTTGTTTTTTCTTTGCCAGTTTAACAGTTTCTGTTGTGCCTGTTAGTACTCCCTGTCTGTTTTCTTACCTGGTTCTTCCTGACCTTGTACTTTCTCCTCATGTTCTCCTCTTTCCTCTCTCCCTCTTTGGACTGACAATCATACACAAATTGATTGTATTCAATTAGATTAAAAAATACTATTAAGATCACTAACAAAAAAAGTCCTATCTCAGTTTACTTTCGACCAAAAGGCAAATAACCAAACCACATGTACATCTAATAAAGGATATAAATATTGAAACACTGATCCAACATTATCCTTTATTGATGGATCATTTGATTTTACACTTTTACCTGAATTTTACCTCATATCCATTATGAACCTGGCACACACACACACACACACACACACACACACACACACACACACACACACACACACACACACACACACACACAGACAACAGGAGTTATAAGGTTAATGGGCATCCAGTCAGTTAGCTAGTTAGTACCTTGGGTTCAATATCAGCACATATGACAAAATAACCAGTTTCTCTCATTACATTTCAAACAGGACGGTGGTAACAACAGCAGGCTACGGACAATGTTAAGTTTTAGATTTTAAAAAGGCTGCATACATTTCAATGGGAGCAACAGGACGGTCAGTTGTCGCTGATTTTACTACAGAGCAGGACGGATTGTAGAGTAGCAAACATAGTCGGAAAACATGTTTTCAACACTGCAGGTAACCTGGTTTGTAATGCTTTTCAGCTAAAAAGAAACATGGTGTGACTCCTACCTAACTATATAAAGAGTAACTGAAGGTTAAATGCAGCTAATATGTCCTGTTTTAAGCCAGGCACTTCCACCTCTGCTCCGCTGCGTCTCAGCCACTATAGCTCTGGCAGCAACAGCGCTAGAGTCAGAGTAGGGGAGAGGTGAGCTGGAACAAACCATTTTTTTGGGGGGGGATCTATACTTTTGTTGTTAAAATGTTCCATCTCAATTACGTACTGTATGCTTTTTATATTTTTAGTAGTGTGTCCCACAAACAGGAAATATTGTCAAAAAAAGTAAGAATTCTTTGGGGGTGCTTTGATTCATTTTGCTGAAGCACCCCCAAAAATAGGTTAAAATCGCCCCTGCTTGTATATGTTTACAAAATTTATGGACAAGTTTTCAAAATCTCAAGTTATAAAAATTAAAAAAAACTACTACTAGGATTTTAAGTTTGTGTGATTTCCGATCGGTTGTGTTAGTTTAGTATGTCAACAAAAAAACAGCAAAATTCAGACACGTGAGGCTGAGGTGAAAAGAATGATACCAAACAAGGCAAGGGGAAAAAATAAAATGTAATAATTTGAGGGTGAAATACAAAGGTAAAATCAAAGGTAGTCAAAATGATATTTTGGATTTCAGAGGGTTAATCTAACAAATCATGAAAAATTAGGTTTAAATTTTTGTTCATGACAGTACAGATTTCTGACATTTTGTGTAATTTAAGCATGTAACAATTTGATTATTTTCTAACAAAAAAACAGTGTGAAACTTCAGTTAGACTTGTGTTTGTAGACGAACCGCCCCATGTTGTGTAGCTTTCTGGATTTTATACCTTTTCGGCTACGTACAGTATTTATTTATTATACAGGCTGTACAGTACATAAGATCAAAACTCACATGTTTTATGTAACTAAAGTGTTTGATTATGTGGGCTACAGAAAATAATTAAGTTATAGATGATATTTATATAAAGAGTGTGTATATTTACTGCATTTGAATCATTTTTACCATATGTAACCACCTGCATGTGTTTTTGGAAAAAAAAAAGGCTTTGATTTTGCCACCTGTTAGGTTTTGTATTGTTCATTGTCATTTATGCTTCGAAATATTTACTCATATATCCTTAGAAGTATATAATCATTTGTAGATTGAAAGAATGTCTCATCCTAGGAGGTCTGTAACAACTCTGTGTAGCATGAAGAGGGGAGTGCGTTCACTCCTCTACAGAGTGTTCTGTCATAGATCCGTATCTTCTCTTGTTGATATATGGCATAGCAAACACACGTATATCTGTTTAAGTATAAGAGCCTTTTGTTCAGATGGACCCGCTAGACTCTTCACAGGGTCACATCTTGACCTCACACAAATCACACACACACACATACACACACACACATACACAGTATTCTTTGTTCACATGTATACCTATGTAAGATGTTATATGTTAATGACCCTATGCATATTCATGTGACCACAATAAAAGGAGTGCTATGGGGGACCTGGCTGAGAGTCTGACGGAGGTCAAGTGGTGGAACGACACTTGGCTCCAGGCAGGTCTCCCTCATGCATGATTAACATGAAGAACTTTGCCTACTTCGGGTCTTGCTTGCTGTGTAATTATATTGTCCTCAACGTTCCAGCGAATAGGTTCAAGCTACAAAACCTATCACCACCCCATTTGATTTCTTTGCCACCCTCATGCCACCCTAAGAAAATTTCTCTAGATCCGCCACTGATCCCAATTTGCTCTGTTCTTCTCTTGTGTTGTCAAAATTGTAAACAATGTGCTCCACTGTGGTACTTGGTAACATATTTCTTCACTGCATAGAACTTTGGTTTTGTGGAAACAGCTTCATATATTAATATTCTAGGGAAAAGAAACTCATGAGAGTAGTAAAAATAAACAAAAGCTGCAACTTCTTATGAAGTGGATTTCTTTCACATATATTGTCGTGTGGTACATTGTTACTGTGAAAATAGCAGTGACAGCTGTCTGTAGTAAAGCAGTTAACATTTTCTTTCTCTATACTGTATATGTGATATCAGTAATGTTGCTATGATTTAAATCACCTTATATTAATTTTGCTCACATTCAAGATCATCTTCTTGCCCATGTACAGCTCCTATTTTAGTCACTTCCTGTGAGTTCTGTTCTCACTATTTACACAGTTTGCTTTGTGATTGCAATAAAATCGGCCTCAAATCTACAGAAAGAGCAGCAAACATCAGCTTCATGTGGTGGATGACTGCCAGTAATCACAACAGGTCTCCATCTCTGATTGAAGTTTTCATTTATAGAGTCCACAACTTTAAACCCTGAGGACGTGACAGGTGAGGAAAGAAATCAGCAGCATAATCATAAACATTGTGCATTGTGAATTCATCTCACTAGGATTAAACTTTTTGACTGGGAATTTCTCAAGGGGAAACATTCATAGCACCAGACCACTTACCTGATTTGTTTCCCTTGAACTGGAGCTGGAATCCCAAAGTTGGGAGAAGTATGTGGAGGTGTTCACAGCCCATATGATTAACTTGATAGCTATTGGTATCAGAAAAAAAAAGTTGTTAAAGGGACGACCTTCAGGGGATTGGGAAGCTCATCTGTAACCGGAAGGTTGCCGGTTCAATCCCCCTGCTCTCTTTGTCCTGGTTGTTGTGTCCTTGGGCAAGACACTTCACCTACCGCCTGCTGGTGTTGGCCAGAGGGGCTGATGGTGCAATATGGCAGCCTCACTTCTGTCAGTCTGCCCCAGGGCAGCTGTGGCTACAACTGTAGCTGCCTCCACCAGTGTGTGAATGTGAGAGTGAATGAATAGTGGTATTGTACAGCGCTTTGGGTGCCTAGAAAAGCGCTATGTAAATGGAATCCATTATTATTATTAATTTCATCTGACTTTTTATTTTTAATTAAGATTTGACAAACTAAGAATTTAAGATAATTGTGAGAGGTTCCATTAGTTTCACTAATGATTTAGATAAAGGTAAAATAACTTCCAATAATGTTCCTGTAATGTTTAGGAAAATACTCCACCTTTAGTCTTTTAGTGTTGAACCCACACCATACTTAGGAATGGAACTATTTGTACAGTTTTGTACAGTTCTTGTACATTTATTATTTATGTGTCTGGTTTTCTTAGATACCCAATTATCAGATTTTGTCGCACCAGTGATTTGCTTCAGCTTGTACCTGCAGGCAAACCTTAAACACACTCCAACAAATCATTGACAAAGATTTGCTCCTAACACAGGCACACACATGCAGCATATTGATTTCACTCTAACTTATGATACAGGAACAAGTCCATATCATTAGAAAGTTGTCATCAAAGCAAATAACTACATGCAAATCCAGTTACAAAAACCACACAGGGCAGAACTCGTGTTTCATAAATCTCTTGAACTGAAATAACTTATAATAATAACTTACTAGTCTGCATATTATGAAATCTACACCAGTGATATTTCACTCACCAAAACTAATTTTGGAATGAATTTACACTGTGCTGATTGACAAAGTTTGAATCTAAATTTTGAATATATACTCTCAAATATTTATTATATGCTACCAAGTAGCAGGTACAGGGACATTCTGTGTATTGTATCAGTGCATTCTAAGCTTTTCAGATCTTATTCCATGCCACATTGTGTCTACATTGTTTATATATTATGTTTGTAGGAGGTAGAAAGGGAAGCAGGGCCAGGAATATTGGAAGTGATTTCAAGCTTCATTTCTGTATGAAGACAAATGGAGCAGGGGTAATCTTGAAGGAAGAGTTTTTGAATATTGTGGAGGTGAAAGTGTCACACAGGACCATGATTTTGAAGCTGGGAATCGAAGGGTTGATGTAGAATGTAGCGCATTGGTGTGTATGGGTCCCACAGGTTGGATGTCAGTTCGAAGAGAAAGAGGAATTCGGGAGCAAGTTGCATGAAGTGGTCAAGAGTGTTCCCCTTAAGGAGAATGTGGTGATTGGAGGGGACTTTAGTGGACATGTAGGTGAAGGGAACAGAAGTGATCATGAGGTGTTGGGTAGGTAAGGAGAGAAGTGCATAAGGACTGATGGTAGTGGATTTGGCAAAAAAGGATAGAATCGGCTGTGGTGAACATATACTTTAGTCTATATTCCTCCATCTGTTTAAGTACAAGGGTGGAGCAAGGTGTAGAATGTAGTTAGATGGTAGTGTGTAGGATGGAAATTAATGGAATTAAGAAGAGGAAGCAAAAAAAGGCAGATATACAGGATTAAGGTAGTGGAAGATGAAGAAGAAGAATGTTGCATAGGCTTACAAAAAAAGCTTGGGCAGGCAACAAGTCTACTACTTTGACTGTGAGAGGGAGTCACGTACGACCAGGGAGAACAGGCAACCAGGAAGGATCACAGAACTAAAACTATCTCCTTCTCATTATAAGACAGTGCTACCCACTACACCATCCAGCAATCATAAAAAGGGTGTAAAGTGTTACAACTGAAAGGGCAATGTTCAATGGCATCAAGAAAATAAGTTTCCTTCCAAAGTGTTATTTCAGTCGGGGTGGTTCCAGGGTGATCACATTGTGGGAGTGCTTCATTAGGGCTGTGTTGTTATTGGAACAAGCCAGACTCCAGCTGGAGAGCCAGAAATTCACAGTCAACCTCAATCTTATGAAGCGAAGAAATCTTAATTCAAATGGAGCACTAATTAATGAAAATGAGTGTTTATTTATTAGCTGAACAACAGGTGGTTTAAATAGAATAGCCAAATATCATGAAGTTGTTTTTTCCTGTTTGTTTTTTAATCTTTAAAACATTTATAGTTCCACTAATCCTTTCAGGGTGTTTTTACCGCTCAGACATAAAAGCCTGATGGGTTATTGTCGTCAGCTCACCAGGTGGATGGCCAACGTGGACCCAAGTTTGTAATTGCAATAACTCGAGAACAAGGTGATTTGGGACTTTTTAAATTAATTCCTGAATGCATCTACTAAAAATTTTGGCTGAGTTTGAATCTCAATGATGAGGTCAGAGGTCAAGTTTTCTAAAAATCCTGTGAAAACTATACCTCAGGAATGAGACAATGTTGGATTTTCAAATATATTCCATAAGTGCATCTAATAAGTCTGAGAGTCAGAGGTCAATGTCAGAGATCAACTTTTCTGAAAATCACCTAGGATTTTCTAATTTATACCATAGGTGTGTCTGCTAGGAAGCTGAGTGTTAGCACTGGTAGCTACCAGTATTTTTAGAAGTGTAAAAGCATATAACCTTAAAATAAGTCATCTTAATTGTTAGGCTAATGTAACTAATGTTCACTGAAACTTTATAAAGATGCAAGAACAAGGTTTAAACTCAACCAGTTACTTTCACTTTACCTTATTGTTAGTACTGAACTGATATTGTTCATCATTCTGATCATTGTTTCAGTGTATAGAATATATGTTCCTGCATTTCCAGTGCAGATTTGTTTTTAAGCTCCTTAGATAGAGGTCGTAATTTAACTTTATACCAGAAAGCAACCTGTGGTCATAGTTGCTTAAATTGGCTTCTTTGTGAAACTGTCTGCAATTATGTTGCACCATAACCATATTGTGAGTCAAAATATTAACCATTCACCCATTTGCATAGACAATATGGGATTCAATGTTTGCTCAAGTACACTTTAGCGTGTGACACAGCCTGTGGTTAAACTGTCACCCGTTTTATTTGTGGACAATCTGCTCTACAACCTCTCCAAATGTGACTTTTTATGCTTTCATACTGCTGCTGCAAATTTTGTGAGCCCACTGAGGTCTAAGACCTCATCATTTATGACGCAGCGGCTATCTTAAAATAATTCTGAAAATGAGACTTTTAAAAAAAGCTCAGGATAAATGTTTAAGGGACACGAGGTTAAATGAGGTTAGATGAAAGTTAAACAAAGCAAAGCTGAGAGAGTTTTATTCATTTCACACAAAAGGTGATGAAATATAAAATACTAACACAAAAGTGATGTCTCTACACAAAGATTGTTTTTCTCTACAGAGACATTTTTTTTTTTTTTTGAACAAGAAAAACATTCAAACTGTATTAGAAAAGGCCTTTTTGTATAAGAGACTCTTAATGAGAAACAAGTTATTTCACTTGTTGATGGAATTTCCAGTATTAATGAGACTGCCTATCAGTTTGTACTGAAAGCAGAACACAGTTGCAGCTGGTGAGCTTTTGGAACATTTACAGCTTGCATTAATGATCATTTCTAGCATCACAGATTTTGTTTTCTGTCCTTGAGAGTATAAGGTTGTTATGTGAGGTGTGTGGGATGGCTGTTAGCAGTATTAGTCAAGGCTGAGACTGTGAGTAAACTCTTCTGTAGAAACATGCACTCTAATCCACTGAAAACATGAATAATTACATTTATCTTCTTAATGGCTCAGTCTCACTACAAATCTCACTTCCTTGCAACTAGGAAAAATTGGCGCTTCCAGGATTGCACTGTTTTGTTTTGGGGGTTTTTGCATTTGATGACCGATTGCAAGTTGCTGGGAGCAACCACTTTTGATTACAAGGTGACTTTGCAGGTCATCTGGTGGGAGGCAGCCGTTATCCTAACAATTAACTAACTGCAGTCACTGAGACTGCCAAAGGTTTGCAAATATTTCATTTTGCATTTATGAATGCAAATTAATTGCAGTCACAAATACAGGCAGATTGCACATTGTAATTAATCTGATTCAGCCTGCACCGGTGAGTGCAACTCATCTGTAATAAAGCTCTTTGAAACAGAGGACTTGACTCAGCTGGTTGTCAAGTGGCTACAATTTGCAGTTAAATTACTGTCAACTATACCATACTATTTGTGGAGGAATTTCTGTTTCAGATCTGTAAGTTCTGACTGGACTCTGAAAGCCAGTATTTAATTAGAATTTCTGTGTTACATGTAGATGAGAATAGATCTGTGATTGGTGCTGATTATCACAATAAGCCTGCAGTTGATTATCCTCTTGATCCCGTGTATTTGCAAACTGATAGCAGGCTGATACCAATCTGGTCCTTGTCTTCAAAGCAACCATTAGAAAGGCAACAAGCTCACAAGTTCAACGCACACAATCATAATAATTTTGGTTCTGCAGTCTTTGCACTCACTGTTTTTAGTATCAGTGCACATAACCATCCAAAATCTTGACACTGTGCTAACAGGATGTTAAAATGTTATTGTTTTTTTTTATTGTGCTTCAGACTCATGGCAATCAGCAATCTGTGTTTGGTTAACATGAAGCCATTTTAAATGAATTTTCCTTGTTTGGAATACCTGTTTAAGTTATTCTAACAGACCATCTATAATGTAAAAATGTGTAAGAATCTGCTTGTTTTTAAAAATGTGTCTATTTAGGATGTGGCCAAATAAAACACGACCCTATTCCAAGACAGATCACTTGGTGGATGTTAACAGGTTAAGCAGGTGGTGACAGCAAAAGAAATAAACTCTTTATTTTCAGGTTGCCTCTGTTACTGATGTATCTCTTCAAGTAGGCATGGTTGAAAAAGAATCTACTGAATTAAGAAATTCAAGAAATTCAAACTTCTGTTTTTCAACAACTCAGTAGGTGGTAGTAGCACATCTCTATGCAAGCTCAACATATGCTTCTGTGTTACATAAGTCCCATGTTTATGTTCTGGGTGCATATGAGAAGATATTTTATAATTCACTGATTTTAAAAGCCAGGGCTCAATCAAAATAAAATGCTTGTTATCCTCCCCTCTGGACTCTACATTAGTTTGTTATTATTTAGTTTGCAATTCACCTTCTTAACAGGTGGAGTTTGTATGATGTACTTATACAACATATACTATAGAAAATTCACCAACTATGGATAAGGTCAGCAGTAAATCTTAGTATTGTTACTAAAAAGAGCAAGCAAATATGAAGAGCTTTTTCCTTGCCACGGCAGATCCTGTGTCATCAAAGAGCTAAAGTTATTAATATATCACTGTCTTCAAAGTCATCAAACACTTAAAACAACAAACAACAAACTTGTGTGTTTAGTTATGGAAAATTTGTAATGTTAATATTAGTAAATGAACTGATTCTCATATAGCACTTTTCTACTTTCCTGGAGCACTCAAAGCGCTTTATACAACATGCCTCATTCACCCAAGCACTGTATATGTTTTTAAGTGCTTAGTAACTACACAGCAAATCCAGCATGTCCAAATTAACACTGTCAGATTTGATTTCAATACTATTAAAGTGTCTATATGGGTCCACACCAGAGAGTGTTAATTTAACTCTTTTTGGAGAGTTGGTAAGTTAACTTTGATTTAGTTTTAAACACCAAATCTGTCTGGAGTTGATAATTTAACACTTACTAATGCTAACAAGGTGTTAAGAGTTTATATATTAACTCTCAAAGAGTATTTTAGTTTAACTGCGTAAGAGTTATCTTCTAATTCATTCTAAAAAGCGGGAATTTTACTGTTCTGAACTTCTAGAAATTTCTTTTGGAAATAAACATTTACCAAAAAGACGCAATTGTTTTTGAAAAACATTTATTCTGAACTGTGCACCACAATTTCAAAACATTTTCTGAAAGATGTAACAGTATACATGTTCTCACTTTCATTAGAATTTTGTTTATCAAAAGGTCTGACATACACAGAAAATTCAAAAGTGTTAAATGTTTTGGTGTTAATAGTCTTCTTGCAAAAGTAGAGTTAATTTTACTCTAAGTAGAGTCACATTCTTTTAATGTATTGCAAGTGTATATGGTCCAAATGTTGATGATCCCTCATTCTTTCACGGTTTTTTCAGTGCACTCTCTGAACACTTAGATGGCACACTTGTTCTTGGAGGTGACCTCAACCTTGGACTAAATGAAGACATGGATAGGCTCAATACAGCGGGAACTCAGCGTAATTGGCAGTCCACAAATATAATCAAACAGTATATGAGCGACTTTGGTCTTTGCGATGCATGGCGCTCCCTTCACCCCACCAGTAAGGAATATACTTTTTTCTCACATGTCCATCACTCCTACTCTCGTCTGGATTATTTTTTGGTCAGCAGCTCACTGCTGAACGACATTTCAGACACTGAGATTCATCCTATAGCTGTCAGCGATCATGGTCCTGTATCTTTAACACTAATGCACAAGAATAATACTACGCCAAGAAAAAACTGGAGATTTAATATATCACTACTTAAAGATGAAGACTTTATTAAATATTTTAAAAAAGAGTGGACTTCATATTTGGACTATAATGACACTCCCGAAACATCAGCTTCTGTTCTATGGGAAGCAGGGAAAGCTGTGATGAGAGGTAAAATAATTTCTTTCTCATCACATAAAAAGAAAAAAGAAAACAAAAATATTCAGGAATTAGAAAAAAAACATCAAATCACTAGAAGAAGCCTACGCGTCCCACCAAGATCAGGAAACATTGAACAAAATACGCAAAACAAAACTAGAATTAAATGAGATAATTGATAAAAAAAAAAATTCTTAGTACAAAGACTACGCCTACAAAATTATGAACATGGTAATAAATCCGGTCAATTTCTAGCAAACCAGCTAAAAATAAATAAAGAAAAAACAACTATATGTGCTGTTCAAGATTCATCTGGGATCACAATATATGATCCGATACAAATAAACAACATTTTCAGGGATTTCTATAAAACGTTGTATTCACCACAAATAAACCCATCTAAAAAAGAAACTGATCAGTTTTTGGACAACATAACTCTTCCAAAATTATTGGACACTCAAGCAATGGCACTGGATTCACCACTGACACCAGGTGAACTCCAGGAAGCCCTGATAAGTATGTCCAATAATAAGGCTCCAGGTCCAGACGGCTTTCCTGCAGAATTCTACAAAGAATTCTGGTCGATTCTAGCACCAGTTTTCTACAGAACGTTGTTGGAAATTAAAGAAAAGGGCAGACTTCCATCAAATATGAATTCTGCAAACATTAATCTCCTGCTAAAACCAGGCAAAGACCCTGTATATCCCTCAAGCTATTGTCCAATATCCCTTATAAACGTAGACCTTAAAATAATCTGCAAAGCTCTCTCAAAGAGACTGGAGAAAATAACCCCCCTCTTAATTCATCCTGACCAAACTGGTTTCATAAAAGGTAGGCACTCATCAACAAATACACGTAGATTACTTAATTTGATAGACTACTCATACAGTAAAAACCTAGAAACTACAATATTCTCTTTAGACGCAGAAAAAGCATTTGACAGAGTTAACTGGAAATTTCTATTTGCAACTTTACACAAATTTGGTTTTGGATCTTCTTTCATAAACTGGTTAAAAATATTATATAATTCCCCAACAGCTTGTGTTAGAACAAATGACCAGACATCCTCCAGCTTCTGTCTCTTGAGGGGCACCAGGCAGGGATGCCCACTCTCCCCTTCACTGTTTGCAATTTTTATTGAACCACTAGCAGCAGCAATTAGACAGAATTCAGTAATTAAGGGCATAAAATGCAAGAACGTGGAACATAAAATCAGCCTTTATGCGGATGATGTGTTACTCTTTCTCCAAAATTCACAAACCAATATCTCTGGGGTGATTGAATTGATAAACTATTTTGCAAGAATATCAGATTACTCAATTAACTGGTCAAAATCTACAGTTCTACCGATTAATTGCTCCCTCCATAATTCCTCTTCTACACCACTGCAATCGGGAAATATAAAATATTTAGGTATTAATGTTTCTCCCAAGCTTGCAGATCTAACTAAATTAAACCATATCCCACTTTTAAAGAAGGTAGAAGATGATCTGGCTAGATGGAAATGTCTACCCATATCACTCATGGGAAGGGTTGCCGCTATAAAAATGATGGTCTTACCAAAAATAAATTATTTATTCTCAATGATCCCAACTAAACCGCCACAAGATTGGTTCAGATCTCTAGATTCATGTATGTCCAAATTCCTTTGGAAAAATAAACCCCCACGTATAAGCTTAAAAACACTACAAAAGACCAAGGATAAAGGAGGACTAGAACTGCCTAACTTTCAGCACTACTTCTTAGCCAACAGGCTTCAGTTTATCTCAGGATGGCTAAAACACACCCTCTTAGATGAACCTTGGCTAGATGTAGAACAAGCACTTTGCAATAATCCAGAGATCTCAGACCTACCATTTATCAGCTCAAACATCCAACGACATGAATGCTTTAAATGCATCAACATCAGCTCTTCTCTGACAGCATGGTGGGAGTTTCTAAAATTGACGGCGTCTTCATTAATCCCATGCAAACGTACACCTATCTGGAACAACCCTGACATATTACAAAACAATAATATGATAAACTTTTCAGATTGGAGTGGTAAAGGAATCAAATATTTAGAACATATACTAGAAGGAACAGAATTTATTTCATTTGACGGACTAGTTACACAATATGGGATCAACAAGAAAAGATTTTTAGAATATCAACAAATTAAATCCATAGTAAAAAAGAAATTTAAACTGGATCAAGTTGAACTACAAACACCACCAAGTGTGGTTCAATTTCTTACTCTTAAAACCCCCAAATTACTATCCAAAATATACAGAATGCTTTCTAAAACAGATGAATCAATATCACTTCCTATTGCAAAATGGGAAGCGGATTTGTCAGTTAACTTAGACCTAAACTTCTGGTCTCAGATTTGCTTAAAAACCTTTCATCTAATTAGAAATCCCAGTCTTCAATTAATTCAATACAAAATATTACATAGAGTGCACTATACAGGTCATCGGATGTTCAAGATGGGCTTTACGTCTACCAACAACTGCTCACACTGCCAAACCAATTCACCGGACAATTATATCCACGCTCTTTGGTTCTGTCCACCAGTTCAGAAGTTTTGGCGCGAGATATGTGAAGACTTATCGAAGTGTCTGAAATGTAACATTCCAACTTCCCCCTTAGTGTGTTTGTTGGGCAGCTTAGATAATGTCACTTCAGAAAAGAATATCGCCCATATGGTTTTCACTGCCCTATGCATAGCCAAGAAAACAGTCCTCATGAACTGGAAAAATAAAAATAATCTTAATTCTAACCAATATAGAAATTATCTATTAGATTACATTAGTCTTGATACAGCCTCTGCCACCACATCAGATCAATTGCTCTGGGCTCCTTTGATCAGCTCCATCACCTAGTGGGGGTGGGGGGTCATAGTTTGGTCCCGCCTTCACTGTTGTGATTGGTGTGGGGGTAGGGACAGGCTTAGGGCGTCGGGGGGTTCCCCGGAGGCATCTTCCTTGGGGGGCTCAACCCGGGGTAGCGGTCATGTCCGGTTAGGGGCTCTGTTGGCTCTCAGGTGACTGTTTCCTTGCGGCTGCGTGCAGCGGGGCTAGGGGAGAGTCTGTGCTGACGGACGTGGGTTACTGACCTGGTAGCCTGGCTGCCCCTGGGTGGGTCCGGGATGGGCGTGAGGTTCTGGGGGCGCTCCGTCTCTGGGCTGGGGCCCGGGCCGGGCCTCGGGGGCTTGGGTCCTGGTTGGTGTGTTGCCGGGGTTGTGGGCGGGTGGGTGCATGGGGGCCCAGCCCTGGAGCAGGGTGCCACCGGTGCATCGAGCCACCTGGGGGGCTCTTCAACTGGTGGGGAAGATTGTCACATCTTGCAGGAGCTTTCCTCTCCTCAGGGGCTCTCTCTGCAGGAGGGGGAGATACAGGAGAGGTGGAAGAAGATCTCAGCCTGGGTGTTTATTGTCTTATGTAGTCTGGAAGAAGAGTGGATGGTGGGGTGGGTGCAGTTTTCTCTGTGGTGGGGTTGGGTGGACTGTCCCGGGCTCTGTGGGGCCGGGAGGCGCTGCTGCACTGGGCCCCGGTCTGGATGGGCCTGGGCCCCCTTTCCCTGGCGGGTCGCGGAGTATGGGGGTGCCTACTGGGGTCAGCGGGGGAGCTGGCCCCAGGGAGGGGTCACTTGCCCCTCCCTTCCTTCCCTCCCCATCTCCAGCTGCCTCCCTCTTCCCGCTCCACCACAACCACCCACACATGCAGGACCTTGGAGTAGGGGTATGTCACCAGGGTGCAGAGGAGGCTACCCCCCCCCCCCCCCCCCGTCCCCTTCTGGCTGCCTCTGCCTCAATTTTATCCCACAACTTAGACATTCACATTACTCACACTCTCATTACACATACATATAGGATCTTGGGGGTGGGCACGATACACGGAATCCAAAGTACCATCAGGGTGTACACCTCACCCCTGGCGTCGTTGCCCACCTCTCAATGTTAAATACATGTAGACATTGAGGGCTAGCAGGAGGGACCATGCGCTTACCTGCTGCTCTCTGGCAGGTAGCTCCATGCCCTCCTGGGTTTTAAATGCACCTTAGAACACACATGCATCAACACTACAATGAGCGGGTGGAGGGAGGTTTGGAGTCTTCTCTCACCCCCGTTCTCTGCGACCTGCTGGAGCGGGGGGGCTAGGAGGAGGAGTTGGCCGTCCGACTGCGGTCTGGAGTGTGGGGCCTTCCTGCTGCTGCGGAGTCGGGGCGGTCTGCCTCCCCCCACCGCAGGGAAAAGGGTAACACCACCTGGGTCTGGGTGCAGTTCCCCCCTCCAGGGGCAAGGGTACCTAGACCCGGTGTGTAGAGTACGCTTGGGGAGTGTGATCGTGTGTACAGCGTCTCTTTATGTCTGTCTCCACGTTGGTTGAGTGTGGAGTAAGTGCATATGAGAGCATGAGGGTGGGAATGGATGTTTGTATATGTGTGTGCCTGTATTTCTGTGTCTATATGTCAGGTTGGGTGTCAGGCGCCACCTCTCTGGGGACATCTTAGGCCCTCCAAGGTTTGGAGGCCTATCTCCCCCTACCACCACTTCCCTGCCAGTGGCGGACTCCCTCAGACATCGGTGCGTTGGTGGTTCTTTGTGTCCGGGGATGGGCGTCCAGGTACACACCGGCTCACTCCTTGGCGGCCGCTTATCGGGGCCTGGAGCCTGGGGCTTGCTCGGGCCACTTCGGAGGTGGGGTGCCCCCGGCCTCTCGGCCTGGGGCTCGGTCACTCAGGCACGGCTGCCGGCGGAGCTCACGGGCGCGTCACTGCAACTCCCCCTGGCTTCTGCTCCGCGGCTGCTGAGTGAGCCCTCATCTGGGACTCTCCTCAGCTCTTTCTGGGACAGTGGCGCGGCTGCCCCTCTGTTGGTCTTCCTTGGTCTCTTGTGTTCTGGGGGCCTCTGGATGTCTGGAGTTTTGATCTCCTCCATACCTGCTTCATGCCCTGGAGGACGGGGCTGTGGCCCCCCCACACCCTCTAGCAGATCATTACATGAAGGAACCTTTTTAAAAAAAACACACTAGATTATCTTAAAATATGAACACAAATACTTAATTATGATTATTGATTTTAATTGTTAAATTCAAACCAAAACTGGAAATTTGAACAATTATTCCAAGAGAATTTGGAAAAAAACAATTATTTCAATCCAATACACATTTTAATCAAAACATTAAGTAGAAAGAAAACTTTAGTTTGAACTTTAAACTCAAATGTTCTCTGGCTTGCCCATAAATCCATCATAACTGAATGGAATGCTGCAAATAACTTGCTTTACTTAACGTGTTTATCCTCTGAACAAAACAGATGCCCTATTTCTGATTAATCAGACTCAACTTCATAGTCACAATTCTGGCACACATAAATTGCCTGGCCTGAGGTGCAAGCATCATGGGCCCATTTGTTGCATTTTACGCATTTTACCCAGGTCTCTTTTGGACGACTGTTTGAAAATGGCTCCACACAGACAAGGCAGAAGCACTCTTCATCATCTGATGATGACTCTTGAATTATTTTTCTTCTTTTAGCTGCGTTGTTCTTCATAGGTCCAGATGTTTTCCCCCCTCGTGTCCCTCTCTTTTGAAACAGCTTTTTGCTAGATTCAGCCTTATTCTTTTCTTTTTCTAGTTGCTGCTTCACTGGTGTGTCGGTTAGAATTGCTGATTTGCGTCGTTTTCTTCCTTTGCTGGATGGTTTTCGGCGGCCAGCTTTTGGATATGGCTGGATGTCCTCTGGAGTTGGTAGTCCGCTGTCAGTAATTGCAGTGCTGGGTAAGGGTGAGCTCGTGATAGAGATGGTGCTGGAGCTTGTTAGTGCAGAGTTGGTGCTGGGGCCTGGCAGTGCAGAGGTAGTGCTGGGGCCTGGCAGGTCAGAGTTGGTGCTGGGGCCTGGCAGTGCAGAGGTAGTGCTGGGGCCTGGCAGTGCAGAGTTGGTGCTGGGGCCTGGCAGTGCAGAGTTGGTGCTGGGGCCTGGCAGGGCAGGGTCCAGAATAGGGCGATCTGTGGCGTAGGATGGTGCAAACTCGGCTTCCAGAAATACATTTCTGTTGTAAGGTTGAATCCCAGCCACCCTAAAACCAGCCTGAATGTTCAATGGGGTTGCAGCCAGAGGATATGCAATTGCCACAATCCCAGGAATGTCATAAATAGACATTGTCTTCCCAGGGTTGTTCCTCATCCAGGCATCACACGTGCTGTTGATGTGCCTCTTTAGTGGCCCGTAGACAGACCTGTCTAATGGTTGGAGCCGATGCGAGCAGTGGGGTGGGAATGACAGCATGATTATGCCATTTTCTTTGGCATAATTGAGTCCATCAATGGACAGATGAGACTCGTGGTTGTCCAAAAGGAGTAAACAGGGCTTCTCCTTTGAACACTTTGTATGTTCATTGAAATGTTGCAGGAAGTCAACAAAGTGTGTGTCTTTCATCCATCCAGAGGAATTTGCCCCTCCTTTGCTGCCGGGTGGCCCGTTGATCAGGAAATGGTCACAGAAGTGGACACGCGGGAAAATAAAGTATGGAGGTAAATTATTCCCTATGGCTGAGACAGCACAGGCCAGTGTGACAAGGGTTCCCCTTTCAGCAGAGGTCAATGACCCTACTTGCTTGAATCCACGTCTGGCCAACACTTTGTCTGGTTTATGTACAGTGGTGACCCCAGTTTCATCAACATTCCAAATGTCTCCTGGTCCAAACTCATATTTGCATAACACTTTCTCTAAGTTGTCAAAGAAAGCATTGACATTCTCTCTGTTGAAGCTACTTGCCCTGGCAAGGCTAGTTGCTTCTGGCTTTCTCAGTGACAATGTTGTATGCCGCTTTAAAAAGCCTGTAAACCACTCTTTGCTGGCCTTTTCTTTTTCTGCCCACAAAGGCACAAACTTCAGTTCGTGTGCCACAGCAAACTGGTAGGCAAGCTTTCTGACCTCACTTGGTGACAGACCAAAATAAATGTCAGCTGACCTAGTAATATACTCAACAAGCTGCTTTTCAAAATCAGGGGAAAAAATCTTCCTTGGCGTTGTATAACCAACCATTGTTGTTGGCATGGCTGTCTGACTTTCAATTTCTTCTCTGGTAATCTTTTGACAATACCGAGTTAGAGTACGGTAATTTATGTCAAAATCCTTTGCTGTACTTCTGATTGATTTGTTCTGCATCTTTACCTGCCTGACTGCCTTTAACATAATGTCAGGTGGTGTTCTGCCACGCTCTGTCTTTAACACTTTTGAATTTTCTGTGTACCATTCACACACATTCATACTCCAATGGATGCATCAGAGAGCAAGGTGGGTTTAGTATCTTGCCCAAGGATATTTGGCATGCAGACTGTGGGAGCCAGGAATCAAACCACTAACCTTCCAATCAGCAGATGACCTGCTAACACTTGAGTTGTGACTTGGACCTTTATAATGATCTTGATATTGACTTAAACTTGCCTTAAAAGTTTTCTCTTATGTAGCGCTGTGTGGAGGCAGCTTTATTGGCTGAACAAAAACACAAACACTAAATTCCAGGAAACAAAACCAAAAACTAGAAACTAAATTTAAGAAACTGGGAAACTAAGACTTGAACCAAGAACTAGGAGTAACATGGAGCACACAGGAAAGAGCAATGTGGCAGTGCAACAAGACTGCAGGAGAATGGGAATGGGAAACAGGATGGAAACACAGCTGGAGACAATCAGAGAAATGAGACGGGGAGAAAGAAAAACTAAATACACTAGCATGGGACGTGAGACTGTCAAAGTAAAACAGGAAACGTGAGGCACATACTAAGAAGTGGACTTGACACTGTGACTGGGAAATCTGAATACTAAAGCTTTGCTAACATTCTGCATCACTGTAAATCCGTTTTTTATGCTCAAAACCCACTGTTGGTATTAACTAAAGACTACGAGTTATTAAACTGAAAGAAATCCTTTTCGTAGCAGGCCTTACTGCACATGTACTGTTAGGAGTTTCCTTTTCAAAGAGCAAAAAATCGCGAGTATTTAAATTAAACACACAGACATGACAGAGACACAATTTACTGAAAATAGTACTAAATTTAACAGAGCTAATCTTATTTTGCAACTGATATTACCGTGATAGTTGCCAGTTGGGGGGTTCACCTATTTGGAATAGGTGAAGGTAGATGGTTGAAAGCTGTGACTGTAGTATCTAAACTTCACTGAGTTTTTAAACTGCATGTTTAGAATGAAGCCTTAAATAATTCTACTCCTGGCATGATACTAGAAACAAAAATTTAAATGAAATAAGCCGAGGAATGGAGGAAGGAGAAGAATCCCAATACCAGAACCATATGAAGTGTTGTTTTACAGGCAGCGGAGTTACTTTTGACAGTGAGATGATGGCTATGCAGTGTCTCTGGTGTTTAGTGACATTTCTACATAAAGAGCATCATCAGTAAAAAGGTCTTCTGTATGAAAGTGCACTTGTAGCATTTACATGCATTAATTCATTAAAACTCTGACTGAAATAACTTCTAAACATAATTGTTACAGAAGTACTTTTCATTTATCATCCACTAATGAAAGCATCTTAAAACAAAGTCATTTAAAGACAGCTTGCAAATTGAAATAGCAAACGTGAATTTAAGTCTTTGAATATCTCCCACGATCACTGTCTTAAAGTGCTGAAAGTGTTTCCTTGAGTGCAGTGCTGTAGCGAAGGCACTACACTTCTAACTAATTAACTAACTTCACTTTATTTGTCTGTTTCCTTTAGAATCGCACAGTGACAAGAGCTCAATATGTATGTATGCCTCATATCATTGCAATCAGGGTGGAGATACCAACAACTGTCTTAATTTATTTATGAACATTTTCCCCTCGGTGACTTAACAGATGCTGTGTTCAGGTATGAAACTAAATGTGTGTGGTGCTGTGCTTCTGCTAGAATTGTAGCTGTATTCCCAGCAAGTATACTTGTATATACTATACAAATTTACAGTAGAGATCAAATTTACTTTTAGATTGGTGACCTGTCCGGTGTGTACCACACCTCTTGTTCTTTGGTAACTGGGATAGACTCCAGCTGGTCTGAACCCTGATAAGAATAAGTGGTAGAATATAAGTGTTAGAAATTTCAAATCAGTACTTCTTCCCATATAAAGTGATTATAATGTAAAAAGGGGTGGAGCAGATGTGTACTTCATACCTATAATAATATAGCAAAAAGAAAGTGAACTGTGATCAAGATTAGAGAATACTAAATAATCCACAGTTGTTAGTGTTTATCTGGCACCTTTAAATCTTACCAGCAACAAACATTTCATAATGCAGTAAACTTGCTGTTGATATTGGCTGTCTGAGCAACTCTAAGAAAAGTTGGGTGGTTAAAGTATGTAATTCTTAGAATACTTAAGATTCACAGTGATACTATTTCAAGTACCCCTCAGAACACTACTAACCCATATAAAACAAATGCAAAGGAAAAAAAGAAATCTAAACAGTATGAATGGATTAACAATTGATTTTTGAAGTTCTTTGTTGGCATACTGTAAGCATATTATCAACAGAAGAGACTTCAATCTGTTCAGATATGTATGTGGACAGACGACAAATGGTTCAAACTTTACTTTAAGTGTTGGGAGCAAGGTTCATTTAGATTTCTCAGAAAATTATGTTTCAAGTCAGGGAATGGATATTGCTATTAGGAATCTCTTCTGAAGCCAAGGTGAATACTAATGTTCATCAAAAGCTCCTTCACCAATGCACATTTTATTCCCTGTCTTCAGCTTCCAATCAACCAGCAATTTCTATGCAAGACTATGCACGTGGCCATCCTGCAAAATAGGTTAAACCACTTCCTTGAAGCTGATAACATTGAAATAATAAAACTGATAATAAAATTGCTGAACCCAATCAACAAACTGTACAAGATGATTCTGGACAAAATTGAAACTAAGAAAACCAGTACTGTTACAAGCTATGGAAAAATGGGAATGGCATTTGAGAAATCAAGTCAAACCCAATGGTGCAGATTTGATTACTGCTCTCTTATTTTGCATGCATGTCATATGAGTGAGTGACTGAATGATTTTATATATCTGTTTGAACACATTAGATACTTCTATATTTTTGTGGATGCTAATTAATTGCATATGACAGCTGCATGTTCAAATCTTGTTCAACACAAGCTTTTTTACTACAGTGGTTGTGTTATATGGGCAGTTGTGTGTGTGTTTGTAAGAGTTTTTTCATCTCCCAGGATTTCCACCTTCAAAGCAGTAGCAGGTAACACAGGGGTTGACAGTTTTCCCTTTTCATGTGCCACTCAAAACAGCCCTGTGGATTTTCTGCAGCCCAGACATGTTGCGGTAACATACTGTAAATGACACACAAACACACACACATTTGCAGAGAGTTGTGTGTTTACTGTGAGTAAAACACCACTCATTGCGACATAGGAAGAAAAGGAGGAAGCAAAGGAAAAAAAAAGAGAGTGTAAAAAAAGGACAAAGGGAAAAAGATTAGCGTTTTAGTGTTCAAACAAATAAAACTCACTGGCTTTAACACTAGGTTTACTAACCTGCGCAAATGTGCGTAACTTCCCTAAACCCAACACCCCCTAGAATTACTGGCTTTTTTATTTTCTGGTGCAAGTCCCGAGGTGTTAATCACCCCTGCTGAGATTTTCACAGGTCGTCAGCTCGTTTCTCCTCCAGCTTTTGTTGTGCACACAGACAGTGACTCGTCAAATATTGGACCTGTCAGACTAGCTCAAAACTTTTAAAATGACACCTCCATAAGTTCATTAAGGAAGATCTGTGTTCCCTGTGCATACAATACTGGGTTTTAGGGCTTTCAGCAATATTATTTTTGTCACTTTTGCTTCACATTGGAAAGTCAGCTGTGTTGTCTTGTCTCTCGTCCCTAACCTTTTCTCTCTTACTTTGTGAGGTCTAAGATATGTTGGGTATAAATATATACTAAACTGTTTAAGTGGGTAAATACCTTTTCCATTGATATGTAGTTGTCTCCTCACAATATTGAAGTACAATCATGATGTAAAGAGTATAATAACATGAACTTTGTTCTTTACTTCCTCTCTAGTTTTAACCAATGTCTAACTAATCCTTTGTTTTAAAGTCACTTTTGTAAAACAGTTAAGGACTATACACTGTGGAATATATCGAGTGGGAATTCATTTTTAGAAAGGGTAACATTTTTGGATTAGCACAAAAAGTACTGTCTGCATTTACAAAGGTGTTTGCAATGGACCCTGTTGCATTTCTTGAAGTTCCTCTTCAAGGTGCAAAATATAGGGAGGAAAATATTTATAACTTACTGCTAATTGCACCAATATTTAATGTAAAATAAAAAAAGGGATCTCTTATTTTTTTCACACTTGATATTGAATTGACGGCACAACTTTTCCAAATATGCCTAAAAACCTAACACACCTCTGGGTGTAATTTGCTGTAATTTGCTAATTAGCTGTACAATTTAGCAATATACAGTGGATCCAGAAAGTGTTCTCAGTGCTTCGCTTGCTCCACATTTTGTCATGTTACAGCCTTATTCCAAAATGGATTAAATTCCAAAGTGAAAGTTAAAAGACTGCTTTAAATTACTGTAAATATATTAAAATTAAAAACAAAAATACAGGACTGATGTATTTTCATTATATTTTTCACACATTCAAGTGAAATCAAGTCATTTTTTCATCCACTATCCAAAGATATACAAGCTGCCTTAATTAAAGATGAGGAAAACACAATACACAAAGGCTGAAAATGTAATTTCTCTCAGCCACAAAACTCCATTATTGGCTGAAAAAATTAAAAACATGACAATAAGACACAGGGATGCATTAAATTACTTTTTCTTTCATGAAACTGTTGTTTTGACCTAGATTCACGTACATGACACTCCTTCAATAAATGCTACTACCAAATATTGATTAATCCACTAGTGAAAAATGATAATCTCCTCATGAATGATTTGAGTGATGTCTCCTGCTCTTCACAGATGTATAAAAATAACTTTATTTAGGAAATTACAGAGTCTTCTCAAAGATGCATCGATGTGAGTTTAAGACTTATTCCATTGCATACATTTATAACACATTTAGTACCTTATTTTCTGAGATCACTCTGGGACCTACTGGACACCATCCAAAATGAATTTAAATGTTTTTCTGGCTGTGAGCAGCTCCTCGACACACACTCCTGGACACACACACACATACACATGCACTGATACACACTCATCCCCCCTCCCTTCCCAAACGCCTTCGATGCTTGTTCCCTCCTGGAGAACACGGCGGGTCTGGGCCCAGTGCTGGAAAAATAGCTGCAGTGCAGGATGGCTGCTGTGTTTGCTTCGCATTACTCCTCATCCCCTCCCCAGTTGCTTGTCACGTGGGCCATAATGTTGTGCCGTGGACATTTATGTGCTTCCTGTATTATCCCTTGTGTTACACATTTCGATGTTTTTTTTCCCCCTTGCTACCTAGCCTGACCTGTCTCCCCAATGTGATGTTTGTGTATTGTATGTACGGTTGGCAAGGTCTGTCATCTCAGTTGTGGGCAACTGCAACTGACAAATAAAGGCTATCTCATCATCATCATCATCATCATCATCATCAATTCACACTATGTAACCAATGTATCCATCAAAAGTTCACTCAAAAATCATGCAAATTAAGTGCACATGCCAACATCTTGGTGCACCCCGCACTCATGTCCCATCATCATCATTCATTATCGTTATGTAGTATAGAACTGGGGCATAACTAGACGTATTTACTTTAGTTCAGCTTGAGTGCTTACAGACATTCTTCAGCTTCATTCCTAATTAGCTCTGTGTGTGTAAAGCACCCTGCCTTCCCTGACATGTTTTGCTTGCAAAAATGCACTAACTTGGTACTCTTATTGTGATGTTGGTTTAAAAAGAAATATGATGTTGCAGAGCTGAGTGAAAGAGATGCTTGAAATCTAGTCTTACAGAGCCTAAATACTGCTTAGCACCAACACTGTCCATTGACTGGTCCTGTTGTGGGTGATTTCAATTATTCATTCAAGCCTTCAGGTGATGCAAAGAGAGCCAAAGACAATATTTTGTTAATTTGAGACACAGAAACAGAAACACATGCAGCTGACTCCAGATTCACTATATCATGGATAACGTCACTTTTGTTTTCCCAACAGCTACATTTCAGACTCTACAGGCCTCAGCAAGTTAAATGTTAAAATCCATGACAATAAAATAAAAAAAAAAGACTGAACAAAAATTAAGTTGCTAGATGAAAGGCTCTTCTTACTAAAAAGAAACATGTCAGTATGGTTTTGCATGCATCTGAACACATCATAAGACTGGTCCTTTGCACAGATGATACCAAAGTGAAGGTGTTAGCCTATAATGCACAAGGGCAGATTTTGTGGAAACTAAATATGGCATATTAGCACAAACATCTCATACTAACTGTGTGAGGTGATGATTTGAGCTTGTTTAGCAGCCACAGGGCCAGAGCAAGGATTCCATCTTATCCAGGTACAGTGAGTTCAGGTTTAGCGAGGTTTTCTATATTACAAAGGTAGTTCATTTCTTACATCACTATGGTAACCTAAAACCTAACCTATTCCTTAGCATGTTCTGGATTAGGTATAAAGTCAGCACCTACAGATCAATCAATTCTACAGAGAATAACATCACCATTCATGGAAGATCCTGCAGACCTCTGTGTGCAGACATTAGAGACAAATTCTCTTAATAGCATCTTCAAGTGTTTGGGCGTATCCTGGATCAGGATCAGTAAGAAATATAGATTCTTGTCCTACAAAACCACATAGACCTCATATCAGGCAGTGCACTGACACATGGTTAGCACTGTGGCCTCACAGCAAGGATCCGTCATTGGGACTTTCTGTGTGGAGTTTGGAATAAAGCTGGAGTACCTAGAGAGAACATGCAAAGTCCAGAGACATGCAAATAGCGGAATTGGGTTAACTGGTGATTCCAAATTGGCCATAGAGGTGAATGGTTGTCTGTATCTCTATGTTAGCCCTGTGACAGACTGGTGACCTTTCCAAGGTGTACCCTGTATCTTGCTCTTTGGCAGCTGAGATAGTTCCTGCCCACCCTGAATCCATGGAAGAAAATGGATGCATGGACCTCAAATGATTATATGATCACAATAGTTCAGTTCAATTTGAAACGATTCCATTTTATTCAAAACAAAGTTGTATCAAGGCACTTCAAGAGGACTTCAGGCACAAACTGCAGGCTTACTTATGGTTGCCCTACTAAAAGTAGAATTGGAGGCATAGCCTTTAGCTTTCAGTTTGGATTTGGGAGACAGACACGGCCTGTTAACTTTCCTTAATGATAAGGCTTATAGTTGGGGCTGCATCAGGTTACCTTGAACCATCCCTTAGTTATACTGCTATAGATTCAGGCTGCTTCGGGGCTTCATGCGATAGTGATTCACTTTTGACTCCCCATGTGTTTATATACCACTTATAGGGGTATAAAACTTATAAAACTTTGTTGTAATTTGGTTCTCTATAAATAAACCTGAAACATATTGAATTAGATGCAACTTTATTCCTTTAATTTTTCTTCCTGTATGGTGCAAACACTTTTACAACACTTTTACTAAAGCAGCACCTATTTGTACTTGCTGACCTTATTTTAAATTTGCATATAGATTATTCTGTTTTTATATTTATTCATTACTTGCTCTGAGACTCATAAACATCACCAGGGCTCAAGCTAGAAAAATAATAACTTAAAGCATCTTTTCAACATTAATTCAGGCATGCACTTTTAGCTCACTGACACGCAGTAGGCGATATGCTACAAGGTTACATGTAGTGGCCTGGGTTTGAGTCTGACCTCAGGCTCTTTGTTGTGTGTCTGACCCCACTCTCTCTCCCTGCTTTCCTGTACAGCCTTCACTATGCCATCTAATAAATGTGGAAAATGCTCAATAAAAGCATGTATTCAATGGATCAAGCTGCAATAGGTCTATTAACGTGCACAGCTGGGATTTTTATCAGCTTCTTTCCTGGCTTCAGATAGGTTGAACTTTATTATTAGATCTTGTTCAGCCTTACTGACCAACTAACCTCATCATATGTTTCCCATATTATAGTTTTATCTCCTTTTGTAAAATCAGCCACTCTGCTGCCTTTACTTTCAATGCACTTGTAGCTAGACCTGGAAACTTACTTTGATTCTGCAATGTGCCCAGAGATCTGTACTACAAATGGTCCAAACCTCAGTCTACTAATGATTCATGGGGTGTACTTAGTTTTGCACAGCAGTATATTTTGCACATTTGTGTATCAATCCATTTCATAAAGGCTTATCCAATTTAAGAAGACAATTTAGATGGACAATACGTATATACACTATTTTTGTATTAAATATATACACTCATCTACCACTTCTTTATGGACAAATATCAAATCATCCAGTTTCATGGTACACATTATGTATATTTTTCCTTCCAGCTGGAAAATACCGTATTTCCCGGACTACAAAGCGCACCTGAATATTAGCCGCACAAGCTAAAATCAGGGGAAAATCCTGTTTTGTACATACATTAGCCGCACCTGACTAAAAGCCGCAGGTGTTTCAATGTTGACTTATCATATGTAAGAGAATATGCACAAAGGGAATTGTCAGGAAAGAGATGGCTGTTTGGAGACACACCCCTTTTATTAATATTTTGAAAAACAAGTTATGGGTACATATTTTCACATGTAGTACATAACAGTAACCTATAGCACACCAGAAAAATAGATTCAGACTACCTTTTAGGCTCAGGTGCAGTGACACGGCTTTAACAAGAAGAAAAGTCAGTCATTCACCACCATCTTTCTGCGCACTAAAACCACCAAAGTCCTCTTCTCCAGTGTCGGAAACGAACAGGCTCAGGATGGCTTCGTCATCCACTCTCAGCTTCTTTCCTTCGTTGTCACTTTCAAAACCAAACAAATCCTCGTTGTCAGTGTCAGAGTCGAACACCCTCAGAAGGGCCGTGGCGGTGTCCTCCTCTCCATCATGCAGCAGTCCAGCCCTTCGAAATCCGTTGGTGATCGTGGATGTTTTCACACTTTTCCATGCTGTCAGATTCCACCGGTGGAGTTGAGCATAACTTGCTTTTCGCAAGTTTATTGCCGCTTGTCATCCACGCCTCCGGCTGAACATGTAGCGCTACTTTGAAGTTTGTTTTTCGCGCTACTTGTACGGCACTATGTTGCCTGGCGGATGGACATGTGACCAACATACCACTCTTGAACCCCGATACTGTGTGTCTGTTCACATGCCCTTCCGCCAGGCAACGTAGTGCCGTACAACAGCGGAACAAACAAAACAAATCGTCTTACGATATGACAAAAATCATGGACAATCAATAGAAAAGCCGCACCTGACTAAAAGCCGCAGGGTTCAAAGCTTGTGCAAAAAGTAGCGGCTTATAGCCCGACAATTACGGTACACCATGTCACAAATCGCAAATCATCTCAGAGTGGTTTCTTAAACAGGTTGCAAGTGCAAGAGCAAGTTGAAGCAAATGCTTAAAGTCATCATGTTAGTGGACTAAAATGTCTAAGGAATGTTTCCAGTACCGGGGTGGCTGTAGCTCAGGCGGTAGAGCAGGTCATCTACTGATCGGAAGGTTGGTGGTTTGATTTCTGGCTTCCTGTAGTCTGCATGCCAAATATCCTTGGGCAAGATATTAACCCCAAATTGCTAGAGTAGTGAATGTGTGTGAATGTTACTTAGAAAGCACTTAGAACAATGTGCTTGTGCGAATGGGTGAATGCACAAGTTGTGTAAAGTGCTTTGAGTGCTCAGAAGAGTAGAAAAGCGCTATATAAGAACCAGTCCATTTACCATTTACCTTGTTGAATATAAACAGCAAAGATATGAAGCTTATGTGTAAGTTCAATAAGGAAGATCTGTAATCAGTCATCTGTCTGCTTTCCTGGGTGTTAGACTGTTTGCCTGTTCTTTACATCACTACTGCTTTCCCACACTGTCAGTCTCAATACTGACTCCATTACTCTAGTCCAATCATCTTCTTGCCCTCCGTCTTTGAGCCAATCAACTTCCACTTTCTGTAGTTTAAATCTGTGCTCTCCATCATTCTCCCTTTCACACTCTCATTCGTGTAACCTTCCTTAAACTTATCTCCAACTCTCAGACACCCCAGTCTTCATCTTTACCACCACCAGCATCTAGACTGATGACCCATCATGGTAGAACAGTATGATTAGATTTAGAACAGTGTCCTCAGAGTCTAATTGCCAAATACATTAATTTCTTTATCTTAATAAATCATGTTCAGTTCTCCCAAGTGATCTTTCTTATTGAACAGATAACTGTGTATTAAATACTAAGCATATATTATACAGTGTTTGTGAAAGATGGATGTAGTCACAGTAAGGTCAGCCATGACTTTTGATGCCTGTCAGGGTTCCTGGGTCGTTGACCCAGTGATTTCAGTTTGTTCATGTTCAGTTTAGTTTGCCACATTAATGTTCTCACTTCCTGTCTTTTCCCCGTGTCAGCTTGTCCCCCGTGTCATTAGTCAGATTATGTTCAGCCCTGTACTCGCCTGTTTCCAATCACTGTCATCATTCAACCTGTGTATTTAGTTCCTCGGTTTCACCAGTTCTTTGTCGTGTCATTGATGTACGTCTGATGTTACGTTGTCCTTCCCGTGTGTTCCCTCAGTTCAGTCAGCCGTTCAGTTGTCTAGCCAGTCAGTGTCTGTTCACCCACTCCCTATAATAAACCTTCACCTACCTGCCAGTCCTGCGTTTGGGTTCCTTCTTCCTCGCCTCCACAAAACGCCTGACAGAATGACACGACCCGTGCCACGAAGACACGATCGGAACCCAGCGGACTCGGACCTCTACGAGCGGCAGGAGGTAGCGCTCTCCGTTTGGGCGGAGAAGCTCAGGGGGAAACAGCGGCTCTTCTCAGAGAGGGAGCACGTCTTTGAGGGGACTCGCCTGGCTCTGGGCGGGCCTCGGAGACGCCGCGGTCCACCTGCTGCCTCACCTGCATTGGAACATTCGCCGCGGAGAGTGGGCGTCACAGGCCAAGCTTCGGCCGCTCGCTCTCCCGCCGCTCCGCTCCTCGCTCGCCTGCCAGCCGCCTCATTCGCCGGACCTCCACCATCGCTACGGCACAACGCCTACGCCTCCCACCTTGGCTCAATGGGGGCTACCGCGCCAGAGGCTCTGCTGTTTACCCCGGCCGCTTCCTCTTCCCGGGGAAAGCGGCGCACACGCCGCCATAGAACGGACTACTTTCAGCCACTCCCGATGGTGAGCTCCAGTGACTGTTTTTCGCACTCACCATCTGATTATTCACTCAAAACGCACAATAACCCCATCTCTGATTCGTGGGATGTTTCCCTCCTGGAGGATTCTGTGGACTGGGAAGATTTGTTCTGCTCTGCTCTCCCAAAGACTGTAAATAGTGGTGGCAGGAAAACCAGAACAATCCCCAATAAACCTGCTAACATCACACACCCAGTCATTATCTCCACTCCCGTCAGTCAGTCTACCCCCACACCAGTGCCAGCTCCCAGGAGGAGGGCAGCTGCGACCCAGTCTACCGCCACACCCGCTTCTGTTTCTCGAGTGGGGGTGACTGGTGTCCAGCCACCTCCCGTGCCTGTCCCAGCGCCTAGGCTGAGGACGGCCAGGATCCAGCCTGACCCCCCTAGAGACTCAGCTGAGGCTCTCCAGCCAGTGCCCTCACGCTCTGGAGGCACAGAAGAGCTAACCGGTCCACCTACTACTTCACCCCTTCATCCACCTCCTGATCCAGCTTTTCACGCCCTCGCAGTATCACTGGTTAGGCTAGCTGAGGTGTCCCCTGCTCAGGCACCAGCTTTATTAGCCCAGGCTGCACTGTTGTCCCCTTCACTAGCTCACTCTGCGGGGTCCGGCGTCGGCCTCTGCTTCGCCCGGTCCGGCCTCAGCCTCAGCTCCTGCTTCGCCGTCGCCTGGTCCAGCCTCAGCCTCTGCAGCGACGCCTGGTCCGGCCCCCGCATCGCCATCGTCTGGTCCTGCCTCGTCTGGTCCTGCCTCGTCTGGTCCTGCGCCCACCGGGCCATGGCTGGCACGCCTAACACCGGAGAGCCGCCGTTGCCTTCCGCGCGGCCGGCCCCCTGAACTGCTCCGTCGTCTCCTTCACCGCCGCCGCTGCCTTCCGCGCGGCCGGCCCCCTGAACTGCTCCGTCTCCTTTGCCGCCGCCGCCGCCTTCCGCGCGGCCGGCCCCCTGAACTGCTCCGTCGTCTCCTTCGCCGCCGCTGCCTTCCGCGCGGCCGGCCCCCTGAACTGCTCCGTCTCCTTCGCCTTCGCCGCCGCCGCTGCCTTCCGCGCGGCCGGCCCCCTGAACTGCTCTGTCGTCTCCTTCGCCGCCGCCGCTGCCTTCCGCGCGGCCGGCCCCCGGACCGCCTTTGCCTGAGTGGCCGCCGTTGCCTTCCGCACGGCCGGCCCCCGGACCGCCTTTGCCTGAGTGGCCGCCGTTGCCTTCCGCACGGCCGGCCCCCGGACCGCCTTCGCCTGAGTGGCCGCCGTTGCCTTCCGCACGGCCGGCCTCCCGAACTGTGTCCACGTGGCCGCCCGCCTGAACTGTCTCCGCCCGCCCTGGTCTGGTTTTTCTTTCTTTCGGCCGTCGGGTGCCGGCCTTTGGAGGGGGGGGGGGGGGGGGGTACTGTCAGGGTTCCTGGGTCGTTGACCCAGTGATTTCAGTTTGTTCATGTTCAGTTTAGTTCGCCACATTAATGTTCTCACTTCCTGTCTTTTCCCCGTGTCAGCTTGTCCCCCGTGTCATTAGTCAGATTATGTTCAGCCCTGTACTCGCCTGTTTCCAATCACTGTCATCATTCAACCTGTGTATTTAGTTCCTCGGTTTCACCAGTTCTTTGTCGTGTCATTGATGTACGTCTGATGTTACGTTGTCCTTCCCGTGTGTTCCCTCAGTTCAGTCAGCCGTTCAGTTGTCTAGCCAGTCAGTGTCCGTTCACCCACTCCCTATAATAAACCTTCACCTACCTGCCAGTCCTGCGTTTGGGTTCCTTCTTCCTCGCCTCCACACAACGCCTGACAATGCCTCCCCACTGATGTTTTGGCCACCACTATGTTGATGTTTTTGAGACTAAAGCAACCATATTTGGATGAGCACATGCTCAATTATCAGACAGCAAAGTTGATTAGCAAGCTGCATTTATAACCTGAGACAGACACAGTTGAGTTAATCCTGAGCACCAGATTAATAACATGCTTTGAATTTAACCCAAAATAACTGAAGCATAAACCTATGCAGTGGTTTATATCAGACAGCAAACCATTTTTCAGATAGTTTCAATAAACTTCAAAATGAAGTTATTAAAAATGATTTTTGTAACAGGCTCTAAACATAGTTTTTCACTTCCTGAAGTGGAAATTTTAACAATTTTAAACATTTTTGTACAGTAAACTGCTTCCCTAAAATGCTCATTTAAACTTCAGTGGTAAAGGGAGGGTTTATTTTATTTACTTGTTTTTGGCATGTGGGTGAGCCATGCTGTGCTTGACATTTGTAGATTTGCAGCAGCTCAGTTGCAGCTGGGAGCCTCCAAACTGGTCACTGAGCAGTTTCAAGTACTATTAAGCAGTGGCTGAGAGAGAAAGAGCATCACTCCATTTCTTGGTGCTCTCCTGTTTATAAGATGGACAGAAACTGCTCTCACACTTCCTCCTTTTGCTGTGAGAGCTATGACACATGGCATGTCTGGACTACATGAGATAAAACAAAAATAAAAACGCCCAGATTGACTGGTGGTGACACTCAGCGTACTAAACTAACGCCTGGGGCTCATCACTATCTTCCTGTAGACTCTGTTTATGGCAGAGGAGGATGTAGAGGTTGTAGAAGTTTGTTCTCATATTGAAAAGATTATTGACGGCAAAACTGGACATGGAACCCTACAGATTCCTCTTTAAGTAGTCACAGACAGGGCAGTCATGAAAGGTTACCAGCTGGAAGACATTGGTTCTTGTCCCATTTGAACCTGTGCTACACTTGGTTTGTTTGTTTTTTTAACCACCTGCACTGCAATTTCTTTTCTAGATTTTAGATTCACTTTAACTCTCTGGTTCGGTTTATGCATGGAAATTCACCTGGTTAGGTTTAGGCATTAAAAGGTTCTGGTTATTTTTAAGCACTAAAACATACTTGGTTAGGGTGGGAAAAGTTAGTATTCTGAACCTATCATCTGCTTGATACCTGGTTGATATAGGCTGCTGGCAGTCTCTGTTAAATCAGTTGCTAAGCCCATGGTAACCACTGGTCTCCCTTGCTGGTTCGTAAATGGTTGCAGGACGTTGCTTGCTGTCGCTAAGTGACAGCCAGCAAACCACTGCACAGGCAAACCAGCAACCAACTAGTGAACACACATTTTTGTCTCTAGGTCTGTGCAACAGGGCTGGCTGTAACTCAGGAGGTAGAGCAGGTCATCGTCTAATCAGAAGGTTGGTATTTTGAGCCCTGACTGACTGACTGACTGACAGACAAGCACTTAGGCTAAGAAAAGGAAGATGAATGGATGATTTAGGCGAGTTGTATAAAGCGCTTTGAGTGTTCTAGTGTAGAACACTAAGCATTAGTCTATTTATCATTCAGCCTAAAAAAATGAGTTCGTCGGGCTTAGAGACTGAAAACTTACATCCAGTGGCTTTAGCAAAACTCCATTGTTTGACAGCCTGCAACTAGAACATGTGGGGTTGTCCACTTGGTGGAAGCAAAACAAAGCTCTGTTTAGATTACTTTCAGATAATCAGGTCAAACAGGCTTTCACTTTGATGAAGTGGGTCAGTAGATAGAACCCTGAGTACTGGTAGTTATGGAAGATGTGTAAGTATGTAAAAGTTGTTACTCTTAATAATAATGTGTATGTGCTAGTCCCCATAGGGAAATTACTACTCTGCATTTAACCCATTCACCCAGTAAAGCAGTGGGAAGCCACCAATGCAGCACCCGGGGAGCACTGTGTAGGGACGGTAACTTGCTCAGGGGTTATCAGGGTAGCCGTTCAGTGGACTCAAACCCCCGACCTTCCGATCATAGGCAACCACTCTACCTACTGAGCTATCCCTGCCCCTCTTGGTGTCAGCTTGCCTTTCCTGTCTTCTGATACCTTGACAGAGTAAAGTTTAACTTTAGAGTTTGCATGAGTAATTTAAACTTTATGTACATAACTGCTTTAATTTCCCTAGATAGCGATGCAAAAGTAGGATATAATTATATAATATAATTAGCCAGCAGAGGCACAGGAAATTAGACTGGTATCTTCAAATCTTGAGGGCACTGATAAACTGTATCAGCTCATAAATTATAACCTTCAGTAAAACCTGTAATGTCATATATTATTTCTTCAGTGGTGAGACTCAACACTGAAATTATACACTGAATTCTAATGACCTTTTTTTTTAACCACCATGTGAAAAAAGCCGGATAATGACATGGATCAGAGTAAAATGTCAGGAAATGTCTTTAAGTCAGGTTAAATTAAATAATGAATATGAGATTGGGGAACACACTGCTGCAGTGCCATCCATGCTGAGAAACAGATCGATTTTGCCAAGGTCTGACTTCAGAGAGAAACTGGTATTTTCACGCCGAGAATTACCAGACTCACTGCTCTCCCATCTGCTTTTTCATTGACAACAGATCAGCATGGTTCAGAGAGGATCAGTAGCTTGGAAATGTCAAAAGTGTCACAGTGAATCAATTCAAATTATCAGGTCAGAACCACATAAAGACCACAGCTTAGAACCTCTATCAAAGAAAGAGAAGTACACCTCAAGGGTGTAAAGAAGCAAACAACTATATGAAGTGAAGTAGAAAGATTCCTCTTCAAATAATTTAACACCACCTGAAAATGATCAAACAAGGCTATTCATACTGTAGGTTTAGTACATAATAAACAGCCAAAGGCCTTTACTCATCTAAAACACAAACAGAGAATATGTGGATGTAGTTTGGTCTTTCAGAAAGAACCAAAAGGTTTACAGTAGTTGCTGTTTGATGAAGGAAAGAATGCAGTTGTCTGAAGGGATTTGTGCTTTATTCCATGCTATCTTTGGCACTTTGGTCTGTCTTCTGAATTTGGATGTTTGATTACTGACGAAGAGTCTGGCAGCCTCTTAGTCACTGCTGTCTTATACAGTTTCACCAACACATCCTGCAAAGTAAATATATTATTAGAACATGTTTGGATTGCTTTGCTGGGTGATAGTAAGTTGCAGTCTGGAAAAAAAAAAAAAATTACCACCTTGTATGAGTTGTGTATATGGATCATGTTATATTCTCACAAATAGGGGTAGTGTAGAAATTAGCTTCTGTACCTACAGGTGCAATCAACATTAATTTATGCCTTGGGGCTAAGTACTGGACTTAAAGAAATCACGTGGGAGCCAAATAGGTAGATATATGTAGCAATGAAAGGACCATATTTGCACAGTTTCTGTCACGGCAGGGTCCGCTGTGTGAATCGACCCAAAGACACCAGGGAGATGAACTGAATTTTTTTACCAAAATTGAGCCGTTTATTAGCTGGAATCCTAAACAGAAAAAGAAGGCAAGACAAAACAAGCCGAGACTTTTCATTTACTAAATGCAATGAAAATAGAAACAAGACTTTCAAAATAAAGTAGGAAACACGGAGAGACATGAACTGGGACATGCAAGCTTGTCCCTGTTCATGTCCCAAATAACTTAACTCTACCCTCAACTTAAGAATAGCATATGATTTTAACATAATATTCACATAAGAAATTAACAATACAAAATAATTCAAATCGCTGGGTCACAGACCCAGTCCCTGACAGTTTCTTCTGAATTTTAAGGTGCAATATCACAGGCAGCAAGAGTTAATAGAATATGAGAACTCACTGATTGGTACACTTCTTAATGTTTATTAAAGAGCATACACATAATCAATGCAGATGATAAAGCATGAGACATGCACAGTTACTTTGTAAAACACCTGCACAGGAGTTTTATGCATAAAGTTGTGCAGTAACATATTATGAAATTTGGTAATGTTCATAATAAACACAATGGGGAAAAGGTGATCTGTCGGTTTGTATGATTGTGTATTAATCTTTGTGCAAGACGTGCTGCTTTACCAATAACTGCTGCTCTCATCTTAACAATTTTAACTTTGGATAATTTACCTATGATGATCAGACCTGAGAGGTAGGCACAAGGTAACCCAGATAACACATTTGTGCAACTGTGCTGAGCAGAGAAACAGCTCAGAATGAACAATGCAGCCAACCATGAGGCAGATGGACACCAGAGAAAATCCATATCAGTCCTTCAGTCGTGTCAGCCAAGAACAAAAGTCTGAGGATGCAGCAAGCACAGGCTTTCCAGTACTGAGCAGCTGAAGACTGGTAAATAATATCCAGGTCTGAACCATTTCTGTTGCTGCTATGGGTCTGAGACAGCATACGCATACTGTTTGGGGTGCAAACAGAGACTTGTCCTGGTGATTTACTACCAAAATAAAGTGACTTTAGGCTCCTTAACACCAGTGAATCATCATTTGAATACCACAGCATAAGTGTACTCACCATGTTTATCTGTTTATGGCCACCACAGATTACAGTCTTATAATTTCTTCTTCTACCAGGATAATGAACCATGTCAAAAAGGGAAAGTCATTTGAAAATGGTTTCATGAGGGCTCCAGTACACAAAAATCCAATAGAGAGCTTGATGGATGTGGTAGATAGGATGATTCACACTATGAGTAAACACAGTGATATCTTTAGCAGATGGGGCTGTTTGTGTGTTTATGTGTGCATTATGCCACACTTGCTGTATTACATCAGTGGTTAAGAGACTTCAACATTAGCTTAAATATTAAAGATATTTCACACTGTTGATTAGAAAAATAATCTTAATACTTGTTATTCAAATTACTTTGGTTGTAATATTTTTCTAAAGCTTCTATCTGTGTACATAATACATCCCTCCGGTGAAACACAGTGAGAGCCATTATCCACAAATGGAAAAAAACTTTGAAGAACGCTGATACTTGGCAGGAGTACCTGACCTAACAAAATTACTCCAAGAGTGCATTGATAACTCATCCAGGAGGTCACAAAAAACAAAACAAAACAATAAAAAAAAACCCCACACAGAACAGCATCTAAAGAACTTCAGGGCTCACTTGTCTCCGTTAAGGTCAGAGTTCATAATTCAACAATAAGAAGGAGCAAGAATGGAATCCATGGGAGAGTTCCACCCACTGCTGGCCAAAAAGAACACAAATGCTCATCTCAAATTTGACAAAAAACCCTCCAGAAAAAAACCAATCCTGATGGCACCAAAGACGTAATATTCTGTAGAGCGATGACACAAATTTAAATTCTGTTACATCTGGCAAAAAAAAAACAGCATTTAATAAAAAAAGGACATTATACCAACATTATACAAGTCTCACAGCAGGTGGTCTGAAGCTGCTTTGCTACTTCAGGACTTGGGCGACTTTCATAATTGATGGAACTATAAGTTCTGCTCTCTACATAAAAATCCTGAAAGAAAATATCCAAACATCACGTTCTGCCCTGAAGTCCAACCACACTTATGTCATGCAGCAGGACAATGATCAAAAACGCACTAGCAAGTCCACCCATTTTAGAGTGGCCTAACCAAATTCCAGACTAAAATGCACTCTCATTCATTCATTCTTGGAAAACCGTGGCTGAAACCATGTGGCTGAATCAAAACAATTCTGGAAAGTGTGAGCCTAATTTCTTCCACAGCCATTTAAAAGACTCTAGTTATGGCACATATTTGATTGCAGTTCTTACTCCCAAGGGTGGCATAAAGCTTTAGTGGTTTAGCATTCTTTGGTTTGACCATGTCAGGAGCTATATTTATAGTTCGTCTTTGCCTCTCTAGCCAATTTTGCCATCTGGCCTTTGCTTCAGTGCTGTATGGATCGAATAAGCAAAGTTTTAAGGATGCAGGTTATTCAAATACTACTTTTTCCAGTTTACCTTGCGTAATACTAGTAACACATTTATCAGACGGCGATTTACATCTGAAAGAACTGAATTCTTCAAAAAGGAATAATATTTGCTATCTTCTATACCTGTGGCTAAATGCAGGCTTCAGTACCGAGTCCTTATTAATAAAATATAAGTGAATATTATTTCATTATCAATGCTAACAGTTTTGGTTAGTAAGCTACATTCATCACAGTTACAGGTACAAACCACAGTTACAAAGTAACCCAGTATATTAACACACTAATGAAATACCTGAATTCCTCTTGTCAAAATTGAAACCTAAATCCACTGGGTAGCACAAACACTACAAACTAGGTGGATAGAACTAGTTCAGGGACTCCAAATAGCCAAACAGGTGTGTTATAAAAATATTCCTTCACTAGTTCTTATGAAGGCGGAAACTAAGCTTCAGGCATGTAGATGCTGTCAAGACAGCTTCAAATTCAAACTGAGCTTCAGAATGGGGAAGAAAGCAGATTTAAGTGAGTTTGAATGTGCCATATTTATTGGTGTCAGACAGGCTAGTCTGATTATTTCGGAAACTGCTGTTCTACTGGGTTTTTTCCCACACAATCATTTCTACGGTTTACCGAAAATTGTCTGAAAAAGAAAAAGTGATGGAACCTTCAGCACCAGAAATCGAGACT
Source organism: Copadichromis virginalis (assembly GCF_057382275.1). Lineage (NCBI taxonomy): Eukaryota > Metazoa > Chordata > Actinopteri > Cichliformes > Cichlidae > Copadichromis > Copadichromis virginalis. The sequence goes on from NC_140619.1 coordinate 15,200,277, forward strand.
CAGGGGCCAGAATTTGGAGTAAACAACATGAAATCGTGGATCAATTCTGGCTTGTATAGGTGAAGGGATTTTTTTTGGACACTTTAGGCCCCTGCATCATTTGAGTGTCACAATCTGCCTGGGTCTTGTTCCTGACTGCATACATTCCTTTATGAACACAGTTTTTCCATTTTTTATGGCCGGCTTTTATGCATTATTCTGTTGTATCAAGCCAGAAAATGCACCCATTATTTTATTGTCATGTTTAAGAATCGATCCATTCTTGAACATGACAATGAGTCCACAGTTACTTTGTTACTGTGGTCACCAGTTCTCCATCCAATAGAGCACTTTAGGAATATGGTGGACTGGGAGATTTGCACCAGGGATGTGCAACTGACAAATCTACTGCAATGGAGCGACGCTATCATTTTACTGTAGCCCAAAAGACTGTTTCCAGAACCTTGCTTAACCTATAACACTAAGAATTAAGGGAGTTTTCAAGGTAAAGGGGGATCTAACCCAGTTTTTGCAAGCTGTACATAACAGGTGGGTGAGTGAACATAGACCATAAAAAAGGATTATGTCAGTGATAGCAAATGTCCCTATGTTCCCACCAACCACAAGCACTGGTACTCAGATTAGCACAGAAATCTCACCCACCTGCTGTTCAGACTTTTAATCGTCAGCCAATCAGAAGAGTTTGTGTCAGACAGTGGATGAACTGAAGGCTAGGCTATAAGATAAATAAGGATCTTAAAAAAACAGCAGAGTGCAAAATTAAAGGAAAAATTAATTCAAGGTTGATTCAGCAAAACTTGGTTTATTTAATAGAAAAAACCCATGATTCAAAAAATGTTTTAGCCATTTTCTTCTCAAAAGCCAGATGAATCAGTGAGTGAGTAAAGTGACCATTACAAGGCCCTCTCCTATAAAAAACTACTAACATTTCTTGAAATGCCAAGAGGGATTTATGTCCGAGAGAATCACTGATTCTTTCCTTAGGTCCTGACAATATTAGAAAAGAATGGATAAAGCTGTTCCATGCATTAATAGCCCACTAATGACTCATTTAGGGTCCGCCAAAGCGACAGATGCTGAGAGAGTGATTGAGCCCTAAGACTCTGCAGGTAGGAATGGACCCAGATTCAAATGAGTTTGACAGTCAAATGGCACTGTGTGTTTTGTTGTCATGTATAATAACTGTTGTTTGGTATGTAGAACATAAAATGATCACAGTGGGATCTGTCATTGTGTAAATATAAGTTGCACTTTGACACTCATGCCAGCTTTACAAGCTAATTATATCCTCTTATTGAAAGCAGGAAAAATATAAACCACTGCTTGATTATACATGTCACTAACTACCCAACTACCGTATTTTTAAGTCTTTATCGTGTTAGGAATACTGTTTAAATAGTGATATATATTATTGCTGGCTTTCTGTCAAACGCCACAGGATTTCAAAACTGATCTGTTGAGAGTTTTATTCTTGAGTCACAATCACTTTAATTTTGGGAGCGGAGTATTTTGAATATTTCCATGTGTTTTTAGTTGAGAAGGTAAGATAGCAAACTCTTGATATCAACTGAAATGACTTAAGATGATTCTTTCTGTTGTTTTTGTTGATGAGCAACAACAACTCATCATCACCTCAAAGTGAGGCAAAGTATTAGATGTTTGCAGATATTTCACAGCTGTGAAACCAAAGTAAACAACCTGAAAAATCTGAATACCTGGAATATCTGGAAGAAGAGATATCCTGTACCCTATCACCAGGTCAGATGATTTATATTGTAAATGAAGAAGTCTACAGTGTTAGAAAGATAAATCTGACAATGAGACTCAGTGCCAGTGGTAGAGGGGGGACAAACTCCCTTTTAACAGAAAAGTACCTCCATCCAACCCAGGCTGAGGGATGAGCACACAGAGATCAAGAACAACACAGAGATCAAACCATAAATTTCAGAAGATAGTAGATAGGTACATGCAGCAGTAACATATAAATGCATGGGGAATGAAAAGACTAGTCGAAAGTAAATGCCCCAGCCACTTGAGCCTATAACTGTCATGGTCCTGGGTCGGTGACCCAGCGCTTTTAGTTATCATTTTCTAGTTTATGATGATGATGATTATTATTGTTTGAGTTCTGTGTGTTATATTTGGTCTGCCTTTGAGTCTGTCTATGGTGTCACCCCATCTGTTTGTGAATCTGTCTGTTAGTTCAATGTCTTGCCTGGTTCCATGTGTCTGAGTTTCCTGTTTTATTGTGAAGGTTTGTGTCATATGTGAGTGTGCTCAGTTACGTTTCCCCTGTCTCGTCAGCTGTGATTTCTCCCAGGTGTGTTCCCCTTCTGTCTCTCATCCCTTGATTACTGCCGTCTGTGTATTTAAGCCCTGTGTTTCTCTGTGTCAGTGTCGCGTCGTACCCTCAACTAGCTGTGTGTTCTGCTTCTATGTCCCTAGTGTTTGGTCTCCTGCTCCAGTTTAGTGTTTCTTTCCAGTGTTTCAGTCCTTGGTTCCTCTGTTCTGACTTTTGGTTTTCTTTTGGTGAGTTTAGTTTGTACGAGGTTTTTCCCAGCAATAAAGCTGCGCCTTAAGTTTCACTTCCGTGTCTGAGTTCTGCATTTTGGGTCCACCACTCCTGCTTGCCTGCCACACAGCGATTCATGACAATAACAGCATAACTAAAGGACAGCTTAGATCACCTGAAGGCAAATGCCCCTGTGGGATAAAGTGACACTATGATGTCTTTAAGATATGATGGGGCTAAAGCACTCAGGGTTGTATTGTGTGTCAAGAAAAAGTATTTTAACTTCAGTTCCATACCTACTTCGTTAATACCTAGTCTTAAGTGTAAAAGCTTTGAATTTGACAAGTAATTTTTGCATCACCAAGTTCAATTAAAACATAGATTTTTTTTGCTTCATTTTTAAAGATATATAGTTTGCAAAAGATAAAGTACCTTTTTTACTTGCATGACATCAGTAGATAAGTAGTAAAGACATGATCCTGAATGACATATTTCAGAATATTCTTTTTACATTTACTTGGTATGAGCTTTTGCAAAATTCAAATTCCTGTGTATTTTGTTCTGTTTATACTGTATTGGGTATCTTCTTCAAAGTGCAAGTCTCCTTTCCATATCCTAGATGCAGCCTTGGAATATCTATGGGTTAATTAAAATCACCTGGGGGTTGTACAGTAAAAACATATAGTTCAAGGTGTTTTATGGGTGATGCCCTTTTAGAAAGATTTTCCTGCTTCCAAGCACCTCCGGCTAATTTGATAATGAGTCTACGTTCAAAGTCATAAAGAGGTCTTATCCCATTTGGCCTGAAAACATATGTTACAGTGTGTTTTGCTTGGCTTTTCTCATCAAGAGATTTCCATCCAAAAATAGAAGGTACATAGTTAGGTTACCTAATATTTACCCAAGTTCCTTCTGGGAATGTAAAATATGTACCTCCTACCTGCTTCAGTGCTTCAACTGTATTCAAACACTTACAGAATAACTTTGAAAACTGTACGTGCATCCAGTATCTGCAATATTACTGATATTTAAGGTATTCTGCCAGAATAAGGACTCTGCAAACACCAACAACAATGCTCTTTCATGCCTGAACCTCTCCCGGCAAGTTTGAAACTAACACTTGATGAAAGCTGATTATTAAGTCCATGAATAGGTCTCATCGCCACAAGGATCAAAACACATGACTCCCCTCTGCCTGCTTGAACAGCAAATGAGCTCTTTGATCATGTTACTGTTGGGCAATGAGTATTACAGCAATGAAATCTCAGGCGGCTTGTGATTTAGTGTACATCTGTGGTTTTGACTTGATGCAGAGCTCACTTGTTGAGTAATACAATACACTGTTGAATGAAACAGTGAGCAATATTCTGATTTAACAACTGTTAATTTATCAAAGAGTCATTACAGCAAGACATCACACTGGGTCAAAATTTGGAGTCTCTCTTCACTTCATGCCATATAGCTGTGTGAAATGAAATGCATACCTTTACCAAATGAAACATTACGTAACATCAAGGTGATGATAATAATAATAATAACAACATGGTAACTCCTCGAATAGTACTTGTCTCTGTACTTTGGAAATATGTGATGTAGCTTTAACTGCAATAGGTTCTTTTCGCAGAGACTTCTATAAAATCTGACATCTTTATGAAACCAGAAGCCAAGGTTGGGAAGGTTACTTTTAAAATGTATTCCACTACAGATTACAGAATACATGCCCCAAAATGTATTTTCTAACACATTCCGTTACGTTACTCAAAGAGAGTAACGTATTCTGAATACTTTGGATTACTTACTATATTATCGCGCTTTTTACAACTACATGAATGTAATATTGTTGTGTGAATTATTACTTTACTGAATGTTACTCACCATACCAATACTGACTAGATTTTTAAATCTTAATATAAAATGAGTAACAGTAGGGTGGACATTAGGTAAGGCTGCACTTTTTGCAGCGATCTCGTATAGAAAACTGTTTCACGCGTATATAAAAAAGGTCAGTGCTGGCAGTGTTGCTACCGCAGGACCAGACGAGGCAGGACCAGACGAGGCTGCTGCAGGCGAGGATGAAGGCTCGGAGGCTGCTGCAGGCGAGGATGAAGATGAAGCTGAAGCTGGACCAGGCGACGGCGAAGCTGAGGCTGGACCAGGCGGCGCGGATGAAGCTGCGGCTGCAGGCGGCGCGGATGAAGCTGCGGCTGCAGGCGATGGCATAGGAGCCGCAGGTGGTGAAGCAGGTGGTGGCTGAACGGTCTCCCCGGAACCGTCAGCCTACATGAGGATGTGCTGGCTGGGTCCTCCAAGACCCCCAGCTAACAAGGCAAGAAGCTGGATGGGCTCCTCGGGCCCTCCAGCAGGGGCAGTCACAGGACCAGTCACAGGACCAGTGGGCACAGGGGCCCCTGGGACACACAGGACAGAACCAGCAGGTGCGGGGACCTCTGGCAGAGACAGAACAGACTGCAGCTGCATGGAGCACTGACCCTGCTCAGGCAGCGACAGCCGGGCGCGGTCCTCAGCTGGGTTCTTAGCCTCCAGGGGTCCAGAGTGGGCTGAGGGTTGAAACCCAGCCTCTGGGGAGGCCCTGAAGTGCATCACAGTCTCTGAAATGGCCAGCTTTTGAGGACTGATTATAATATTTATTGGTTTGTCTCTCTGCTTAGAATTAGAGGAACAGTTTTTTTTCGGGTGGATTGACTTAGCTTGTTGTACAGGAGTAGGTGAAGATGACGGCTGAATAGGTGGCTGAGCTGAGGGCAACTGAAGTAAAGGTTGGAACAATAATGGTGGTAAAGTTGGAGACTGAGCTGATGATTCTTCTACCAACTGAGCTATTGACTGGGCTATGGATTGTAACATAGTTTGTAGTAAGTCTGGCTGTGATAGTGACTGAGCTATGGGTAGTAAGGCTGAATGTGGTGGAGGTGGTGAATGGGCTTCAGACTGGGGGGCTAACTGAGCTTCAGGCCGGGCGGCTAACTGGGCCTCAGGCCGGGCAGCTAACTGGGCCTCAGGCCGGGCGGCTAACTGGGCTTCAGGCCGGGCGGCTAACTGGGCTTCAGGCTGGGCAGCTACGGTCTCAGGAAACACATTCTTATAAACGTTGCAGGCGAGCCAGGGAAAACACCATTATCCTCACTGGCTGCACAGAAAACGGCCCCAGAATAAACAGTCCTTAAATTGGAAAGCTCGTGATTATTGTCTCTTTTACTCACCACAGCCGGCAACTCAGAAGTCTCGGGGTCCGGCTGTGGTGATGGACGTCGGCGGCATGATCGCCGTTTCCCTTTTAATGACGGCTCCGATCAGCCGGACAATTCCACATCCGGCGGGCCGTGCAAAACCTTCACCGCCGGACTGGGTTGGGAAGCGGTAGTGGCTGGAGGGTGGAGGTGAAGTTCGTTAAGAATGAAATTCTGTGCAAGCGGATGAAGAGAGTCCAGTAGCCAGGGGTGAGCAGAGATTAATTGCTGTAGCCTGGCTTCTACAGCACGGTGAAATTCCTCTCCCTCACGTTCAAGCCACAGGTTAACCAACCTCAAAACAGAGTCAATTAATTCCTCCCGAAACTCCTGGGAAGGTGCAGATGCTGCTGGGTCCATGTTTGGTCGGCTCGTACTGTCACGGCTGAGGCAGCAGTCGTGTTGTGGAATGAAAAGGACCCAAAATGCAGGCAGCTGACTGATGAAGAGTGTGACGTTTATTTACAAGTGGAAGTGGCAGAAACAGACAACAAAGAATGAGAAATACTAATGGAAACCTAAACTGGGAAAAACTAAAGAGCTAACTTGAAATCCTCAGGAAACGGGGTGAAAGGCAGAGAGACGCAGACCAACGAATAGGACACCAAGAAACACAGACGAGCTGACAACGAATACAGACCGACACCCACTAAATATACACACACACACACACACACACACACACACACACACACACACACACACACACACACACACACACACACACACACACACAAGGTAATCGGGTAATCACACACAGGAGGGAAGAACAGCTGATCCTAATACACATGATGACTGGAGGACGCAGGTTGAACACAATGACAACAGACAGAGACCTTCAGAATAAAACAGGAAATCTAGAACACCAACCGGACACAATGGGGGGGACACAGAATAGGGCTTTGGAGTTGACATCACGCCGCAATGCATTGTGGGAGCGCAGCGCCATTTTCGGGGTCTACGAATCAAAACAAACACACTGTGTTGGAACGACGACTACAAGAAAGATGCTTAAAAGCAGCTCAAAAGAGAATGAACTGTATAGAAACCGATTGCGTCCAGAGGCGAAGCAGCGGTACTTGCAGAAAATAGCGTGCATTGGAAATGTGGACCCGTATGAAATACGGCCGTGGAGTAGAAACCCTGAAGACCAACCGCTATTGACGTAGCCTGACATATTTTCGTACCTTGTCTGTGGAGTCAGCGCGTACAAGTCGTCATTCAAACAAAGGTAAATCAGCTTGAGTACTGCGTGTGAAATGCGTTTGATTTCCCTGCAAACATTCAGATTAATGCAGCATAAATTCATTCATGAGGGAGAAATTACAGTGAGAACACGTGGAGGCTGTTAGGTGGATAACACAGTGAGTTCAGTGCATTGATGTGACATTGTCCTGAAGGATTTAGTTATTCTTTATGGTTAAAGAAATTGCACTAATTTATTCATATTTATTATAAATAATCCTAATTATACATCTTGCTTCCATGTTTGTATCCTGTGTCACTAAAAATGCATTTTATTTTAGCTTTATACATTGATTAATGACCTGCAGAATCTCCTTATCATATTAAGTGATTCATAATTGTCACTTTATGCTTTCTCCATCTTGAAAGTGATTACATCCTTGCATTACATACTTTAGGTTCATTTTCTGCAGGCAGGTTTCTGACAGAGAACAGGCAGATTTAGAATATAACATGCAGCGTTCTATAAATGGGCACATAAAAAAATGAAAAATTACATGTATGTGCTAACTTTCTAAACACTTTGTTACATTTATGATAAAGTAGATAAAACACATTTACGTCGGCCCTGGCTCATTAGTTCTTGTCTTTAAATGAACTTTGTCTGTGTGTGTTTCAGGTACTGCACTCTCAAAAACTGAATGAACCAGCATTGCAGCCATGGGTCACTGTGAGCATCACAGGGAAGGTTGAAGCCGCCCACAGCACCTGTATGGCCGGAGTCGCAGAGACCTGCACCCATGTCGCTGCTCTTCTGTTTAATGTAGAAGCAACAGTGCAGATCTGTGGCACAAGGACTGTTACAGATGAACCTGCATACTGGGTTTTGCTGGGTAATATGACCAAGATACAGCCAGAGGTTGGCCATAAGATAGATTTCTCCTCTTCAGCTGCCCAAAAAAAGGCTCTTGATCAAAACATAAACAGACCATCCGTATTGACAGGTAAAAGGAGCCGTCCCCAAAAAAGAAAAATCCCACCTGCTACTTTGGAGGAGTTGTCACTGCTATTGGATACTTTGCTGGAACACAGTGAAGCTGTGGGTTGTGGGAATGACCCATAATGTTTTATCTAGGGGTCTAGATTCACGCCTGAAGTGCACTGCCGTGTAAATAATAGAGATGGACCGATCCGATATTACGTATCGTTATCGGTCCGATACTGACCTAAATTAGTGGATCGGATATCGGAGAAAAATAAAAAATGTAATCCGATCCATTAAATATCTCGAAAGCACCTCACAAAACTTGCAACACGCCGTAACTCACCTCAGAACGTTAGCACGTCGGAGCAGTATGCATCACGTGATAGAGCGGCTGTGGCATGCGGGACCTGTGGTGGTCTGGATAGCATTTGGAGCTTCGCTAGCAACCCGGCATTTCATCTCCGACAAAGTTATCCCGAGAGAAGTAAAGCAAGTGTGTAAGTCCATCTCTGAATGTTTGTAAAGCATTCCTGCGTTAAGCTTAACAAGCGACTGCCTCTTCTTGCTGCTACTTCAATCATGAAACTGATCAATGATCAGCTGATCGGCTTTTCTGTCGCGACTCCATCTCTCTTCTTTGTTTTTGGCCCACTTTGCACCAGAAAGAGGAAACCAGCGGCTGAACAACAGCAGCACGTTTAAGCTTGATAAGCTGTTGTCAGAATTTATTTAATATTACTTTCTACACCAGGATCTTCGTCTACGTAGCTGACGGCTGTAACTGTGCAGGGGTGGATCTAGCAAAGTTTAGCCAGGGGGCCGATAGGGCATTAACAGGGAAAAGGGGGCACAAAGACATACTTTTCTTTCTTATTCTCATTTAAAATGTCTAGCTTTTAATAAATAATTATCTGACACCCAAAGTTTTAATTTGATGTAAAATGTATAGAAGTCCATTACTGTATATAGTAACTGTTAACTCATTCACTGCCAGCCATTGGCAGTGAATGAGTTAAACCCATTGACTCATGCACTGCAATTGACGGCTATAGACAGTGGCAGTGAATGAGTTAAGTCTAACATACCCTAGTAAGCTATAGTACATTTTCCTTTGGGAAGGTACCATCTGTGCAGTCTGCAATTTTGTTGAAGAAAGATGTTGAATCTATTTAATATTTCTTGAAAAATAATTGATTTCTGTGCATTTTTTTCACACTGCATCAAATTAAAGTTGACTACGTCGATTAAGCATCATGAGGTGGAGCGTGAGGGGTGGTTCCCTATTTTTTTTTTTTTTGTTGTTGTTGCTGGGAGTTGGAACCCTATTAGTTAGGTTGCTTAACTCATTCACTGCCAGCCATTTCAGTGAATGAGTTAAACCCATTGACTCATTCACTGCAATTGACGGCTATAGACGTCAATGGCAGTGAATGAGTTAATATTTACGCTAAGTACTCTTTAAAATACCAGAATAGGGAGGATGGTGTAGGTTTAAGTTTATTAGATTGATCAGTATTGCTGAACTATGAAATATATATATATAACAACACCCAGCACGCCCCTGCGGGCGGTTTATCCTTCAAGCTCGGGTCCTCTACCAGAGGCCTGGGAGCTTGAGGGTCCTGCGCAGTATCTTAGCTGTTCCCAGGACTGCGCTCTTCTGGACAGAGATCTCCGATGTTGTTCCCGGGATCTGCTGGAGCCACTCGCCTAGCTTGGGAGTCACCGCACCTAGTGCTCCAATTACCACGGGGACCACCGTTACCTTCACCCTCCACATCCTCTCGAGCTCTTCTCTGAGCCCTTGGTATTTCTCCAGCTTCTCGTGTTCCTTCTTCCTGATATTGCTGTCATTCGGAACCACTACATCGATCACTACGGCCGTCTTCTTCTGTTTGTCTACCACCACTATGTCCGGTTGGTTAGCCACCACCATTTTGTCCGTCTGTATCTGGAAGTCCCACAGGATCTTAGCTCGGTCATTCTCCACCACCCTTGGGGGCATCTCCCATTTTGACCTCGGGACTTCCAGGTTATACTCGGCACAGATGTTCCTGTACACTATGCCGGCCACTTGGTTATGGCGTTCCATGTATGCCTTGCCTGCTAGCATCTTGCACCCTGCTGTTATGTGCTGGATTGTCTCTGGGGCATCTTTACACAGCCTGCACCTGGGGTCTTGCCTGGTGTGATAGACCCCAGCCTCTATGGATCTTGTGCTCAGAGCTTGTTCTTGTGCTGCCATGATTAGTGCCTCTGTGCTGTCTTTCAGTCCAGCTTTGTCCAGCCACTGGTAGGATTTCTGGATATCAGCCACCTCCTCTATCTGCCGGTGGTACATACCGTGCAGGGGCCTGTCCTTCCATGATGGTTCCTCGTCTCCCTCCTCTTTCTTGGGTTTCTGCTGCCTGAGGTATTCACTGAGCACTCGGTCAGTTGGGGCCATCTTCCCAATGTATTCTTGGATGTTCGTTGTCTCATCCTGGACTGTGGTGCTGACACTCACCAGTCCCCGGCCCCCTTCCTTCCGCTTAGCGTACAGCCTCAGGGTGCTGGACTTGGGGTGAAACCCTCCATGCATGGTAAGGAGCTTTCTTGTCTTTATGTCAGTGGCTTCTATCTCCTCCTTTGGCCAGCCTATTACCCCAGCAGGGTACCTGATCACGGGCAGGGCGTACGTGTTGATGGCCCGGATCTTGTTCTTACCATTCAGCTGACTCCTCAGGACTTGCCTGACCCTCTGCAGGTACTTGGTGGTTGCAGCCTTTCTAGCAGCCTCTTCATGGTTCCCATTCGCCTGCGGGATCCCCAAGTACTTGTAACTGTCCTCTATGTCTGCAATGTTTCCTTCTGGTAGTTCAATCCCCTCAGTTCTGACTACCTTCCCTCTCTTTGTTACCATCCGACTACACTTCTCCAGTCCGAACGACATTCCAATGTCATTGCTGTATAGCCTGGTAGTGTGGATCAGTGAATCGATGTCTCGTTCACTCTTGGCATACAGCTTGATGTCATCCATGTACAGGAGGTGGCTGACAACTGCTCCGTTCCGTAGTTGGTATCCGTAGCCAGTCTTGTTAATGATCTCACTGAGGGGGTTCAGGCCTATGCAGAACAGCAGTGGGGACAGAGCATCTCCTTGGTAGATCCCGCACTTGATGGTGACTTGTGCTATGGGCTTGGAGTTGGCCTCTAGTGTTGTACGCCACATCCCCATTGAGTTCCTGATGAAGGCTCTTAGGGTCCCATTGATCTTGTACAATTCTAGGCATTCCAGTATCCAGCTGTGGGGCATTGAGTCATAGGCCTTCTTGTAATCAATCCAGGCAGTGCACAGGTTGGTCAGTCTGGTCTTGCAGTCTCGGCTGACTGTTCTGTCTACCAGTAGCTGGTGTTTTGCGCCTCTGGTATTCTTGCCAATCCCTTTCTGTGTCCCGCTCATGTATTGACCCATGTGCCTGTTCATCTTAGCCGATATGATGCCTGACAGGAGCTTCCATGTAGTACTGAGGCAGGTTATTGGTCGGTAGTTGGAGGGGACCGGTCCCTTCTTGGGGTCCTTGGGGATCAGGACCGTCCGACCTTCGGTTAGCCATTCCGGGTGTCTCTCGTTAACTAGCAGCTGGTTCATTTGTGCTGCCAGACGCTCGTGGAGTGCAGTCAGCTTCTTTAGCCAGTAGGCGTGAACCATGTCGGGCCCTGGTGCTGTCCAACTCTTCATACTGGAGACCCTTTCTTGGATATCTGCCACTGTGATGGTTACTGGACCCTGTTCAGGGAGGTCGCTGTGGTCTGCCCTCAGATCCACTAGCCACTGAGCATTGCCGTTATGGGTTGCGTCCTTCTCCCATATGCCCTTCCAGTATTGCTCCGTCTCCAGCCTTGGTGGTGCTGTTCTCTTATTGTTCCCTTGCCACTGAGAGTACACCTTTGCTGGTTCTGTGGAGAACAGCTGGTTTATTCTCCTGCCTTCTATCTCTCTGGTGTACCTCCTCAAGCGGCTGGCCAAGGCTGTGAGTCTTTGCTTGGCAGTTTCCAAGGCCTCAGGTATGGACAGCTTGCTGTATTTCTTATGCACCTTCTTTGTCGCACCTTTCTGCAACTCCGTTAGTTGGCTAACCTCCCTCCGTGCTACTTTGATCTTGCCCTCTAGCCTCCTTCTCCATGGAGGGTACTGCCCCTTGTCGCTGTTCAACTTGTAGCCAAGCATCTCACTGATCACTGCTGCCGTATTGTAGATCAGCTTGTTAGTGTCGCTAATCGTGGTTGTAGGTATTGTCCGTAGTGCTGCATTAACATCATCTAGCAGACCTTCTGAGGGTACTTCACGTAATCTTGGTAACCGGCTACGGGGGATCCAGGTTTCAAGCTTGGCCATGATCCTATTTTTCAGGTCAATTCCTCTCGCACTCAATGGTCCTTCTCCTATCGCACTTGGGGCTACGTACCCAATCTCGGGTGGGGGTGATGAAATCGCCCCCCTGACCTGGCGTCCTGACTCCTCCTTGCCGTAGCATTTGTGTTGTACCTCATCAATCTCTAGCTGTGAGATCAGTCCCTTCTTTCGAATGTTGGAACACTGAGCTACTAGTTGTTTCGCCGTCACTGTGGATGTTGGGTATCGAAGAATCCATAGGTCCGTCATCCTATTCATGTAGCCCCTGCCGCCGGGGTTACTTGCGTAGTAGCATTCCAACAACGCCCTGTTTTCGTCTCTTGCCCACCGATGCCTTCTTGTTCCAGTAGCCCACTTTTCGTCAGGGTACCCTGGTTCCTCAACACCTGACGCGGACCTTGTTGCTCCGGGCGACGTCCGAGCCGGCATGCCTTCATATTTATCTGTCTCGCTCATGTCTGCGGTAGGCTCGCTTAGCATAGGGGGTCTAGCCTTAGGACCCTTACTGGATACATATATATATATATACATATATATATATATATATATATATATATATATATATGTATATATATATATATATATTGCATACAGGTATAACAGAATAGCTTTAGTGTAGTTGTTTTAAACTTGAGTATGAATTTATACAAAATGCAGCAAGATATTTAAAAAACAGTTTTGTTGATTAAAAAACACTATATCGGATTCATATCGGTATCGGCAGATATCCAAATTTATGATATCGGTATCGGACATAAAAAAGTGGTATCGTGTCATCTCTAGTAAATAATTTGCATTTACTGAATATGTACTGACTGAGTACCACTGTTCAAAAGTTGGATAAAGAAGCAAACTAATTTTTGCCTCTTTTTTTTTTTATTATTAAAACCACCTTATAGAACAATCACATCAGTTACAATGTAGAATCCATGTCATTTATAGTTTACAAATGACAAAATGTTTACACAAAATCATGAGTGTTTACATTATATCACCCACTACTAACATTACTTTATTTACTGTATATTTTGAAAAAATACAGCAATTTTAACAGCACAAGACTTAAGAATATTTAACAGGAGCAGGTTTCATTTTTCCCAGGTTTTATTATCACACTGTTCACCAAAACGCAGCAAACCTTCACCATCTTATCCAGGAGGGTTACCTCTTCACCCTCACATGGAAGAAGTAATCTGATTGGCATGGTGGTATGTTTGAAGCAGGTCCCTTGTGTAGCGCTGGAACCCAGTCACGATGTTTCATCCATTTCATCGGCTGGTTTACTGCAATAATGCCAAATAATTAGCAAGTCTATAAATAGAAGGTAGTTCTGTAAAATCACTCAGTAGGATGTTTGTTCTAATTTGCTATGAGCTCAGAGCGCACAGAAAATAAAACTAATAGGCTATAAATAGTGATATGAACATATTTAGAACTTACCGGAATGAAAATGTCTGGAGCACCAACAGATATCTGGAGATTGAAGAGAACTGCACGTCAGCTCGTCTCACAACTGCTATCCAGGCTAGACACCTTCGTTTGGTAACATCCGATACACGAGCTGCCTCATGTTGCTTCCAGGTTGGGAAAGAATGAAAAGATAAACCATTTTCAAGCTTATTCTCTTGCCGGTCGTGTGATTGAACATTGCAGCCGACCACACAGCAAATACGAACCATGGCTGTTGTGTGTGCCTTCGCTCCCTTTTCACTTGTGCTAGACCCCCAAAATGGCAGATCAGGCCAAAATCCTTTCCATGCCCACCCCCGTGACATCACGCTCCAAAGCCCTATACCAAAATCAGAATAACTAGAACAGAGGAAAATAATCATAATAAACACAAAACGTTGACATGAAGACAACATGTAGTATTTAAGTGACCAAGTTGTACTGGGACAAAAGTTATTGAATAGTGTTGAAATAAAATGACAAAATTGTGAAGGATTAAAATATTCCAAGAGCTCAATTTACTTCATCTAAACATGTTTCAATTGCGTTTTCTGAACACAAAATGTAAAGTTTTATTGAATATGAATAAGTTGTGTTGATTTAACTCATTTGTTTAAGTTTCTGCCAAAGCAAGACATTTGTGAGCAACCAATGTCTACTATTGAATCAAGTAGATCCAACATCGCCTTTTTTTCAGTGTGCAGGGCTTAAATCAAAGTGTCTTCAATTTGAACTACAGAAATGTTTCAACTTGCTGTAGACTTGCTGTGTTTTACTTTGGATTGTGGTTTAAGATGGCTGACCTCTTTGTTGCAGTCACTGCTGACCTTTTCAGAGAACTTCCAATTAAAGCCCTTAATAAAACCACAAGGGTCTAAATGAAGGTGTGTGGACAGCCTCACCACCACTATTTTAATCTGAAGGTAAGAAGTCTTCTGTTCTTAGTCTCCAACAGTACTTACATTTGCTTGTCCTGAACCTGCTTGTCATTATTTCTCAGAACTGTTAAGTCAATGTATATTTGTACAATTACATAAGTTTTGTTTGTTTTATCTGACTACTGAAACATATTCCATTTATAGTTATATAATACTGGACATAATGTGTAGACTCTCAGCTTTCATTCACCTGCTTGCTGCTACTACTGCACATTCACCCAGTGTATATACTATATGTAGATATATATAATGTTCTTCCTCTACACCCCCCCAATTTTTGCACATGTCGAGGAGCGTGTCAGGCTACATTTCACTGTGTGTTATACTTGTATAACTATGCATGTGACAAATAAAGAACCTTGAACCTT
Organism: Copadichromis virginalis; assembly: GCF_057382275.1. Classification (NCBI taxonomy): domain Eukaryota; kingdom Metazoa; phylum Chordata; class Actinopteri; order Cichliformes; family Cichlidae; genus Copadichromis; species Copadichromis virginalis. Next base: position 15,215,358 of record NC_140619.1, read on the forward strand.
GAACCTTGAACCTTTATCCACATTCAAATTGGATGAAGGATTTCTGAGTTTCAGCTTCTTTTTGAAGGGACCAAAAGTAATTGGACTCAAAAGCTGTTTCATGCGCAGGTGTTGGGCAATTTCTTCATGAAGTCATTGTCAATTAAGCAGATAAAAGGCCTGGAGTTGATTAGATGTGGGGTGCTTGTATTTGAAAGATTTTGCTGTGAACAGACAACATGCAGTAAAAGGAGCTTTCCAGGTGAATCAAACCATCCTTAAGCTGCGAAAACAGAAAAACCCACCCGAGGAATTGCTTCAGTATTAGGATTTGCAAAATCAAAAGTTTGGTACATCCTGAGAAAGAAAGCAGTGACCAGTAACCCATCAATGAAAAGATACCTGAACGTCAACGAAACACAACAGTGGTGGATGATTACAGAATTATTTCCATGGTGAAGTGAAGCCCCTTCACAACAGCCAACCAAGTGAACAATACTCTTCAGGAGGTAGGCATATCAGTATCCATGTCTACCACACAAAGAAAACTGCATGAAAGTGAATACAAAGGGTTCACTGCAAGGTACAAGCAACTCATAAGCCTCAAGAATAGAAAGGCTAGATTGCTTACTGAAAAACTTCTAAAAACACAAAACACATTCATTGGACTGATGAAACCAAGATCAACCCCTACCAGGATGATGGCAAGAAACAAGTATGGACAAGGCGTGGAACAGCTCATGATCCAAACCATACCACATCATCTGTAAAAGGTGGCAGAGGCAGTAATGGCTTGGGTGTGCATGTCTCCCAGCAGCACTGGGACACTACTGTTTTGATGTGACACAGGACAGAAGCAGGAATTTGAGGTGTTCAGAGATATACTGTCTGCTCAAATCCAGCCTAATGCCTAACCCAGGAGTTCATTAAAGCAATGAAGTGGAGCCAAGTCAGTCACCTGATCTTAACCCAGTTGAGTATGCACTTCATTTGTTGAAGACTAAACTTCGGACAGAAAGGCCACAAACAAACAGCATCTGAAAGCTGCTGCAGTAAAGGCCTGGCAGAGAATTAAAAAGGAGAAAACCCAACATCTGCTGGCAATGACAGCCTTAGATCTTGAACTCATGGGCATCATCAAAGAGTTTTCAACAAAGTATTAGAAATGAACATTTTATTTTCAGTTATTTAATTTGTCCAATTGCTTTTGAGACACTGAAATGAAGGGACTGTGTTAAAAATGTTCCTCACATTTTTATGCAATCTTTTTGTTCGACCCATTGAATTAAAGCTAAAAGTCAAGATTTTAACTGCACCTGCCTGGGCACTGTTCACAGTGCTTACTTCTTGAACCAAGCCTCACTTAAAAGTCGCCTTGAGGCGACTTTTGTTGTGATTTGGCGCTATATAAATAAAATTGAATTGAATTGAATTGAATTAACTCCTCGCTCAAGCTGCTCCTCAGATCATTGCATTCACCACTCCATGAGGCCTGTTACCACTGATTTTCAGTCCAGTTCCTATGAAGTTTGGTATATCTCAGTCTTTTCTGCCTGTTTACTTTTCCTATGAATGGTTTCTTGGCAGCCACACTTCCACTGAGACCTTTTGTGATGAGGCTTGATAGAAAAGTGGCCGGATTAACTGAAGGGCCGGCATACCCCTTTGGCGCCATCTGCAAGGCCGGAGCTGAACAACACCCTGATAACGACTGTGTTTAGTCTGTTCCTTCCCATTCCATGCAAGGCCACCTGGGTTGGCTGGAAGACTGTTTACTTAGCCTGGCAGGGCAAAGGACACTGTCTCAGCTGAACTATGGACACGCACACACATACATATACTGATACTGATAAGCACTCACTGACGCATCACCCTCCCTACCCTGGATCCAACGCCACCTCCAACGCTTACCTCCCCTCTGATGTGGACATCGGGTCAGTTGGAGCCGCAGTCGAAAGATTGCAGCGGTCCCAGATCAGATGTACACACTGGAACTCTTTCCCATGTTGCTTGTCTTTGTTTATTGTGCTATGGTGTGTTGATATCTGTGCATTCCTGTATTATCCTTTTGTGTCACACATTTCGATGTTTTTTCAGAATCAGAATCAGAATCAGAATACTTTATTGATCCCTCGGGGAAATTATTTTTTGTTACAGTGCTCCATTATAAACCAACATTAAGACAAGACAGACAATATGCTAACTAAGAATAGTACAATATATACATATATATATACATACATACATAAGTCACTCATAAATAAATAGCTGGAAAAGAAACATGTGTAGTTTTTCCTCACTACCTAGCCTGACCTGTCTCCCCAATGTGATGTTTGTGTATTGTATGTACGGTCGGCAAGGTCTGTCATCTCGGTTGTGGGCAAAAGACCTGCAACTGACAAATAAAGGCTTTCTCATCTCATCTCATCTCTCGGGTCCTGGGTCTAGATTTTTTTTTCTATTGCTTCATGACATGAAGTAGATATTGTAGATATTTTTAAGTCCACCTCTGTGGCTTAAGTCAAATTGTTGAATACCAACAAATATGTCCATCCATTCAGTCATTCATTAGCTTATTCATAGCTTAAGCAATGTGTCCTAACATTTTATGATGCTTATGGTTATCATCAATCTTTCAAACCTATTCTGACTTTAAAAGAGCCTTTTCAAAAGTACGATATAATGTGCAATAGGGTAATCAGGCAGGAACTGAACACTTTCTAACTTGGCTTAGAATCCCCATACATTTAAGATTTCAGATAACAATAATGACTAACATAATCATCCAAGTTATATTTACATTGAAATGACAATGTGGAAGAATATATATATTTAACGTAATGTAGCTGAAATTGTGATAAAGAACTTTTTTATAGCTATATTGTATTTTTTACCAATGAATAAAGTCAGGAAAGTCACCATACAGAAGAAGAAATAGAAAAATCAGTTAACTTGGTCTACATTTCAAATATTTTATAATAATTTCTCAAATGAAACTAATGACAACAGCAATATAATAATAATTTGATAATTAAAATAGTAAAAAAAAAGTTATTTAAAGATATGCAAAGGAGTATCTGTGCATTAAAAACAGAATGAATGTGTGCACCTGTCTGATGTGTGCCTGTAAGAATCTGTCTCTCTCTCTTTGTTGTGTTCCTAATCTTCTGAGTCAGAGCCAAAGACCATGGCTCAGGAGGGAATGTTGAACCTTCAATCCATGTATCTTGATGTTAAACTTAAAATTTAACACTATGATTGTGTCAAATATTTGTACCAGGTTAAAACCATTTGAACCAAAAAACCCTTTCACACTATCTTCCATGTGCAAACTTGCTGCATTGCTCTTGTTGAAGTAGCTACTAATCCTAACTGAAAACTATTCATTTGGTTAGTGGTGTTGACTCTGGTAACCAGGAATCATCAGCAGGCTCTCACTTTGCTACAATTAGATGTTTGAGTGTGTTCACTACTGAGCACACAGTGGAGAGTTTGAAGAGGTGAACGTGCAGAGCAGACTTCTGTCTCTGGGGTGAAAGGAGCAGCCTCCTCACCTCAGAGCAGGTGCCCAGAGGTGAGAGCAGAAAGAAAGGAAAAACAAACAATTATCTGTGGTTTGGTGACCTGAAGTGGGAGGTGGTACACTTAGTGTCAAGTAAGAGATGCAGAAAATATTGTTTAGCTCTCAGAGGTTTACTTTACAACACACTACGCTTTTTGTGTCTTACATCATATCCAGGTCCAAATCCTCTTTCACTTCTCAAAAGGAAAGAAACTTTAAGGCACCATGAGAGAATAAAATCAGCCCAGATAATCCAAATTATTTAAGCATGAATTAATTAATCAGTGTTAAAGTCAGGCATGTAAATGACAACGTATGAGATTTAGCATAGTTAGAGGTTAGTAGTTTGTTAGCTATAGTTCATATATAAAGATATTTAACCATGTTCTGACTGGAGTGGTTATTAAAAAAAATATAGCACTGCTACAGTTTTGTGTTTAAACAAAGACAAAAATAAATACCAGCAAGGTTTTAAATACTTGTAAGGTTTTAAAAATTGAGCTTGAAGATGTGCTACACATAAAGAAATGTGCTGTTCTTTGGCTTCCTGTGTCTCTCTAGCTTTTTCTTAGCACTCTTTATGTCTAATACAATATTCAGGAGACTAAAAGCAGTAGGTCCTTTTCAGGACTCACAAGGTCATGGTGGCAAAAATGGAAACTGGAAACAGGGTTGCTACGTTTTTACTTAACTTAATTCTACGCCAGTAAATCAAGATGTCAAACTTAATCTGACCAATGAAAGTTAAGAATCTGATATTTTAACACTTTTCTTTCAACGACCCCTAACCAAGTACACTCCTGCTGCTGGCTTTGGGGGGAAGATGAATGAAAATGATTCTCAGTCAAAGTAAGAGTCACCCTGAGGTCAAGAAAGGCAGACGAAAATTGAGAAAGAAGCACAATGACAGCAAGGGAGGAGGGAGAGGGAAGACACTGAGAGACAGAGACTGTGATATAAACAAAGAGGTGGAGAGAGAGAGGGAGAGGTTTAAAGGATGAACAGATTGCTTTTAGGTGTGTGTGAGAGCCCAAGTGTTGTGCACTCATCTATCAGCCAGTGAGAATTTACAGCGAGTCAAGTCAAGGAGATCACATGCTCGACGCCACCTACAGATAATTAATAATAATAGCAATAGCATGGATAAACAGAAAGCATATGACTGCAATGTCTCTTTATTATCAACCCCTCAAAAAAAGTTATCATTGAATTTTAGAACTTTCCTGACAAAGACCATAAGGAAGGGGTCGCATCTCACCTGGTTTTGGCATTGATTTAACATTCACAACCAGCCCAAGCGCTTTTAATATACCAATGTGAAAAGTCTCCTCAGGTCCTTTTGGCTTTTAGCTCTACAAGACAAAGGCAATCTCAGGTGAGGCAGCTTTTAGCACTTGCACTCCAAGCTGTTAAACCAGACTGCCTGGGGATGTGTGGATTTGAAAATGTCACAGTTATTAAATGTACGCCTAAAACCAACCTCCACTTGGCATTTACGTTTGTATGTTTCAAGAGTATAAGAACTTTATGAATCTGTACAATAAGTGATTAACAAGGTGTTTTCTCTAAGAACAAAGACTGTGTGAAAACCTTTCAGGGAAGCTGTCAGTTTGCCTTCATGATCTGACAGTGCTCAACTGAAGAAATATAAATCTCTCAAAAGGTTACTGTGTTTCAAAGTGCCCACTTATCAGTCACTAATCAATATTTTTTATTCTTGTAGGAATCATATTCACATGGGACAACTTTTGCAATACCATAATACATTTAAGGGAAATTTAAATGCTCGCCAGAATTTTTACACAAATCAACAGCCCTCATATGAGAGTAAAGGGAGCTGGAACTACAAGGCTAAAAAAATCAAGTCAACAAGGATGTCTGGGATTAAATAACGATTCTTATTAAAGAATTAGACATTTCTCAAACAGACAAAGAGATGAACCATCAGTAGAGACCACTCACAAAAAGCATTGTATTACACATTTCTTGGGACATATTACTTAATTATTTTATGAAATGATAAATCCATTTTACCTGCAATACTCATTGGCAACTCTAAAACAGAAGCTCTGCTGTGCAAAAGCAGCTTGACTGATCACCAGCCTGAACACAGGAACTGCCTGTGGTGCTACACAAGAGCAAAACAATGCAGTGCTGTAACAGAAGTGATCAGAGGGTGCCCCAAATTCCTAGCTGAACTGTCACTGCTGTGATTGATGAAGTCACTCTGACCTTATGCTGCCTTCTCAAAGCTCCGCTTCCCCCCCTAGCTGTGGGCAACTTCCCCTCTGCCTTTTGCTGTCTCTTAGCTACTCTCTTTGACTCCCTTCTCTCTTCCTCTGGCTGTGGGGAGACATTTTTCTTTGGTGTCACTTCAGTTTTCTCTCTTGCTCCAGCTAGGGGTGTTGCCACTCCCTCAACTCATCTAATCTCCTCTCTCATATGGGTAGAGGGTGACATCTCCTCTCTCATGTGATGGCATTGCATATCTTTGTGCTAATTCATCATGCCTCCGACAATCCTTCCACATACACTGTCAACACTGAGTCACCAGAGATCATGACCCACAGGATCAAAGAGCACAGAACACAGGATTGCCACCAGGATACATACAAGCCCTACTCTAAAAAAGTTGGGACATTGTGCAAAATGTAAATAACTGCAACAGATTCAGACCAGAAAATGCATATAGGGTGCTATGAAGCAGAAAATGCAATGTAAGAAAAGTAAAGAACACCAAGAACAAAGTTTATAAGATTGACCTAGTTGCAGATAAGCAGATGTGGAATAGCAAGAAGGTAAATGATAAAGTACTTCCTTTACTTACAGACAGGTGACAGAAATGATGGTTTGTTCAAAACACCGATGAAAGCACACAAACTCTTTCACATTTACCACTAACACAGATGATGACTCATAAATCGAGACTGAGAAGCTTTTTCTTTTTGTAGAGCCACTTAACATTAATGAGGTCATTGTCATGTTCTGTTAATCTTCAGTGAGAACAGATTTTCCATCTCTTCAAGTGTCATGTTAAAGCCTTGTCACTCAAAGTCAACAAGAGCACTGCAGTCAGCATATCCGTCAGCTTAGTAAAGTCACTTTTATGTGCATTTGCTCAGGGCCATTAACAGACACTAGTGGTGAGTTTGAATGCTTAAACCCATTTACAGGAAATTATGAATGCATTGGAGTCAGCTATTATTCAGCGCATACCACAGGTTGTAGATGTACACTCCAGGCAGTCTTTCAGTTTATGCAGAAAAAGTTACTAGGACTTCTAACTTTCTTTAGATAGGTGGTTCATCACAGTGCTTTTTGCCAAGTTTTAGGATAAATGCTTTGTAAACTGTCACAAAAATGGTGGTGTACAAACAACAGAATACATTTAGACTAACTTTTAGAATTCAAACATACTGATTGCTAAGCTGATAGTTTAGCAAGCTGACAGATTGATAGTCAACTGCTTCATCTGAAGATGGTCAATTCTGCCCCCAAAAGAACAACATTGGAGCAACCATAAAAGAAAAAGGAGTCAAAAAACTTTGGCCACGTCTGGGGGCCAGCTCATGGAGCCCAGAGACCACCGTCATCTATTCACACTACCTGCACTTGGGTCTGTAGAGGTACGGTATGTATTTTTGTGTGTTTTGTTGCGGTCAAACAGAACTTGGCAGTCCACACCTGGTTGCCAAAACTGGTTTCCATGATCCACCAAAGTGATTCAAGTTTTCTAGTCCTACCTTCTCAAATATGAAACATGTTGGTGACTATATACAAAAATACAATAGGAAAGCAGGAAACTAGCAAATACAAATATTTAAAAACAGAGACAGACAACAAGGAGTCCTGGAAAACAAGCACCTGAAATGGGTTATTGTCATATCGTAGAGAGATTTAGTTACATTTCGATAGAGCTTTGCTGGCTGCTGCCCTGTTTCCCATACTTAAAGCTAAGCAAGGCTAGCTGAATGCTAGGTACATATGTATATGCCAGGGACAATCTTCACATCTAATTAAGAAAGCCCACAATGTAAAACCGTATCTTTAAATGATTTGGAAGAAATCTAAAGAACTTTCAAGCTTCAGCGTTTTGTCATAGTACTGTTTCTGAATATGTGACACTGTGTGCTCAGTCTGACATCATACTCTCAAGAGTGCTAGTTTTCAATCATTTCAGATATGACTGGTAATTAATCATCTCTTTATTTGATATATTAGAGTCACAGCTGAAAGAATTATACTCTTTTAGCCTGTATTTAACTAAAGATGGCCTTTCTCTGTGTGATATCTATTTCTTTCTTTCACCCTCTCCCATTATGTCTCTAACTCTGGCACCCAATGAGAACAATGTCCTTTCTTGCTCTCTGCTGGGAGATTAACAAAAGCATTTAAGGCATATTTCATGACTGCAATCAGGCATTGGCTCTTCCCCTTCCACTCTTTGATTTTCTCCACTATCTTTTTGCTCAGAAAATTGAAACTAAATTATGGCCAGTGTTAGAGGATCCAGCCTCTTGGTGTCATTTCAGACTTTCCTCCAGTGGCTTTGTCATCACAGTGGGGTAAGCTGTTATTAACCCAAACGATGTGGATTATAATTTAGTAAACTGATTTGAATGACAAGAGACAATGAAAGTTGTCATTTAATACATAACGGTTTCAGATAGAGAACATATACTGAGTGCGCCATTCTGAAAGTGTGATGCCAATGTGGAGAGACTTTAATTAAACCCATCATAATAGCGCAGTTTCAGCCCAAATTTGAGCTCTGCTTTGGTTCACTGCTTACCATTTCCAAATGCCTTAACTTTGAAAAGGTGAACTTGAAGTAAAAGATGATGTGAGACATTGTTCTTTGGTTCCTGCACTCGGTAAAATAAAACCGTTTTACTGACGAAACTGGATCAGTTTGTTGGCCCAATAGCTTTTTGGTTGGGTTTTTGCCTTCAAAATGACTCATATGAGCCATATGAGTGTCTCATAATTAGTTTTTATGAAGTTTGTCCACAGCGCAGAATCCACATTAAAACCAAATTTCAAGTTGTTTATATTTTTTATTATTGATGGGGTTTTATTTTTCTTGACTTGTTTTTTGATCTGTGCGACCTCATTTAAAAAAAGCCCTTGAAATGCTTCTGCCAATGGTCAAAACAAAAAAAGGAAAATGAAAATTTGACATTTATACCAAAGTTTGATTGGATAGTTTGAGGAGATTTCACAGATTTACAACATCTATGTTTCACAGTCATCCAAATTTCAATTCACACACAAAGTTTTCATTGTTTGCTTTTATCAGAACACCAAAATTCACAATGTCATGCAAAAATAAAGACTTGTGAAAATGTTCCTTTGGAGTTCAGTGAAAAATTTACTTCAAGATCAACATAAACTTCAAGATTCAGAGTCATATAAACACATTTACAAATAGGCCTTGTGATAATAACACTATGTCTGTGAAGGTTCACAGTCATCCAGGTCATCATAGTCTAAGGAGTCTTGATGCATTCTCAATCATCCAGGTAAGTAAATCTCCAAAAGTTGATTCTGTTCATCAGGACTGAACATGCTACATCCAGATTAACAGAATCAACTTTTGGAGAATAGTCTAAGGAGCTCGGAAAGAAAAGCGTCTGGACTTCCTTAAGTTTCCTTGAAGAAGTTTCCCCTCTCATCCAAGAAACTTCTTCAGTTCTAAGAGCAAATGGTGGAGAGTCCCAAATTTTTAAGCCCTATGGGAGTGTCCCCAAGAAGGTCATGGACCCCCTATTGATCCTAATCACACAAGCCAAGGTGTGAAAACTGGTGTAGGTCACCATCAGCCAAGGTTTTGGGTGAACCCATTGTGACACCTATCCCCACCCTATCATGTGATTTCCTGAGGTCAGATGGCCAAGGATGTGAGTGGGCGTTAAAGCATCTGGGAAGGGATCTCAAAACTGGATTATAGATGGCAGACAGTTGGTGTCGTAAACCACCGCCTCTGTTCAAAGATGGTCATTCACAGTGGACTTCTTTCACTCCTCTTTGCAAACCTGTGTGCAGACAATATGCTAATACTGAGTGACAATAAAAAAAACAGTATATGCTGACTCAACCTAGGAGCCAGGGCCTGATCTTCAACAGGCCTAAGACAACGATGAGCAGTCAGGCTGGTAGAATTGTAGCTTCCATTGTTACCCCCACCTATTTCTATAGAAGAATCTCTGTGACTCTGTGAAGTGCTCTTTAGGCTTGTTTTTAACTTTGCTGTTGGTTTTATGTTAATACTTAAAAAGTCAAAGAAAGCTCTTGTGTGTCCTCATTAGAATAGGAGCGGCAACTGTAGCACAAGGAAACAAGGAAAACAAAATATGAGGTTATATTTTCCTCCAAACATTCTGCATCTTACCACATGGTTCAAATTTGGGTTTAGAAAATGGGATGAAACTCATTCTTGGTGTCAGTGTTATGAGGTCTTTAAATGTTTACACCCAGTGAAATGCTATAATCTTGAACGTTGATTATAAGTCATACTGTGTGACAGACTTTAACAAATTTGGGCACATCAAAGCATCTGCAGTCTGGGAGGTGACAGAATGTATTCACAACATTGATGACAGAATCGAAGGGTTTTTTAGCTTTACATTAGCCATTTCACGCTTCACAGGTTTATAAAATTAATAGATCTACGGATGATTAAGTTATGTCAACAAGAAAAAAAGATGATAGGACATAAGAAAAATATAACAGCATAAAAATGGCCAATCAAGAGGTCGAAAAGATATCTCAGATGTCCAGAGGTATTTGTTCCAGTTGTCAGACTCTGAGCAGGCAGCAGTGTTGCTACCGTTACCACTGGGGCCTTAAGCTTTGTTGGATGCTGTGTCTTCCTTTTTGATCTGGTGGATAAAGCCTTTGCTCTTTGTGTCTCTGTTTCGCTGTCCCCAGCTGTGCAGCATGTAGTCAGGTAGTTTTGCAACACAAGAGCCTTTGAAATGTAAATCACAGCTGTGTATGCGTGGATTTGTGTGCATTTAGGTAAGAGAAAGAATTTTAAAAGCTTTGGGTGAAAATGTAGCTGGTGTACCAACAGAGCCAGACTAGAAGTAAAATCCACAGGGGCTCCCTTTCTTGGGAGCCTCCGGTCTTTTGTATAATTTCAATAAACATGTTTAATATTCATTCAGCACCATTATACTTGATCCTATTTATCCTCAAAACATGGGGATGTTGCTGTTATTGTGTTGTATTTTACTTTCAGCAAAGGGGCGGTGCCTTGCCCTGCTTGCCCAAGCAGTGCTAAACTTGGCTAAACAATGTGAATTTTTCCCAAGCTGCTACTATTATAAATTCTCAGTGAAGGTTAACTGGGATATAAGAAGGTGTTTTCCCCATATGACAGGTTTTTCTTTGATCTTTAGCATTATATTATTTATCCAGTTGTGTATCTGGATAATTTCGTGGCAGAAGCTTTGTAAAACTGTTTTATAGCTGTGTTGTGCTTCAAAAAGCCTCAACAAAGTGGGATGTACAGTATGCATTCCCCAGTCTAATTAATCACATTCTTCAACTGGAGACAAGGAGCTTTTATGCTTATTTCCAACTCCATTTCTTAATTTATGAACTAAACATCAAAAAATTATAAAAAGATATGAAAATTAAATCAAAGATCTAAATGTGAATAAAGATATTTTTTGTTGAAAATAACTAAATGACTGAACTACAGTGAGCATGTAGTGATCACTGGTTGTGGGGGAAACATGAGTATTCCCTGACTGGTGAGTGGTTGTTGTAGGTAGCTGGCGGCTGCTGTGAAATCATTTCCTAAAGCCCCAGTTACGCAGGCATAGTAACTGGTCCCTGACCACCTGCTGGCACTGGTAAAACATTTGAAATGAACTGTACCAATGAGCCTGTACAGGGAGTGCAGAATTATTAGGCAAATGAGTATTTTGTCCACATAATCCTCTTCATGCATGTTGTCTTACTCCAAGCTGTATAGGCTCGAAAGCCTACTACCAATTAAGCATATTAGGTGATGTGCAACTCTGTAATGAGAAGGGGTGTGGTCTAATGACATCAACACCCTATATCAGGTGTGCATAATTATTAGGCAACGTCCTTTCCTTTGGCAAAATGGGTCAAAAGAAGGACTTGACAGGCTCAGAAAAGTCAAAAATAGTGAGATATCTTGCAGAGGGATGCAGCAGTCTCAAAATTGCAAAGCTTCTGAAGCGTGATCATCGAACAATCAAGCGTTTCATTCAAAATAGTCAACAGGGTCGCAAGAAGTGTGTGGAAAAACCAAGGCGCAAAATAACTGCCCATGAACTGAGAAAAGTCAAGCGTGCAGCTGCCAAGATGCCACTTGCCACCAGTTTGGCCATATTTCAGAGCTGCAACATCACTGGAGTGCCCAAAAGCACAAGGTGTGCAATACTCAGAGACATGGCCAAGGTAAGAAAGGCTGAAAGACGACCACCACTGAACAAGACACACAAGCTGAAACGTCAAGACTGGGCCAAGAAATATCTCAAGACTGATTCTTCTAAGGTTTTATGGACTGATGAAATGAGAGTGAGTCTTGATGGGCCAGATGGATGGACCCGTGGCTGGATTGGTAAAGGGCAGAGAGCTCCAGTCCGACTCAGACGCCAGCAAGGTGGAGGTGGAGTACTGGTTTGGGCTGGTATCATCAAAGATGAGCTTGTGGGGCCTTTTCGGGTTGAGGATGGAGTCAAGCTCAACTCCCAGTCCTACTGCCAGTTTCTGGAAGACACCTTCTTCAAGCAGTGGTACAGGAAGAAGTCTGCATCCTTCAAGAAAAACATGATTTTCATGCAGGACAATGCTCCATCACACGCGTCCAAGTACTCCACAGCGTGGCTGGCAAGAAAGGGTATAAAAGAAGAAAAACTAATGACGTGGCCTCCTTGTTCACCTGATCTGAACCCCATTGAGAACCTGTGGTCCATCATCAAATGTGAGATTTACAAGGAGGGAAAACAGTACACCACTCTGAACAGTGTCTGGGAGGCTGTGGTTGCTGCTGCACGCAATGTTGATGGTGAACAGATCCAAACACTGACAGAATCCATGGATGGCAGGCTTTTGAGTGTCCTTGCAAAGAAAGGTGGCTATATTGGTCGCTGATTTGTTTTTTTTTTTGTTTTTGAATGTCAGAAATGTATATTTGTGAATGTGGAGATGTTATATTGGTTTCACTGGTAAAAATAAATAATTGAAATGGGTATATATTTGTTTTTTGTTAAGTTGCCTAATAATTATGCACAGTAATAGTCACCTGCACACACAGATATCCCCCTAAAATAGCTAAAACTAAAAACAAACTAAAAACTACTTCCAAAAACATTCAGCTTTGATATTAATGAGTTTTTTGGGTTCATTGAGAACATGGTTGTTGTTAAATAATAAAATTATTCCTCAAAAATACAACTTGCCTAATAATTCTGCACTCCCTGTATAGTTCAAATACAGGGTCCTTGTATATATACTTCTTTCTCCCCTTTTTTTTTTCTTTTTTAAGCAACCAATTGAGCATTTAGAGCAGCTTAAAGCCTGGCTTTTTTTTTTTTTTTTTTGGACACTTAAACTTGTTTAATACGAGCATCCATAGTTGTAACAGTACATAAAATCACACAAATATTCAGTGTTGGGAAGGTTACTTTTAAAATGTATTCCACTACAGATTACAGAATACATGCCCCAAAATGTATTTTGTAAAGTATTCCTTTACGTTACTCAATGAGAGTAACGTATTCTGAATACTATGGATTACTTAATATATTAAGTGTACAGTTGAGTCTTAACAGCTTACTTACAACTGGGGTCGTACTTTTCCACTCTCCTTTTTCTCCCTCCTCATGCTCACATAATGGGTACGGCAGTCCATTCTCGCTGCAGCACGGACTACACTGCCCATGAGGCTACATTCTTTAGGGCTATGCCTGTAGCATTCTGTCTATTGCCTTCATATTAAATCATTTTTAAAAATGCAATAGGCAAGGCAAGGCAAGTTTATTTGTATAGCACAATTCAACAACAAGGTGATTCAAAGTGCTTAACAGAGACATTAAAAAACAAAAACAAATAAAAAGCATGATTTAAAATTGATTAAAAAAACAGTAGGTAAGATCAGAACAGTAGATAAAATCAGTAGTTAAAATGTAAGTTTTGAAATTTAAGCTTAAAAGTGTGGATTGGGGGGGGCGTGGTTAGCAAGCAATGGCGTAAGACGTTTCTTGGAAGAGCTCCGCACTAGCCTATAATTTTTTACTCATATCCATCTGTTTTTTGACATCTTTCTGTTGATTCCTGACGTTTGTATATATTTTATAACAATGACGAAACCTAAAGCTTCAAAAGCCCGTGAAAAGACTGAGAAAATCGGAGAAGATGAAGGTGAGCCAGCGAGTGTGGCTAACGAGCACGTGCTAGCTGCGGAGCCAAGTGCAATTAGCCCCGTGACTTCCCAAGTAGCTAACCCGACGTCAGCCGACATAATGAGTGCAATTGCTAGATTGGAGACTTCGGTTGATAGCAAATCATCTGCTATTTCAGCCACGATGAACGCTGTGGAGGCCACTCTTTCCACAGTAACTGGGAGGATACATGATATTGAGGAAGCTGTAAATGGGCATGACGAGAGGATTGCCGTTTTAGAGGCGCTCTGCGACTCGCTCCAGAAAGGACACGATTTACGTCTCAAAAAATTGGATGACCTCGAGTCACGGTCAAGACGACAGAACATCAGGATCCTTGGAGTTGCGAAGGGGACAGAGAAAGGAAACCCACTGGACTTTGCTTCTGAGCTTATTCCTAAGCTCCTGGGGAGTGAGAACTTCACGGGCAGGGTCGTGGTGGATAGAGCACACCGTGCCCTGGGCCCCAAGCCAGCTGACGGGGACCGGCCTCGTCCTTTAATTGTAAAGCTGCACTACTATCAAACCCGCTAGCATATCCTGATGCTGGCAGCACAAAAAGCTCTGCTGCAGTATGACAGGGCGAAAGTTTTCATCTTTCCGGATCTGACCACGGAGGTGCTGGCACAGCGCAAGAAGTTTGAAGAAATCCGCAAACGGTGCAGGGCGGCCAATCTACGCTACGCTTTATTCATCCGGCTCGATTTCGGGTGATGCTGGAGGGGGTCACACAGATTTTTGATAAGCCGGAGGCAGCTAAAAGATTCCTGGACCAGAAACTGGCCGTGGTTACAAATGAGTAGGGCTTTTTAACACAACGGTTTACTTTCTCGGGTATATGTTTTTTCTGCATAAGTCTTATTTTTGCTGTTCTTATGGGCGTGTTGATGTGGGCTCATACAGCTTAGGTCAGTATTATTGCTATTATTACTTCCTGTCACGGTCCTGATTTTTTGTATTATTGTACTTGTGTGTGATTTATTCTATGGCTTCTAGTTTTGATCCCTTGCCCTTCATGTCTCTCTGTGTCCCCTCTGTTCTGTGTAATTGTGTCTTTGCATGTTTGAGTTTCTTGTTTTTTGTCACTCTGCATTGTGCATTATGTTCTCATGGTTGGTCTTTTGTTACTCCCTCTAGTCTAGTTTCTTGTGTTCCAAGCTTAGTATTTCCCTCTGTGTATTTTTGGTTCTTAGACCTCTGCCTTACGGTTTATGTCTCTGTGTTTCTTAGTTGCGGTCTCCACTGTGTCAAGTTCGCGTCTCTGTGTGATACTTCCTGTTTTACTTTGATGGTCCGTGTCTTATGTGAATGCGTCCTGCTTTGCTTGTCTCGTCAGTCCTGATTTCTCCCAGCTGTGCCCTCCTTCTGTGTCTCATTCCCCTCGTTACTTCCCAGTGTATTTAAACCCTGTGTTTCTCTGAGTCAGTATTGCGTTGTCCCTCATGCTGTGTGTTTCTACCTGTAGCTCCCTGTGTGTTTTCTTAGAGTCTTCCCAGTTTAGATTTTGTAGAGTTTTTGTGTTCAGCAATAAAAGCTGCCATTTTGAGTTCAGTCCTGTCTCCAGTGAGTTTGCGTTTGGGTCCAATTCCTGCCGGCACACAGCCGAAACATGACAGAACGACGCGACCATTACATGGACCCAGCAAACCGCTCTCAGCTGCGTGAGCGTCAGGATGCTGCCTTTGCCGAGCTAGAGGAGGAGCTCTGCTTGAGGCCGTGGCGCACTCCTGACTACGGGCGGATTTTCCGAGGAACTCGGCTGGCTCTCGGCGGTCCCCGGAGCTGTCCAAAGCCCCCACCTGCCGCTTCACCTGCACCCAAGCCGCGGCCGCTTCAGGTCGGAATTCTCCGCGTCTCTTCAGTTGCCCACGCTCCAGCCTCTGCGTCGCCGTTCTGCATGCCAGAGGCTCAGCTATTGTCTCCGCCTACTTCCCCTTCCCGTAGGAAGTGGCGCACACGCCGCAATAAGATGGACAATGTTATGCAACTCCCAGTGGTGAGTTACACTGATTATCCTTCTCCCGCTTCTCTGGACATAGACTGGGAGAACTTTTTCTGCTCTGCTCCCTCTGAGCTGGGGAATGACAATAGTGTTTTTCAAACCGTGAACCCTATCAGTACAAAACCTAGAAAAACTATAAAACATTGTGGGAAAGAGGCAGAGTTTATTTTTGATAGGTCTGTTTTTGTGGATCCGGTGGAGATTCCTTTTGAGTCTGCCCAAGCAAAGACTGTTTTTTCTGAGCGTAATTCTTCATCTACCTGTGTTTCTCCTCCCAGTGCAGCTCGGGCCCGGCTTTTTCTACACCCGTTTCAGTCCCTCGGGTGGGGAAAGCTGAGGTCCCGCTGGTCCCTGCTCCGGCTCCCAGGCCAGCTGAGGCCCTGTCGGTCCCTGCACCCGTACCAGCTCCTCGGGTGGGGGCAGCAGCTGCTCTGCCATGGCCGGTGCTCAGCCTGTTCCGGCCCCGAGCCGTGTCTCAGCTTCCTCCTGCACCCATACCTACTCCTCGGGTGGGAGTGGCTGGCATCCGGTCTGCCATATCACCAGTGCCAGTCCCTGAGGTGAGGCCAGCGAGTACACAGCCTACCTCTGCACCCGTACCTACTCCTCGGGTAGGAGCGGCTCGTGTCTCGCAGATGCCTGCACCAGTTTCTGTGTCCACTGTAAGCTCAAGGGTGTCTGTCCAGCCATATTCTTCATGTTCAGAAGGCTCAGAGGACTTAGTTCAGCCACTGTCACAACTGCCATCACCACAACAGCCACTTCAACATGTATTGCAGTCTTTTGTTCAGTCATTAGCCCAGTTCTTAGCTCAGGCATCAGCTTCCCCATCAGTTCAGTCTCCCATGCAGTCATCTACTTCACCACCATTAGTAGCTCAGCTCCCCGTTTGTCCAGTAGCTCAGCTCCCCGTGTGTCCAGTAGCTCAGCTTGCACCTGAACCATTGGCCCAGTCCCCGGTAGCAGTACAGTCTTCTGGTCAGCTTAACATTCAGCCAGGGGTCCCAATACCCTCTGGCTCTACATCAGCCCCTGCTGGAAGCTCAGATGAGTCCATCCAGCACTCCGCGGCTTCCGCGCCGCCACCCGCCTCATCCGCTGGGGGTTCTGGCGAGCCCGTCCAGCCTCCTGTTTCCGCTGGAGGGTCCGAGGGGCCCGTCCAGCCTCCTGTCTCCGCTGGAGGGTCCGAGGGGCCCGTCCAGCCACCAGCTGCTCTGCCAACAGCCTCATCCACGTTTGCAGCAGTGTCATCCATGCCGCTGCCAGCTGGGGCCTCCGTGTCTCCGTCCTCGCCAGCTGCGGCCTCCGTGTCTCTACCCACGCCGTCGCCTGGTCCAGCTTCCGCTTCGGCTGCCTCATCCTCATCTGGTCCAGCCTCATCCGAGTCTTCACCCTCACCCTCGTCTGGTCCAGCCTCATCCGAGTCTTCACCCTCGTCTGCAGCATCGGCTGCTAAGCTGCCGCCTGGTCCTGCCTCGCCTGGTCCTGCCTCGCCTGGTCCTGCCTCGCCTGGTCCTGCCTCGCCTGGTCCTGCCTCGCCTGGTCCTGTGCCCACCAAGCCTCGGCCAGTACGCCTGATGCTCTAGAGTCGCCGCCGTCTTCCACGCGGCCGGCATCCAGATCTGTCCTGCCGCCGCTGCCTTCCACGCGGCCGGCCCCCTGAACAGCTCCATCGTCTCCTTTGCCGCCGCCATTGCCTTCCATGCGGTCGGCCCCCTGAACTGTTTCCCCGCTGCCGTTGCCGTCCGCATGGTCGGCCCCTTGAGCTGCACTGTGTTTGGGCTGTTTTCTTGGGCTTCGGTGTTTGCTGTGCTCTGCTTTTGTTTTCTGTGGTTAAAGGTAACTATACTGCCGTACTACAGGCAAAGAAGGCAAGAAGTAGCACTAACAGGTCTGTAAAAAACTATTTTTTTTACAGGAGACGCATGCTAAGCGCAAAGTTCAATCTGTGCTCCGTGCTAATTGGTTGGGTCAGGCATACAGTGATAATTTTGGAGCTAAAGCAAGAGGGGTTGCAATTTTGTTCAGGAAGAATATTCCTTTTTGTCAAAGCACAGTTACTGTGGATCCAGGGGAAGGTACCTAATTCTTACAGGTCTCTTGAACTCCTTACCCATCACTTTTGTAAACGTATACGGTCCTAACTTTGATTGCCCTGAGTTTTTTTTTCAAAAGACTTTTAAGCTGTTGCCAAATGTGATAAATTCTAATATTATAATAGCTGGGGATATGAATCTGGTACTGGACACCCGTTTGGATAGAAGTGCATCGGCTCATACCCAACAGTCTAAATCCAGTCATGTTGTGAAGAGTGCGTTGAAAAACATGAACATGGTGGATACTTGGAGACTACCCCACAGGCAGGGCTTACTCCTTTTTCTCTTCCGTTCATGGGTCGTACTCCCGTATTGAATATATCCTTCTGGACTCTAAACTTATTCCAATTATGAGGGATGTTACCTACCATCCTATTTTAATTTCTGACCATAGCCCTGTGTCCATTGATCTGGATTTTGCAGATTTAGCTAACTTACGGAAAAGAAACTGGCGCTTTGATCCAACTCTGCTTAAAGATGAGACCTTTCATAAGAAATTAGAGAAGCACATTTTAGATTTTATTAATGATAATGATAAAGGTGATGTTGACGATGCAATTCTCTGGGAGAGTATGAAGGCGGTAATTCGAGGCCACATTATTTCGTTCTCTTCAGCTAAACGTAAATCCCAGGAAATGGCTTTGAAGGATCTTGAGTCAAATATACAGCAGCTAGAACAAACTTATCAGTCCTCTCCCAAAATAGAATTACTGGGCAAAATTACTAAATTGAAGTGTGAGTATAATTCTCTGCTCAGCAAACAAGTTTGCCTTCAAATCACTAAGTGTAAGCAAACATTTTTTGAATTGGGTGATAAGCCTCATAGGTCACTTGCAAGATTGCTTAGAAAAACACAAGCATCACAAAAAATACTATCACTCAATAACAAGCATGGGCGGACCACTAGAAACCCCCAAGAAATAAACAAGTGTTTTGAAGATTTTTATCGTAATCTTTATAGCTCTAAGAGTTCTGCGAGTCAGTCATTAATTGAGGAAAGTGTAATCTCCCAAAATTAGATGATGAGGCAGAAACAGATTTGGAGGCGGACTTCAAATTAGATGAGATTAAGACAGCTATTCAACAGATGTCAAATAATAAGGCCCCTAGGCCAGATGGTTTTGGAGCAGAGTTTTATAAAGCTTACTCCTCATTACTAGCCCCCCTGATTTTGCGTATGTTTAACTATTCAAAATGGTCTGGCTCTTTGCCAAGTTCATTGAATCATGGTGTAATTTCATTGATTCTTAAAAAAGATCGCGATCCTATGTCTGTCTCTTCCTTGGTCTCCTTTCTGTTGAGACCAAGATATTAACAAAAGTTTTATCAAACCGCCTTAAAGATCATATTGCTAAACTTATACATCCAGATCAAACAGGGTTTATCCCTAACCGCTACATTTATTTTAATTTGCATAGATTATTTAATCTCATATATAGTCCTGCTAGGTGTTCAGATGATTCTGTGGTAATAGCTTTGGATGCTGAAAAAGCTTTTGATCAGGTCGAGTGGCCGTATATGTTTACTGTATTATCCAAATTTGGATTTGGTGATTCTTTTATCAATTGGATTAGAATTTTGTACAAAGGACCTATGGCCTCGGTAAGGACTAATAATGATGTATCAAACCCTTTTCGATTGCACAGGGGCACGCGACAGGGAGATCCCATTTCTCCTTTTATTTTTGCCCTGGCCCTAGAACCTTTAGCAGCTCGTATACAGCTAAGTTCTGATATACTACCAATTATACATCAGGGTATTCCTCATAAGTTCTCTGCTTATGCTGATGACGTAGTTTTATTCATATCAAAACCTAAGACCTCGATCAGTCCACTATTGCAGCTTATTAACGAATTTGGCTCTCTCTCAGGGTATAAGATAAATTGGACGAAAAGTGAACTTGGCCTATCTGCATAATACTCCATTTAGAATAGCGCTGGATAAGTTTGAATGTCTTGGTATCACAGTCACATGTAAGGTGTCACAACTTTTATAGCACAATTGGGATAGAAAGGTTAATCAATTGGAGAAGAATATTGAGTTTTGGATCACATTGCCAATTTCCATGGTGGGGCGGATTAATGCCATCAAAATGGTAGTTTTGCCCAGATTTTTGTACATCTTTCAGTCAATCCCAGTGTGCATTCCCCAGTCATATTTTAAAAAGCTGGAATCTATTGTATCCTCCTTTGTGTGGTCGGGTAAGGTTCCTAGAATTTCTAAAAAACATCTTGTTAAACATAAGACTTGTGGTGGCCTTGGACTCCCAAATTTTAGATTATATTATATGGCTTCACACTTAAATACTTTTTCATTTTGGCGAAGGTGTACTCCAGGTGCTGATTTGGAAGGACAACCTTCATGGTTGATGATGGAACACCTGTCTTGTAGACAGACTTGTCTTCCAGCCCTGCTTAATAGCCCGATAAGAGTGAAGAATACACTTTAAGGCAGAAATCCTGTGATTCAAAATTCAATTAAGGTCTGGAACCAACTATTGGGCACAGTAAAGGCTCCTAAAATGTATTTGGATGCTCCAATATGTAACAATCATGCCTTCAGGCCTGGGCTGGAGGACATCACGTTTGTGACATGTCAGGGAAGAGGGATTTGTTCTCTCAAAGATATGTACATTGACGGACATTTTCCATCTTTTCAGCAATTGAGGGTGAACTTTAATCTTCCTAATTCACATTTTTTCAGATTTTTACAGTTAAGACATTTAATCAAAGCATCTATTCCACAATACAATTTTGATTCCTCGAAACCCCCACTTGCTCTTAACACTGTACATTACACATTTACATGATATACATATTTACTAGGGGTGCAACGATACACAAAATTCACGGTTCGGTTCGATACTTTGGTGTCACGGTTCGATATTTTTTCGATACAAAAAAATGTTCATGCCTTTTTAATTTGTCATTTATTAAAATTATAAATATATATTTTAACTCAAAAGTACAGTTTTTAAATTTAACCCTAACCCTTGTGCGTGTTTTTTATTTTGACAGCAAATGCGCACCTGCGGACCACTTATGTGCAGCCCTGGTTATTTAGCTCGTCATATTGCAGCCACAGAAATTCTTTTGTCCATGAAACCATAAAGCTGCACTTTCTTTTTGCCTTATAGTCCGATTTGTCATAACTTCTCCGTTTTGTGGTAAGCTTTTCTTTGGCTGTCACTTCTTCACCCTGACCTGTCTTATTTGGCTCAGCAGAACTAAAATATATATCTGTCTGTGAAGGTCATCGTAGTCAAATATATATCCTGCTGCTTTTACACACGCACTCACATAAGCTCAGCGATTCTCTGCGCGATCAACCTCTCACATGTTTAAGCTTGCTGCGGGAGATTTCACTTGTCATGTTTGCATAGTAAGCTACCAATTAATAAGACGATGTCAGAGGAATTGGTGCACAAATTATCATCACTCACAGATCAGTGCTGTCATTGCAAAGTGAAAGCAAAAAAACAAGCGCAAATTCAAACGCGATTTCAATATGTCACATATTGACAGTGGCTCACCGATGCCAATGACATAATTACCCAGCTACATTTCTGAAAGAATGCAAAAGCATTGACATATATTTTTCCTTCCTACAATAGCCCGACGGGCAGGGCAGAGATAGATTTTGGTAGCCCGACTGAAAAGATCGCTAGCCCCGGGACGTCGGGCTAGCGATATTGCGAGCCCTGTATCTGATTGAGGAATCACTCATCTTTGGAAAAGAGAGTTTATTACAGAGAAATGTCTCTTTCCAAAATAAAAGCTATACTATCCGCTTCTTCTGGGCTATATTCTCAGCAGCATATTAAACATATAAGGAGAATCATGTGCTAACAGCTGTCTAAATGACTCGGCTAAAGTTAGTAGCATGCTTGCTTGTTTTTTTTCTGCTTCCACTTCTCTTTGCACTAGGATGATGTCGGCGTAAATGTGCAGTCATATTCGTTGTGTTCCCACTAGTGCTTTCAGGTTAATCTCGTTGAAATGACCTTAACGCCACAACACGGCAAATCTCCGTTAACGAGCTACCGCCGATCGCCCCGTGCATGGGGCTAGACGGCCAACACGTTAACGAGCTAACTGCACTAACACACTAGTTCCCACCCATGTAATTGAGCATTGCATGGCACATCCAACATACTGTTTTACTTTAGTGCATGACTCGCTTACCTTCAGGGTCATACGTCACATGAAAACCAAAATAATTCCAAACGCCAGATCTGAATGAGGGTGGGGGAGGTCCATGTTGCAAGGAGAGCTTAACTTGTCTCGCTAGCTTGCCCTGCGCTCTTCCTTCTGACGATGCTGTCTGTGTTGAGCGCTCAGTGAATCTGCGTTCGACTACTCCGCCTAGGCTGCACTGTCGAGCCTAGGCGGAGTAGTCGAACGCAGATTCACTGAGCGCTCAACACAGACAGCATCGTCAGAAGGAAAGTTGATAAAATAAATTACAAATGTTGTATTGTTCGATACATATGCGTACCGAACCGAAAGCACTGTATCGAACGGTTCAATATCGATACGAATATCGTTGCACCCCTAATATTTACGTGATATTCACATATTAACATTTATGTTCCAAACAAAATATGCGTAAATTTATCTATTTTCACTTTACTTACAGACTTAGTCATGATGTCTACTACCATGTCTTCTGTTGCACAATATTTAACTTGTACTTCCTTCTCAGTTATAGCAGACCTAATAAAATGATACTTGACATCGATGTGTTTACATCTTTGACGGTTTATAGGATTTTTGGACAATGCAATTGCACCCTGATTGTCTGCAAGAATGGTAAGTGGTGAATATTGCCTTTTAATGTCCATGCCATTAAGTAGCTGTGAGAGGTATAAGCTTTCTTGTACTGTGGCGGCCATCGCCATGTACTCTGCCTCGCACGTTGACAAAGCTACTGTAGCTTGCTTCCTGGTTTTCCAGCAGATCACTGGCCCATTTTTGGATAGTACAAAACAATAACCCGTTGTACTTCTCCTGTCACTCAAATCTGTGGCCCAATCTGCATCGCTGTATGCTATAAGATTTAGGTTTCCTTCTGTCCTTTTATAGCACAGCTCTTTGTTTAGTGTCCCCTTAAGGTAACGTAATACATGTTTTGCTGCTGTCCAATGATGCTCTTTTGGCTCAGACAGGGATTGTGACAGTTTGATCACTATCCAACTCAAATCTGGTCTTGTACATGTCATTAGGTAAATTGTGGCGAGCTCAGACAAGGAGGAGACAGAGGTGTTGTTTGGTCTTGCTTCCCCAAATTGCCACGGAGCACAGCCGTTTATTTTCCAACAGAAACACACCGCTGCTAACCCAACTGCTCGGCATAGCTTAGCACAGGGGTCGGCAACCTGCGGCTCTTTAGTCCTTATACTGCGGCTCCGCGTGGTTTGGGAAAATAAATGACAAGTATTTAGCTGAAGTGTATTTTTGGTGTTAGTTCTTTTTAAACTTGTAGTTCTAAATTGGAAGATTATTGTGATTTTGAAATATAAAAATCAAATTATATTTTATTATTTTTTGTTGCTCAAAATAAGCGTCACACTCGTGGAAGCCGGTATGCTCGCCGAAATGCCGTGCATTTACCGAGACTTTCAACCCCAGATAGGCCAATTATGGATCTTCGGATCCACATTATGTCAGCAGCTCCACCGTGAACTATGTTAAAAACAAACACCGCTCACGCCCCACAGATTTCCCCTTGTGGGACTAATAAAGGTATATCAAATGACAGCTTACAGTCCTGCGTAAAGATGAAAGTGACTTCACTGTGCGCAGAGGTTCAGGAGCAGAAGTTCCATTGTAAACATATCACGGCAGACCCGACGATGTTTCCATGAACATGCATCTCGGCATCTTTTTATTGCCCACTTTTCACACACGGTTGCTGTACGCATACAGCCGGCTGTAGCTTTTCAGCTCAAAGCCCAACAACACAACAGCAGAGAGAGCACAGACTTCAAGGCGGCGAGGCGTGATTGCGGGTGCCACTCAGGTGCGTGCGACTCCCATGCAGCGGCACTGGAGACCACACCCCGCCACACACATTTACCAGGTAAAATAAATATAAGTAAATAAATATTTATGCAGAATTTTGCAAATATTTATTTTTTTTAGTAAATAGCCTGTATTAGCGCTTTACTAGTACCTACGGACTCCAAAGCGCTTTACACATTCAGTCATCCAGTCATTCACACACTGGTGATGGCAAGCTACACTGTAAAAAAAAAAACTTGTAGATTTACAGTAAAACGCTGGCAGCTGTGGTTGCCAGAAATCTACCGTAAAATTACGGGTGAAACATTTTCTTCTTTAACGGTAAGAAGGTATTGTTATTGTTGATTTTACGGTTAAAAATAGTGCTAGGGTCAATATTTTACCGTAGAAGAAAATGTTTTAACTTGAAGAAAAAATAACGTTTTTCCCTAGAATTAACATGAAAATAACATATAAAATAAAGTTTGTGCCAGAAAACAACATTTTTTCCCTGTAAAATTAACTATCAAAAAATAATAAAATACAATTTTATTCTGTAACAGTTTTTAGACTAGAGTGCTTTTAAGTGTTCTACTCTGTAAGCTTAATACACAAACCATGATTTTATTCAAATTACTAAATGTAATTTAGAAATGCAGAACCAAGTGGGTTCACTACTTCAAATGCATCCTGGTATAGAACCAGCTTGAGGCAATGCGGATTTTCCTGAAAAAATTTGTTTGACACAAACACTTTACCATCACAACAGTCCCTGAGAACATCTGGTCTTGAAACATTATTAGGATTCACTGATATGAGACCTTGCCAAAAACTTGATTCCAGCATAACCCTTCAAAATATTTAGCAGAGGAACATAATAGGCAAATCTCTCCATCCTGTTCTTGTCCCTGCCCAAAAACACTTTTCTGGGTTCAACATACTTGAACACATCTTTAAAGCACTGAACTCTTGAATAAGCAGTTCTCAGGGGCCCTGTGTGACATGCTGAGAACAAGTCCGATTGTTTTACTGTGTCACAGATTTTTATGTCTTCATCTGAAACTGACATATCTTTTAGAAGTGACCTTAGTCTGATCAATGTATACATCTGTCCCAATTCATGTATATTTTGTATTTCTTCAACAATGGTTTGAATGGTAGATGCTGGCAGAAGATGCTGTCCCTGTAGTTTAATGTAAAACATACATACATTTCTGAGATACAGGTCACTGAAATTAGACCCATCCATACCAGGGTCTTCTATATCTGATACACTGGCACCTTCCTGTATGGTGGCACTTGTAGA
The DNA here is from genome assembly GCF_057382275.1 of Copadichromis virginalis. NCBI lineage: Eukaryota > Metazoa > Chordata > Actinopteri > Cichliformes > Cichlidae > Copadichromis > Copadichromis virginalis. The sequence goes on from NC_140619.1 coordinate 15,240,729, forward strand.
TGGACTCTGAGTATCTTTGTTTAAACCACAAATCTCATTTTCCTAACGTTTGTGTTTTCTAGACATATGAGAGGTAAATGTAGATTTTACAGAGAACTCACTTTGGCATCCTCTCACTGGACAAGTTACATGCCGTCCCTCTTCTATGTGTTCCTGTAAGTGAGCAATCAAAGCTTTAGTTCCTTCACATTGGCATTCACAAAGTGAGACAGTGCAATTCAAACCCATTAAGGTAGCATTCTGAGAAACAGTTGCGGTACCAGTGTGGTGGCGGTAGAAGTGAGACTTTAAAGCAGCATATCCAGAAAACACCTGCTTACAACTGACTTCAACACATTTAAAAATACACCGGGGGTCATTACGATGCAGTCTGCAATGCAAAACATAAGCTTTCACGGACTGAACCGATTCTCCACATATGCTGCAAAAATACATAATCAATATGACACAGCTGCGAGGCTAGCTATGTTAAAGCTTCAGCCGGATGTCAAACAAGGCGGGAAAATCCAGGCCGCATTTAGACAAAGCATTCAAATATAGCTATACTAATTAGACGGTTTCCATTAATACACCCGTCTCCAAAACACGTCTCAAAACGCGCACTGCTGGTTTTGCAAGGCTCTTTTCAGCCTGATGTAGCTAACGCTAATGCTAGAAACGAGCTAAAGCTAACGTAAATTTATCATTTGCGCCTTCACTGCCTGCAACACAATGCTGTCGATAAATAAACCAAGTAGGATTATTTTCTTACCGTAGTAACTGAAGACGAGCTGTGGTAGACGTTAAATTAAAAAAAATGAGAAACAAGTCCACGAAAATGAAGATAGCGTGCTGCCGTAGTCCAAAGCAAAACTTGTGTGGAGATGTACAGACGTTATCTGCGGTGGAGCCTGATGCAGTGCGCTGATTGGCCCGTTTGAAATCAGGCGCCTTGATGTGAAACGGTGCTCTAAACGTCAGGGGAAAACGCCTAGTTTTGGGAGGAGGTGCTTTTAAAATCTTTTTTCTTCATATAATAATTAAGTATGAATAAATAGAACAGACAACAGATTATTGTTTTAACACTTTTGGGATTATATGAATTCACTCAACAATATAGTATGTCTATCATTAGCTGTAGGTCTCTCAAGTTGTTTTTAGCTTTTACATTTTAAACTCATGGTTCATTGAGTTCAACAGAATGTAGATTTAACAGCTACATCCCATATTCTTTACAAAAACTACATCCAAAAATTGCCCTAATACATTTCTAGTATAAAGATCTTGGGACATATGTACCTGTTATATGAATATGCTGTATTAAATGTGCTATGAATCAAGAATGGATTTAATGTAAAGTGCTTTGGGCTTCTTGAAAACCGCTATCGAATCCATTATTATTATTATGTGAAATTAATGCAAAAATCACAAAGTCATATTAGAGCATGTATCCATTACCAGCACAACCATGCTTACATTCAGCAATTAAAATCTGTATTTTTTTTCAATAAATAAATGTAAAAAAAAAAATTGTGTTTGCCTGTTTGAAAGTTTATTGGAATCTTCCGTTAAAAAAACTATGCAAGAGTGATTTACAGTAGGTTTATGTATTTTTTTTCAGAAAAAAAATGTACATATTACGGTTTTTCTACATTTCTTTATTTACGGCAATTTCACATCAAATCAACAGTTTTAAACTGTTTTATAGTTAACAGGTTTTTCCTGTCGTATTGCTACTGTCTTTCACTGTTAAATATACGGATCTTTTTTACAGTGCACATTGTAGCCACAGCACACACAGAGGTGAGGCTGCCGGACACTGGCGCCCTCTCACTACCACCAGCAGGCAACGGGTGAAGTGCCTTGCGCAAGGACACAACGGCCAAGACTGTCCGAGCCGGGGCTCGAACCGGCAACCTTCCGATTACAAGACGAACTGCCAGCTCTCAAGCCACGATCGCCCCGTTGCGTGGTAGCATAGTTCTTTTTTCCAATTATTTTTTACAATTCAGGTTAAGGCTCTGCTACACTCCAAAAGCCCAAAGGCAATATAAGGGTGGCAGCACACAACAGTTTTCTTTGCTACATGGATCATTTTTCTTTTTGTTATATTTCTTTAAGAGTTCAAAATGTGTTCATTACATAAATAAAATGTAGTTTTCTCTGTAGCACTTCATGGATTTCATAAGCAACACACTTTAGTTGTTCACACAAAGTATAAAGGTAAAAAACAATATATACAGTGTTATCTTAATTTTAGATGTCAAAAAGTATTGGTGGCTCCCAGTGTTTTCTTTTGTGTGGAAATGGCTCTTTGGGTGTTAAAGGTTGCTGACCCCAGGCTTAGCACAACAACAACAACAAAAAGGCGCACTCTCACACAGGAAACACACAGTCGCAGAGAGAGCACGGGTCACCCTGTAATCATGGCAACCGCAACGCTGCCGCCTGGAACAACAGAACATAGCTGTCAAACAAAACCCAAATAATTCTGAATTGCCACAATATAAAACAGGTAAATACCACCGTGTAATCCATTTACTTCAACAAACTAACTGTATTCTGAATACCACCTTTTTAAATGGTAACTGTAACGGAATACAGTTACTCATATTTTGTATTTTAAATACGTAATGTATTGATGTGATCTGTTGAGGTTCAAACTGAGCATCAGAATGGGAAAGAGGGTGTTTTAAGTAACTTTGCACATGACAGTATGAAGGAGAAGCTGTAAGGACAGGTTCAAGGTTCAAGGTTCTTTATTTGTCACATGCATAGTTATACAAGTATATACAGTGATGATGTTCATTGTCCTACTTTTCTAAACCAGGCTATTTTCTGTTGTTTTAGGCAGCATTATACTCCTGCACTTTTTTGTGGCCTGCTGTAATTTTCCTCATCCTCCAGTAAACACTGTGACAACTCAATAGCTGTGCGTTTGGTACATAACCGAATGATCACACAAATGCTACAAGACAGTTCTATTTAAAAGGAATGCGAAGTGAAAATGCCCAAGAATGATTTTAATGCAAAACATTGTATTATTTTTTAAATGACCAACTGGAATTTAGGGTGACATTTTATTCAGACGTTGGCAGTGTTTTCACACATACATGGGGATGGGAAGGCATTTTGTTTGATGCTAATTTATGGGTGACGTATGGCACTGCAAGAATAGGTTCAGGGTTGATTGACCCTGGGGCCACTTACACTCAAAAGCTAGTTTCATAATGTCATTTAATGAATGAGTGTCTTTAACACACACGCGCACGCACACACACACACACACACACACACACACCTTTGTTGCTCTCGAGCTTAGTTATGTATGCTAGTTTTCCTGTTATATAACTGTGAATCTACACACACACACACACACACACGCGCGCGCACACACACACACACACACACACGCGCGCGCACACACGTGTACACTGCTGTTATCTTCTTATTGCTACCCAATTTAGTACAAAGTGAACTCAGAAAAGGTGGGGAGTGGACATGAGCAGCCAGTGGGCAGACAGACTTGTTACCATCAATAAAACTAATTGTAAATCTAATGATTTTCCTGCACAAATGCACTTCAAAGTGTTTGCAGCTAATCCTGTAGGTTGGCAGGTGAGATAAGGAGTAATGAGCTGAGATTTAAGGTTATCTATTCGTGCTGATTTGTGAGGAAGTGGTAATATCTGTGATTTATTGTTTGTGGGGGTGCTGATGTCATCCGACCTGTAAGGAATGGGATTTTGGAAGTTTTTTGTTTGGACCTTTCAAGAACAACTTGACTTTGTTGGTTCAGCTGCCTTTAACATGTTAACCATCAGCTGCAAGCAACTATGGTTTGGGGCAAGGTTGAGGTTTGGTTGATGTCCATGCCTCTTTGTAGATGCTTTGTCTATTTGGAACACCCATTTTAATGATAAAAAAAAATAAGCCTATGAGACCTCATTTGACAGGTAAAAAGTTTCAGAAATTTTGACATGTTTGCATTTGGACCTAAGCTTGGACACTTTACAACTTCTGTAACTTCATTTGTCAATAAAACATCCATGATGCCTGACACCTCTCTGTGTTTCCTACCAAATTTCACTGTATTTGTTTTCATACTGAGGTAGGGAGAAGAAACATTCAAGGTACTGTTAGATTATTCTGTTATTATATGTTACCTTATATATGTAATCAAAATAGTTGAATTATGTTAACTGCTGTAGATCATATTATACCCTTTAACATAGAGTGTGTGATCAGTATGTAGTCTTAGTTTGCATTATACTTCTGACCTAAAAGAGTGTGAAAATCATTAGATCTATTGGATTGACCTGTATTACTCGACACTGTTGAATGTATTACACTGTTTCTTGACATTTCATACTGCTGAATCATGAAGAGAATGTTGTGTGCAGAGGACCTTGTCCAGATAATAGAAGAAACAGACCACATTCCTTTGGTGAAGAGCAGAGAGACAGGGAGCTGAGGTCATAACTTAGGCGCTGTAACAGAGAAAGAATGTGATGTTTTGGCTTTTACGACTAGCTGGGGGCCACTAGAGACTATAAAAAGCTGAGCAACCCGTCACCATTTTGAGACATGTGCCTGACCCTCTGGTAGCATCTCTCCTGTCCGGACGTTGTAATGCTCTGACTGTTGAATTGTATGGAAATAAATGATTGTTGATTGAGCATATATACACCGAGTATTGTCCCTCCTTCAGCCCAAAGATTCAAAGAATTGGGTGATTTCAACAACTTGGTGCCGTGTGACCCGGATCTTTGGTGTGCTGAGGAGGTGCAGATTTGACCTTTGGTGAGATCGTGAGGCAAGGTGAACAGAGGACCGGTCCAAAAATAAAAAGGTAAGCACAGCCTGTTGTATTATAAATACCAAATGTGCATATTGGGCTTTCCAAATCAATCTGTTCACTGAGTTACACGTATTTTCACAGTAAATTTGTCGGTGTCTGGTTTTCGGCGCAAGATACTAACAACATAAGTTGAGGCTGAATTCCAGTGTGTTAAATAAACTGCTTCTACCGAGAAACTAATAAGACACTACGTTGAGCTAGTTGCAGTAAACTGCTTCTACCGAGAAACTAATAAGATACTACGTTGAGCTAGTTGCAGCCACTTTACCTTCCACATTTAATTTTGTCTAATACTGGCCTCTGTAGCAATAATACATTAGAATTTCTTCTGAAGACGCGGCCATTAGTTCAGTACATTGAAGTCGAGGTTTGAAGTTTGTTTATTTTGTTTATGGTGTCAGTGACGTCCTGGCTTTTGCCGGCTATGAAATAGAAGTTGATTTAAGGAAAAGCAGATGCTGGCTCACGGTGCAGTTGAACGCTGGCAACGCGAGAGCGAAACACGTCCGTAGGTTTGGTTTATGATACGGCCGTGTTCCGGTGGTGCGGCCGTGGAGTGCAGTAGTGGTTGGTGCTAATTTTAGTACATTGAACAGAGGTTTGACGGTGGTTTGTGGCGTCAGTCGAGTTTTAAGGGCTGCGGTCATAGTAAAATTTTACTTGCCAAGAAGTACATAGAGCAAAACCTGGTTTATGATGTCAGGTATAACTTCGGGGATGCAAGCATCACTTTTATGATGCGACTTTGCCCCGTTGTGGCGGTCATAAGCGCAGAGAAAGGGGTATTTTGGTCTATGGTGCAGTGTGCTTTAAGAAGATCTAATAGTTGAGCTCAGAGGTTTCTGTGCAAATTTCTGCTGATGAGAGGCGCTCTCTGTGTGTCACACTGATGGTGTAACGCGCTGTGTGTGTAAGGCGCGCTCTGGCTGTGTGTGAGGCGCGCGCTGAGTGTGTTTCTGTGTGTGAAGTCTGAACACAGTGACAGTGACGGTTGATGTGTTTGATTAGGAGGACATTAGAGCAAAGACACATTTTAGGATCAAAGGTTGATGCCTAGTGTACCTGTGGAAATAATTTTGCCCTAGGAGTGGCGACCCTCCTGTTCGTGGACGCGCGGCCAGGACCGGCGGCGTCCGGATGCCGAGGTGGTGACTTGGGGAGGTGAGGGCCCCCGCATAGCTACGGAAATAACACTGGGACCGCAGCGTAATCGTGGGTTCACATTTATTCCGGACTAGAACAAGACACATTTTGCGAACAAAGGTTGAGTCTAGATTAGTAAAGAAATAAAAAGGTTAAATTCCTCGTTTCAGTGGTTGAAATTGTTGTGTGCCTGTCCCCTGACGAGTGTGAAATTAAAATAAAGAGGGAATTTGGAGCCACATAGAGATAGACGGGCATAATTGGGTGTATTACTCTGTGGTGTAATAAAAATAAAAAGGAGAGATAGTAAGAGGTGTGCAGTGGAGAATTATGGAGGAGTAGAGAGAGGAATGTGTTGGGAGACTGGCGTACAGTTTACGCTGTCAAGGTAGGCGTGTTGCCTGCTTATCTGTTTAACATGTGATGAAAATGAAATTAAATAAATCTCTTAGTGTGTTAATACAGGAAGCTGCGGACCTGGACCAACTGCCCCCACAAGCACAGCGGCCGAAGCAAAATTATAGGTAATGGGAACCACACCCAGCACGAATCAGCAGCTGTGAAACAGACAGCAGCAAGGAGAGAATTGGAGGAGGAATTAAGAGAAGTTTTAACACATAAAATTGGGGCCAACGGACTTGTGGAGGTTGGGAAGGCGTCCGGAGCATCACAACAAAAAGGTGAAACAAAAACACACAAGCAGAGAAATCTGAGAGAAAGGCTCCTTTTAAGGTAACGCCTAGTTTGAGAAAAAGATAAAATTAACCTGCCTGCCTACAAATGCACACACACGCAATGAAGAAACAGCTTACACTCATGAACACGTGAAGATTTTCCAGCAAGGCTAAAGCAGCGAAACTTAACATACATCTGTTGTTAAAGGATAAATACATTACTGACAAATAAACTCTCTGGGTTGCAGGACAACAATTTAACTTCAAAGAAAAAGACACTGGTCTGACCAACCAGTGAAGACATGACAAATTTAGGGGTTAAAAGATTCAAATTGTGACATGTTTTCTGCTGATTGATTGATACAAGTGATTACTGAATGAAAGAAAATTTCCTTTTGGGCTTTTAAACATGATCTTAAGAATTTTAACAGGTGCATGTTGTCCTGTCAACTTGGTGGGTTAGGAGTTGATTATATCGGGAGAGAAAAAACAAAAAAAAGGGGGAGAGAAGGCTGACACAGGGCCTGGCCCCGTTGTCTCTCCTCTGAATAACACAGCCAACACAACATCATTTTCCTGTTCGTTTGTTTTTGTTTTTTGTTTGTTTTTGTTTTGTTTTTGTTTTGTTTTTTCTATACATATTTAATTACAGGCTGCTTTGCCGGCCCTGAAAGCCGAGGCTGACTGGACTCCTGCTCTCCCCCATACGTGACACTGACCAAATGCTGTAACAGCTGGACCCACAACAACGACCTGAGAATGTCAACAGAGCTGCAGGAATGTGATCTCATGCAGCAGAGACGGAGAGCACTAAACCTAAGGCCCGTTTCACTACACGGGGGAAAATTCCCAGACTACGTCAGCTGACAGAGCTCAGCTGTGACGAGACGCCCGCCAAGCCCGAATGAAAAAGTAAGGCCGAGCGAAAGAATGCTGACCTTGATAACTTTGCATTCACACTGTGCAGGACAGTGATGGACCAACACGGATGATCGGGCGGCAAAAAGGGCGTGACCGAGACAGGAGGAGTAACTGAGGTCAGAAGGCACCTCAGAATGGACAAAAACACAGAAGAAGATGCAGGTTTCACCTGCGGTGAGCATGGACACTGGAGAAAGGACTGCCCCAATTGGGGTCAGAACCAGGACGGACAGAACTTTGGGCAGCAGCAGCAGCAATGGTCGCAAACGAACTGAAAAGGAGGGGGGCAGGACCCCAGGGCACGCTTCAGGCAGTGGTTTACCCAGAACACCAGAACAGGAAAGTGATGAACAAACACACACACACATATACACACACACACACACATACACACACACACACACGGGAATGCTGATTCACTGAGAAGTGATGCACACACATACACATGCACACGCTTGTGCAATGAAGAGTGATCCACACGCACACACACATACACGCTGATGCAATGAAGAATGCTTTGCTTATGCTGATATGCAAAATGCTGCACACAAACATCCCAATGCATAATTTTTATGAGGAGCCATTGATTACCATTGATTACTTAGAATGTGTTATATGTCACCTAGAAGGCATTTATGTAGAGTTAATAAGGTCTAAAACGGTTTGGTTATGAAAACAATGTCTGTGCGTGATGTCTGTTTATGGCTCAAGGCCTTGACTGAATTCTTTGCTGTGCTTCACACAGCCCTGATGAGGAACAGTGGCACAGAGTGAAGATGATGAATTAATAGTGTAAGTTTAGGTTGGAGTACGGCATTTTCTGTAATTGAGATTTGATTCAAGGAGGAACAAAAGGTGTTACGGCACCTGAGGTTCTCGTTCCCACACAATATTGTCCCGGCAGGAAGCAAAATGTTCCTGTGAATTTCTGGTTGATTGTTTGGTTTTGCTTAGCGCTAGCTTGATTTTATCAGTGAGCTTTGGCTTGTGCTCTTTCTCGTAAGCGAGAGAGGATAGTTTTATGCTTGGACATGTCTGCAACGGGCCCTAGTTTATGTTATTGTTATTAGTGTTTTGTTGGTTACGTCTGTTTTCGTTTTTGTTACAGTGCACTGGAGAAAAAACATCTGAGAGGTGTGATCCACCGGTGGTGATATGGTGATATTTTGTGAGTTCATGATTTAACAATCAGCTCTTTAAACCAGGCCTGAAAGATTGAAATTTAAAGCGCTATGAAATATTCTTACAAAAACAGTTGCAAAGTGTGCTTCTCCATGATTGTAATTGGCTTGGGAGAAATTCACTTATAGGGAACACTGAGAAGTTCTGAGTCTAAAAGGATTGCACCGAGTCAATCCGGCCCAAAAAACAACAAGGAATTGTTTTCCTTTAAAATGATGACGTCATCTTGCTGGTGATGGAGGCTCGAATAGGTTGCGCGGGAGACTCCATTATCAGCAAAATCTGGTATGAATGTGTGTGGATGAATGCATGTGAATGGACTGTGATGGACTGATGACTACAAGTTTTGACTGACTTGATACTGAGACAATGACTGCACCCACTTTAGGATTAGTAAATGCCAATAAACAATTCACCCAGCGGGCAAGAGAAGGGTGGATGCTTCGCTTTGTTTTGTTTTGTTTTTGCAGGAGCAGGAGGATAAGAGAGACTGGAGGAGGAGACTGTAGCTTCACATAAGTATGAACTGCAGACTTAACACTTTGTTTGCTGAGTCTGAGTTACTGATGTTTGCATTAAGAAAACTGTGCTATATTAGCTGTGTTTTGATTAAGGTATCATGTTATATTATTGGGAATGCCAAATGCTACAGTGGAGAAGACTTTTGATACCACTTATGACTGGAATATGTTATTATTAACCATAGCAGGCCACTGTAAAAAGTCAATTAAATTTTATAGAGGAAAATCGCCAAAATTTAACAATACCTATGAATGGCTTGCCACGTTCAGAATAGAGATATGGAATAATAAACATTGGTCCACGTGATTTAGGTTCTCATTTGAAATAGTAAGTTATTAGATGTAGAATATAATTGACAGGGACATTTGATAGGATGTGGTACTGCAAAAGAACAAGAGCAAAGTAAATAAAGAAAAATATTGTGTTTAGTTTGGATAAATTCAAATTAAAATGTACCATTATGCTCAGAGGATCAATACGAAATAAAACATATGCAAAATTTGTATGAAGTACATGACTGATAACTGTTCTGTCCTGAGCTTTTGTTTCTATAGCACCCACTTGACCACACCAACAGTTTCTCGCCACCAACAGGGGGTATTTGCAAAGAATAGGGAGGAATATCATCAAAACTGGGAAAGGTAAGCCCTGAAGGGGGTGATGACACCATAACTTTCACTTATGGTCAAATTCTTAAAATTTGACCTCGAACTCGAAAAATTCTTCAAACATTTAGAGACAAAGTGGAGATTTAGATAAATATAATGTCGTAAACCACATAAGGATGAAGTATTTGATTCAATAAGATGGTGAAATAACAAGCAGCAAAATGTTGATCATATTAAGTATGTTTATTCAAGGGTGCAGAGAAGATTATTATTATTAAAGACAACAAATGAAATAACGAAAACTAGAAGTGGAAAAATTTGCGTTAACGGTAAGGAAATCTAAACAAAAAGGAATACTAACTAAAACTGTACTGAATGTTCACAAAACTAACTAAAATTAACTAGATTTATGTGTTTGGTTGCATTGATGTGTGCGTGCCCTGCAATAGTAAAGTTCAGGCAGTACGTTAGTCGAGTCGTCTGTGTGGCTGCTCCGTCCACGCGCAGAATCAGGTCAGGAAAAGTCGGGAGACAGCGCCAGAATAGAATTGAGGATGATTTAATATGACTGTTTTGTAGACATAACAAGAGTCTTGTAGTGGAGAGGCACATAATGTTCTCCTGAGACCCAGAGAATAAGAAAAAACAGGGAGAAAATATTTTCGTTTTTTCTTTTTTTTTCTTTTTTCTTTTGAATAAATCAAGTGTTATTAAAATAACAATCTCAAACGATGAAGATCAGGGACCAACCCAGAAGTCACTGACATTTCACTGGCTGTAAACTATTGGTTCAGGAATAGTTGATGGCACTGAACTTTCTATTTCACAAAAGTCAATTTATTTAGGATATCTGAGGAAGTACTGATTTTATTTGGAGACACAAAGGAACATTTGGCACTCCCCTCATCTCACATCTGTTTCATTGTTACACCCAGCCATTCTATAACTGAAATGCCTTGGACTGTTAACCATTTCAGGCAAGTGGAGTGAACCATATTTTGCTAGACTCTCATCAGATGGGGGCTTCCTTTTATTGATCTTTGGAGAGAACTCTACATTACTGGTACTATTCAGGTCTTGTTCACATGTTTGTCCCAGGGTTCTCAGCTAAGAGGAGCTTAAACTCCAGGTACTGTGAGTTCTTTTCACACATTGAGATCACTGATAACTTTTAGCAACGACGTGATCTTGTAGAAACAATTAGGTGTTATGGAGTCGACTATAATTGCGACTCTTATTTTTTACTTTACTGGAAAAGATTTCTGCATTTTACCCATATTTTATTTTTAACTCAAAATCAAAATTCCAGATTCTACTACATGTTGGTTTTGCACCAGATAGGATGACAGATTTCAGGTGGCCCTGTGGTTTTCTCTGTTACATCTGCCATTGCATCTCGATAATCTTTGTGTGGCTTCTAGTGGGTCCTGACCCTCTCATATTTTGAAAAATCTATGTTTGAATCTCCCTTAATAATTGTGTTAAGAATTCTCTCCGCCTTTGTCAAAAGTTGTCTATTAGGAAAAAGTGAAATAAATATAAATATAAAGTCCCAATGTGTAGAGCACACATTAATAAATTAGTCATGTTCTCTGTGAAACTAAATAAGCCTAATTCTTAAAGACCCCTCAAATTATTTACTAGATGTTTATTTTTTGAATAAAATAAAAATCTGAGTTTAACAAAACATTTTAAATGTAAATATCAAGCTTACCTTTCTTTTTCCATGAAATGTGCTTGTGGGCACGCCAGCCATTTTGAAAAGGTGGGCAAAACAATTGGCAAGGCCACACCCCCACACATGTGATATAATTTTAAAGGTACTGTTACCCTCTCTAAGAAACATCAGGACTTAGAGGAGTGGCAAGTAGAGTATGCGAGCTACAAGCAAAAACTAAAATGTGTACTACAGTGTGCAAAAATGAAATACTGGGTCATCAGGGGGTCATGAGGGACATTTATAAAACTAAAAGTCCCACTAACCTTAAAGTGCACTTGAAAAGCTCACACAAGAAGGTTAACCTAGCTTACCTAGAAGACCTCATCAGGGGGAGCACACTCCCCCTCCTTGAAGAGCTCACCCACTCAACCCGCATCCCCAGAAAACAGCTAACCCCAGATAAGGCAGCATGATGTATCCCGAGACAACAGGACTGGGACATCTAAGTAAAGGTGTGAAACAATCGCCTTCAAAAGGTTATCAATTCACTTCAACCAAAATTAGGACCACTCGGTGCGGCAAGAGTTAATAGTTATTAGTCTCAACACCCAAGGATAACCAGAAGAGCATGACTGATATGATGGAACTGGGATTTTGTTACACTTAATTTTTGCAAAACACAAATAAAACTAAATTGAAACTAAGGATTTTCAGAAAATAAAAACTACACTAAACTAGCAAAGAATTGGTAAAAACTAATTACAACTGGTAAAAATTGAAAATCTGGAGTTGAAACTAAATAAAAATAACAACTAATGGAAATGGCGAAAAGTTTAAAACCCTGGTGCAGAGATTGGCAAATCTGACCAGGAAACGTTATAAAATGGATTGTCAGGATAGTCAGCATTAAAGCCACTTTTGACAGTCCATACTAGGATGGCATTGGACATCTTCGGGGCGGAAAAGGGTTGGTGTGACCAAGGTGTGGTTTGGCTTGTTGTATGTACATTTCAAAATGTTACAGCTCTGGATGGACCAGTTACCAGGGCATGGAAGGATGACAGACTTCATTACATGAGGAGAAGGGAAATTTCCGGGATTGAGGATCCTCTGGGAAAACAAGGCTGGAGCAACGGTACTCGAGAGAAGAATTTCTGATACTTTCTGAGATATGATGTCACTAACCTTCTCTTTTAATTGTCTAGCTCCAATGAATTGACACATGGGAGTGTGTCAAAAAGGGGGAGTTGAGTCCGAACATCAAACAATGGTTTTATGAACATCTTATGACGTTATTTCTGTGTTTAATAATTTAGCTATGGTAAAACTTAAGCTTATAATGTGCTAGACTTAGAAAGGGTTCACTAATTTTTGATTTCTTTTACATACACATAGATTATGATTAGAATAAGTCCCTGGGTCAGAGAGTCCTGAACATAATATTTTAAACCAAATTTGAATCATTAGAACAACAATGGATAACAATATTAGATTATCAAGGCTAGGGAGAGGGGTGTTTTGCAGAGGTGGGACCAAGTCATTGTTTTGCAAGTCTCAAGTAAGTCTCAAGTCTTTATCCTCAAGTCTCAAGTCAAGTCTCAAGTAATGTCAGGCAAGTCAGAGTCGAGTCTCAAGTCACTGGTGTAAAAGTCCGAGTCAAGTCACAAGTCTGAAACTTTGAATTTCAAGTCCTTTCGAGTCTTTAAAAAAAACAAACGAAAAAATAATGTTGCAGTTATATGCTAAATGTAAATATTAGACCATGTAATTTTAAAATCTGTGTTTTTCTCAACACATACAAAATAGTGAACTTAGAAAATATACACAAATTGTGAAATTGCACCTCTTTAAAATGCAGCTCAATTAAACTTAGCTCCAAGAATAATTTTCACCGACAGTTCTGAGATACGCTGCATGTTATTCTTGGATGCGGTTGTAGGACCAGCTTTAAAATCGCATGACAAAAATATCATACACATTTAAAAAAAACTGTATCACCAACGTAGCCTGGAAAACATTTGCTAGTTAGATGAAGTCAGCTATCTCATCTTAGCATATTTATATGCATATTTATAATTATACGGTTCTTGGAGTGAGTGCATACACTCATGAAGTTTAGTAACTTCCGGTCACTGCAACAAGCCCAGGTACAGTTTACCGACGGATGGGTACAGGACCTTGAAATGCACCGTGTAGAACGAAAGACCATCGTACGTATCATAAGTTTACCAGTCTCACAAATCGTCTTCATAAATACACATTCGTTAACCGTTTATTAATATAACCTTTGAGCTCAACGGTAATTAATTAGTAGTGGAAATAATTTCTGGTAGCATCACAGAAATGTAGCAGTGACAATAATATTGTATGCTGTAATCGTACTGGGCAATTAGTGATACAAAAAACCTGTTTTATCCTGTGAATAAAAGTATATGTTTTTGTCAGTGTACCATAATAACAGAAGCGAAACGCAATATTGTGTCAGGATAATTTACTATTTATGCACAATAAATAAAGGAGCATAGCGCGACAATTTCTGTTCAGCGCCAGACTTGCTTGTAACCTATATCACCAATTATGTTATGAAAATGACGCATTAACTACAACAGCAGACTGACCTTTGTGTAAATGCTTGGAGCAGACTAACCTGTGAGCTGGAGTGTTCTAGGACGTTATATTTGATCTTTGAATGGCTGCAATCCAGTCGCCTCTTTGTTACTTCGGAAACATGGCTCGAACAATTTCTCTTCCACGACGTAATCCGATAACAACCGATCTCTTTACCCGTCGGCTTCCCGTGGCTGTCATGCGACCGGCTATTGCAGTTAATAATACAACAGCTTCTTGACATTTTTGTGTTTCTTTTTATCGCTGTGTGACTGATTTTAATTGAAAGCCTGCGTGCGCTAGTACCGCTTGCCACGAGTTCCCAGAATCCTTTGCGGTTCTACCTGTGAATGACGTCACATTTTCAATCTCTATATAATATGCATGTTAAATTTTATATTTGGGGTGAAATATCAAGTCTTTTCAAGTAAACCGGTTCAAGTCCAATTCAAGTCCCAAGTCATTGGTGTAAAAGTCCAAGTCAAGTCACAAGTCTTAGAACATTTTTTCAAGTCAAGTCTAAAGTCATAAAATTAATGACTCGAGTCTGACTCGAGTCCAAGTCATGTGACTCGAGTCCACACCTCTGGTGTTTTGGTTTTCTGTCTCTTGCAGAGAAAGGAAGAGACACCAGACGGGGACACGGAGATGTGAGGACCCTTCACAGCAGAGACAGATGTAGGGACTGCCGAGACAGCAACTGGGGTCAAGTGTCATGGCGTTTGGGCTCCTGGAGAAGATGGATCCCACAAACACAGCAATAACCATGAAGGGGTTGGTGAAAACCAGGAACACCAGACCAACGAGGTTCAAGAGGCTCTTGGCAAAAAGGGGGACACGGAGGTGACCCCAAAACACACAGATCCTTGTTTGAAATCGGGGCAGAATAATCCCCAGAACTGTGCAATGACTAAAGGGTGGTCTAACCCCGGAGGTCGAAGAAAGAAGCTGAGAATCACCCAACTGGAAGACACTGGTAGCTGCAGCAATAAAAATAAAGGTTAAAAGCTCCTTAGACAGAGGTTCTAGTCTAAGTACATTTGAAAGGTATAAGGGGGCATTAAAAAGGGGGTGGAAAACTGGAGCACCAAAATAAAGCTGTGGGAGAATTGGGGAGTGATGGGAGAGTCATCTGTAACTGCTGTTATGGTTGTAAATCTAACTTTGCTTGCATCTGAACTGCGTGAACACAGAGGTCATCCCACATATGGTCCACCCGTTAAAGGGGGACAGAGGGCCTCAGGATCACGAAGATCTGGACCTTGCAAATGCTGGAGTGCATGTTGTAAGTGATCTCTTTCAGAGATCAAAAGGGGGAATTGTTAGATTATTCTGTTATTATATGTTACCTTATATATGTAATCAAAATAGTTGAATTATGTTAACTGCTGTAGATCATATTATACCCTTTAACATAGAGTGTGTGATCAGTATGTAGTCTTAGTTTGCATTATACTTCTGACCTAAAAGAGTGTGAAAATCATTAGATCTATTGGATTGACCTGTATTACTCGACACTGTTGAATGTATTACACTGTTTCTTGACATTTCATACTGCTGAATCATGAAGAGAATGTTGTGTGCAGAGGACCTTGTCCAGATAATAGAAGAAACAGACCACATTCCTTTGGTGAAGAGCAGAGAGACAGGGAGCCGAGGTCATAACTTAGGCGCTGTAACAGAGAAAGAATGTGATGTTTTGGCTTTTACGACTAGCTGGGGGCCATTAGAGACTATAAAAAGCTGAGCAACCCGTCACCATTTTGAGACATGTGCCTGACCCTCTGGTAGCATCTCTCCCGTCCGGACGTTGTAATGCTCTGACTGTTGAATTGTATGGAAATAAATGATTGTTGATTGAGCATATATACACCGAGTATTGTCCCTCCTTCAGCCCAAAGATTCAAAGAATTGGGTGATTTCAACAGTACACCAGATTATATATATTTTTAATCAATTATTAAAAAAACTTCCTCATGGAACATCATCAGCTGCAATTTCTCAGTTGACTTGCAGCTTATGATGGCGGTTCCTACAGTTTTAGGATTAGACCTGTTGCCATCAATAACAGGTGAACTCATTGTAGCTGCACTGATTTTCCACTTGGTGCAGGTTAGGGTTGGAGAGGATCCCCGGACCAAGACAAGAACTACCATCACCAGCCACAGTTCAAGCTAATGCACTGATGACTACCAACCTTGAACTGATTCTTATATAGCGCTTTTCTGCTCTCCCGGAGTAGCAACTTGGTGTTAATTCGCTTGCTCAAGGATATTTGGGATGCAGACTAGTGAGAGCCAGGGATTGAACCACCAACCTTCCGATCAATAGAAGACCTGCACTACCTCCTGAGCTACAGCCACCCCTGTCCCTTCAGGACAACATCTTCGAGACTGCTAACTGATATTGAAAACTTTTCTAACAGCAGCCTTGCAAGACTGCCTGTAGTGAAAAAGTTGAGCAGCGTCCAATAACAAAACAATCAAGTCCCCCAACTTAATTTACCTACTCTACTAGAAACCAAGTGTTTACTACTGCTCCCAACAGTCATACTGGATGGCAGACAGAGAAGCTGGCTAACCTGTAGAGGGGATGATATTAGATTATGCGGATATCGGTGGATCTTTCCCCACAATCCTTCCTACAAGACATCGTTATTCTAGAACTTGGACGCACACATTAAAGAAATATGGAGAGACAGTCAAGCCCTGCCTTCTTTCTCAGCTTACCACAGCTGGCCAACCACTGTGAATGTTAGTTTAACAGTTTTAAGAAATGATTATATTTGCTTGTCTTTGACACTTCTGCCTTTGACTTAATTGAGAATCTTTGTTAATAATTTCTTTAGATTTAATAGAGGACCTTTTTAAATAATTTTTACAGCCATATGTGCTCTGTTAAGTTACACTGTTTTGCCAGCCCAACCATCCCTGATGATACACGACGACCTCATCTGTAATAATAGCACTAAAGGGAGCTGTATTTGTTACATAGAATCGATATTCTGCACAGGTAATTGAGAATTAGATCAAATTATTAATGTTGGTCAGGAAAAATAGTCATCTCTTTTAATGAACACAAATGAGACCAGATCAAGTTGGTTTATATATTGGCCTCTAAATTTGTCTTGGAGTTAGATTACCTTTTGTTATAAAGACTGTTTAATTATTATAGTTGATGGCATTATAGGTATATAATTTATATCGAACTACTAACATTATACAACTAGTTTGTTTGGTTGCATTAAATTCTGTTCTGTTCCTATCCTACTTTATGTTATCAGAGGCTCTTTTGAGGATTTGCTCTGAACTTCTAAAGTTTTCTTAAGCTTGTATAGTTGAAAACAATGCAGACAAAAGCAGAAAAGATCACTAACTAGTTCCCATAAGACACACCAAAGCAGTAGATTTCATTACTCATGTAAGAACAGAATGCATCTCTTTGTTCTGCCCAAATAACATCTTTGTAAAATGTATAGAGCATAAGGAGAAAGATAGTGTCTCAAATTAGCACTGTAGCTGTGGCTGTTTACAACAACAGCTGAACATATCAGCAAGTGCAAATGATAAGGCATTCCTGTGGTTTTTATTGGGGCATACTGGGCATGACACAGCAAAATGCAGTAGCATTAGTAAACAAAAGGACACAAACTACAACAACAGCTAAGGGCCAGCTTTTTCTGAAAGCCCGGTTAACAAGGTATTTGGATGCAAAGAACACAGGCCACTGACATCTATAGTTACAGCGAAAATAAGAGATTCAGAGCACCTATTAACAGGCTAATTCTGTGATGTCAGACCATGGAAATAAAGACATTTCTGCATTCTTCCTGTCTATCTTGTTCTTCCCAGCTGTTATCTTGTAAACATTAGCTCCCTGCAGTTATCAGCACTTGGGCAACCAAAATGTGCACTGCTGATGCTGCTATGTTTTGCTGTTTAAAAAGGATATATTTTTAAAAAAAGAAAATTGGTTGGACACTGAATTGGTCAGACTGATAACCCCTTAACTCCAGCGCCAGTTAAGAAACTACATTCAATTTAAATTAAATCAGAAAAGATGCATTGAACCATTAACAATGGAACAATAGAAGCCTTTCCAAACTCATGTTCAAAAAACAAAACTATATACACTCTCCACTGAGGACTCAAGTAGAAGATACAGTGAAAGGCTCAGAAGATTTAATAAACAGAAATCTGGAATTGGCAATGAGGCACTTAAACAAAGCTTGACCTTAAAGAGACACTCTGAACTGTCTTTTTGTAAATCACTGTCTGGAAACTAGCTGACACATGGAACCCTGGGTAAGTCACCAAACAAAGTCTGGGATTGTCTCTTTGAATTTATACCTCTCCGTTTCACTTCCATATCACCAACAGAAAAAATGCACCCTCTGGCAACAACTGAAGCTGAGAACCCAGCTTAAATGCCATGTTGACTGCAGATGTGATTGCAGATGTGTGCTAGCCCAGGATTTCCATAGGCCACACCCACCACTGAGACTGGTTAAGACCATATGTAACCCAGTGTTAAAAACAGGATTAAAAGTATAAATATTCATACTCTCACAATGGGAATAAATAGTGATAAAAACAAAGTTAATTATAATAAATACCGATAAAAAGCATGTAAACATAAGTTTAATTAATATGTACATATGTATATGTAATATATAAATGGTGTGGGGGCAGGACTTAGTCCGGTCTGGCCGGTCTGACCCTCCCCCAGTCTGTGCGCTGCTCAGACACCTGTGTGTGCCTTTGTGTGCCAGTCAGATATGCCAGAGACACAGACGGTGAAAGATCAGTTTACCCGTGCGGCGATGAAGCTAGCTGGATAGTGAAAGTCCTTTTTTCGGCGAGAATAATAAGAGTACTACTGTATTCCAGAGGCCGTGAGCCAGCGTGAGCACTGTGAAGCCCCATGTAGCATTTGTTGCTTCACATGGTCAGGTTTTTTCCCTTTGCTTATTTGGATTGGATTAGTTTTGAGGACCTGAGAAGAATCGAGGATCCCTTTTCCAGTACTGGATGGCGAGCCCAGCCCAAAGAGCCGGATGAACTGGTAGATTGTAACCCGACTGGTTACAAACACACTGAGTGACTAGTGAACATTGAAAGACTGAAATTGACTTTCAAAAAATACACAAAAGACAATATATCCTTGGGTCGACCATTTGTGGGGTTTATTTTATTTTGTTTTCAAGAAGCGCGCTCTACTTTTGTTAAATGTGCACAACCTGCTAAACTTTAATAATTGCTAATAAATGCAATTGTGTTTTCTACACCTACTGTGTACAAGTCCTGTGTTGTCATACACCCTTGGCTCCTACGAATCTAGAACCTGTCTGATCTGGTCCATATTTCCCTTCTGTCCTCGAGCTGTGGTTAAAAGTAACTATACTTCCCGTACTACAGGCAAAGACGGCAAGAAGTAACACTAACAGGTCATACATGCCCATTACTAGTATTGCACCACCAGTGTTACATAAGTAAAAAAGTGGCGAGCCAGCCAGGAGCCTAGAGTGTTGTGTGACAACATTGGAATCCTCTTTGACCTTTGATCAGACGCTCACATACTGTGAAAATGGATTTTGTCAAGAAGTATGCCGTTAAAGTACGAAATGCCATTATTGTTAGCGGTGTTACAGATAGAGATAAAGACAAAGAGGTATTTGAGTTTCTGGAGCAACATGGTACTATTCGTAGAGTAGGGGAGACCGGGGATAGTTGTAACGTGGGTCAGTTGTAACACTTCTAATTTCTCCAATCAGGGCTAAGTTTAAAATCATGTGATTCACTCTGTACATGCGCAATTCAGTTCTTCTATCACTGGTGAAAAATCAGCACCCTTCGACAAACACAGACAATTTTAGAAGAAAGAAACTAATTTGTATGCCAAAAAGTAAGTTTTTTGACTTTATTTCATTTTCTAATAGCACTAACTGCTTTGCAGTTAAACTCATCAAACTTAAATTATGTTATTTGTATGTCTATGGGGATATATTCTGTGCATGTCTTTAGTGCTAATGTTTTAGGTGTTAGCTGTAATGCGAGCTAGATCGTGGCTATAGGCGTCTGGGTCAGTTGTAACAGCAACAGCCTGGGTTAGTTGTAACAACCATGCAAATGTTACAACTTACCCCACTATTACTTTAACTCATATTTTTTTGTTTTCTTTGAATTACAGTATGCCTAGGTCATGGAAAAGACAGACTGACCGAGGGGTGCCTCTCAGTATTTTGGAGAGAGCATCAAATGATGTTAGAAATCAGGGAAAGTCCACCAGATCTGTGGCAAAATTGTATGGCATTTGCCATGTCACTTTGCACCGATTTTGTAAAGAGAGGAAGAAGCTGGAAGAGCAGGGATCAATGGAACTCCCACGTGTAGGATACCATAGTGGAAAGAAGGTCTTCACTGATAAACAAGAGAAGGAATTAACAGAATACCTGATGAGAGCTGCAGATGCATTTTATGAACTATGTCCACGTGAGGTAAGCAGATAGGAAGCAATAAAGGATAAGACAAGGGAAAGTTAGAAATTTTTAATGGTAGCAATTTAAAATATAGTATACAGTATCAGAAATACTAACATATTTCGTGATTAAAATTACAGGTAAAAGAACTGGCATATCAGCTTGCAGTGAAACATGGATGCAAATATCCAAAGTCATGGGACAAATTCTCAAGGGGTGGACCAGACTGGTTCTCAGCCTACATGAAACGAAACCCAACTTTGTCCATTAGAAGTGCTGAGGCTACAAGTCTGGCACGGGCCACCAGTTTTAATCAACACAATGTAGCAATGTTTTTCAAAAAATTTGATGAAGTGCTAAAGAGACACACCTTAACAGCAAATGACATATGGAATATTGATGAGACTGGCATAACAACTGTGCAAACCCCGGACAGAGTGATTGCAAAACGTGGCACTAAACAAGTTGGTGCAATGACATCAGCAGAGAGAGTTTCACTGGTCACCCTTACATGTGCAGTTAATGCCATTGGCAACACAATTCCTCCAATGTTTGTGTTCCCACGCATACATTATGCAGACCACTTTGTCAGAGATGGGCCAGTAGGACGTATTGGCAGTGGAAATAAGTCAGGATGGATGCAAGAAACAGAGTTCCTCATCTTTCTAGAGCACTTTGCAAACCACACCAAGGTCAGCAATGAAAAAAAAGTGAGTCTTCTCATGGATAACCACAGTTCACACCTGTCAATTGCAGCCATTGACTTCTGCAAGAGCAATGGAATTGTGATGCTCACATTTCCCCCTCACTGCAGTCACAAACTCCAACCACTTGACAGGAGTGTTTGTGGCCCACTGAAAAAGATGGTGAACAGTGCAAGTGATTCCTGGATGAGAATGAATCCAGGAAAGACCATGACAATATATGAAATACCAGGTCTTGTCAGGACGGCACTTCCAGCAGCAGCTACACCAAAGAATATACAGGCTGGATTCCAGTGCTGTGGAATTTGGCCATACAATCCAAACATATTTGAGGACAGTGACTTTGCTCCATCACAGGTCACAGATCGTCCTTCTCCAGCAGTCCATATAGACATTTCTCCAGCTGACCAACAGTCCGCTCCTCTTGCTGCTCATCTCACCAGTCCTACAGCTGACGACATGACCACTCCTCCAGATGCTCACATCTCCAGTCTCCCAACTGACCTCCAAGCTGCTCCCTCATCAGGCTGTGATGAAAACCCACAGACCTCCTTGGGCTTTAACCCAGAAGATGTGCGACCCTTACCAAAAGCTGGACCTAGAAAAAACCCCTTCAACGGGAAGAAAAAGGAAACAAACAGCAATACTCACTGATACACCAGTTAAGATGGCCCTTGAAGCAGACCAGAGAAGCAGGAAAATACGTTTTCCAAAGAAGAGGCTGTGCCAGAAACAAGGCAAATCCACTCCCACAAACCTAAAACAATCCAAGCTTTCCACATCACGAAAGAAAAATCAGAAAATGAATAACACTGAACAGGACAACACAGATTCCTCAGATGCTGATGCGAATTTCTGTATTGTGTGCATGGAAAACTTCAATAACTCAAAGCCAAAAGAAGCTTGGGTTAAGTGCCTGACTGTGGGCTCATGAGGCCTGCACTCCAGGACAGCCATACATCTGTCACCACTGTGATTCTGATGGTGATTAAAAACTTGACAAAAACACATACAGTTCATTTGATGAAGCTGGTGCACAGCTACATTGTATCAGGTTAATTATTATGTTCAAATGTGGCAAGAGTTGTCGGTTATAATCCCCACTGAGCCAATGAAGACTCAATGAAGGCCAACCAAAATTATTGAAAAATTCAGTTGGTGAAAAGTTGTCTTTTCATCTTCTCCACTCCTTAATTGGCCTGGAATCCCACTGCTGCTACCAAATGTGGTAGGACTCGACTTAAGCAGTCAAAGAAGTGCAGGAGACTGATGCTGTCCAGTGTAGCAAGTGATTTATTCACCATTTTGTGGCCCAAACAATATTTACAAAGAAACAAATAAGAAACTCAACTCTATAATTAACTCAATTCAAATAAACATAACTGAACTTAAATCAACAGAAATTAAGGTCAAACTGCACACAGCTACACTGACCTGAACCTTTCTCTCAAAACACCTGAGTTCGTCTGCTTAAATAGTCCACTTAATCAAACAATTTGTCCTCTGGACTATTCCATTCAGTAGGTAGGTAAGATGAACATGATTATATTCAATCCTCTACTACTCCTCTTGACTGGCAACATAAACTCTGTGGTGTAATCAATACATATCACAACAGTAAATCTATTTCTTTATAAACCCTCTAAAATCAACTTTATTAAATTATAAGAGTTCTTCCCCTTCTGCACTTGGTCTCTTCCTGTGACCTCAAATGAACCCAGAAGGTATAAAGCAGGAAGTAAAACTACATTTCCTCCTTTTGCTTCTGGAAGACAGGTAGGTAAGGTAAGTTCTAAACAATACCAATTAACAGTTGAAATAAGGAACATGTTAACTTAACAAACTTGTATGAATTGATTTAAACCAAGATGTTATATTATATAATCTGTAAAAGTGCAGAACATAAACAAACCCGGGATAGTAGATGTTTGCCTATTGCAGATTACATGTGAAATATGGTTAAATCAAAACAAGAATGTTAACTAAGAATATAGACAAATGGTCTTCTCACCCACTTTGTCACAGGGGCTCAGAGAGAACAAGAACCCAACCAGAACGACTGCAATATAGTCAGTTGGGAAATCCTCTCGTTTCCATTGCCCAGTCCCTGTTTCAAGGTCTAAGCCTGACTTTTACCAGTGCCTTGACAGAACAAGATTCTGTGGTCATCCCCATGAATGCTGGTCATTACAGTTTAGCTATCCCATCCCTTCGTGTGCCAGTTAGATACGCCAGAGACACAGACGGTGAAAGATCAGTTTACCCGTGCGGCGATGAAGCTAGCTGGATAGTGAAAGTCCTTTATTCAGCGAGAATAATAAGAGTACTACTGTATTCCAGAGGCCGTGAGCCAGCGTGAGCACTGTGAAGCCCCATGTAGCATTTGTTGCTTCACATGGTCAGGTTTTTTCCCTTTGCTTATTTGGATTGGATTGGTTTTGAGGACCTAAGAAGAATCGAGGATCCTTTTCCAGTACTGGATGGCGAGCCCAGCCCAAAGAGCCGGATGAACTGGTAGATTGTAACCCGACTGGTTACAAACACACTGAGTGACTAGTGAACATTGAAAGACTGAAATTGACTTTCAAAAAATACACAAAAGACAATATATCCTTGGGTCGACCATTTGTGGGGTTTATTTTATTTTGTTTTCAAGAAGCGCGCTCTACTTTTGTTAAATGTGCACAACCTGCTAAACTTTAATAATTGCTAATAAATGCAATTGTGTTTTCTACACCTACTGTGTACAAGTCCTGTGTTGTCATACACCCTTGGCTCCTACGAATCTAGAACCTGTCTGATCTGGTCCATATTTCCCTTCTGTCCTCGAGCTGTGGTTAAAAGTAACTATACTTCCCGTACTACAGGCAAAGACGGCAAGAAGTAACACTAACAGGTCTTACATGCCCATTACTAATATTGCACCACCAGTGTTACACATACAAGCCCAATCTCAGCCACGAGAGGAAGAGATAGAAATAAGGTAATACACAGTGTGTAAGTGTGTGTTTCAACAATTAATGGGTCAATGTGCATTAGACAAGTCTCCGAGTCCATTAAAATTTGGTACCTGTCCATGCTCTCCCAGATGAAATATAGTTTGATCATATGCCACCATCAGTAGGACATCATTTGGCTTTGCCTTCAAAAAAGTTTAAAAAATACCACTGAAAATCAAGCTGTTTTATCATGTTATAATACCAGTTTTTAGGCCTAGTTAGGCTGAAGCATCACCACAGTTGTTTAGCTTTAGACAATTATTACAAAAAGGAACACAATACATATTCAAGCAGCTGAACCAGTCTCAGCTAGACTACACCATGGACAGGTTACAAGGTCACCGTGTAAGAGCACATAATACAATAAAGTATTTCACTACATAAGACGACACACATTTGTTTTTTAGTTAAACTCACTGAACAGTCCTGCTCAACAGAATCACCTGTCATGTGAAAAAGTCACAATTTGGTGGAAAGATTGTCTTATAGTATTTTTTTTTTTTTTAAATTGATATAAATTTACCTCTGTAATGTATACTTTCAAACCTATAAAGGATCAATGTCACAAGGGATTAGTATATAGTAATGAATATTTTTCTTCCTTATTTGCATTTAAAAAGGTGATTTCACATATTGTTGTTTTCAGAATCTCTGCATTGTTGAATGGTTTACCCTGAAGATTATTTCACAGAGCTGTGACTCTACGGCTCCCTGCAGAGTTTTATTTCTGGAAAGCTCTTCCCCTGGATTGGCCATAGCAGGGGTTGAAACTCTTCCACTGTGCCATAAGAATAATAATGGGCTTTCCCACTCTCTTTTAATGGATTGTAACAGTTTTTAGACTATATGATTTTCAAGTATCCCAAGATGCCTTTTTCCCTTCTTTTAAAAATCTGCTTTCCTCACTGAACAATATTAATGGATGTCATGTCTTTTTGCCACCATTCAGTTTTTCTTCTCATTCTCATTTTCATCTTCCTCTCTTACTAAAGAAGAAGACAGGAAGACCTATATATTCTTAATATGACTAAATGAAAAAATCAATCAAATGTAAATCATATGATGAAATAAACAGGATTTTGACATTTAGCAGTAACATTCATCTTTTCCCTCTTTCCTGAATATATGATTAGGCTTCCTACACTTACTGAACAGTATGGGAACTGTAAATAGACATGAATGATGGCAGCAAAGACCAAATTGTTGCATGCCACTTTCTTCCATAAAGGACTTTTTTAATGACAGCAAGCTTTTGTTTTAATGGGCTTTTGCTGTGTGTGCTTTTATGATGTTATTATGTCTGCAAGCCTCCTTGGAAAATGGATTAAGTTCTGCACTGTGCAGCATTTGTCGCCTAATTGGCTGAGTGCCTTTGCACAGAGCGCACTCCTGGTAAAGAGAAGCTAAATAGGATATATGATTGGTTATTTCAGCGCAAACACATATCACACACATTATACAGTATGTCTTCCATCATACTTACTTTTTTGTGCCTGTGGGTCTGCACAGCAGTGGAAAAATATCAAAGAAAAAGCATTTGTACTGTTCCTTGTGTACTGGTACACTCTAAGAAATAAAACGTTGGATTTAATTGACAAAGTTAAGGCAATCTTTTCCACAAAACCTGGTCAATTAAACATAAATCAATATGGTTGTTATCTGCAATTTCAATGGTGATGTATATCAGAAGTGAAATTGTTCTATAAAAGCAACAGCTTTCCTTTCATTGTTACTATTTAACACCATTAATTAGAATTTAAACACTTTGTTCATTTTATTAACTGTATTGCTTTAGGTTCAATTGACAATATTAATTTGAATTTAATGGCACCATTTAGATTGCGTTTTGGACCTAATTAATTTGATTAATTATGATTTAATTAATAGTTTCATCTATATGCTAAATGTTTAGGTATCAACAAAACAAGTCTAGAAAGGTTCCTGAGTCGTCATCTATACATTGTAATTAGGTGTTTGGACCTTTCAGAGGTCTTCAGCAAAGGTCTAACACTTAACTACAGAGTACAGGTGACAACTCAAAAACCTTTTTACACTTGCTCACGAGTTACCATTTATAACATTCAAGATCCTTGCACTTCAATAGAAAACTCTTACACTAAAGCTTACATAAAGTGTAAATGCAAGAAAAGGGTGCTGCATCAACAACTTTATTTACGGTGAGCCTTGACAAGGCAAAGTTTCTACAGGGAACAACATCGCGTAAGGCAATATTAAATGCTTAAAGTGCATGACCAAAATTTAAACATTGGAAACAACTTTCCGAGTTTCAACAAA
This sequence comes from Copadichromis virginalis, assembly GCF_057382275.1. NCBI lineage: Eukaryota > Metazoa > Chordata > Actinopteri > Cichliformes > Cichlidae > Copadichromis > Copadichromis virginalis. The sequence continues at coordinate 15,267,362 of NC_140619.1, forward strand.
GTGACATTGTAGTGTGCCGTAAGATGTCAAATTCAATACAACTGTGATTATAGTCAGATCTGCAGATTTACCACAGCAACTTAAAAATCACTGTATAATGCAATTACAGTACAGAAAATAGTTAAGTGACACAAAAAGGTAAAAACGATTTAGTCCCCAGTTCCAAAAATCGGATTCAGAATTATAAGTTTTCTATTATATAATAAATTTTACAATAAAAAATGCATATAGCAAATCTCAAAATATTCTTAATTAAATGCTAAGACCAAAAATCCAGTACTTAACTTGAGTACAGGTGAAAACCTTAGAACCTTTTCACATTTGTTTGCACATACACTTTAACATTTATAACACTCAAGATCCTTGACCTACAATGGAATCCTGGTACACGAGAACTAATATGAAGTGTAAATACAAAAAAAAAAAAAAAAAAATTGTGTTGCTTTAACAACTTGAACAAAAGCCTTCAATGAGGCAAAGCTTAAACAGGGAAACAACACTGCATAATGCAACATTAAATGAAGTGTGTAAAATAAAATGTAAACATCTGAAACAACTTTCCAGTTTCAACTAAGTGACAGTGTAGTGAGGAGTAGGATGATTTCAGGATCTACAGTTGTAGGTCTGCAATGGCTACAGTCTGCAGAATTACCACAGCTACTCAAACTGAAGAAAATGTTGTGAAACAAGAAAATATATCCATCTGCGTAATTTTGTCCTCAGTTCCAAAAACTCAGTTTCTGAATTATGCTTTCTTTTCCACAATCAAAAGAGTAAATCTCCTAAATATTAAAAACTATGACAAAATATTTACAAACAAGGATCAACATATATATATTTATAAACTTTTAAATAGTAAAACAGAGCACTTATTTTGGGAGACATTTCAATCTAGAAGAGTCATTGCGTCTCCTTTTGGCAGAGTTTGTTCTTCAGCACTTGTATTTTGTTAGACAGTTTTTTGTCTTCCAGCCCCATGAGCACCTTCTGGAAGAACTCAAATGTGTAGCGAAGTGGCTTTGGGTAACTCAGATTGAGGCAGTAAATTAGCCCAAACAAAAGTGCACACCCGCTCGTCACATCGTGAAGATCCTGCAAGACTGTGCATCTCTCGATAATGATGCCAACATCTTCAAGGGAGTAATCAGGCTGTGCTCCTTCATGGATTATTTTATAAACACGCCAAATCCATCCTCTCAAGCTCTTCAGCTTCCATCACGTTGAAATCCTGAAAAGGACAGAAATATTTTAAATCCGTTGTATTTTGGTCCTTGCATCATCTATCTATTCACTCCATTTTAGTTAAAATGGTCCACACTATCTTAATTACACATATCCCTGAATGAGATTGAGGAGAACAGACCAAAGAAAAATGTGGATTTAAGACTATCACCAAATAAAAACCAAGAAGAAGATACATGAAACATGGACAGAGGGCAGAAGGAGTATGCATTAATAATATTATCAATATTCTGCTGACCAGGGTCATTTTCTTTAGTCTCGCATAAAACAATGTAAGTGAATGGAAACAAAATCCTAGTATTTCCCATGCACTTTATTGTTGTAAGCTAATTTAAAGAAAACTGATTGCTGCCAGAACAGGAGAATGCCTGGGCTTGTTTAGAAAATAAATTTTTCAACTTACAAAACTCTGGGAATTATGACAGTCAAAATTTTACTGAGGGGTGGAATATCCCTTTAAAAATAAACTTACCATGTACTCTTTGATGAGATTTTCAGGGTTCTCATTCAGGTATATAATCACAGCTTTAAGGATGCATTCACGCTTCACTTTGATTCGGGAACTCTAAACAACAACACATGCAACGCAATTACTTTTTTGAAGTTTTTAGAGACCCCCACAGAACTTAAGTCAATTTTTATTGTTTTTTAACCAATTCATAATTGTTTAAGTAATTTTAAACATGCTTTTTGCAAGCAAGTAGTTTTTTGTGTTAGAGAATGAGAAGCTTACCAATTCATTCCCATAAAGATTATAAGTTATGAGTCCAATTACACTGATTGCGATACATTGGGTCGTGGAAAATGCAGCTTTAGCGTGGTGTACCACCCGAAAGAAGGAAGATAAGTGTTGTTGCATAGGAGTACTGTTCAAAGGAATCAAAAACATTTTGATAGAGATTTCCAAAAATTAATGACAAAAAACTACACACTGTCACGTTAATATGAGGTATGCGGGCTACCACCACATTTGCAGTATTTATACCAAGTTTGAGTGAAAAAAATAATCTACTGTGTCACTGAGTTGTGGCGAAATGTGAAATGTTGTCTGCCTTTGTCTTTTCTCAGTGTAGCTAATTATTCCTTTGGACAATTAATGAGTAACAAAAAAAAGAAAAGAAAAAAGCTACAATGCCAGCAACGGCACTTATGGCCTCTAGGGGCATGAGTTACTTAGTTCTGCTTTGTGTCAGGACCAAGTCCAGAATATAAGCCAAAAGCGAGATGAGAAGTATAACGCAGGAGAGAACAAGCATAAAATGACCCAAGAAAGTTAAAAATACAGGTTAATAACCAGACCTGAGATCAACCTGCAACTAATCTATTAGTTACAGAACATAACAAGACAGAATACATGGGAAATTGCAGACAACGCTGCTGTCATCCGCCGCGCTGTTTCCCCTCCTTTTTTTTGTAGAATCTTCATCAACTGGTCAGAGTACTGGTCAAGACTGCTCATGAATGTGGACAGCAGTGGAACTGTGGTGATAACCTAAAAGACCAAATAAGAGAATTCAAAATGTAAAATTGCGTATTAAGGAAAAAGTAAATAATATGAAAGCATTAGGTACCTTCAACATGCACTTTTGGAGCACAGCTCAAATCTCCGCAGCTCCAAATTCCACAACCAGCAACCTGAGAGAAAAAGAAAAACAGAAAAAATTAATCGTGTACAGTGAGACACATGCAAAGGGGTAGCACAGAGATGGTCTAAACTTAAGAACAATCCTGTTTCTTTTAAAATGTATTAATAATACAAGTTAAATTTCAAATGCTCCAAAATTTCTATTACTCATTTCATAAATCTGTTCCTGTGAGCACGTTTACCATTATATACCGGAGCAGCCCAGTCTGTGAACGTGACCCACTTGCCCCCAAAAATAAAATCAAGTATACTGGGTGGCTAGTGCTCAGTTTGTATCGGTTTGTGCTGGTAAAATCCTCGTTTGTATCGCTAGGTGTCAAAGATATTACACTTTTATTTAATAGGTCATTCAGAGTCCCCATTTGGCAGGTGGGGCAACACTGAGATCTTGTGCAGTGGAGCAGCAGAAGAAAATGTATTTGCCTCAAAAGAACTTGATTCAATTTATATATTTTATGATGTGCATTTTTTAGCAGCAATACATTTTTCAGAGGTTTACAGCTCTTTGTGGATTTAGCCTGTTGCTTTTGTTCATATGTTAGTAGATGTTGCATGAGCTATCACGGCTGTTCTTTGACACCCATTATGAGGGTGAGAGGGGAGCGGGAGATTGACAGATGGATCGGGGCTGCAGTGATGTGGATGCTGGGCCAGTCCATCATGGTGAAGAGAGAAAATAGCAGAAAAGTGAAGCTGTCGATTTGCCTGTTGATCTACGACCCTACCCTCACCTATGGTCGCAAGCTTTTTGTAGTGACTGGGCATGTCCCACCAGGATGAGACCCAGGGGTAGACCCAGGACACACTTGAGAGAATACATATTTTGGCTGCCATGAGAAGACCCTGGGTTTCCACCGGAAAAGTTAGAGGAGGTACCTGGGGGAACCCCGAGGTCTGGGGTTCTCTGTGAGACTTTTTAATCAAAACGTTTCTAATCAAAAACTGTTTCTGTCATGGCTACTGAACGGACTCACGCACAGACAGTTCTTTCGCAGAGAACAAAAGGAGATTTATTCACAACAGGGATCACCTTAGTGCTATATATATGTACAGTGAGTTGGGAGGGGGGTCCAGGGCTCCAGGGAGAGAAGGGGGGGGGGGGGGGGGAATCCACACACACGCTTCCTCTTCCACACAATCACCGCCACAGCTCCTCCGCACACACGCACTCCTCTTCAGCCGCACTCGCTCCAAAACTCCACACACGCTGCCACACTTGGGCAGGTCCCGTGATTTGGTCCAGAAGAGGGATATCTACACACAGAAGTTAAGGTTAGTTCCACAGAAAAATACATACAAGGGATTCTTTTTGAAAATGCCAAGAGCACGAACTCAGGAGGTTCAACATTCAAGCGGTGAGCTGCTCAGTGCCACTGCCTTAAATAGCAGCTGGGGAAATCAGCCAGATCAGCAGCAGGTGGACACAATCACACAGGTGCGTGGGCCAAGAGCGAGAGCCCGTAACGAGCTCCACCCAGGCAGAGAGGAGGAGGAGAGACAAAAACAAAAACTAACAACAACAACAAAACCTGTAGCCAGCGTGGGCCAACCAGAGACACACGGGGACCGTGACAGTTTCATTTAAAAAGAGACTGTTTTCAAAGTTTTGCACTGACTTTTGAATAGTTTCCCTCAATAAATCATCAATCAGCTCCAATAGTTTTATTTAACTCATTTAGTTTAGTCACTTCAGCTACTTTCAGGACACTTTCTTGCAATTGCAATGAGTTATATAGATTTTTTTTCACTGAACACATGATTATTTATTATAGGCCTGCTACAGACTGCCTTTCTTTATTTTTGCAATGCATTTTTGGTACAAATACCTGTAACATGCACTTATTTTGGAAATAGCAACTGCATCAGCTTAACACATGGGCAATTATCGAGGGCTACAGAGAGTTTCTAAATGCTGTCTCACAAACTCTCACAAGAAAGAAATTAGAGAAGCCAAAAAATAAAGAAAAAACAAAAACAATATTACTCTTAACCGATAATGCCAAAAAAGTCCATGGAGATAGTATGCTTTGCACATGCTGTTACTCAGAAGAATCACAAAGTATCTGGGTTTGCTGAATATATTCTAAAAAAAAAAAACCAAGAAGATGAAGGTTCAAAAAATATTCACTCATTCACAGCATTGTCAGATTTACCAGTGACATCTACATGTATCACTGAAGAATTCAGTCATTCAGTCATAGCTGAACACTTGAGTTATATGCAAAATGGGTGTATAAAATAGAAGAACAAATAAACAAACATGCCTTTTTCTTTCTGCACACTGCAGTCAGCTGATTTTAGTGTGTGTCTTGGGAGGACACTACTTTACACTACTCTTTGCAACCATCTGGACAGACAGCAGACTAACACAAAGCTAGCGATATTTCTCAGAAGGCCATAGATATGACTACAGTATAGTGGAACAGAGTGTGGATTCCAAGTGTCTGAGTAAGTCTTGCACCGGTTTAATGACACACTGACATCCCAGCACAGTTGATGTGGGGATGACAATCTTGAGGTTCATTTAACAAACTTGGGAAGACAGAGTGAGATCTCTCAACCAGTCAACTGGTCCACTGCAGGCGAAAATTAGGTATCACTCAAAAAGATGGCTGGACTTAGAATCACCAGCTGTTAATCTTTTAAAGATTTTCCCCTCAGTGTGGTTGCAAACATGAGGATGCCTTCAAAAGACATATTTCCATTTTTGTCTGGGGATGTAAAAAGAAAAGTTTTTTTTAACCCTTAGATGCACACGTGGGGTCAAAAATGACCCCATGGGTTGTTTTTCTTCAAAATCTTTAAAATGCAGAGTTGTAATATATTCATATTCCAGGTATTCCTCATAAAATATGTTTGTAACATGAGGCCATTTGCATTTTTATTTATTTTTTCATTAATTTTTAAAAAAATGCAGTTTTTGTATCACTACCCCACCCTTCCACAAGTGGGGTCAAAAATGACCCCAAGCAGTTCCTATGGAATTTTCTATGAAACTTTCATTCTTAGCAACTCTGACTGTCCCACTTACACTTCTGATGGATCAAGAATTAATTTTTACACAGTAACATACACGATTTAAAGTCAGGGCTGCACATAAGTGGTCTTCAGGTGTGCTGTCAAAATAAAAGTATTCCCGGAAATTCAGAGAATACGCGCTTCTTTTGCGGTGGAGGAATACCAAAGTAATTGCTTACGGAGCTTGCTTCTTCGACATCTTTAAGAGTTCTGAACAAATGTCTGTCCTCCTCCAGAACATCTAATGTACGCAAACGAACATTCCAACTTCTTATCTGGTGCGCGTCTTTTATTTTGACAGCAAATGCGCACCTGCGGACTATTTATGTGCAGCCCTGTTTATAGTTTTCTGTGCATTTCAAACATTGTACTTTCTGATGTTTTTTTTTTTAATATTTAAAGTAACATGGCTGCTATGAGGCCAGCTGTGGACCTTGCCCTACAAATGATCCAGGACGGATGGGATGAAGAGCCCATCGGAGGCATTGACTCAGAATTTGACATCTCAGATATAGAGGACCCAGACTATTGTCACCCCCATCCCCCCGAACAAGACTAGTCAGATACAGAGGAGTCCTCTGAAGAGGAAATGGATATTGAGTCTAACAGAATGAGCCCCTCTTACTGCTCTGGCCACAATATTCTGAATTAGTCAGCCAGGGCTTGCACCTGGGTTTAGTACTTTCTCCCCAGTAAATGCATGGAAGATGTTCATGTCTGATAATATAACAGAAGAGGTGCTGACATGCACAAACATGGAGGCAATAAGAGTAGCCACAGACAGGGGAAAAGAGTGGAAAAATGTAATCAAACAAAAGCTCCTGGCCTTCATTTGATTGACCATTTTTGCAGGAAGTGAGAAGAACTGGGATGTACAAGTTTTTTGGGAGTCCTCTGCATAACCCATTGTACAAGGCCACTATGTCAATTCAAAGATTTTAAGATATTGACCGTTTCTTGCACTTTGATGACAAGAGGACCAGAGCCTACCGACTGAAAACAAACCACATGGCAGCTTTCTGCTACATATGGGGCCTGTTACTGGTCAACTGCAGGCAGAAATTCATCCCTAGTGATTGCGTTACAGTGGATGAACAACTTGTGCCTTTCAGAGGGAAGACCCAGCTTCTGCAGTATATGCAGAGCAAGCATACAAAAGTGATACAAGCGATAGAAAAACTGCAATTTCTTAAAATTAATGAAAAAATAAATAAAAATGCAAAGTGCCTCATGTCACAAACATGTTTTATGAGGAATACCTCAAATATGAGAATGTTACAACTCTTTGTTTTAAAGATTTTGAAGAATAACAACCAAGTTTGTAGCAAAATGCATTATTTCTATTTGGGGTCATTTATGACCCCACTCGTGGAAGAGTGTAGGTATTGGTAGGTTGTGCATCCAAGGGTTAAAATATATATATATATATATATATATATATATATATATATATTTGACGAGAATACATTGACAAAATGCCATTATAATTAGTTGCTATCATACAAATGCTCATTTCTTCAGTTTCAACCAAATGTAATATCTCCACCATAAAGCAGACAGTCTTGTCAGTAGCTTAGTACTTTAGTCTCCTCTTGAGGCCTGAATTCTGCCAGGTGAACTGAACTACATATGGCAGATGTTCTCCACAGGATCAGCTTCCAGCCTGGCCTCAGTGTAGCGCATGAATGAAAAGAAGAGTGAAGGATGCTGTTCCAGGGCATTAACAAAACCCAGCATTGCTAGACCTTCTTTGACACTCTACATGAGTTGCACTCTGACTTTGAAAAAAAAAAGAAGAAAAGAATATCATTTGATTAGCTAAAATGTTTAATGCACGCGTTTGTGGGGTGAAGGTAGTATACATGAACAACAGCATCCCATGTTTTAGAGTGAGAAAATAGGGTTGGTGTTTATTTAAACACTACATCCTTCCATCCATCCAGGGCATACATGTACTGCATGTATAATAAGTTGTTTATATTAATAGTATAATTTCAAAAACTATTCTTATGAACTAAATGTGGTGGTGGGGAGAAATTGACAAATTTGTTAATGACAACGTACATGCTATACAACACATTTATAGTTCATCTTGCTTTAGTGCAAATTACGTGGTATGCCATTTTAAAGCAGCCTACCCCTTTGTATGATCAATTTAATGTTAGCCACTGAGCACAAGTCATCACAAGTATATTCTAGAAATCATTTCAAAATTTACACAAACACACACCACTGATGCTGCAGCACCAGGAACCCCCTGATAGCATCAGCAGCACCTGCAATATGGATGCTGACCTTTACAAGCCCAAAGGTTAGGACTATTAAGGGGTGGATGGTTGTAGAGGAAGAGAGGGAAAATGATGGTGGACCGAAGTCAATACTGGAAATTCTTCCTTGGGTCTTTTAAAGTGTGCATCCCAGTCTGTGGTGATGTGCTGCAGTTGTAAGAAGAGATAAAGAAAAGAGGGGGAATCATATTAGAGGGAGATTGTGATGGATGAAGAGATCGCATGGGAAGAAAGTTTATAAAGCAGATAGACTGAGGTTGAAGGGAAAACCCTAGGATTATTTTTTACAGAGCCAATCTATACTTAGAGAGTATCAACAAGAGAGGGTGAGAAATGGAAAAAAGGAGATCAAAGCACATTACATTCCTTTCCTGCTGTGAAACAGCACTGCAGTGAGAGCAAGAGTCTAACAGTGGCCTCAGCATGAACAGAAAGAATCTGCCCTCCCATCCATCCATCCATCCATCCTTTAAAGCTAATGCCTTAGAGTAATGGTAGAGGATAGTAAGTGGAACTGTAGCAAGCAACAGAAAAACTGATGAAAAGGGGAAAAAGAAAAGTGGTCCAAAAGAAGGAAGTACAATTGTACAGTTTTAACAGAAATGAGCAGCAGGGGTACTGGTGGAAGGCAAATGTGTTTTGTTCATCATCGCATTTCTAATGTACTCACTTCAACTTTCTCCTCTCATCAAATCTTCTGCTTTGCTGTCTTAATCCACCCACGCCTGCCAGAATATCTATATACTCAAAGTCCTATATAAACTGACAATCCCTGCCTTAAGGAAGTCAAAGCAGTTTAGAGTCAAAGAGTTTAAAAGCTCTGTATTTTCCCACTTTGTTTTGACATGCATGTACACTTAGTGTACTTAATGTAGGGATACAATAAAAGTCAATTTTTGTCCCTATAAGTGTAATGTTCATGAATGTCCCCCCTAAGGCTAATTATGGTACCTTGAGTTAATTGTGTGTACCGTAATTCATAAGACTTTAGTATGTGGCTGAAACAAAAGCTAACCTACCCTTAACCTTAGCGGGATCAGTGGTGATCTGGTGGATGTGAGGAGTTTATGAGATGGGTACTTTCAGCTGCAGTTTTTTCTCCCAAGGGTCACCACAGGATATTAATCTGGCACAGATTTTATATCAGATGCCCTTCCTGACGCAAACCTCCCATTCATCTAGTCTTGGGACTGGTAAGAGGACTACATTGTGCTTGTGAACCCCCTGAGGCTGGATCTGTGTCCTCCTGGTATAGAATAGAATAGAATGGAATTCGACTTTATTGTCATTGCACTTGTCACAAGTACAAGGCAACAAAATGCAGTTTGCACTCATCCAGAAGTGCTTTAGCCATGATATAGATATATTACAAAATATATATTAGCAATAATATAGGTATATGGATATATTACAGAAATGGGTCTGTTATCTGTGTCTGGTATCTTTTACCTGTGAGACTCTGTACCTCTAAAGGTACAGTAAGGTACTTTATTTTCATTGTGCACAGCTGCAAACACACATATATGAAAAGCACTGGCAATAGCCTCTGTTATGCAATAATCAAAAGTCTGCTTTGAGGAAACTAAAGTGTAGCTTAGCAATGGATGAAGTTTGGGTTTTGTCTGTATGCTGACTAAAGTCTACTGTTCAGAGACGTGATAGGAAATAATTATTAAAGCTATTATTAAAGCTGAACAACTTTATAAAAGATCAAACTTTAGTCTTTAAGTGCAATGGCGTTATTCGTGGGGAATTCATGTTAATTGAGCACTTTGATGGAAACACTTGTATACCTCCCTACTTGTGTTTAAATCAGCCAATCATGTGAAAGTATGAACAGACAGTTTTGCAGATGTAAGTGAGGAAACCTACATATGCAAAAAACAAAAACAAAAAAACAAACAAACAAACATCTAAGTCACTTGGCTGATTTGAGTAGCTCTGAAATCCCAGGAGCTCTATTCATCATCTGTAATGGTCAGAGGAACATGACAGACTGATTGGAGCTGCCAGTGTGGTAAATACTATTTACAGCTTTACTGAAGATAAAAGGATAGTTAAAGTCTGAGGAAACGGTTTGATCTGATTAGACAGAAAGATTAAATATGATTATGTCAACATTTGGGGCAGCACGGTGGCACGGTGGTTAGCACTGTTGCCGCACAGCAAGAAGGTCCTGAGTTCAATCCCACCATCAGGCCGGGGTCTTTCTGTGTGGAGTTTGCATGTTCTCCCCGTGTTTGCGTGGGTTCTCTCCGGGTACTCTGGCTTCCTCCCACCATCCAAAGACATGCAGCTTGTAGGGATAGGCTAATTGGATAATCCAAATTGCCACTAGGTGTGAATATGCGAGTGAATGTGAGTGTGAATGGTTGTCTGTCCCTATGTGTTAGCCCTGCGACAGACTGGCGACCTGTCCAGGGTGTACCCGGCCTTTCGCCCTATGACAGCTGGGATAGGCTCCAGCGCCCCCCGCGACCCTGAAAAGGATAAGCGGAAGCGAATGGATGGATGTCAACATTTGTGTTAGCATGAATCCAAGGAGTCAAACATTATGCCAACAATCCAGTCTGCTTCGGCTGGTGATCTAACAGTTTTTCATCAGCAGTTTGTTTCTCATCCTGTGGCTTGACAGAATCACACTCCACTGTTTTGAACAGCAGCTCGTCTCCACTCAACATCAACTATAAGTAAAAGTTTACCCCAAACCTGCATCAGTTAGAGAACTGGTTCATGGGCTGTTATGCCAAACTCACCAAGGCAACATAGCAGAACAAAGACTACCAGTTGAAGTCCAAGAGTGTATTTAATCACGGGACAAGGAAATCATTGGAAAGGCAATTGATTGTATTGCTCTGTTATTTGTCACAGAGTGTTGAGCAAATAATTGCAAATATGCATCTTATAAATGGTGCTATTCAGCAGGTTCATGCTTAAATAAATACTGCCACTCCAGCAAGTGGAACCCAAATATGTGGGGATCTCTTCCCTTTATGGCCATAAGTGAACCATTTTCTAATGCAGCAGAATATTGCACCATGTCACAAACCAACTGTTCTCTCAGCTCATGAACAGCAGTTCAGTGGACTTCAGTGGCCTCTTCAGTCATAAGATCCAAATTCAGTAAATACATCTTTTGGATATGGCAGAAGGTAGGATTGGCAGCTGAGAAATCTGCAGACAGAATATGATGCAAAGATGTCTAAATGCAGCAAAATGTCAAAGTCACCCACTCCACCAAGGACTGAGAGTGCTCAAGAGCAAAGGAAGACCCTACTGAAGGCTTCAGTGTGTTTGTTTTCAAGCTGGATGCCATGGTCCTGGGCCATGTTGGCCCAGCATTCTTAGTTTTCTTGTAATTTTGTTCCGTATGCCGTGGTTCCTAGGTTCTGTTAAAGATGTTCCTTTTTTGATTACCCCCTCCCTGTGTGCCCCTCTGTGTATCTGTGAGCCCTCGTTTCCCCTCGTGTTTCATTTAATGTTTTCCCCAGCCCGTTATGTCTGTGCTCTCTCTCCTCCTGTCTGAACCTCTGTGTACTTCCTGTTTTACTTTGACAGTGTCTCGTCAGTATGCGTCATGTTGTGTTCACGCCTGCCCTGTCTCGTTATGATTATCTGTGTCAGCTGTGTTCCCCGTGTGCTCCCACTTCCCTCGTTAACCCTCTGTGTATTTATGTGCATGTCTCCCTCAGTTCAATATCGCGTTCTCCCTCATGACTGTGCCCCTTCGTGTGTTTCCTCGTAAGTCCGTTCCTTAGTACTTCCCAGTTTAGTTTCATGTTATTTTGTATCGCTGTTATCTTTTGTCAGCAATAAAGCTGTATTTTCAGTTCAGTCCTGTTTTCCTGTGAGTTTGCGTTTGGGTCCTATTTCCTGCCTGCCACACAGCCAGATCATGACACTGAAAATACAGGAAAAATAGGACATGCAACTTTCCACAGTGACATCGAGACGTCTCCATCCCCAAGCAGATATTGTTATTCCCTACTCACTGTTGTCACATCAGGACAGAACAATGTGAGACACTATAGCCTTAAAACAGTATTCTATGTTTTTTTTATGCCAGAAGTGGAAGATTTTCTACTCTGTGAATGGAAGCTATGATATGCTTTTTTTTTTTTTTTTTTTTTTTTCCTTTACAGGATTTAGGAGAACAATAAAGTACTTTAATTCAAATTAATGGTACCTGGTTTAGAGACACTAATTCCAGAGAACCTCCTTGAATGACCTTTGAAAGCAGGTGGCAGGTAATAAAAGGTTATAATCCACAGAAAACTTTTATCTCTTTTTTTTTTTTTACTGTTGAGAAAAATGGAGATGGGATACAGTGGGGCAAAGAAGTATTTATTCAGCCACCGATTGTGCAAGTTCCCCCACCTAAAATGATGACAGAGGTCAGTAATTTGCACCAGAGGTACACTTCAACTGTGAGAGACAGAATGTGGAAAAAAAAATCCATGAATCCACATGGTAGGATTTGTAAAGAATTTATTCGTAAATCAGGGTGGAAAATAAGTATTTGGTCAATAACAAAAATACAACTCAATACTTTGTAACATAACCTTTGTTGGCAATAACAGAGGTCAAACATTTACTATAGGTCTTTACCAGGTTTGCACACACAGTAGCTGGTATTTTGGCCCATTCCTCCATGCAGATCTTCTCGAGAGCAGTGATGTTTTGGGGCTGTCGCCGAGCAACACGGACTTTCAACTCCCGCCACAGATTTTCTATGGGGTTAAGGTCTGGAGACTGGCTAGGCCACTCCAGGACTTTCAAATGCTTCTTACGGAGCCACTCCTTTGTTGCCCGGGCGGTGTGTTTTGGATCATTGTCATGTTGGAAGACCCAGCCTCGTTTCATCTTCAAAGTTCTCACTGATGGAAGGAGGTTTTGGCTCAAAATCTCATGATACATGGCCCCATTCATTCTGTCCTCAACACGGATCAGTCGTCCTGTCCCCTTGGCAGAAAAACAGCCCCATAGCATGATGTTTCCCAGATCAACAAACAAAAGCATATTAATAAAACGTACTTTTCCCCAAAAATAAAGCAAAAGGCAAACAAATGAAATACCCCCAGCCAAGCACCTAAAGCACTCTTTTGACTGCTAATAAGTGGTCAGTATTTACAATCACCTGATTTCCACCTCTCTAATCAACATGGACAGGACTCTAAAATGGCATATATCACAACACACAGGCGGTGCTGCCATATTACATTTTGTTCATAATGATACATCTGACAGAGAGTCCTTTGTGACACCTGGGTTGCAAAGAAATAAAAAAGAAGCATTCGGAACCTCCTCCAGATGAGTATTTACTTTTAAGGGAATACCATTGTCTTTTCTATATATTCATTTTATTTTTTTGCTCCATTACAAAAACTTCCTAAAGTGCGTTTAAAAAGAACAAAGTGCAGGCTTTTGTTATTTGCCCTGTTGAAACCCGTGTTAGCATACTTGACATAATTATTTATTATTTTGGTCACAAGTTTATTTTGTTTTTCAAAAAAATGTATACTTATTCAGGAACATTGTACACATATTCAGATTGTGACTCCCACCCCCATTCTCTGCGGCCTGCTGGAGCGGGAGGGCTAGTAGGAGGAGTTGGCCGTCCGACTGCGGTCTGGGGTGTGGGGCCTCCCTGCTGCTGCGGAGTCGGGGTGGTCTGCCTCTCCCCACCGCAGGGAAAAGGGTAACACCACCTGGGTCTGGGTGCAATTCCCCCCTCCAGGGGCAAGGGTACCTAGACCCGGTTTGTAGAGTACGCTTGGGGAGTGTGATTGTGTGTACAGCGTCTCTTTATGTCTGTCTCTACGTTGGTTGAGTGTGGAGTGAGTGCATATGAGAGCATGAGGGTGGGAATGGATGTTTGTGTCTGTGTGTGCCTGTATGTCTGTGTCTATATGTCAGGTTGGGTATCAGACGCCACCTCTCTGGGGACACCTCAGGCCCTCCAAGGTTTGGAGGCCTATCTCCACCCACCACCACTTCCCCTGCCGGTGGCGGACTCCCTCAGGTGTCGGTGTGTTGGTGGTTCTTTGTGTCTGGGGGTGGGCGTCCGGGTACACACCGGCTCACTCCTTGGCGGCCGCTTGTCGGGGCCTGGGGCCTGGGGCTCGCTCGGGCCCCTTTGGAGGTGGGGTGCCCCCGGCCTCTCGGCCTGGGGCTCGGTCACTCAGGCACAGCTGGGGGCCGGCGGAGCTCACGGGCGCGTCACTGCAACCCCCCCTGGCTTCTGCTCCGCGGCTGCTGAGTGAGCCCTCATCTGGGACTCTCCTCAGCTCTTACTGGAACAGTGGCGCGGCTGCCCCTCTGTTGGTCTTCCATGGTCTCTTGTGTTCTGGGGGCCTCTGGATGTCTGGAGTTTTGATCTCCTCCATACCCGCTTCACACCCTGGAGGACGGGGCTGTGGCCCCCCCACACTCCCTAGCAGATCATTACATGGAGAAACCTTTGGAATGCAAGCATGCTGATCCACACAGGTATGCACACATGGGTATTCACAGACGCGGACTAAAGCTTTCTTGGCTGCTGCCTCAAAGCACACTGTGCGCTGTCTATCTTGCGTGCTGCACAATATCGTTTATTACTTAGTAAATACTGATATCTATGACTAGCTAGTTTATTGTGATGGTGCTTTGTTTTCTCTATTATTATGTTGCTCTTTGTTGTTTGCTGTCTCCTTTGTTTGTTTGTTTGTTTGTTTGTTTGTTTGTTTGTTTTTTTCTCCATACAGGTGACCCAGGAGTTTTTTTTTTTTTTTTTTTTTTTGTTTGTTTTTTTTTTTTTTTTGTCTCTCTTCCCCCCCCTTCTCACCGTCTCTTCTCCCCTTGGGTTTTCTTTTTTTCTCTCCCCCTCTCTCTCTCATTCATTCCCCCTGTCCTATTTATTAAAAAAAAAAAAAAAAAAAAAAAAAAAAATGACAAAGGATGAACTGAAGCTCTGCCATCACGTAATGTCGCATACTGCTGTTTCTGATGTCATTTAAAAAGAAAGAAAAAAAAAAAAAAAAAAAAAAAAAAAGAAAAACAGCCCCATAGCATGATGTTTCCACCCCCATGCTTCACAGTAGGTATGGTGTTCTTGGGATGCAACTCAGTATTCTTCTTCCTCCAAACATGACGAGTTGAGTTTATACCAAAAAGCTCTACTTTGGTTTCATCTGACCACATGACATTCTCCCAATCCTCTGCTGTATCATCCATGTGCTCTCTGGCAAACTTCAGACGGGCCTGGACATGCACTGGCTTCAGCAGCGGAACACGTCTGGCACTGCGGGATTTGATTCCCTGCCGTTGTAGTGTGTTACTGATGGTGACCTTTGTTACTTTGGTCCCAGCTCTCTGCAGGTCATTCACCAGGTCCCCCCGTGTGGTTCTGGGATCTTTGCTCACCGTTCTCATGATCATTTTGACCCCACGGGATGAGATCTTGCGTGGAGCCCCAGATCAAGGGAGATTATCAGTGGTCTTGTATGTCTTCCATTTTCTGATGATTGCTCCCACAGTTGATTTTTTCACACCAAGCTGCTTGCCTATTGTAGATTCACTCTTCCCAGTCTGGTGCAGGTCTACAATACTTTTCCTGGTGTCCTTCGAAAGCTCTTTGGTCTTGGCCATGTCGGAGTTTGGAGTCTTACTGTTTGAGGCTGTGGACAGGTGTCTTTTATACAGATGATGAGTTCAAACAGGTGCCATTCATACAGGTAACGAGTGGGGGACAGAAAAGCTTCTTACAGAAGACGTTACAGGTCTGTGAGAGCCAGAGATTTTCCTTGTTTGAGGTGACCAAATACTTATTTTACACCCTAATTTACGAATAAATTCTTTACAAATCCTACCATGTGAATTCATGGATTTTTTTTCACATTCTGTCTCTCACAGTTGAAGTGTACCTCTGGTGCAAATTACTGACCTCTGTCATCATTTTAAGTGGTTGAACTTGCACAATCGGTGGCTGACTAAATACTTTTTTGCCCCACTGTAAGTGTTATGTTCTCATTCAGGACCTTACAAAATATCTATCTATATGCTGCTCTATCCTTCCCACTCATACCATCAGTTACCATCAAATGTGTGATGCGATGTTTTATGTTAAGCAGTCCAGCTTTTATCTTTAAATTTAAATTCAAATTAATATTGCTGTTCACACCAATTTTATCAAGAATAAAGCAACTTTACTGATGTTATGTTGTAATTTCTGCATATTTTTTCTTTGAGCTGTTGCACTAGTGAGATGATTCTATCACTCTCATCTCCTCATTTTTTATTGTTCTTGGTTGCTGTTGTGGAGTGTTTGAACACAAACCCAAAGTTTTAAAAACCTAAACCTAAGTGAACCTGTGTTGTCTTTTTACAGGAGATAAACAAAGATCTTAAGTCCCCAGTCTGGGGAAACTATACAGGACTTACTGTGTGACTCTGTGCATTCGATCATGGGACAAGTGGGGGAATCACTGCCAAAGCAGTTGATTTTATTGCTTTGTGTGACTCCTCGGCCTTTCTTACTCCCAAGAACATTCAGTTGCACAACAGTAATCAAGGTTCAGTGGCACTTTAATATCTTCAGAGCTGAGAGACACCCAGATCAACAAACAAAAGCATATTAATAAAACGTACTTTTCCCCAAAAATAAAGCAAAAGGCAAACAAATGAAATACCCCCAGCCAAGCACCTAAAGCACTCTTTTGACTGCTAATAAGTGGTCAGTATTTACAATCACCTGATTTCCACCTCTCTAATCAACATGGACAGGACTCTAAAATGGCATATATCACAACACACAGGCGGTGCTGCCATATTACATTTTGTTCATAATGATACATCTGACAGAGAGTCCTTTGTGACACCTGGGTTGCAAAGAAATAAAAAAGAAGCATTCGGAACCTCCTCCAGATGAGTATTTACTTTTAAGGGAATACCATTGTCTTTTCTATATATTCATTTTATTTTTTTGCTCCATTACAAAAACTTCCTAAAGTGCGTTTAAAAAGAACAAAGTGCAGGCTTTTGTTATTTGCCCTGTTGAAACCCGTGTTAGCATACTTGACATAATTATTTATTATTTTGGTCACAAGTTTATTTTGTTTTTCAAAAAAATGTATACTTATTCAGGAACATTGTACACATATTCAGATTGTGACTGTAATCCACAAAACAAAGTCAGAATAAAATAATAGATTATAATATTATAGTAATATCTTATTAATAATAATAATATTTAGAATCTGCATATATCATTCTCTGTGTCCTTACATGTTGTAAGTAGCATTATACAGCATTATTATCACTTTGACCTTCAGATCAATGTAGTCACCTTGAAGAGGTCAAGTGTGAGATGATATTTTGATTCATTATATTGAAAATGCATACATTTTTGACCAGTAAATAACTTAGTTGACCTTGAAGACCTCGGTGAATGTAAGCCAACTTTTAATGTGTTGTTATCATGACCCCACAAAGTCTGATTCCAAATTTTGAGCAATCATGTTTACATACAGAATGACACACACGCACGCCTGGAAACATTACCAAACACATAACATCTTTGGCAGAGGTAATAACAAAATCACCTAGAAGAGGTACATCTATTACCCAATATGATGTCATGAAAGTGCTACCACGTCCTTCTTAGTTGTCATCATGTGTGAAACAAAAAGAAAAAAGGTCTTATCTGAGCCAATCATAATCCTTTTTTGTGAAATTTTGAATTTTATATCGCAGCCTTCGCTCAGCAGTAACAGCTATCAGCTTCTGTTAGTCAGGTGCTTCATTTACAGTTTTATCTCTGAGACACATTAATCACCTACATGCCTGCTGAACTCAAGAGAATTGACCCCAATGTTGCTGGCAGTGATCACACTTTAATTTAGATGTATAACTTGCTTGTTCAGCCCTTTTTGCAAAACATGCTTGGATTGCTGCGGTTGCAAGATTGTAAATGCAGGAGATGGAGCGGTGTTTTCTGTGATGGATGGCACTGAACAAGGGGAAAGTAACACCACAGGTTACTTGTGTGTGTGTGTGTGTGTGGGGGGGGGGGGTGTCTGCGGTGGGGGTGGGGGGGATTGCACTTTTTGAATACTAATCACCATTTAATGGATGTGTCAGCCATTAAACATTGTGATATTTTATACATTAAAATGCTGGCGAGCCTTGTTTTTCTGAATTTACAATTACAGAATCAGCGTGGTGCTGTATTAAACCAGTCATTTAAAAATACTATAAAACAAGGACAGAAGTTAGCATGCTGGAGACTTTCCGCAACTCCCCTGCTCTTTAACTGATGTGAAACCTAGATTAATAACCTTACTTTCTAATCAGGCCAGGTGTGGTCACCACTATTTTGAGGTCCTTTAATTAAGTCTCTAAGCAGAATAAAGGGAGCAAGGCATGGATGCTCTTATCAGCAGATCCAAAGATATGTTATCACAGTCTTTCTTTCATTCTCACTCTTCTTTTCCCTCTCACTTTCCTCTCTTGTTTCCCCTTCTCAGAAATATTGTTCTCAGAAGGCCCCCCCACCAGATCCGTTTAATAATCCCAAAGCAATTTGTAGAAACTTTAGCTCAACTTTTCTCTGGTTGCAGCTCCTCACAGGCCCTATAACAATGGCAGTAATCCCCTTATTCCCTCAACTTCACATATTGATTTTAAGGCAGGGCTAATAGGGGCGATAAGGTCATCACTGGCTTATTTTTTGGGATGCTTCCTGGCACTGTATGTATTTAACTCCTCCTTGATCAATTAAACTGACATGCCATAGTTGTGATATGTTCAGTTAATAGAACCCTACAGAAAAGTACATTGTGGATTGAATGGTTCTTCTTCATCTATGTGGAACAGTGTGCACGCATTTATCATAGCCAGTGAACTACACGTCTAGACATTAATTTCCCTCTTTTATCAATAATAAACTAAATAATTTTTCCTGGCAATCAACTGAAAACTGAAATTATTTAAATCTTTTCCTTCTCTATTTTTCAGTAAACATAACAGTTCCCCCAATTATAGTTCTCCTCCAATAAAATTAGCAGCTGTTTTATTATAACTATTAATGATATTAATCATTGATAATTGTAAGACTTTAATGCGCTCAAAGACTCAGAATACAGTAGGTAGCCAATCATGACTTTTATTGTAGGCCAAAATCATTAACCCTAAAACTTTTGGGGAAAGCCAAAGGTGACTCTCAATAGTTACCTCTCTCAAGGAGGGTATATTTTTGATTGCATGTCATCACTTTGTCTGTAAACATGACAGCTCAAAAAGTGTTGAATGAATTCTATAGGTGTAGAAGTTTGGCTTATATCCACCCAGTCTTCATGGTCAGCCTAATTGGTTGACAAGTTACAAAAAGCCTTATAACTTAGAAACTATGATTCTTACAAGTGTGATGTATATTGTCCACATATAGCTAGTACCATATAATGATTCAAAACATCATGTCACATTTGAACTCTGATCTGTCCTTCAAAACAAATAGACTGATCTTAAGGTCAAAGTGATAATAATGCTATATAGAGCTATTTAAAATATGTTTCTGTTTGGTTTGACAACATATATATAGAAGTATAGGTTATATAAAGTTTCTCTGTATTTCTCTGTATTGGCAACATTCAGGAACTGATACTGATATATGGGGATTCTAAATATGACTGAATATTTTCCATCCATCTGCCTTTCTTTCAGGTTGACCCCAAAAATGAAGACAATGTGCTGCCTGGTTAGTTAGAAATATACTGTAGTATTATATTATATAACAAGCTTAAGTTTTTCATGCACAGTTATTTGCAAATCAATACCTATTATCCATCACCCACTCTTATGTATAATTTTTGTGTAATGAAAGTAAACATGTATTATGCTACCTTTAGTAAAAAAATTTTTGCTTGAGCAGAGGTTCGTGCTCTCAAGAGTCTCTTCTGGTTTTTTCACATATTTCAGTTCGAATAATAATCTCCTTTTTTTCTCTGATCAGTATGGATATACTGAGCGTATGCTGACCCCAGCCCAGCAGCCAGAACCTGAACTTCAACAACTAACAAATGGATAAGCAGTTTGTCATGACTGCAAACAGTTTCTACCTGTTCGTGTTTCTAAAGTAGAATCACTGTGCCGATCGCCTTAAAGTCTCTTTGTGTTCATATATAAGTACTAAGAGAGAGATCTTTTTTTAAATTAGTTTTTAATTATTCTGTTATTAGTTATTTTCATCCTTTTAGTTTTATGTTTCTTGTACAGGTTTTATTCCCGTTAGTGCAAAGTTACTGTTCGTAGACATGTCTAGCCTTTTTATTTGTTAGTTAGCTCCTGTTAGTTTAGTAGTCATTTGTCTTGCGTGTGCTGTATTCAGTTTTACTTCCTCTTGTCTCATTACCTTGATTGTTTGCACCTGTGTATTTTTGCCAGCTGTGTTCACTTCCCCTAATTAGCCCTGTGTGTATAAATAGATTTAGTTTTCCCTAGTGGTGGTGAGAGTGAGGCTTAGTACGATACAGAAATGTGTGAAGCCTTTGTGCCAAAATTGTAGGTTGGTACCCTGAATAAAAGGATGTTAAGAGGATAAAATTATTACTATTTGATGAAAATGAATGCTTATAATGTATGTCCCATTTGTGTGATGCTTTTCAAAGTGCAAGAAGTTGCAAAAAGAATTTTTGGGGGGAGACAGTGCCTATTAATGTAATTTCATGGCATACATACATTTGTTTTGCTGTGTTGAGGATGACTACTTTCTCTGGTGGGTGATTTTGTGTTATTTTGTCTAATAAATAAATGTTAGTTTCACTGTTGTCCTGTTGCAATAATGCAAATACTCATCTCTACCAAACAAAACATGTATGACGTTTCCTTTAAAGCTGACTCAACTTGAATGAGTCAGCTAATTATCAAATGATAACTGGCAATTCTTCATTTCAATAAAGTTTTCAAATCTGTCTCAGTCTATAGTTCTCATAAAACATGTCATTATACAAGTATATGTACTGTATATATAAAAAAGAGTTGCACAGAATGCTAATACAGAAGAAGAAGACAGAAGACTAATTATCCTCTTGAGGAAGCCTTTTAGCTAATGCCTTCATGCATGTGCATTACCTTAAGGGAGTATGCACATCTGATTTCCACTTCTCTGGGAGGAACTAATCAATTTTATTTTCAACTTGAGTCGATGCCTAAGTTTTAGTCATTGTTCACATGACATTGAAGTGTATGGATATGTAGACACTAAAGCTGGTGCATCTCCCACCAGGAAGTTCTTTGAATACAAGGGGGGAGCAAGTGAATTGGTACCCAGGGCACAGAGCCTGAGAAGGTCTTAATCACAAAGTTTATTCCAGAGGTGGAGAGCAGGAAAAAACAAAAATAATTCTAAAATACGTACAACTCAAGTCTCTCAGTCACTGCAATAGCAGCCTCCCCCATCGCACATCCCTGGAAGCAGACAGACAGTGGCCAGCGACGCCCTCCGTGAAGCCGCTGCGACCCTCCCCAAAAAAGCTGCGCCCGGCGAAACAACAGTGGAAAACTCATTTTGAGTCTCTGCCTGCCCTTTTCTTTTAACAAGTCCGTTCGAACAGCTGATAGGCTGCCTCAGGGCACACCCACACCTCAACAGGTGCCTAATATTGTCTATTGTTCAACCAGTCTACAGTGGATTAAAAAATATCATGCAAAAACACTAAAAATATGCAATATAAATATCAGAGTAAACTCATGCAAATTAAATCAATACTACGCATACAAATAAACACGAAGATCAGGATAAAACGGACTGTAAAGCACACAAATTTCCACTGTGTGACAGATACACACACACACACACACACACACACAAGCTTTTAGTATGCATGTCTTCTTTACCCTTAAATATATATTCGTAGCTTTATTTATTTATAGAAAACTGTTTCACTTGAAACAAGTACATTTTCAGTTTTCCCTAAAAATGTACTTGAACAGTTAAAACACTGGATGCTAGGGGTGTAACAGTGTTTCAAAACCAGTTAGGTTAATACCTTAATTGTGCGGCGACAATTTTTGCTGATACCTCAACATTTTTTTAGCAAGAAGGTATAACCAACAACATGAAAATGGTCTTTATACCATGAGCCTGAGCACGACTGCATCATGAACAATAAATAAACTCCATTATTCTAAGGTATTTTCACTTTACCTGTGTGAAAAAAGACAAACGATTTCACCAGATGGTGAAGATGTGACATGGGTGTGACACAATGTTTCAGAAGTTTCAGTTTCACAGTGGGTATAAGTCAACACCCTCATGAACTGGCAATGGTTACTTCAAAATATTTCTTAATCTTTACCACAGAGGCTGAGGGGACTTGAATGCTGCAGATGTGAGAAATAATTAAATTCCTTTAAACATCCTGTTATATGCTTGTGCCATGTTTAGTGCCTAAGATGTGACAGGTCCAGGAAATTGTATGCTGTGTTTGTCTTGATGCATGCTCAACAAGAAATTCATGAACAAGAAAATGCAGATGTCCAAAACTTTTGTTTAAATCTGTACATTCTTGATTCAATACAATCAAGAGTGCATTGAATGAAGTGTCACGGACCCGGTTCCGGGGACTCTGGGTCCGTGAACAGTGTGGACCATTATTGTTATTGTTGTTATTATTGTATTGGATGTATGTTTGCTGCACGGTGTTCTTGTGTTCCATGCTGGTGTGTAGGTGTGGGTGTCTGCGGGTGTGGCTGAAGGACGAAGGACAGCCACCTGCAGGCCTGATGGGTGTGGCCCTGCCGGCTGCCGGTCACGCCTAGGTTCTCACACACCTGCTTCTGATCGGGCTCGTCGGGGGAGCTACTTAACAGAGAGATGGAGCTTCCTCCGGCACAGGATCGTTGAGTTAGACTCCATGTCAGTGTTTAAAGTACTAGTCAGTGTATGCCTGCTGGAGTTGGTGCCATAACGGCGGTGTCTGTTGTTTTTCCCTCAGGAGAGCGGAACACGGGACTGCAGGACGCACAGGGTGTGCGTAGGCACGGGAGCAGAGAGCACGGAATACCAGCACTTGGGAGAAGGCACAACACAGGAGTTGAAGGAGCACTCTGGAGACCTATTGCGTGGTGTACATTTACCCCCACTGTAAATAAATGCACTGTTCATTGCACTAAGTCCAGCGTTTGGGTCCTTTCTACAACATTCCCCACGGTCTGCCAGCCAGACCGTGACATCAAGTTTGATTTTTGAATTTTTGGGGCTCTTTCGTTTTTACAGTGTAGCAATAGCAGCACTTAAACCAGCTAAAACTGCCAGCTTCCTCACTTGTTTTTGCTCTTACATATAGCATCATTAATATTAAATGGTATAGGGTGTGCTGGGAAGAGTGAAATACCAGAATGAAATGTTTGATTGATTATCTGCACCCTGACATTAAAATAAGGTATTTTGGCTGCAGAATCCACTAAAGCATATTAATGATCATCCTTTTGATAGATGATGTAGATCTTTTTTTTTTATCCTAACGTGAGAAAGTCACTCTCTTAGGGCAAAAGTTATGAGTCCATCAATGAAATTGCTCTCATCGTCAAAAGTTAATTTGGCAAAACCAATGTCTCTGTCAAATATGCTTTTATGATACAGTCAGAAGTGCGATCCTCTTGGCAATCGTGTATGATTTTCGTCTTCACATCATTACTACATCTGGACTCCATGGTCTTTTTTATCTTCATACAGAGGAGAAAAAAAAGAACTGACAAAGTGGCAAAGTGAGTGAAATAAAAGAGTTAAGGAATAAATTGCCAGTAAAATGGGAAAACAAATGAGAGAAAGAAAGGGGATTTAGAAAGGATAAAGCATAGCTATTTTGGTCCAGATACAGCAGGGATGAAGTGGAAACCTAATTATAGCTTGGCAAAAATAGATAAGATAATATGGGGATATGCAATGGTGAAAAATTCTGGTGCAATACAGTTAATGAGGATTTATCTTTCTTATTTCACTAAACCTGGCATTCTCCGCATCATTATAGGTTTAAGGTTACTGTATAGTGTTACATCTTGTAGAGTTTTAGCTCTGTCGTTGGTAGCAAAACCCTACAGCAGTGGGTATTTAACACTGTGATGTCTTTTTCTTCTGATGGTCTGTCTCTTGCGAGTTTGTGTAGGTGGTGATCTTCTGTGTCTGTGATGCTATCACTGCTCATACTAACTAGCCCAATCCACTTTTTATATCAAAAGAACTGGAAACATGAGACTTTTTTCCTTGTTGTCAGAAAATAATACTGAGCAAAACCTTTGAACATACTGCTTACAAAATGCCATGATTTTGTTTTGTGTTATGAACTGTGGATGGGTTAAATCAAGATTCTGCTATAACAGTCACTTTATTGCCTATTAGTTATTCAGTGATAAAACATGAATGAAATAAAAGGCTGATTAAAAAAAAACACATTTAAATCTAGTTGTTTGTTTCCCTTTAAGTGAGTTACTTTTGAGCTGAATGTAACAAATAAAGAATTATAAAAGCTAAATATCAAAAGCAATGAAATTAATAGAGCCACAGCAGAAATCACTAATGGGTAGGTTCTTTAGCACTCATCTGCAGTGTAGGTATTAAAATCATGGATGGCAATTTTGCAGATAATGAAAACTGTTTTAAGAAAGGCTTTTGCCACTATAAAATCACACACACACAATTTTTCTGCTTTAACAAAGGCAGATTAACCAAGTGACTTCTTCAGTCTCAGCTGACTGCAGGTTTCCCCAATCTTATAAAAATTACATTTGCATTATGACTGAATCCAGCCCACTGAAGGAACAATGGGCTGGGAGGTCAGTTCCTTAATCTTAATGTTTCTCCCACAAAACACTATGTCCAGATGAACAGAATCAACTTTTTGTGCCCCCCTCTCCCTGTTAATGTCCTACCTTTCTCCCTGGTAAAACTTTGCTAGATCCGCCCCTGCACAGTTACCAGCTGTCAGCTACTTAGAAAAGGATCCTGGTGTTATTTGTCTCTCAGAAACAGTTCATAACTTCCCTTCACGTATGTGAGGATGCTGTTTGTAGATTACAGCTCAGCATTCAATACCATCGTTCCCTCGAAGCTGGACAGGAAACTGCAGGATCTAGGACTGAGCAGCTCCCTCTGCAGCTGGATCCTTAGCTTCCTGTCTGACAGACGCCAGGTGGTCAGACTGGGCAGCATCACCTCATCCCCCATCACACTGAACACTGGTGCTCCACAGGGGTGTGTACTGAGCCCTCTCCTGTACTCACTCTACACCTACGACTGCACAGCCACTAACAGCTCCAACATCATTGTGAAGTTTGCGGACGACACTACAGTGGTGGGTCTAATCACCAACGGTGATGAGACGGCTTACAGGGAGGAGGTCAGCGCCCTGACCCACTGGTGTCAAGACAACCATCTCACCCTCAACGTCGCAAAGACAAAGGAGTTGATAGTGGACTTCCGGAGGTGCAGAGAAGTACACACCCCCATCACCATCAACGCCGCTGCTGTGGAGAGAGTGAGCAGCTTCCGGTTCCTTGGTGTACATCTGGCTGAGGATCTTACGTGGTCAGTACACACAAACAAAACAGTGAAGAAGGCGCAGCAGCGCCTCTTCTTTCTCAGGAGACTGAAAAGATTCGGCATGAGCCCCCGCATCCTCAGGACCTTCTATCACTGTGCCATTGAGAGCATCCTCACTGGATGCATCACCACCTGGTATGGCAACAGCACCGCCTACAACTGCAAAGCTCTCCAGCGAGTAGTGCGGTGCTCTGAACGGATAATTGGAGGTGAGCTTCCCTCCCTCCAAGACATCTACAGGAAGCGCTGCCTGAGGAAAGCGGGGAGGATCATCAAGGACTCCAGTCACCCCAGCCATAAACTGTTCAGACTGCTTCCATCAGGAAGGAGGTTCTGCAGCATCCGGTCCCGTACCAGCAGACTGAGAGACAGCTTTTTCCATCAGGCCATCAGACTGCTGAACACGTCATAGACACCTCAGCTTCACTACTGGAACTTCAACATTATGCACTCCACACTGTATATAAATGCCACTTGTTTTGCACATATTCAACTCTGTATATTTTATATATTTTATTATTATTATTATTTTTATTTTTATTTTATTTTATTTTTTTACTATTTAATTTGTAAAAATGTGTATACACACACACACACACACACACACACACACACACACACACACACACACACACACACACACACACACACGTAGGAAAATATTTAGTATACACATCCAGAAATGCATACACTATTATATATTGTACATATATTTATTAGTTTCAGGTTGGCCATTCTTGTATTTTGCTCGTTTGTGTTGTTGTGTTTGCACATCTCTGTTGCTTGTGGGGCTCGCACACAAGAATTTCACTCGCATGTGCTGTGCCAGTGTGCCTGCACATGTGATGTGACAATAAAAGTGATTTGATTTGATTTGATTTGATTCAACTCATTCATGTCACCTAAAAGGTAAACCTGTTTCTCCATCACCTGTTCAGCTCTGATGATTCAGTAAGGACATCTCCTGGTTTCATCTTCATGTTTCCCTCTCACCACATATCCAAACCGATATCATGAGCAGCAGCATTTACTGTGGCTCCAGCAAACATCAGCTGATAATAGAGATTAATATTAAATAAATTTTAACAACAGCTCATCAAGCTTAAATGTGCTGCTGTTGTTTAACGTGACATCCGCTGGTTTCCTCTTTCTGGCGCAAAGTGGGCGATAGACAAACAAGAGAGAAAAGCCAATCAGCTGATGATTGATCAGTTTTATGATTGAAGTAGGAACAGGAGAGGGAGGGGAGAGAATGAGAGAAGAAGAGGCAGCTGTGCAGTGTAAACACACAGAATAAATCCAGCTTTGTGTCTTTTTCCATTATAGCTAAAGTACGGGACAAACTGCATTCCTTCTCAGCTCAATACAAAACCTGTAATGTTTTCTCTGAATGAGGGACCATTCCATTTTTTAAGGAGCATTTGGCAACTCTACTAACTAACCTTATGAATAAAATAAAGTTCACTATCAGCACCCACCCAGCTGTATAGAAACTCCATCATGCTAGCTAGCACGCAGTACTAAACTTGGTTTATATCTGACCCAGATAGACTGCAGGTCATAACTTCTTACCTGAAATTCAGTTCAACTGACACTCGGACCGGCGGCCGCCCTGGGTCTCTCCTCCTCCTGCCTCTCCTTCCCTCATCCACCCGCTGGCCTCTGTGGAAGCTCCGCCATACCCACCATCCTTCAAACTGAGTTATTTTTACACATCAGCCAGTATCTGGCCAATCCACCACCTCTCATTGTTCATGCCGTTACAAAATATATATATATCATCAGCCCATAAAAACAAAAAATCATGCCCGGTGGGCCGATGGCCAGTCCAGCTACGGTCGTGCCATCAGTTAACCCAGGGTTGCCGACCCCTGCTCTACAGTATGTTGACTCCCCCATTCATACTGAACAGTGGATGATTCATGCCTTTGGTTCCTGGCAAGGCTAAAAGTTGAAGACTGGTTTGGTCAACAGGTACTAATCACCTATACTAAGATGAGATAATGAGCTTGTAACCTCCACTATTGAGATTTTCTGATGAATAATATTGTTTACTGTCTAGTAAAGACCATCCAACAAGTTGCAATTCTAATATGTTTCAAGTATGTTGCAGATATGCATGTTTGAGTTTTGTACCTGTGGAGTATATTAATACAGCTTGCTAACCTAGCATGCTTGCATTATGTGATACTTTAGCTTAGCTTACATTTGTCACCTTTGGCTCCAAAACACAACATGATGACAGGTTCAAAAGTAGAGTGCAATACCACTGGGTGACATGGTGGCTATATGCATGTTTATAAAGACTGTAATACATGACTTTCATGCATGCAGCATTAGCTGTTACTGGCGTTTCTTGAGCTTAAAGCAGCAGATGATAGGAAAAAAAGGCAAATATTTCCAACCAAATTACAGATTCTTCCCTTTTCCATTTTCATGTCATTTCATATCACATACCCCCGCTTCTGTCTTTTTGTTGCTTTGCAAGCTTTCAGTTGGAGGGAACTTTGTGTCCACTTTTAACATTTCCAACCAACTGAAAAGTACAACTTATGAAAGAGTTTTTCAAAAAGGATGCTGCCATTCACATCATCTGAAAGATAAACTCAGGGTGGGCGTTCAGGGGTAAAATATTTAAATCTGAATGGCCCTTTGTCAGGTCAAAATGCTTGCTCTTGACATGTCTTCCACAGCCAAGAAAGGAGACAAAGCGAAAGAGGCTTTGCACACCATGTTGCCACCATTTTCCATCATTAGTGATCTACAAAGCATTTTCCATCAGGTCAAATCTCATGAAATGGCTTTCATACACACTGCAGTCATTCAGGACATCTTTTTTTACTACAAATGTGTCCCTTAAATGTCAAAAAATGGATGTTCCCTGTCGTTATAAGGTGTTTAATGCAAATTTTTAAGGGATAGGAGACCTGTATGTCCGCATAAGTAAATATGCATGAAAATGTGTACAACTGGAAGAATGGGCAATGTTGAACACGTTAAATGTTTGTGTGAGGGTGTGCATGTGTGGTGCATTCAAATACTTTTTTAAAATAAATTTCACGGTGCTCTAATTTGTGAAACCACATTCTTAGCCAGCCAAGCATATTCTCAAAGTCTCTGCTATCCCATAACTGCAACTACGCTATACAGTTTTAAATTTTACTTTTGAATCTCTTTCCTGTAACAAGCTGCAGTCACAAAAAAGGCTTTGCTGGAAAAATGAAGAAATAGATTTTATGTCCAATTTCTCTTTACTTTTGTTGAGATTTTCCAGTTTTGTGATTCTTGTTTTCCTCTTTTGCTTTTCAGTTTCTCTTCTACTCTTTTCATCTTGCTCTTTCTTTACCCGTCTTTTCTTCATTACCGTCTCTTGAACTTGAGTCTCTGGCCCTCCTCCAATAAAAGGAGAAACGTTTCTTCATCAAACTGAAGAGGACCTCGAGTCTATTCAGCACCAACTCCTTTTCAAGTGGAAAGGACTTTTCTGTGATGACCTGTGTGGGAAAGACACAGAGGTCTTTTATAAGGTTTTTATAAAACTCAGTTAAAGAGAACCTCTCCTTTCTCTCATTCTCTTGTTCTTTCTCTCTTTCCATTTTCTTTCCATCTTACTTTCTTTGCTGCTGCATGCTAATTCAGCACAGTCTTTTTATAAGGCTCACTGCTCGCCTTCTCCCAAGCTCCCTTGTCTCTGTTGCTGAATGAGGGGCCACCTTTCTCGCTTCCTTTTCTTAGTCATTGACCTGCTTTTGTACTTCAGACCTCTCTCTTGCTTCCAATAAAACTGTCTGTGCTGCAGGAAGTAAATTACTAAGCTGTTAAATGTGGTATACCCAGGATCAAACCTTGTGCTTTGTGTGGAACGAGTCATCTTGGTGTCAAGGTACTTTCTTGATCCTTTGTGAGGATATTTCATAATCAAGTGTATGCTGAAAAAGTGTCAACAACACGCATAGTTAATGCTAATGGAATTAATTGATTCTCAGAGATTATCCTACCATTACTTTTGTTTTCATTTAATAGCATGAACAGTAGTTTGTATGATGCTAATGCAGGTCTCAGACTAAATAACATTTTTGTTTATTACAGGTTAAGCAATTATGGAGTCACAAAATCTCACCAGAACTGGGACACTGTTGTCCTATAAATCGTGACAGTTCACTTTCACAGCATGCATAATGTCATTAGGACGTAGGTGTTAGCTAATGATTTCCAGAAAACAATGTACATGGACAATAGCAGCTGAGGTAAATGTGTGGGCTAATCAAATTTTAATTATAATTTTGGCTTCCAATAATTATAAAAACAAGACAGTCACGACAAAAAGAGCCTCTTTAGGCATCAGTTTTCACTAAGAATCTCTTGTGTTGTTATACACAAGCCTCATTCCAGGGGTAGGCTTTCACCCCCTCAAAAGTCCAAATTCACTCCCAGTTTCTTTCATCCAAAGTGACAGAAAGACAAGAGAAGAGACTCAACCAGCTAGATCTGTCTGGAGGGAGTCAATGTTATTAATGATTACAGTTGCCTTTGATCTCCAGATCATCATGCAACCCTTCACAGGCTTGTGAGGTTGCTGCAGCATGGGTCTTTTGTTGTCCACATCAGAGACTAAATGGTGGAGACTGCAGGCTGGGTGGAACCCAGTGATGCTTTGCTGGATTGATTTTACAGTTGATTTTAGATGTTGTTGGGTTATTTCCCTCACCACCTCCACCCCTTTCTCACAAAAATAAGGGATCACTGTAGTAGACCGTGACATGAATTCTACACTGCTACTCTTTCTGTTGTGACATTACAAGGCATCTTGGATACAATATAGGTTTTAATCCACAATGCCACACTATGCTAAACAACATAATCAGCTGTCTTGAATTATGACAGCTTCATTTTCAGTCCAATGCCCTACATCATTCAGGTTTGGCTATAATAATTAAACTGATATTGAACAGTTTGAACCTGACATTCTGGACACATTTGTTGATAGTCCAGATTTTATGAATAAGCAATGACCATGTAAAGACCAAAAACTGCAGTTAATGGACCCTGCTATAACTCGTCCCCTTGTGTACTTTAAATTCTGCCTGTGTACTGAAAGCCTGATTTAGCTTCTCCTTCTGTTTCGTAGAGCTCCATTGTTTTACAAAAAAATTATTAATAGCACATCAGTGTGCTACTGCAATACTCAGGTCAACATGTTCTTTCACTGCCACATACTATGGCCCTTTTTTTGGTGATTTTTCGTTTTTATGGGCTGATGATATTTCTTTTTTTTTGTAACGTGATGAACAATGAGAGGTGTGGTGGATGTGCCAGATGCTGGCCGATGTGTAAAAATAACTCAGTTGTTTGGTGGTGGCTATGGCGGAGCTTCCACAGAGGCCAGCGGGTGGATGAGGGAAGGAGAGGCAGGAGGAGGAGAGACCCGAGGCGGCCGCCGGTCCGAGTGTCAGGTTGCCGACCCCTGCCGAATTTCTTACCTGAAATTCTTACCTGAATTTCAGGTAAGAAGTTATCTCACATATACCATGCTGGAGCTATATGAACTCTCTGAATCTGAGTAATATTTGATGAAAACTACAATGCCCAGTTACTCTGGGCAGTGATGTCTGGGCCTGGAGCTGACACCAAAATGCAATCCAGTGATAATAAGAAAATAAGAAAAGGCACACACACACAATTACATCAGTTTTTGTCAAACACTGTCAATAACCCTTCAAACGAAATCTTCCTGTTACAAAATATAATGAATTCAAGTGAAATGACCAACCATAAAAAGGAGTTCTTTGAAGTTGAGGATTTCAAGGCAAACTGACATTCTAATTATTGAATTATCTTCAATTAAATTCATTCTTTCATGGTTTTTGGCAGCATGCTTTGTTTTGTAGGTCATACAGGAGGATCTCGAGTGGCTCTAAAGGAAGGGAAACATATTCTTTAAGGCTTTGGAGTCAAATATACAGCTACAGTTCATCCTCCAGGGCTGAGCAGTGCTAACTTTGGAGCAAATATTGTTTTATTCTTAATTCTGTCCCCTTTCGCCTGGAGTCAAAGCCTTAGATCTGTAGTAGAAGACATTAGGAGGGAGAAGAACAGTTTCTGTTGGGGCGAAAAAAAGGGGACATATTCCAGTGATCAAATGATTTTATTATTGTAAATCAAAAGAGAATAATTTAATAGCTGCCTCACTCACTTGTTCCATCTCAAATGTATTATCACTCGTCATTCTTTCGCCTCTGTGTCTTTGTTTTTCTCAGTCTCCCTTCCTATTCTGATGTATACATGTCTTTGATTTTAGCAAATCAAAGGACACAGGCCTATGAAAACTGCATGATCTCAGACCTTCTGTGGAGCCACATGTGGCCTATGTCAGGATCTTGGCTTTTCAAAGTTTACTAGGCAGGTCTTTTGCAGTGCATTGGAAATTCAGCAACATAAACCACTCAACATATTTCCCTTTAATTGTGGAAAGCATCAAAACCAAAGCCTAAAATTCAATTAAAAAACTATAAACACTGCCAAAAGTGTATGAATACCTTAAATTGGAAGAATTTCATTTCAGAATTAAAAACGTTTCAAAGGTTTATGCGCTTGTTTCATGGGAAATGAAGGGATGTTTTTGCGGATAGAAATAATATAAAATAACAATAGGCATATACCATTCTGAGATCAGATGATGTAGCAATAGCAAATCAGCAAGTCAACATCTCAATTGACAAATCATTTCTTCTTAATCACCTTGTGTTTAATAAGAGATGCTATATGTTGTGAAGCTTCTAATGATAACTCCTTTAATAGTTCAGCAAGGAAAACCTTTCCTTGATGTATCCCAGGTTTTCTGTGGCCATGATAACATCCCCATAAACATAAAGACATCCTCACAGCACAGCCACTATGCTTTTGCTTTATAAGAGATGATGTGTTGCTGTAAATTAAACTAACCCATAGAACTGAAATTATCTTCACTATCTACGTGAAACAATACTGCACCAGAATACAGATATTATTACACAGAACTGACACGCTCTATTGGCCATTTTGAGCTAATAGTAAACATTTTACAGGATAATATATGCATTTTTAAATACATTTTGCTACTCTGTACTGTTTCTTTCTGTAAGTTAAATGAAATTATCTAATAAACACAGGAGACATGTCCAAAATTACTGATTTGTTCATTAAATGTTTGTATACATGATTTATGCACCAATTTGTGCCTTACTACCTTTTTTTAAATGAGGCCCAATGTCCTTTTGAAAGATGAATGGAAACATTTATCTAAATACCTCATGCCAATGGTCAAGCACGGTGGTAGAATTATGATCATTTGGGCTTGTTTTGCAGCCACAGGACCTGGATACCGTGCACTTATTAAGTTGACCTGGAACTCCTCTGTATACCAAAGTATTCAAGAGTCAAATGTGAAATCATCTGTCTGACTCTCTCAAGCGTTTTCATGTTTAAAGTTTCTGGTAGAATTGTGCAGAAACAAACTGTGAAAATTACTCTTAATTGGCATTTACTCCAAAACTAGTTAACGAAGTACAGGATCACTGTCTGCAAAACAAAAAAATCACTCATATTCACACAAGAAACACTTTGCTTTGCTGTAATTTGTGTTTGCACTTGAAGTACTCTATATTGCCAAAAGTATTCACTCGTCTGCCTTCACACACTTACACAGGCATCTCAGCAGTGGAAACCAAACCACGAGGCTTTCTGCACACAGTCTTTGTGCTGATTTGGAAGCCCTGCTCTCTAACTTTATGTGGTCCGTTACTTTGTGGTATTTCTATATATATATCCATCTCTCTCTCTCTCTCTCTATCTCTCTCTCTCTCTATATATATATATATATATATATATGTATGTATATATATATATACATACATATATAGCAGCTGGATAGCGTAGTGGTTAAACTACACGCCTTTGGAACAGAGGATCGCAAGCTCGATTCCTGCCTGGGGCGTCTGTATCCAGTAAGGGTCCTAAGGCTAGACCCCCTATGCTAAGCAAGCCTACCAGATAAATATGAAGGCATGCCGGCTCGGACGTCGCCCGGATCAACAAGGTCCGCGTCAGGTGTTGAGGAACCAGGGCACCCTGACGAAAAGTGGGCTACTGGAACAAGAAGGCATCGGTGGGCAAGGGACGAAAACAGGGCGTTGTTGGAATGCTACTACGCAAGTAACCCCGGCGGAAGGGGCTACATGAATAGGATGAGGGACCTATGGATTCTTCGATACCCAACATCCACAATGACGGCGAAACAACTAGTAGCTCAGTGTTCCAACATTCGAAAGAAGGGACTGCTCTCACAGCTAGAGATTGACGAGGTACAACACAAATGCTACGGCAAGGAGGAGTCAGGACGCCAGGTCAGGGGGGAGATATCATCACCCCCACCCGAGATTGGGTACATAGCCCCAAGTGCGATAGGAGAAGGATCGTTGAGTGCGAGAGGAACTGACCTGAAAAATAGGATCATGGCCAAGCTTGAAACCTGGATCCGCCGTAGCCGGTTACCAAGATTACGTGAAGTACCCTCAGAAGGTCTGCTAGATGATGTTAATGCAGCACTACGGGCAATACCTACAACCACAATTACCGACACTAACAAGCTGATCTACAATACGGCAGCAGTGATCAGTGAGATGCTTGGTTACAAGTTGAACAGCCACAAGGGGCAGTACCCTCCATGGAGAAGGAGGCTAGAGGGCAAGATCAAAGTAGCACGGAGGGAGGTTAGCCAACTAACGGAGTTGCAGAAAGGTGCGACAAATAAGGTGCCTAAGAAATAAAGCAAGCTGTCCATACCTGAGGCCTTGGAAACTGCCAAGCAAAGACTCACAGCCTTGGCCAGCCGCTTGAGGAGGTACACCAGAGAGATAGAAGGCAGGAGAATAAACCAGCTGTTCTCCACAGAACCAGCAAAGGTGTACTCTCAGTGGCAAGGGAACAATAAGAGAACAGCACCACCAAGGCTGGAGACGGAGCAATACTGGAAGAGCATATGGGAGAAGGATGCAACCCATAACGGCAATGCTCAGTGGCTAGTGGATCTGAGGGCAGACCACAGCGACCTCCCTGAACAGGGTCCAGTAACCATCACAGTGGCAGATATCCAAGAAAGGGTCTCCAGTATGAAGAGTTGGACAGCACCAGGGCCCGACATGGTTCACGCCTACTGGCTGAAGAAGCTGACTGCACTCCACGAGCGTCTGGCAGCACAAATGAACCAGCTGCTAGTTAACGAGAGACACCCGGAATGGCTAACTGAAGGCCGGACGGTCCTGATCCCCAAGGACCCCAAGAAGGGACCGGTCCCCTCCAACTACCGACCAATAACCTGCCTCAGTACTACATGGAAGCTCCTGTCAGGCATCATATCGGCTAAGATGAACAGGCACATGGGTCAATACATGAGCGGGACACAGAAAGGAATTGGCAAGAATACCAGAGGTGCAAAACACCAGCTACTGGTAGACAGAACAATCAGCCGAGACTGCAAGACCAGACTGACCAACCTGTGCACTGCCTGGATTGATTACAAGAAGGCCTATGACTCAATGCCCCACAGCTGGATACTGGAATGCCTAGAATTGTACAAGATCAATGGGACCCTAAGAGCCTTCATCAGGAACTCAATGGGGATGTGGCGTACAACACTAGAGGCCAACTCCAAGCCCATAGCACAAGTTACCATCAAGTGCGGGATCTACCAAGGAGATGCTCTGTCCCCACTGCTGTTCTGCATAGGCCTGAACCCCCTCAGTGAGATCATTAACAAGACTGGCTACGGATACCGACTACGGAACGGAGCAGTTGTCAGCCACCTCCTGTACATGGATGACATCAAGCTGTATGCCAAGAGTGAACGAGACATCGATTCACTGATCCACACTACCAGGCTATACAGCAATGACATTGGAATGTCGTTCGGACTGGAGAAGTGTAGTCGGATGGTAACAAAGAGAGGGAAGGTAGTCAGAACTGAGGGGATTGAACTACCAGAAGGCAACATTGCAGACATAGAGGACAGTTACAAGTACCTGGGGATCCCGCAGGCAAATGGGAACCATGAAGAGGCCGCTAGAAAGGCTGCAACCACCAAGTACCTGCAGAGGGTCAGGCAAGTCCTGAGGAGTCAGCTGAATGGTAAGAACAAGATCCGGGCCATCAACACATACGCCCTGCCCATGATCAGGTACCCTGCTGGGGTAATAGGCTGGCCAAAGGAGGAGATAGAAGCCACTGACATAAAGACAAGAAAGCTCCTGACCATGCATGGAGGGTTTCACCCCAAGTCCAGCACCCTGAGGCTGTACGCTAAGCGGAAGGAAGGGGGCCGGGGACTGCTGAGTGTCAGCACCACAGTCCAGGATGAGACAAGGAACATCCAAGAATACATTGGGAAGATGGCCCCAACTGACCGAGTGCTCAGTGAATACCTCAGGCAGCAGAAACCCAAGAAAGAGGAGGGAGACGAGGAACCATCATGGAAGGACAGGCCCCTGCACGGTATGTACCACCGGCAGATAGAGGAGGTGGCTGATATCCAGAAATCCTACCAGTGGCTGGACAAAGCTGGACTGAAAGACAGCACAGAGGCACTAATCATGGCAGCACAAGAACAAGCTCTGAGTACAAGATCCATAGAGGCTGGGGTCTATCACACCAGGCAAGACCCCAGGTGCAGGCTGTGTAAAGATGCCCCAGAGACAATCCAGCACATAACAGCAGGGTGCAAGATGCTAGCAGGCAAGGCATACATGGAACGCCATAACCAAGTGGCCGGCATAGTGTACAGGAACATCTGTGCCGAGTATAACCTGGAAGTCCCGAGGTCAAAATGGGAGATGCCCCCAAGGGTGGTGGAGAATGACCGAGCTAAGATCCTGTGGGACTTCCAGATACAGACGGACAAAATGGTGGTGGCTAACCAACCGGACATAGTGGTGGTAGACAAACAGAAGAAGACGGCCGTAGTGATCGATGTAGCCGTTCCGAATGACAGCAATATCAGGAAGAAGGAACACGAGAAGCTGGAGAAATACCAAGGGCTCAGAGAAGAGCTCGAGAGGATGTGGAGGGTGAAGGTAACGGTGGTCCCCGTGGTAATCGGAGCACTAGGTGCGGTGACTCCCAAGCTAGG
The DNA here is from genome assembly GCF_057382275.1 of Copadichromis virginalis. Lineage (NCBI taxonomy): Eukaryota > Metazoa > Chordata > Actinopteri > Cichliformes > Cichlidae > Copadichromis > Copadichromis virginalis. The sequence goes on from NC_140619.1 coordinate 15,304,285, forward strand.
CGAGTGGCTCCAGCAGATCCCGGGAATAACATCGGAGATCTCTGTCCAGAAGAGCGCAGTCCTGGGAACAGCTAAGATACTGCGCAGGACCCTCAAGCTCCCAGGCCTCTGGTAGAGGACCCGAGCTTGAAGGATAAACCGCCCGCAGGGGCGTGCTGGGTGTTTTTTTTTTTTTATATATATATATATATATATATATATATATATATATATATATATATATGTATATGTGTATATATATATATATATATATATATATATATATATGTATATATATATATATATATATATTATTTGAAGAATAAACTCTGTGGCACTGTGTTCTGACACTTTTCTCACACTAACTGTCAGATAGTGAAATATGAATCTCGAGAGCGGCCTTGATTGATCACAATATGTATAAACAGTATGTATAAATATTAATTAAGTCCAGATATGAGTCACTGAAGCCATGGGAATGGGTTACTTCAGGCTCAGAAAGAGTTATTTTAAAGTTAGCAGTCCAATGTAAAGTGCAAAGCAGAATTGGTGTGCTCTAGAGAACAGCATCTAACATGTACCAGCATCAGATATCTTTGTTTTTATAAAGTATGAAAAGCACAGTGATGGCCACAAGGAGATGAATGTCCTCAAAGAGAACGGGAGACACAGGACAGCTTCTTACTGGCAAAGTGTGCAGGCAGAAAGACAAGGCAGAATCATCTTTGGAACAGGATCTGAAATACCCACACACAAAAATGGGTACCACTTTACAATAAGGCTCCCCTTTATAGATGCTAATAATAGTTTATAGCTATATTATTAATTAATTTGTAAATGCTTTATAAACCATTATTAATGGTTTATTATGCATTAGTTAAGGGTGAGAAAGAGGAAAAAAACTGACCGGTTTCTTGCCAAATAGTGAGCCAAATGTGTTCACCTATATATTTCATCTAGAGTTGCTATATTAAACATTTTAGACTAAGTTACTATCCTGTAAGCACAATCAGCATTTGTAAACATATTTTTTATCATATAAAATTGTACTTCAGAAATGCATTATAAATATCCACAACTATCAATCGGAGCTTTGTTGTAAAGTGTAAAGCATAAAACCATTTATTAATGAATAATAAGCATTTATAAATGCCAAATGGGAGCCTTATTGTAAAGTGTAAAGCATAACACCATTTATTAATGACTACTAAACATTTATAAATGACAGAAGATAGCTTTGTCGTAAAGTTTAAAACATGTCAACATTTATTAAGGACTAATAAACATTTATAAATGCCAAATGGGAGCCTTATTGTAAAGTGTAAAGCATAACACCATTTATTAATCACTAATAAACATTTATAAATGACAAAAGATAGCTTTGTCGTAAAGTTTAAAACATGTCAACATTTATTAATCACTAATAAACATTTATAATTGCCAAAAGTGAGTCTTAAATGTATAATGTCACCATTTATAACACTTAGACCTAAATTACAATCAGTGCTTGAAATAACATTTAACTACTGTCAAAATTGGCAATGTATTGTAAGAGTAACACATGTAACATTAAATGTGTTTTTTAAAACACCAAACAGTCACACACTCCAAAAAAAGTTCATGCCAGACTGGTTCAAACTGGAAATATTTTTTGTATGTCCTTAAATAAGCGTCCCAGTGGTCCATCAGGGTGTCGCGAACCAAGCCAAGATGACCACTCAAGAACCATCAGGTGTTCCTCCAGCAACTTCTCAGTGCGATTTCCTCTTAGTCTACGGACATGTCCTTTGATGGTCATCCAAGCCCTTTCGATATGCTGTGTATGACTGCCAGATTGAGGATCTACAAACCACCTGCTGTGATTTACAGTGTAATGTCTGTACCCTATGTTTGTCAAAACATTCTTGTAGGCTCTCCACTCATCACTTATAATGGCACTACCCAACTTAACATGCTGTCTGATCAGAGGAACAAGGTGGCGCCTTGATCGTTTTTCAACAAGTTTTAACACGAGCCTTCGCCTTTTGTCTTTAATTCCCATCATTCCAAATACCCATTTCTTCCTTTTCCATGCATTTCCAAAGCGTCCACGTGCATACTGAAAACAAAAAGAATAAAATTAAACAGAATTAAAATGAAAAAGAATAAAATTAAATATCTACAAAGAAACATTCAAAAAGATGGTTGCTTCTACTAATTTTTTTTACTTATGGTAAAGGTTTCCATGTTTAGAGGACACAGTCAGATCTGCATTGATTCTAACAAACCTGTCTGAGAGTTTACCAACCTTTCGCTGATGACGGAGACAGCTTTCATCTATAACCACAAATTCTCTGTCACCACCAAGACGGTGTCCATTGTTTATTCTGTGTCTTTTAATTGCACGTATACAAACATGCCGAATGTGTCTTGCCATGCTACTTAGTGTTCTGGAGCTGCCAGCCACTTCATCATCGATCATATCTATTTGTCTGAGCCTGAGCCCTTGTGAAAATCTGTGATAGAAATTGAGGCAATTATTACTTACTGAGGCCCTAATTTTATTTCACAAGTCTCGTATTGGTGTTCAATTATGAAAGGTGCATTGCTATTAATGTCTACATCTACATATACCTGTAAATGAACTTCATCCAACTGAAAAGAGATGTTTTTGATTTCTCAAAGAGGGAGCCAGTTCTAATTGTTCTGGAAACATTTATTAAGGACTAATAAACATTTATAAATGCCAAATGGGAGCCTTATTGTAAAGTGTAAAGCATAACACCATTTATTAATGACTACTAAACATTTATAAATGACAGAAGATAGCTTTGTCGTAAAGTTTAAAACATGTCAACATTTATTAATCACTAATAAACATTTATAATTGCCAAAAGTGAGTCTTAAATGTATAATGTCACCATTTATAACACTTAGACCTAAATTACAATCAGTGCTTGAAATAACATTTAACTACTGTCAAAATTGGCAATGTATTGTAAGAGTAACACATGTAACATTAAATGTGTTTTTTAAAACACCAAACAGTCACACACTCCAAAAAAAGTTCATGCCAGACTGGTTCAAACTGGAAATATTTTTTGTATGTCCTTAAATAAGCGTCCCAGTGGTCCATCAGGGTGTTGCGCTCCAGTTCCTCCTTAAGAAAAGTCAGTTTCTCTCGCTCCTTGTTAAGAAGGGCAGTTGCAGTAGGGGCAGGATTAGAAGAAGAATCTAAAGAACAAACAATTATTAAATTACAATACTAAAATAATTTATAATCTAAACTTGGGAAACTCAAATAAAATATTGATTAAAAACGGTTACAACTTGAATTTATAAAAAGCCACTTTGTAAAAATTATGTTATATACACATGTGGTGGTTCAGACATTTCTAAAACAAGGCAAATAATTCTTATGTGTACTGCCTTACCAGGGTGTTTAATATAAATTTAATGATGCACATAAACAAAACTAAAAATATACAACTAAGTGATATCAATCGTTTGGAATAACCAATAGTAATAGAGCCATTCACATGTTATGTGATGTTAGTTAGCCACTGTAGCTAGTAGCCAAATGGCTCGGTAGCTAGCTAGCTAGCATTATACTCACCTTCATGTCTAACTGCTGACGTCGTTGGCTTAGTGCAATCTAGATCATCCAGTCTCTGCTTTTTGTATCTCTTCGAACGTGTGCTAACTGTGTAAGTCGCAGACGCACACAAATTTTTATCTTCTGCTCCATCCATGGCGCAGCAACTTGAACGAGCGCCTTCAGTGTGTCTGTTCGTGCCCCTTTGGCTTGACCTTCCAGAGCGCTCCACTGCCTGTCGCGCTCTGAGAGGAGGGGCTTTCCTTAATAAAGTTAACTGTGATTGGATGGTTGTATAAGCTCCTCTGAGTTTAAATTAAATTTGTTTTCCCTCCCTTTGGCAGCAGAACATATTTTTTTTAGCATGAATCCAGCGGGTTAGATCTACATAACAAAGTCGGAGATACATTATAACAGGTGAGACAATCCTCTTTTTTGCGTGGGACTATTTTTGATTATAGGACTTGTTTTATATAGCATGTGAAGTTCTTTAACTCTGAACCGATTTGCACTAGACTCCCATAGAGTATTTTACGGTGTTTCGAGGTGATAATAAAATAAATTACTCATTTTTTTCCACCAGAATGTCTTTGGGAATGAGATTGCGCACCAGAATAGAAGGAAAACAAACTAAATACAGTGGGGCAAAAAAGTATTTAGTCAGCCACCGATTGTGCAAGTTCCCCTACCTAAAATGATGACAGAGGTCAGTAATTTGCACCAGAGGTACACTTCAACTGTGAGAGACAGAATGTGAAAAAAAAATCCATGAATCCACATGGTAGGATTTGTAAAGAATTTATTCGTAAATCAGGGTGGAAAATAAGTATTTGGTCAATAACAAAAATACAACTCAATACTTTGTAACATAACCTTTGTTGGCAATAACAGAGGTCAAACGTTTACTATAGGTCTTTACCAGGTTTGCACACACAGTAGCTGGTATTTTGGCCCATTCCTCCATGCAGATCTTCTCGAGAGCAGTGATGTTTTGGGGCTGTCGCCGAGCAACACGTACTTTCAACTCCCGCCACAGATTTTCTATGGGGTTGAGGTCTGGAGACTGGCTAGGCCACTCCAGGACTTTCAAATGCTTCTTACAGAGCTACTCCTTTGTTGCCCGGGCGGTGTGTTTTGGATCATTGTCATGTTGGAAGACCCAGCCTCGTTTCATCTTCAAAGTTCTCACTGATGGAAGGAGGTTTTGGCTCAAAATCTCACGATACATGGCCCCATTCATTCTGTCCTTAACACGGATCAGTCGTCCTGTCCCCTTGGCAGAAAAACAGCCCCATAGCATGATGTTTCCACCCCCATGCTTCACAGTAGGTATGGCGTTCTTGGGATGCAACTCAGTATTCTTCTTCCTCCAAACACGACGAGTTGAGTTTATACCAAAATGTTCTACTTTGGTTTCATCTGACCACATGACATTCTCCCAATCCTCTGCTGTATCATCCATGTGCTCTCTGGCAAACTTCAGACGGGCCTGGACATGCACTGGCTTCAGCAACGGAACACGTCTGGCACTGCGGGATTTGATTCCCTGCCGTTGTAGTGTGTTACTGATGGTGACCTTTGTTACTTTGGTCCCAGCTCTCTGCAGGTCATTTACCAGGTCCCCCCGTGTGGTTCTGGGATCTTTGCTCACCCTTCTCATGATCATTTTGACCCCACGAGATGAGATCTTGCGTGGAGCCCCAGATCGAGGGAGATTATCAGTGGTCTTGTATGTCTTCCATTTTCTGATGATTGCTCCCACAGTTGATTTTTTTCACACCAAGCTGCTTGCCTATTGTAGATTCACTCTTCCCAGTCTGGTGCAGGTCTACGATACTTTTCCTGGTGTCCTTCGAAAGCTGTTTGGTCTTGGCCATGGCGGAGTTTGGAGTCTGACTGTTTGAGGCTGTGGACAGGTGTCTTTTATACAGATGATGAGTTCAAACAGGTGCCATTCATACAGGTAACAAGTGGGGGACAGAAAAGCTTCTTACAGAAGACGTTACAGGTCTGTGAGAGCCAGAGATTTTCCTTGTTTGAGGTGACCAAATACTTATTTTCCACCCTGATTTACGAATAAATTCTTTACAAATCCTACCATGTGAATTCATGGATTTTTTTTTCACATTCTGTCTCTCACAGTTGAAGTGTACCTCTGGTGCAAATTACTGACCTCTGTCATCATTTTAAGTGGGGGAATTTGCACAATCGGTGGCCGACTAAATACTTTTTTGCCCCACTGTATAAGGCACTAAGGCTCATTAAATGGCTGCAGAAGAAACACCTGCTAAAAAAGAAGCTTAGATGTCCTGTTTGTCACCATAAGATGAAAATGATTTCCGTGGTAAAGAAAGACCAATATATGTGGTATGTATAATGCATGATAATGTAGTGCATGTAGTAAATATAACAAAATATTTCGGTTATCAATGCAAGAGGGAGCATTAACCTCTTTTCATTATTATTTTCTTCATACTTAATTTTGTGATTATCTTTTCAATTAATGCTCTTGTTTAAGGGTCCATTTCTTTACTTAACTCATTGATATGTTCTCAGGTGCTGCAAAAGAGCAAGTCATAGGAAAGTTTCCAGAACAATTAGAACTGGCTCCCTCTTTGAGAAATCAAAAACATCTCTTTTCAGTTGGATGAAGTTCATTTACTGGTATATGTAGATGTAGACATTAATAGCAATGCACCTTTCATAATTGAACACCAATACGAGACTTGTGAAATAAAATTAGGGCCTCAGTAAGTAATAATTGCCTCAATTTCTATCACAGATTTTCACAAGGGCTCAGGCTCAGACAAATAGATATGATCGATGATGAAGTGGCTGGCAGCTCCAGAACACTAAGTAGCATGGCAAGACACATTCGGCATGTTTGTATACGTGCAATTAAAAGACACAGAATAAACAATGGACACCGTCTTGGTGGTGACAGAGAATTTGTGGTTATAGATGAAAGCTGTCTCCGTCATCAGCGAAAGGTTGGTAAACTCTCAGACAGGTTTGTTAGAATCAATGCAGATCTGACTGTGTCCTCTAAACATGGAAACCTTTACCATAAGTAAAAAAAATTAGTAGAAGCAACCATCTTTTTGAATGTTTCTTTGTAGATATTTAATTTTATTCTTTTTCATTTTAATTCTGTTTAATTTTATTCTTTTTGTTTTCAGTATGCACGTGGACGCTTTGGAAATGCATGGAAAAGGAAGAAATGGGTATTTGGAATGATGGGAATTAAAGACAAAAGGCGAAGGCTCGTGTTAAAACTTGTTGAAAAACGATCAAGGCGCCACCTTGTTCCTCTGATCAGACAGCATGTTAAGTTGGGTAGTGCCATTATAAGTGATGAGTGGAGAGCCTACAAGAATGTTTTGACAAACATAGGGTACAGACATTACACTGTAAATCACAGCAGGTGGTTTGTAGATCCTCAATCTGGCAGTCATACACAGCATATCGAAAGGGCTTGGATGACCATCAAAGGACATGTCCGTAGACTAAGAGGAAATCGCACTGAGAAGTTGCTGGAGGAACACCTGATGGTTCTTGAGTGGTCATCTTGGCTTGGTTCGCGACACCCTGATGGACCACTGGGACGCTTATTTAAGGACATACAAAAAATATTTCCAGTTTGAACCAGTCTGGCATGAACTTTTTTTGGAGTGTGTGACTGTTTGGTGTTTTAAAAAACACATTTAATGTTACATGTGTTACTCTTACAATACATTGCCAATTTTGACAGTAGTTAAATGTTATTTCAAGCACTGATTGTAATTTAGGTCTAAGTGTTATAAATGGTGACATTATACATTTAAGACTCACTTTTGGCAATTATAAATGTTTATTAGTGATTAATAAATGTTGACATGTTTTAAACTTTACGACAAAGCTATCTTCTGTCATTTATAAATGTTTAGTAGTCATTAATAAATGGTGTTATGCTTTACACTTTACAATAAGGCTCCCATTTGGCATTTATAAATGTTTATTAGTCCTTAATAAATGTTGACATGTTTTAAACTTTACAACAAAACTCTCTTTTGTCATTTATAATGTTTAGTAGTCATTAATAAATGGTGTTATGCTTTACACTTTACAATAAGGCTCCCATTTGGCATTTATAAATGTTTATTAGTCATAAATAAATGGTGTCATGCTTTACACTTTACAATAAGGCTCCCATTTGGCATTTATAAATATTTATTATTCATTAATAAATGGTTTTATGCTTTACACTTTACAACAAAGCTCCGATTGATAGTTGTGGATATTTATAATGCATTTCTGAAGTACAATTTTATATGATAAAAAATATGTTTACAAATGCTGATTGTGCTTACAGGATAGTAACTTAGTCTAAAATGTTTAATATAGCAACTCTAGATGAAATATATAGGTGAACACATTTGGCTCACTATTTGGCAAGAAACCGGTCAGTTTTTTTCCTCTTTCTCACCCTCAACTAATGCATAATAAACCATTAATAATGGTTTATAAAGCATTTACAGATTAATTAATAATATAGCTATAAACTATTTATTAGCATCTATAAGGGGAGCCTTATTGTAAAGTGGTACCAAAAGCTTGAAACTGCTTGTTTTCAGTCATTAACAGGGATTCGTAAGAAGCACAGAAAAATATAGAAAGACACAAAGAAGCAAACATGCAGTGCAGGTTTGTGTAATAGCTCTTTTTTGTGAAATGCTCTTCTTCTGGGCATTAAAAATAAAGTGAAGATATTCTTTCTTTTTGCTGTTGCAGAAACTCACAGATAGACAAAATGTAAGCTCTTGACCCTGGGAACCAATGCTTTTAATGGATTTCATTTTTATAACTGAGCATGTGACTCGTCAACAGTAGTGACTAATGTCTACAAATAAAGGTGCAGACATGTTGTATTGAGCCTATAGTATTGGTTCATCTCTCTGGTTTTCCAGAACCCATGAGAAGCTCTGGTATTTTTGTGTCATTAAGAACCAAGAAGTTATATGGCCTACTTAATAGGGTAATAAATACATCTAATCAAAATATCTGCTGTTGGTTGGACCTGCGGTTTAAGTGTGAAGTTAGAATGATGGTTTATTCTGGAGTCACAGTTTTGGCAAGAAGTCCAAATACAGTTAGCATTAAGTAAGCAGTCTACAGTATGTGGGACTGCTTGACCATATATTCTGTGTTATATTTTGGCTGTCCATGGTGCACACTGTTATCCACAGTGCTTGTGATCCCCATTGATCCAGTCACATTAATTCCTGTCTCCTGCTGAAGACAATATTGCATCTATATATCAAATAGTGAGGCTTTGGCTGTGACAATAGATGCCATAGAGACTGTTGGACCGTGCATTTGGGGATTTGTGGAAAAACCTTGAAACCCTGTCAGGTCGATGAAAGAGGCAGCACCAGCCATCATTCACCTCTGAGAGCCACTGGAAATAAAAGTAGGATAGGAGGGGGGGGAAAAACTATCAGTCAATCAATATAGAAGTCATCAGATGAGTCAGAGACACATGGGGAGACATCACATATTATCTTATAAGCTTTTGAAAATGCCTTTTGAAATTGTTAAATTAAAAGTTTAATATGCGGTTTTGTTGTCACGGAATGACGATTAAAGTGATTATTTCACCTCATTTCTGAGTACTGCTAAAAGCTTTGCCAGATCCTGAAAAATTCCCATCATGTAATTTTACCACTGTCATACTAACTGGCATCATTGCCCACTACATACATGTAGCATGTGCTTCTTTGCTTTCTTAAATTTTGACATTATATCATCTTTGTAAGATTCTATTTGCATTTGGAACCAGTCTAAGTCCCTAAAAATTCAATTTTATTTTAACAGGCGTCTGTGGTGTGTGTGTGTTGCAGAAATAATACACATAGATGCATTTTAATTAATTAGATTAAATGCAGCAGTCAGTTTCATTAGATTTTGATGCAAGAAAATGGTTTGATATGGAGAAGTGCAGTTTGATCAGGCTGTTGTTTTTATCAGTAGCTTGCACAGATTAACACTTTTCAGCCTCTATATCTGTTAAGAAAAACATACCTACTGCCAGTTATCAAAGACAGTCAGTGTAGTTTTAGCATTAATCTGCCCAAGGCTGGTGTCTGATTTGTCCTTTAGGGTTATTTCTAGACACATTAAAACACATTGTTCTTGTCCAGCTTTACTTTGAACAGCATTTTGACACCATAAGTTAATGAGTAATTAGGTCTGATAAGCATTTTAATACACAATAATAAGGTTTGTTCATTTCTAATGTGCCGCAGCCTGGTGTTGCCAGGCCATTCAGAAAGTAATGCCATTCCACAACCTGCTTAGACCCTCAATATGTAGTTTTTCCTTCTCATCTGTGACCTGTGTTTATCCATACATCTATCCATGTTATTCTTTTATCATCTGCAGCTTGGTAGGTAACATACACACAGTAGGTCTTTGGTTGAATAGGAACAGGCATTGAAAAGGAATTCCCAGAGGATGCTCCCAGGTGATTTGGGTGACAGAGGAAGCCAAGTGTAGCTTATCCTTCAGGGACATGTGTAATCTCAGCAGGTATTTGGGTTGCTAGTTGCTAGTAAATCACCTTTTGCCCTGTTCCCCTCCCCTTTCCCCAAACAGTTACAGCACATGTCTGCACCTCTCTGAGCCTGGTTCTGCCCGAGGTTTCTTCCTCTTAAAGAGGAAGTTTTTTAGATAGAAAGCATTTAGGCATAGAAAAAAGTCGAGTCGGGGGTTCAAATCTGGTTTTCACCATTTGCAGAGTAGCTGATAGATAAATAAGGAAAGTCTCTGATGCTTGTACTTTCTCCCTGTGATTTCTGCATTACTGTCCTTGTACTGGTGCATGCTCTCTCAGCCAGTTCATCCTCATAACTCTCTGAAAGAAAGGCAGCATGAACCTGATCATGAGATTCTTTCCAGATTTGAATTTTGTGACAGACAACATCCCACTATGTAGTAAGGAGCACTCCATCGGTCAGTGAAGGAAATAAAGTGACCTTAAAAGCAAATTGAATTATTTGCTTTTTTGTGTGTTATTCAAATAATATGAAAGTGCTAGACTGTTTATTGACTGCTAAATCAACAAATGATTTGATTTAGCAGGATTATGTGACGTTTTGATTTATTCATTATACTGCAGTGGTGCAATCATTTGAACCAATGATTTGATTGATACAAATTGAAGGATCAGGAGTTTTTTTTAGCTTCTGAAGTGGGAAATACATGAAAAAGTTTGAAAACCACTGGGCTGGATCAAGGGTAACACTCATCAGTTTGAATTTAAGCTTCCTGATCCTGTTTAGCTTCACTTTTTACATTTTACACAGGCTTTGTACTGGCTGGGGGTGGTAATGCAACCATAGTATCACATACGATAAGTCAGGCTCCTTCGGAGCTCTGGGGGGTTTTTCCACTTGCTGTCAGGTGGAGTTTCTAATGTTTCACCTGGGCCTAATTTGCAAACAGTTAACAGGAGGGCTTCTTAAACCAGCTCTGCCTACTACTCCTTGCCAGTTTGTTCTGCTATCTACAGTGGTTACAGACTGGTAACACCTGTAGCCACTCTTGTTCCTTCACTGTGTTTAACCTTGTTTTCCCTGTTTAGATCTCCTCGTTCACCTTCTGGACTCACCTTCTGTTGTGATCTCTCTCCAGCACTGGGTCTCCCATTCCACTTTCATGGTCTGTTTCCTATTAGGCTCATCATTATGCCTCCTCACCTGCCTGCCACAGCACTTCTGGAAACGCAGAGAACAATCCCTCTCCTCTTGCTTTTTCCCTCCTCGCACAGGACACTTCCATGAATACCCTTCCCAGAGTTTTCCAACCCAGATCTGCAAATAAGCAAATGCCACCTCCAACATTCTCAACATAGCCTCAAACTCCCTCACTCATCCAATAACCTCTTCTCCCTCTGTTGCTGAATTCCCGTTCCATCGTTCCCATCGTTTCCATCACAACCCCTGAGATCAGTCACTCAGTGGCAAATGCTTTTCCTCCGGATTCTGCTCTCTACTAACACTTAGGGGCGATTATGGCTCAAGAGTTAGCAGTTCGTCTTGTAATCGGAAGATTGCCAGTTCGAGCCCCAGCTCGGACAGTCTCAGTTGTTGTGTCCTTGGGCAAAACACCTACCGCCTACTGGTGTTGGCCAGAGGGGCTGATGGTGCGATATGGCAGCTTCGCTTCTGTCAGTCTGGCCTAGGGCAGCTGTGGCTACAACTGTAAATTGTTTCCACCAGTGTGAGAATGAATGAATAGTGGAATTGTAAAGTGCTTTGAGAGGTCCCGAAAAGCGCTATATAAATGCAATCCATTATTATTATTACTCCTAGCTCTAGCCACATTCTCCATTCCCCCTGTGTAAATAAAGTCTTGTAAATACTTTAACCAAGTGCATTAAGTCTGCATTTGGGTCCAAGTCTGCATTTGGGTACATCTGTTAACATCTGTTAAAACTAGAACGCCCAAGAGGGTCAGAATGTCCCTAAAAGGGAACACTTCATTTTTTATTATTGAACTCTTTATTTTAGCACAACTAATAATAACTAATAATTTTCATATAAGCTTTTGCATTGTTTTCTGTACCCATTTGTTTATTAGTGAATTTTAAGCGTTTTAAGTTTATGGACAAAAATTAAGTTCTCTTTAACTTCATCTGTCCATCCATTTTCTTCCGCTTATCCAATTCACAGTTGTCAGCGAAGGCTGGAGCCTATCCAAGCTTTCTTAGGGCGAGGGACAGGGTACATACTGGACAGGACACCAGTCTATTGCAGGACTAAAACCAAAAGCAAAACAAAATTTAAAAAAAAAACAACAAGAAAGGAATTTTTTTTTCCCTTTCTGTGATTTCAAATACATTTGTGTATTTCAGTAAATCACAGGAACTATTTCCCATTTTCCTAGCAACATTAAAAAAAAGAAAAAAGCAGAAAGTTAGGTGAAGAATTTTGCACAGTACTAAACAATATACGCTATATTTTTTCATATTACTGATCCTGACATATTTCATCCATGTATATATGTCCATCAATGGTTCCCTGTCTTAAATGAAGGACAAATGGTGCTGATAGTGGAATTTATGTGTTGCACCGCACCATGAAGTCTATAAACCTGTGCTCACTTCCTGCTTAACTCAGCCTTCAATGATCCTTACAAGTTTTTGACTGAAATCAGGAGAGGCTGAAGGTCATGGTGAAGTCACACTCAGAGATGACCTGATTATGTGAACAAAAGAAGACCAGGCTAAATTTTGCTAGGTAGACACTCACATCCCAAACCAAAGCTGGATGATTCTACACACTCACACAAACACACACCCATCCCCCTGAACAGTGTTTTGGCTGTGGGCTGTTTTACTGACAGCCTCGTCATGCGCACTGCAGCCAGGGCAAGCAAATAAAAAATAAACATGAATAAACTAAAGTGACAGTCTCTATCAAAATTCACAGCTCATGAATTGAAATATATTGTATTTCCAAGAAGCGAGTCACTTCTGAATCAGCGTGTAGGGGGTCTGGGGTGATTAAGTTCCAGGAAATAAAGTGGGTCAGCTTTAAATGACATTTAGATTGTGCAAGCACCTCATTTGGGGCAAGAGTTCAGATTTCTGAGGCATTACTCAAAAAAGTAGTAAGGGTTATGTTTGTACTGTGAAAGAGTTCTCTGAATGTTCATTTCACTCATAATAGATGGGATTGAAATGTTAAAAATAGAAAGAAAAAATAAAACAAATGCATCTCCCAAATCAACCGTACAAACTTTTATCCTTTTATATTTAATAGAAATATTCGTATGCAGTGCTGTATAATGATCCTAAAAGATGTTGAAAAAATATTTACACAAAGGAGTAAGCAAAGCCAACGGTGACTATGCAGTGACAGCATTATAGGAAAACCTCACTTAGAACTAGAACCCCAAGGGACTCTTCTTCTCTGGTCCCCTTAGGGGCTACTTCAGAGGATCATGTACTTTACCTTAGCATCCTCCTGTGTTACACCAACCCCCTGCATGTCATCCTTCACTACATCCATGAATCTTTCCTGCAGTCTTCCTCTTTTCCTCCAGCTTGGAAGAACATCTTGAATATCTTTTGTCCAGTATATCTGCTATCCCTCCTCTGTCCAAACCATCTTAACTTTGTATCTTTAAATGTTTCTTCAGCTCTGCCACCTGTCCTTTTGTCAGTGCCAGCATCCTCAACCTACTCATCATAGCAGATCTCATTATCATATTGTATTTAGCTCATTGCAGCTCATATTTGCTGATCACATATCAGCAAACATTATACCTCATGCAGACTCCTGCTGACCTCAGCTGTCAGCCTGTCCATCACTACTGCAAAAAACAAGGGACTCAGTGAGAAAATGGTGAGGTGTGCAGTAGGGTTCATGTGGGGATGGGACTACATCAGGCATCTGTCCTCATACATGTCCTGCCCCAGCAACACATTTTTGTTTAAAACTGCCAGGTTCCTCATGCAGTACCACATTTCCTCTTTTAGTACTCTATCATATGTTTTCTTTAGATTCACAACGACACAGTGAAACTCCTTCTGACCTTCTCTATACTTCTTCTTCAACATCCCAAAGTCAAACCTTGTATTGTAGTTGTCATGGGCCGCGGCCCGGTGTCCAAGGAGCTGATGGGATGCCCACGCCCACGGGTGTGGCTGTCGACTCCACACCTGTATCCCATCCCAGGCGATCATCAAGTGGACTATTTAACCCAGCTCAGCCAGCTGCTCCACGCCAGTCCGTTAGTCACCTTTCAGCGGTAACGTGGCCCCACGTGAAGGTGGTTGTGAAATTCTGACTTGCTTTAAACAACGCTAATTCTTTCCTTGTGCGCTCAGGTAACCGTTTGGCGTGTTTTGAGCCCTCACCTGCCTGTCCTCCTGCCCACCTGGAGTTCGGATCACCACCGGTCTTCATCTCCTCTGTTTTCCCTGGAGCTCTCCTGCAGACCTTCACCCCTCCCTCCGGTTCCCATGGCCCAGCCTTGATCGTAAGATTAACAACTCTACCCTGCTTATGCTGTTATTTCCCCGTTCCCTAACTCTCTTCCTCTTTCTGTTGCAGCTTACCACAGTCCCGACTACAGCGTTCCTGAGTTGTTTACCTCCCGGTCCCTTGGTTTTCCAGTTAATCGGCATGTTTTCCTTTGACCCTTCCAGGACAACCTTAGTTAAAAATAAAGTTTATTTTGCGTGCACCTTGGCGTGTTGTCTCTGCTTCTGGGTCCAGCTTGTGTGCTGAACTACGGTTCATGACAGTAGTGATATTTCTTGGCAAGTCAAGTCACTCCTGATCATCACACTGATCATCTCGTCTTTTTAATTTATATTTTCGACAGCGCTTTGCCATAGATTCATGGTATAGACCGATGTTATCCCCTTATTCCAGCTTTACTTCATCCTTGTTCTTGAAAATCAGTACCACTACATTCTTACACATACTCTCACTTTCTAGGACTGGTTAAAAACCCCATCGTCTACTTTTCTAGGAGTTTCTATACTTCCACATGTTCATCATGTGGACCAGCTGCTTTTTTGCTCTTCATTCTTAGCTGCCTTCACTTCCTCCTTACTAATCCTCTGATGATGTCATGAATGAACTCAGAGAAGCAGGAAGTACAAAGTACTCCTTACATCTTCTCAACACACTTCACTTGTTAGTACAGCTGACTCATAGTGTTATAAATGTAAATTTTTAAATTTCTTCAAAATATGTGTGACTGCATTTGTTGTTGTGAATACCCCTTGAGTGAAAATGTTTTAAAATGTATTTGATGTCATATTTGATAATATGAATTATGCTAGATATAGATCAGTAAGGGAGAAACACACAGAAAATCAAAATTAACATTCATATAATATTGAATATGTATAGAGAATGGAGAGGACATTTGTACTTCATTTAAATACACTATATGGGCAGAAGTACTAGGCCCCATATAGACATTACACATACAGCAGCTTAATTTCTTTACAAACATACTCACACATGTGAAGAGAAGGTGACTGTGAAAGGATCAGGACCTCACGCAGTGTTCAGGTGACAGTTTGCAGTGCTTTTGTTTATATGACAACGTTTTTTCTTAAATTTCGATGTCAGGTCAGTCAGCTCTCCAGCTGCTTCCCCTCTCCACACCCCCTCTCCTCTCAGGTCCCTGTGTCACTGAAAAAGGGGAGCTCATGATTACTAAGTAATGTCAACTGCTTTGCCAGCCACCCTGGCACTGCCCCTTGAGCCTGCTCCCCCACTCTTTCACTGCAGCAGAGCCAGAGACCACAGCCCTGCTACATATCCCTACCGCCTGACTGAGGCCGGGACCACATCTGGCTGAACCGCGGGTAGGAGAGGAAATCGGCCACAACCACCTGCATCCCTGTGGACCACCTTGAACTTGAAGGGCTGCAAAAACAGATACCACCGTAGAAAATCCAGTGGAGTCCTGTGGCACTGCAAACAACAGAGGGTCAAGCCAGCGTTCCCAGTTACGTACGTCGTGAATGAACCTATGAATCATGGATTTTAAAGTCTGATTCAGCAGCTCCACCAGCACATCAGTCTGAGGGTGATGATGGTCTGAACAGATTTAACGCCCAATAATTCGTACATCTCTTTTAGTGTGCGAGATGCTGACTTGAGAGATGACCTGGAACAGTACCACACTCTTTGCTATAGCAGCACCAGAGGTGTGGACTCGAGTCACATGACTTGGACTCGAGTCAGACTCGAGTCATTAATTTCATGACTTTAGACTTGACTTGAAAAAATGTTCTCAGACTTGTGACTTGACTTGGACTTTTACACCAATGACTTGGGACTTGAATTGGACTTGAACCTGTTTACTTGAAAAGACTTGATATTTTACTCCAAATATAAAATTTAACATGCATATTATATAGAGATTGAAAATGTGACGTCATTCTCGGGTAGAACCGCAAAGGATTCTGGGAACTCGTGGCAAGCGGTACTAGCGCACGCAGGCTTTCAATTAAAATCAGTTATACAGCAATAAAAAGAAACACAAGAAGCTGTTGTATTATTAACTGCAATAGCCGGTCGCATGACAGCCACGGGAAGCCGACGGGTAAAGAGATCGGTTGTTATCGGATTATGTCGTTGAAGAGAAATTGTTCAAGCCATGTTTCCGAAGTAACAAAGACGCGACGGGTGGCCTGGATTGCAGCCATTCAAAGACCAAATACAACGTCCCAGAACACTCCAGCTCACAGGTTAGTCTGCTCCAAGCATTTACACAAAGGTCAGTGTTTTTTAGTAGTTAATACGTCATTTTCATAACATAATTAGTGATATAGGTTACAAGCAAGTCTGGCGCTGAACAGAAATTGTGGCGCTATGCTCCTTTATTTATTGTGCATAAATAGTAAATTATCCTGACACAATATTGCGTTTCGCTTCTGTTATTATGGTACATTGACAAAAACATATACTTTTATTCACAGGATAAAACAGGTTTTTTGTATCACTAATTGTCCAGTACGATTACAGCATACAGTATTATTGTCACTGCTACATTTCTGTGATGCTACCAGAAATTATTTCCACTACTAATTAATTACCGTTGAGCTCAAAGGTCCTATTAATAAACGGTTAACGAATGTGTATTCATGATGACGATTTGTGAGACTGGTAAACTTATGATACGTACGATGGTCTTTCGTTCTACACGGTGCATTTCAAGGTCCTGCACCCATCCGTCGGTAAACTGTACCTGGGCTTGTTGCAGTGACCTGAAGTTACTAAACTTCATGAGTGTGTGCACTCACTCCAAGAACCGTATGATTATAAATATGCATATAAATATGCTACGATGAGATAGCTGACTTCATCTAACTAGCAAATGTTGTCCAGGCTACGTTGGTGATTCAGTTTTTTTTAATGTGTATGATATTTTTGTCATGCGATTTTAAAGCTGGTCCTACAACCGCATCCAAGAATAACATGCAGCTTATCTCAGAACTGTCGGTGAAAATTATTCTTGGAGCTAGGTTTAATTGAGCTGCATTTTAAAGAGGTGCAATTTCACAATTTGTGTATATTTTCTAAGTTCACTATTTTGTCATGTGTTGAGAAAAACACAGATTTTAAAATTACATGGTCTAATATGTACATTTAGCATAACTGCAACATTATTTTTTCGTTTTGTTTTTTTTAAAGACTCGAAAGGACTTGAAATTCAAAATTTCAGACTTGTGACTTGACTCAGACTTTTACACCAGTGACTTGAGACTCGACTCTGACTTGCCTGACATTACTTGAGACTTGACTTGAGACTTGAGGATAAAGACTTGAGACTTACTTGAGACTTGCAAAACAATGACTTGGTCCCACCTCTGAGCAGCACTGCTTCTAGGTATCAAGTTGCATAATCCACCAGAACTAATACAAAGCGATATCCGTGTGTACTCCAGTGAAATGGCAGATGAGGTCCACAAGTGCTCAAACGGGACCTCTATTAATGGCAGTGGGTGCAAAGGCGCTTTTGGAATAGTAAGCAGGTTAAGCAGCTGACATGCCAGGCAGTGTTTTGCCTTTAAACTTTATAAGAAGAATGTCCCCATACACACATTTAATCCAATAATGCCTAAACCAAGGTTTGGTGAACCAGGGTCTGTGTGCAGCCCTTGTCCACCAAAGCTTGGCATATACCCCCTTGGCACCTTACTTTGAGGGTGGGGTGGGTGCTGGAGCCCCGGCAAAACTGAACACCAGTCCCACCTCCATCAGCCGATACTCCTGCCTCAGGTGCCCCAGCTGCCTGTACGTCCAGCATTCCTGCCCTGGCGTCTGTGCTGCCCTCTGTGCCTCATGTACAGTGCTGTTCACTCCCGGAACCTGGGGAGGCAGAATGAGCAGGAACAGGTTAGTTGATTGCAGCTGAGGCGAGGCCAGGGAGCTTCCTCCTCGGTGCTGGCATGGGAGGCTGCCTGCTGGACAGTTGGCCAAACCCTCCGCTTCCTCCACCCTGGCGGCCAGCTGATCCTCAGCCAGGGTGAACACAATTTCCAGGCCCCCTGGCTGATGGCAGCGAACCCATCATGGCGTTTCCCTGGGCAGCCCATCCATGAACTGTTCAAGGACCACCTTTGCCAGCAGGCGGGCCTCATCCTCCGTTCGCATGGGCCTGGAAGCTCCAGGATACAGCTGCAAGGTGGCTGCAGCCCGGGCCATCGGCTAGTCCTCCCCCTGTCATCCTACTGGCCTTGAACCGCCGGCGATGATTTTCCAGGAAGAGCATTTAGTATTGCCTGTGAGACATCCCCGACCACCCCTCGCAAGGCTAGCGGTAGCCTCAGAGCCACCGTCTGGGCCTACTCCAACAGTAGGGACAGCAGCAGTGCCCACTCTGTCACACGAGCCGCTCCAGCACCTGCACCTGCCGCTCCACCTGGTCCCACAGCTTGTCCAGCTGATCGCTCTGGGTTGCCGCCATCTCTGCCAGCAGCTGAATTGGCTGTGCAGGTGGTGTGTGCCTAAAGGTTGGACATGGCCAACTGGGATTCAACATCAGGACTGCAGGTGGAGTCACAGTGACAAAAGACAGAAGTGAAATAATAATTATCAGGTTGAAAACAACCACTTATGACATTTCCAGTGGCTTTGCACAGGGCAGCTGTCTTGGTCCATTACTTTTCTCATTATCTGTGCTACCATTTGGCATAAGATTCATTTCTATGGTTATGGAAATAATACACAATGATTTTTTTATGTCACTGTTACCAAATGAATGAACAGATCATTTGATTTTAACTTCACAAAAACCAAATATCTTTTTTTTTTGACGTAATAACAATTGCAACCTGATTGTTCTTTCGTTAGTCACATGAACTGAAGGGATAAAATATCAAAGCTTTCCTAGCAAAATAGCGAATTATCTTTCACAGTTGATTTTTAGGCCAACTAAAAAGTCTTAGACCTTGTCTTGAGTTGCAAACCCCACACTGATTTCATTACCAAGCCATCCTTTTTTATGTGACAATTTCATGATTCTCAGTATTTTGTTAATGCATGTATTCTAGTAGGGTTAATTATTGTTGGATTAATGCAACGCTCGCTCTGAAATGTCCTTCTATTACTCCCATGTTTCTTGTCTTTCTCCATGTCTAGATTTGTCTCTCTATCCTTTTCTCATATGATTTATGTTTTACAGGGTTCTTAGGATGTTTTATTTTATATCACTTCTCCTGTCTTTAAAATTTTATGGTTCTGAAGTCTTACTCAGATTTGGAATATCTGAATAACGTTGACTTGACTTGACCTTGTAGCAGAAGTGCAATAAAATATTAATGAAAGGTGTTACACCAAACACAACAACACACTGAGTGTGTGTATGAGCCAGTTAGAGTGTGTGTGAGACAGAGAAGCCAACATTAAAGCAATGTAGTCACCATATATTTTCATACTTGTTGACTCCCTTGTTTACAGTTTTCACTTAGGTAAAACCCTGCATAGCTAAGATAAAATACCTCCAAACTGTGGATCCTGTACAATTAGCTTCTTCTATGCTATGTTAGTGCTTTGCTAAAAACCAGTTCACAGCTAGCAATGTTGATGACATAAATAAAGAACAACATAATCTTTAATAGATCGGCTGATTTTTACAGAAAGGCAAGCAGAGAACATGTATTCAAATATATTAATAACAAAATATCACTGCTAAATTAAAAGGGTTGAAAAACATGTGGGAGGGTTAACTGTCAATATCTACAGGGGCATTCAAAATATTAACAAACAAGGAAGGTTGCTGTGTGTGAAACAGCTGGTTAAACTCAATACAACTGGTCTGAGTTCTTCTCACAGACACTAGCATAATTTATGGTGTCTGTCTTTGTATTCGTTTTCATTAGGACAGGGATGTGCTGCCAGCTGCTGATTGAGTGAGAAATGAGCTGGAATAATGTAGGAATTGCCAGTTCATTGGGAATGGGGGGAGGGGGGGGGACTACTGGCTAATGTACCAATAATAGCACAAGCAAAAGTTGTCCAAAGACTGGTTGTCCCGCATACTTTTCACACTGCCTCCACCTAGCAACAGAGCTCCTGACAGCCAGTCAGCCAATGAGACTGCCAGTATACTGTAAACACGCTCACAATCTGTATTATAAACTCTGATTGAGCCTGTACTTGTTTACCTTACCTCTTTTATTAAACTGGATTTGACGTGTCCTTTATACACCAAGATTTTCCTTACTAACATGCTAAAGGAGTTATTAAAAACTTTTTCTTACTGCATATCATCTAATCTAATCATACGTGCTGGCCAAGGTCACCAGTAAGGAAAAACTCTTACGATAATAAATTACTGAAGCTGCTTTATTTGCTAATGGTAGCACTGTTTTCACAAAGCATGATAGAGCCCGTGCTGCTTGTCTTGCTTGTCCCGACATAATGCCACTATTCGATGTATAGATCCTAATACTGGAGTATTGATCTTATTTAGTTATATTTAGGAGCTAACAGTTCGGAACCTCCGTATCTTATTCTAACCTGAATACCAAGTTGCAGACAATCTGGCAACAGGCAAAGAAAGACAAGAATAAATACACAAAGGATAATGAGAGGATGGGAAACAGGAGGGAAACACAGGTGGAGTCAATCAGACAAACAAGACGGGGCGGGAGCAAACTGAATACACTGACATGGGACACAGGATTGTCAAAGTGAAACAGGAAATGTGAGACACACGCTAAGACATGGACTTGGTACTGTGACCGGAAAAAGAAGCAGACATGAGAATATAGGCGACTGGGGAAGATAGAAAGGAAGGACAGAAGGCAGACACAGGAGACACATGAACATGAAGACAAGGGAGACAAGACATGAAATGTGGAATACAGGGAAGGCACAGAGTAAACACGAGGACAGAGAACTAGGATAACTATGAACCTAAGATAACTAAAACCATGAATAACAATAACCAAAGAGTAATAAATCAAAAACACAAAGAATGGGTCACCAGACTCAGGGACATGACACTTTCAGGGTCTAAGGAGTACATGAGCACACAAATACACAACCATTCCTTGATACTCAAGTAAAGCAATAGGTTACTTCATGTTTTTATTCTCACTAGACTAAATATTTATTTCAGTTGGCTCAAATTTTTACTGGAACACTATGTCTGAAGAAGGACAATGTAGAAAGCCACCTTCTCACACACTCAATTAACCCTTCGTAACCCATAATAAATTGTTTGTGCATACATAATTGACTCTCTTTTAACACAGACACAGTTGCTTGGACGGAAATTTAATTAATGCTGATTATTGGAGTCATGCAGGATTATTTGTTAAATGGGGTGTTCAAAATGAAGAAATGAAACTTTGAGAATTAAACAAGTTAAAGGAGGCTGCAAATCTATGTCAGATAAGCACCTGTTTAATGCTTAGCTATAGAAATCACTGCTAAGCATTAAGCTGTTTTTGCAATTACTGTTGTTTCTGTTCAATTCAATTCAGTTTTATTTAGTCGCCTTTATAATGTAAGGTAGACCCTACAATAATACATACAGAGAAAGACCCAACAATCATATGATCCCCTATGAGCAAGCACTTTGGCGACAGTGGGAAGGAAAAAGTCCTTTTTAACAGGAAGAAACCTCCAGCAGAACCAGGCTCAGGGAGGGGCGGGGCCATCTGGTTTGGGGAGAGAGAAGGAAGACAGGATAAAAGACATGCTGTTGAAGAGAGACAGAGGTTAATAACAAGTATGATTCAGTGCAGAGAGGTCTATTAACACACAGTGAGTGAAAAAGTTGACTGGAGAAGAAATACCCAGTGCATCATGGGAGTCCCCCAGCAGTCTACACCTATTGCAGCATAGCTAAGGGAGGATTCAGGGTCACCTGGTCCAGCCTTAATTATATGCTTTAGCAAAAAGGAAAGTTTTAAGCCTAATCTTAAAAGTAGAGATAGTGTCTGTCTCCTGAATCCAAACTGGAAGCTGGTTCCACAGAAGAGGGGCCTGAAAACTGAAGGCTCTCCATCCCATGCTACTTTTAAATACTCTAAAAAAACAACAAGTAAGGCTGCAGTCTGAGAGCGAAGTGCTCTAATAGGGTGATATGGTACTACAAGGTCATTAAGATAAGATGGGGCCTGATTATTTAAGACCTTGTATGTGAGGAGCAGGATTTTGAATTCAATTCTGGATTTAACAGGAAGCCAATGAAGGGAAGCCAAAACAGGAGAAATCTGCTCTCTCTTTCTAGTCCCTGTCAGTACTCTTGCTGCAGCATTTTGGATTAGCTGAAGGCTTTTCAGTGAGTTTTTTGGACATCCTGATAATAATGAATTGCAGTAGTCCAGCCTGGAAGTAATAAATGCATGAACTAGTTTTTCAGCGTCACTCTGAGACAGGATATTTTTATTTTTAGAGATGTTGCGCAAATGGAAGAAAGATAACATAAACATAAATATTCATTTACTTTGTTTTTAAAAAAATAAACTCATTTATTTTATAAATGAGTTTGTTTGTTTTTTGGTGTAGTGACAAATTACACCATGTCAATATTTATTTAAAAAAAAAAATCAGAAGCAGTCTGTGAGAAATGAATTTACTTACTTCCCGTTAAAAGGGAGTGTTTCTCCCCACCATCACAAAGTGTTTGCTTATAGGGGGGGTTGTTTGATTATTGGAATACGGTCTTTACCTTACAGTATGAAGTTCCTTGAAATGACTATTGTTGACTGAATTGAATATGTCTGTGTTTAGCTTTCCATGTGTACAGGGTCACACGAAAACCCTCTTGGATCCATTGTGGGTTGTTGTTCTCTCTTTTTTTCCCAAATGTATGTGTGTTGGTGTGTTTGTGTTTGTGCATGTGCAATGCTTTGATAACATGAAGAACATCACGGCTTCCAGCAGGTTCCAAACGAACAGGGTCAGAGAAAAAAAAGTGACAGAGAATGAAAAGAGTGAGTATGAAGGAGATAAAATGCAGGAAGGAAAGGTTCAAAGGGTTGGTGCATCCCATGGGTAAAACGTGAAAGGTGTGTCTGAAAGCTGATGGTTTACCTGAGGAGGATGACAAAGAAAAAGTGAGAGGAGAAAGACAGAAAAGGCACTGATGACAGATTAGTAAGGATAGATTGGGGACCGTTGGTCTGGAAAGATGAAATTAGTTTTATTTGAAAAAGATGAAATATGACGGAGAACTCAGAAAGACAGCTGTTGATTTTAGCATTCTGAGAGGACTCAACAGAATTCAGCTTCACAACATATTGTGGCTCTCCATCCAGAGACACACAGTCTGTGCATGGTGTGCTGTAAAAACTGTCCGCAGGTGTTGGCTCTAACTTTTTAGCCTTTAAACTCTTTACAGCAGCTCTGAAGATCTATGGCTGTCAGTGCCACCCCAAACTATGTTAACTGAGGCAAACAGAGCTCCCTGCTGCTTTACCCACTGAAACATATAAGATCAAAGAGAGTTTGAAATAATTGTATATAACTTTATATATACTGAATATTTATTTGTATATTCACAGTTTTCACATATTTGCAGTGTTGCAAATTTTAACATTTAATGAATTATACCTTTAAAAACCTTTTACCAGAATCAACAGCAAATGTATTAAAAGTGAAAATCTAAACAATCACATCGGGTGAATGAGCAAAAAACTTTATTTGTAAATTCAATTGAATTTATTTGTATAGCATTTATACATTCATCATATCAAGGTGCTTTATATTTTAATTTGAAGACCCTTCGATGTTGGAGAAAGAACCGTGATCAGGTAGTCACTTCTGGTAGTCATTGTATCATGGCATGAATGGATCAGTGTGACGTGATCCAGATTAATCGAAAGGGAAAGTTTGATGCCAAATATAAAAGTCGAGAGGCATCTGTGGATATAGTTCCATGGGAGACGGCCTGATAGCATCTCGGTTTGCCTCCGAAGTTTCAATTCAGTTTAATTCAATTTTATTTATGCAGTGCCAAATCAGAACAGCAGTCACATTAAAGAACTTTATATTTTAAGTTAAAGACCCTACAGTAATGCAATACAATAATATGACATTTGGATCGATAAACCATATGTAAACCAACACTGTTAAAGTACTCTCGCTCTCGAATGCTCTGTAGCACGCTTGTGTTGGCTTATAAGTTTGTTCAATCTAGCTTTTTTATTCAGCCAAGAACCTGGGCAAACCTAAATGCATATGATAAATGCAGACACCAGAAGCAAATGTTTTCCACAAAAACTGTTGTAACAACAAGTTTAAAACAAAAAAGAAACCTGAAAAACAGGGCAATGGAGGGGCTAGTAATATTAGGGTTAGTATTAGGGATGACTGAGCACAAAGAGCATAGCATTAGGGATTAGCATTGCTTTTGTTACACCAATGGCAGAAGGAATAATTTGCCATGGAATGAGTGGAAAGGTCAGAGTAGATATTTGAGCTAATATACACTGGATTAAAGCCAAGTATCCCACAGGAAGAACCAGCTGGAGCTGGAGAGCGTCGACAAAAAAATGGCATAGCAAAAAAATCAAAGTGGGTATAAAAAGAGGCAGAGGAGCAAAGGTAAACAGTGTAACCATAATAGTGTGTGCAAACACTCCTTATATGAAACTGCAAACATCAGGTTTGCTGAGGACAGTCAACATTACCACAGTATTATGTATTATGTTTATTATGTGTATGTCTTGCATCTAAAGACCTTCATCCAGTTTGTCCCACTCTTAAGCAAACCTCCACCTCTCCAGGCTCTCTTCAGCCTGCTCCCTATTATCACTATAGATCACTAAAGTCATCCGCAAATATCATAGTCCAATGAGACTCATCCCTGACCTCATTAGTCAACCTCTCCATCAACATCACGAACAAGAAGAGGTTCAGAGCAGATCTTTGATGTAAGACTACAAATACACTTCCCCATCTGGTTGAAAGGTCCACTGCCCTCTGTCCTAGATATTTCAATTCCTTCACAGGGATGTCATTGGGACCCACTACCTTTCCCCTCTCTGTCTCAGTTTCCACTCTCCGTCACTCTTATACACCACCCTATGTTCCTCCCTTATCTTGAAATACATTTTCAGTACAGCCATTTCTATCCTTTTTGCAAAATCACTATCTCTAGCTGTCCTTAAACCTTTCTCTCCTTAATGACATACCTACCAAAGCTTCCTCATCACCTTTGCACCTTTGAGCTACATGTCCACTGAAGTCTGCTTCAATCACCAGCCTCTGCCCCTGGGAACACTCTCTATTACTTTACTATCTATTACTTCATTCAATTTACTCCAGAAATTGTTCTTCTGATATCAAACCTTTATGCACTGACAACATTAAACACCACCCCTTTAATTTATGCCTTCGATCTCATGATTCTGTCTGACACTCTCTTCATCTCCATAATGCTCCACAATGCTCTCTTTCTTTAGTAGTCTGTGTCTCTAAATTTAAACTCCTACCCTTCCTTCTCTCTCTCTGCCTCTTGGCTTCCCGTCCCCATTTTCATTTTCTTTGTCTTCAGGCAACATGACCAAATTTTCCATGGGCACCCTGTTGGACAACAACTGGCGATTGTTATTGACACGAGCCCTGACCAATCCCATAAATGTCATTCCTGATTATTTGTATATTTCATTTGTTAAAGACTTGAGGCCGGATACCCCACCCCCAAACTTCTGAAGTTCTTTCAGATTGACTGTTGAGTTCTTTGTCACCTCTCTGACCAAAGCAATTGTTGTGCAGTTCCTCTATTTGACACACGGCTGTGGTCAAACAGAGGTGTGTCTATTTTTTACCTGTGACATGCCCAGGATGTATAAAAGCTTTGATGGTCCCTGCCACCCACCCACCATAACCCTAAGTTAAATAAGCAGTTAAAAATGGTTGAATGGATTCTGAAATCACATTTTCACTTTGTTATGAAATGTACCGAGAGGAAAAAACATCAATTTATAAATGAACCTTAAACATTTATAAAAAGTTAAAGGACTCTGAATACATACAATTTTACATATCATTTATCACCAGCAGTACCTTTATATGAGTACTAGAAACCATTGCATATCTGAGAAGAAAATCAATTGAATAGCTATCCATCTTCAGTGTGAGATAAAAATGAAAACATGCTTTCTGCATTTTACAAATGTGCATGACCTCCACACCAAAAGGGAAAATGGCCTCAGCCCTCGCCTTAGTAGAGGAAAAGGAAATGCTCAGTCTTTGAGAAACTGAGCCTGATTTGTGCGTACCTTTACATAATCACATCATACAGCTAACTGAACTGCAACCTCAGTGCTGCATCAATGAGAAATATTCAGGAAAAAGAGAAAATCACATGTGAACCATGCATTACTTGCCACCCATATTTATTGAAAGAATACAGCTACTACTTTGTAGTTACAAATAAATGACTGGAGGCAAAAACCAAACACCATGACACTACCATCGAATTCTGTGCCAAACTGGCATTCTGTCACACAGCAGTAGCTCAGTGTCTTTGCCAAGAGCTTGGTGTATTTCTTTAAGAAACATCAGTGAAACATCGACTGGAAAAATAAGTTAGAACGAACAGGGCCAGTAGTCAGTACATGACCTTCTTCTGGTCCAAATAGATAGCTCTGTCATCTACAATGTGTGTGTGTGCTTGCAAACATGTTTGTGAGAAAGTAGTATTACCCAGTATTCTGCCACCTCTGTTACACCCCACCCACACTCTTTTTCTCTTTCTCTCCATAATAGGTCTCATATTCAAGTGTTTATTCAAACTGTGAATGGTGGAAGTTAAAGAGAAATGGACAAAGTGAAAGTCAATGCATTTTGCTCGATATCACAAAGCAGTTACAATGCTCATTTGAGGCAGCAAAGGTTTGAGCTGATGGAGAATTGATGTAATAAATGGTGGTCATAATGCCTTTGTCGAACACCTAATGACACAGGCTACATGAGATCAGGCCAGTGAGCACCAATGGAAAACACTTGAAAAGTGTTGCAGCACTTTTTCAGTGAATGTGTGAAATGTGCAGAAGTGCTAGTTGATATAAATTATGAGGGTATCTTTGCTGTTCCGAGGATTGCGCTCTTCTGGACAGATTTTGAATGTTGTTGATCTGCTGGAGCCACTCACCCAGCTTGGGGGCCACTGCACCGAGTGCTCCGATTACAGGATATCTCTAAAAATAGTAGTAGTAGTGGTAATACACAGAGTACACTGTGGCGGGTTGTGGTTTGTGGTGTCGGAGGAGGCTGACTCACACACCTGATCTCATCATTTAATCATGTCTCCCCTCTAAAAGATGTTTTTGCTGGACCTGAGGTGAAGGGTGTGTGTGGCGTGTGCTACAGAAGCAGGGCAGCTGGGAAGCTGCACAGCCAATAAAGACGTGCAAAACTGCAATGCTGCTGTTGTCGAATTCGTTATTGTCACATACACACAAACACAGAAACCAAAGGAAAAAGAAATCCTGCAATAAAGCTTCTGTAAACATCCCTGTATGTCTGATTCACCTACTTCATCCCTCTGCGTGACATTTCTTCTTTAGCTTAAATACACCAGCCTTACGTGGATCAGTGTTAATCCATATAGGAGTGTTGTCTTCCCACGTTAACACATAAAACTGTGCCATCACAAGACCTATAGCATATGTCTGATAAAGTGGTGCAGTCAGTCCTAATGACAAGTTCACATGTGCCACAGTCAGCTGTCAAAAGGCTTCTCCAAGCATTTCTATTTATCATGTACATGACACTTCCCCCACTAGTAATGTATTCTACCCCCTGCTGCTCTGTTTATGCAGTGTTCGCATTCATGGTGATTTCAGATCGCTGCTTTCTGGGTGTCTATCACAGGGGACAAAGAACAGCTAAACTGGATTGTTACTCTCTGCATCAATTTTCTCCTGACGTTATCATTTCAGCACTGCTCGGCTCTTTCATATTCCCGTTCCCTCTCCCCCTCTCCCTCGTGGTTTCATTTCCTCTCCGTCATCCCTCAAACACATCTCTTTTCTTTGCCTTTTACGTGTCCTGACCTCTTAAAATTTCCCAGCATCTATGTCTGCTGCCACCACAGTGTGTGTGTGGGGGGAGGGGAATTGGAGGGCTGTTCATATATATATATATACACACACACACACACACACACACCTGCTGTGGCTGTGTAATATTTAATCCAGTACAGTTCAACTGATGCTCACTGCTGGCACTTTATCTCTATACATGGCTTGTTACACTGTTGACTAAGCAAAGAAAAAAAAAGACAAAATAAAAAAAACAGAGGCACTAACATCGTGCCAGTGCACTTGAAAGTCAAAGAACAAAGACTTGAGGTACTGTTGAAAGGTCTGTCAGTGGAAGATATAAGGGTGTGGGTGCAAGACGAGGGGAAAAGGCCTCTGAGGTAAAAACATCTGATTGAAGGTGAGACTTGAAACACAACAGTCAGGGTGGAAAAGACAAAGCATAGCAGAAAAAAAGCAAGAAACGCAGAAGGAGAAGGCTTTTTTTGGGGTGAGGAGTCGACTGGAGGCGAAAGCTGTGATCCTATTTCTCTCTCTTCATGACACACTTCATGAGTTGCCAAATTAGACGTGGAAGTTATGAAAAAGCACTTGAACAGGCAATTATTTTCCCCTCGTGAAAATCCCTGTGTTAGTGTCGGCTTATTAGGAGATGAATGTGCCTGGCATTTAGCTTGTTGTGTGTTGCTCAAATGAATGGAGAGAGCTTTGGAGGGACTTTATTAGTCTCTGACACGCAAAACGCACTCACATGCTGCTTCAGAGATTAAAGGGTGTGAGAAAACTGGAAACCCATAAGCACCTGAACGTGTTCAGAACCCATTGTCTTCTAAATAAATGTATATACTCCTCATTTGTTTTCCATTTCTAAGAAACCATAATTACTACCTGGATTAAATTTACTAATGGGCAAAATACCTGACACCACAATATAAGAACTACTTCCTGGTTATCAGATTTGTGCAAAGAAAACCCTTTGTTTATTCTCACCCCCAGATTGAAAAATGATCGTTAGGTTTAGGTTGTGCTTTAGCCACATGCTATTCAAATCAGTTCATTTCACTTTCATATATATATATAGCACCAAATGATAACAATAGTTGCCTCAAAGCCTTTTATTCTGGTATAACGGTAAAAACCACACAATGATAGAGAGAAAACCTCAGTCAAATAACCCCTTTTGACCCCCACTTGGCGACAGTGGCAAGGATAAACATATTTTTAACAGGAAGAAACCTATAGAAGAACCAGTCTGAAGAAGGAGTGGCCGTCTGCCATGACCAGTTAGGGGTGAGGGGAGTAAGACAAGACAAAAGACACACTGTGGAAGAGAGCCAGAGATTAAAAATAACTAATGATTAAATGCAGAGTGGTAAACAGTTTAGTTTCAAAAACTAAAACATCTTACCTTTAAAATCCAATGTCTCACTGGCATCTTGTTCTCAGAGTTCTGCTGTTATAAAATATTGCATCTGGGCAAATTAAAGAGGTGAACGTTTATATAAAAGCATAAATGTAAACCTAACCCTATCCCTATTTCTCCTATGTGTCCAGGCATGTAGGTGCAGAGGTCAAAGCTGCTGACTGAGTTCAAATTCCTATTTTGCCTTGCATGTTAGGGAAATTGGTGAATGCAGATGTGAGAATCATCAGTAAGAAATAACATAATAAACAAGTAAAAGTCAAATTCAAATTAAAAGTGTCTGAATAAATTGGAATGTACACTTTTATACCTTTTTGTAAATTGTCAACAGAGGTTCAGGGTTTATTTGTTTAAGGTACAAACCACATGTGTACAAATAGATACCCCCTTCAAGGGTACCAGAGCATGGCACCCCACCTTATATTGTAATGACCCACTGACAAGAAGTTGTACCTGTAAAGGTATAAAAACTTTGTAAACATTTCTTTAGCGTTTTGTCCATTTTTCTGCAAAAGGATCAACAACAACATGAAAAATCTGAGGAACTGCTTGCACAAACCATAAAGCATATATTTCTTTGGCAAATGTTAGCTTGACTAACATCATTAATCACTGCATTTGAACTGCTGTAGCCAACAGACTTTATTGAGGTTGCTGGTGGGTCTAAAATAACCGATCCAATGCTGAAATGTCCTAAAATGCAGTGGTTGAGGGTGATAAAGCCCATGCTTTGTGGTACACATATCTTGTAACTGAAAGTGGTATAGCTATGTTATATTCGTTCTTCAGCTATAGTGTGCACAGAAGTATTGAAAAACCTGGAAAATACTTAAATCATCCTGAAGATGCTTATGGTGAAACAAATACCTGCTTATTTAAAAAAAATGTCTATGGGGACCCATAATAAAGCTTACAGTAGTGTAATAGGCCCACTGGGAAGGTGTAGCATATTGAATAACGTATTTTAGATCACAATTTCTTCAGTCTGGGCAAAAAGGGAAGACATTGTTCAGAAAATTGCTGAAAGCTCACAGAGGGCCTTTCTGCCTCTTAAAACTTGACATTTAGGAGAATCACTAAAAAAAAAAAGATGATTGGAGTCTTTGTTCAACTGATTTGTATGATGCGAACATGTTCCTTTATCACAGAACTTATGGGAAACCTTGCCATACACATACAGGTTATGTAATCACAACCCTCTATAGTCATATTATAAGCAGAATAATTCCCAGGTTGTGATGTCAGAGAGACAATTCACTTTTGGATTTCTGCCTGAAAAATAAATAGGTTCTGTACCCCCTTTTACTGCAATTTCCATTTCTAATCATTTTGTTCAGGAGAGCTTATGCTGATTAATTTAATACGATGCAAACTAAGTATGTCAGACACTTTGAATCCAAGAATGAAATTAAGAAATCAACAGGGGTCTAAAAGAACCTCAGGAAATGTCATGCTGTAATAGCGGAGAAAATAAATGGGAACTGCATAATCATAAAAGTGCAGGGCAATATTTCTGAAGTACACATACTATTGTGTGTGTGTGTGTGTGTGTGTGTGTGTGTGTGTGTGTGTGTGTGTGTGTGTGTGTGTTTATTTGGTTAAATCTTTCTTTGTTGGAACAACAATTCTTGGCATTAAATCTTTTAAAGCCAGTTTATTTCCCCTAAATCTATAAGGATCATTTGGAATGACCAAAGCAGCAGTTCCACTTCCATTGCTGAGGTCAGCAATATTAGATCTATAATATAATGAAGAAGTTATAGTTTTCACTGTGGACTGTAAATGAAGCAATCAAGATGTCAAGATGTGCAGGCTTTCATATTTAATTCAAGTAGTTTAACAAGAGTATTAACTGTTTTGAAGTTACAGCCATTTTTATTGCTAGTCCCCTGTTTCAGAGGCTTGAGATGTTCTGCTACACCTTCATGCAGTCTAAAAAGTTAATTCAAGGGATATTATGAACATTTTTCATTAAGTGAAAGTCTGAATTTCAATCACATCTTGATTGTTTGATTTAAAATCAAACAGCAATGGTGTTTAGAGGGAAAGACCTCAAAAACTGTGTCGTTGTCCAACAAACAAAACTGTCTTGACATCCATAGAAGACAGAGGTGATGGATGATTGTAGGATCTTTTTTTTGCATAGTAAAAAAAATATCCCTTCACAACAGTCTAGCAAGCGAAGTGAAAAACACTCTTGTCAGCATATTATCATTCAAGTCTACCACAAAGAAAAGACTTAATGAAAGAGAATTCGCCACAATCAGTGATCAGCTTGACATGCAGAAACACCAGATTAGACCAAAAATGACCTAAAACCATCAACGTGGTTCTGGAACAACATTTTTTGGAAAAATGAAACTAAGATTAACCTGTACTAGTTTGATAGGAAGATAAGGCTAAGGAGCTAGCTTAGAAGCTGACTGGCCAGTACTTTATAGTACAGACGAACAATGAGTGCAAACCAGGGTTTTTCAAGGTGAAGAAGCAGAAATATTCTGCAGTGGCTAAGTCAATCCCCTGAGCTCAACACAATTGATTATGCATTTAATTTGCTGAAATAGAAGCATAAAGCTCTGTCTCTCCAGAGTAGCCGGGGCTCTTAAGTCCATAATCTTTGTTTAAAGCTTTTGTTTACATTACATGAGTTCATGATACTGCTCAGGAAAGGAACTGAGCTGTTGCACCAACAAGAAAGAAAGCATACAGTTAAGGAGAAATCAGGGTTACCCAACAGTTGTAACATTAAATAATATGAGACAAATGGACTTAAGAATGAATGAGATTAGCAATAGCAGCAATTTCTCAGCTGACCGTCAATATTAAGAAGGCATTTTTGTGGAAATAACAACCCAGAACAACAATGGAGCATAAGGAATGCTGGCTAAGAAAGGAGGAGAGGAAATGTCCAGTAATGTTAACATGCTGAAGCACAGGGTGTTTCATTGAGAATGTGGAAAATACAGTTTAAAAAAAAAATGCAAGCCAAGGCCCTTTGGTAACATTGCTTTCCTGTACTCTAAATTACATTCCCAGTTTGCTTTTACAGAAGCAAAGGACAAAAATGTCTTTTGAATGACATAAAATATGGATCCTGAAAGAGAATAGAAGACATTAGTGCAGTACTGAAAGTAACTGTAATGATGGTTGTAAATAAATTATTCTAGTTACAATGATAGAGGGAGGACATCTGAACCATTCAGATGGAGTAGTTATTTTTAGCTCCAGCTTTGTGAGACAGAGAGAGGGACTCATACCCATCCAATGACAAACATTACATATTACAGTATTTGTCTTACATGTCCTTGGTCAGGAGGCTGTCTCATGCCATGCTTTTAACACACACACAAACACACTGCAAGCACAAACTACATCTTTGCTCCCTGCATATGTCCTTGGTGAGCAGGCTCAGCTGTTAGATCACAGGGCTGGAGGATAACATGACACACAAAGCCTTTAAGTCTATTTAAATGTTCATAGGGTGCCTGACAGTGGAGAGACGGTGTGTACATGTAGGAAGTGTGAGTGTGCGTGAATGACAGCGCATGGGGCGTATGTGAGAGAGAATCTGCATGTTGTCGCTGTCTGAGTCAGCGTGAGCATGCTTTGGTGCCGACTTTGAAGCTTAGACTTAGTAATTCTTGTGTGTCAGGTGTGTGTATGCATGTGTGCATGTGCATATGTGTGTCTGTGTGTGTGTTTATGACTTCGGAGCAGACCGCTGGCTCAGTCTCAGTGGACTTCTGAGCCACTGAGCTGGCACAGTGTGTGTCAACGGAATATAGTGATTTGAAACACTGGAAGTTGGTGGACATGTACACACAGGTGCAATCTCTTGGAACACACACACTTCACGTGCTTGGAAGTGTGTGCTGTATTTACAACAGTCTTGAGATAGTCACAATGTTTTATTTATGAAAAACAAACCTGGAAAAAGTTTGGGCGATGTATGAAATGTAAATAAAAATAAACCTCATAAACCTACAAACCAATACTTCATTCAGAATACAACCTTTAAAACAAACCTAACATTCTATGTGTGAAAAAGAAAGTCTCATCTTTATAAAAAATAAAAAAGTTCATGGCAGCAACACATCTAAAAAAAAAAAATTATGGAACCAACGAAAGGAAACAGCATCTAATTAGATTAACTGGCAACAGGTAGGGATCATGACTGGGTATAAAATGAATGTTTTTCAGAAGATAAGATGTACTTAGGGTCACCAGTTCACATCAGAATGATTTTCCTTGATGTAAAATTGTGGAGACTGTAAGTATTTCATCATGTACAACACATAATATCACCTAAAGATTCCAAAATGTGGAAAGATCTCTGTGCACAAACAACAAGGCCAAAAAAATCAATATTGCATGATGTGATGAGCGCCTGATGGTATGGGGGCATAACATTACCCATGGAATTGGCAGACTGCACATCTGGAAAGTGCTGAAAGGTATATGCAGGTTTGGAGCAACATAACCTCCTATCCATACTAATAAAAGTAATGATATCTTAGATTTGTATACCATCTTTTTCAGGAAAGGCTTTGCGTATTTCACCAACACAATGCTAAACTAGTCGCATGCAGTCTAGACCATTCACCAATTGAAAACATTTAGCCCATCATGAAGTTAAAGAAATATGACAAAGAGGACCCAGGACTGTTGAGGAGGTAGATCCCTGTATTAGACAATATCCCGTTCCTGGAAGTCCAGGAACTAGTCTTCTCAGCTCCCACATGTTTACAGACTTTTGTTAAAAGAAAAAAGAATGCTATTTTACATGAAACTCATTATTTACACTTAATATAAGGTCCTTAATATAAGCACAAGACAAATTATTTTTATATTAATTTTAGAATTATTAAAATAAATCAACTACTTGGTAAAAGTTAAAGAGCAAGTTACTCTCTTAGATTTAGGGTTTAAGCACCAAAATGACACAAATGATGTAGAAAACAGAAACTACTTTGGCAGGGTTAGGCAAGAGAAGCTATACCTGAACTGAGAGGGGTAAGAAAACCCGATTTAATTGCCTGCAATCTACAGAGGTGTGATTTCACACACTGTAACTACAGACACTGCTGTTTTCCAGTCTTTGTTTTCTTGGTTTCCAGACATTTAAAACCATCCAGAACATGTGTGGTACAGATACTTTGTGAAATACACTAGATCCATACATTGGTGGTGCTGGTAACAGAAACATGTCGTTGTCTACAAACAGACAGATTTATGTCTAACGTTTTGGTTTGAAAGGGGGCTGAAGCCTGCACATTTGTTGTGCTAGTATGCATGTGGGTCTTCCCCTGCTTACAGGGAACAGCACTTACTCAGTCAGCCTGATAAAGAGAGCATTATGGAAGCAATCCATTTGTCTGGAAAAGGCTTGCAGATGAAATAGAATAGCCGGGCTGCTGGGGGAAAGAGAATACAATTTGATGCATTAGTCAACGTGTCAAAAATTATTTTTCCAATTTGTTCTGTGGAACTTTAGGGGAGTTAGAGCGGGCATTTGTTTTGAGAGCAGCCAGTGAAGCCCAGTGGTGCTGAGAGAGATGGAGGGAAGAGAAGAAAAGAGGGTGAGGAAAACTGGCAGAGACATTATGCTTGAAAAGTTGCACTAGGCAAGGTTTTTATGTTAAAAACGCCCAAGTCATAAACTAGGGCCTGGAAGAAAAACTAAACAAGCTTATCCTGCTAATAACACAAGATTGACCCTGATTAGAGCAATTTGCATACTTTAAATTTTTCTATCTTTGTGTTAATATTTGCATGTTTTTGTCACGGTTTGCCGGGGCAAGCCGTGTGGAATATGAAATAGGACCCAAAATGCGGCAGCTCTGGTGCAGGTGAGTGTTTATTTGACAACCGAAAATACAAACAGCAATGGTGTGGGTACCATGAAACAGGAAAACCTAAACTGGGTAGAACTAATAACACAAACCAGAAACGAGGATGCAGGGAGGTCCGGGGAAATACATACGGGAAGACGCAGGGAGACCGAGGGGAAACAACACAGACGAACCAGCGATTACCAAGACAGAAAATACAACTTAAATACACTCAGAGAACACGGAGATTACACACAGGTGGGAGACACAGCTGGGAGTGATTAACATGATGAGACCAGGGAGGCAAACTGAAAACACTCACATAAGACGCAGACCTTCACAATAAAACAGGAACACACGGGGGGGAACAGGGTAAACACCAATTAGAGAACCGAACCAAAATCGCGAAGAGAAAACACAAAACGCTGGGTCAAAAGGACCCAGGATCATGACAGTTTTATTTTTACTGCCAGATACTGTTGAAGCGCTAGTTTTTGAGGCACTCCATGAATTGAGATCATGTCTTTGAAGCCTTGTTTTATTTATTTACTATCATGGGAGTAGGTTTCATTTGAGCATTTAGAGGGACACGTTAAACTGGTGGTCTGGGAGTCTTGCCCCGGGAATTTTTTAAGCTTCAAACACTTTATTTTCTGCATTCAGGTGATTTCTTTAACAGACATAAGTACCTTTCCTACATTTATCTGCATTTCCCACATTTCTTATCTGTGGAAAAAGAAATCATAAAAATCATGCACAAGTAAACTTTATATATACGTGAATAGAAAACAGCAAGTGTCCATGTCTAACTTTTAAGAACAAACTGAATCTATCTGTAGCCAAAAGGATGCTTCATATCTCAGTGTCATTATAAAAGTGTGTGCTTTTAGAAATGACTCAGTGAGGATCCCAAGTTTAACACACTTCTGCACTGAGCTTATATATGGCTTATTCCGCCTCAAGTCAACACAGTTGTAGAACTTTTTCTGCTTGACAGTCTTTGATTTGCATAAAAGTTTAAACATATAAAATGAGTGATGTGAAATCTTAGCTTCATATATCAAACACTTATATATGTATTTTAAAAATGGTCCGTCAGCCTGAAATTTTCACTGCCCTTTCTTACCATTAAAGTGAGTAAAATCTCCAATTCACATCGGAACACACAATCAGTGACAATGACTGAAAGGTATATTTCACAAAAATACAAAAAGAAGAATTTTATGTTAAAATCGTTTTAAATGTTTTCGTCAGCTTTCATGTTGAATTGAACAAATCTTACAAGCTGTACTACAAAACCCAAATATCCATAGATACTATAATATCAAATAGATCTGGCTGCAATTTCTTGTTTTGACAGTACATTTCACAGTGATTCATCGCTCTCTTGCTATATATTTTCTCTAAAATGTGTAATAACAGAGAAGCAGAGAAACAGAAAAAGAGCAAGGTGAGAACAAAATAGAATTCAGGCTATAACTGTATTTGTTCCTTATTTCATTTAGTTACTCTCAGCAGGCGGGCACAGAGCAATTACGTTGCAAATATTGAGCACGTTTGATGAGGACACATCTCCCTCCAGATACGACTGCAGCAATCAGGAACAGCAGGGCGCTGACCTTCTCCCAGCAGGGCGTCGATGAGGCATCGCCGACATGTGAAGACTGACTTTTTTAACTAGAACACATCTGGAAGTCACATTTTATTATTTCAGAAATACTAAAGCACACTCAAGCACTGCGAGTGATTTGGGCCTTTTCAAGTTGTGTGTTTTGCTTTGAAGAGCCAATCTAAAACCACCGTACAGCATGGAGAAACGTGCTATACTACAGGCCTTCTTCACAGAATTTTTCTCTGTCGTTCTGTGTGTCACATCTGTGTTTGTGTTAGTTTTGGGGGGTTTGTGTTCTGTTTTGTTCATCCTTCTCAAGTATGGTTTTTATGAAAGGATGCTGCAGCAGCTTACTGTTATAATGGCCTTATGTCCAATTATTTTTGCACTTGACTATGAAATAGTAGATCACTACTGAGAGACGAATAATACATACAGTGCATGAAGTAATAATAAAAACTCTTGATGTCCTACTACGCAATCCTGTGAGACAAAGCCTGATCCAACTCTCTGTACACTGATGACCTTAACTCTAAATGTCTTTATACACCGTGCGTGTAGAGGCGTGTTTTGGATCAAACTCAGATTTTCCAATTTTTTTGTCATGTCTGTTGTCCTCTGTCTGCCTCACATTAAAGGGTGAGTATGTCCCAGAACAGAGCCACACTGTTGGTATACAGTGGGGCAAAAAAGTATTTAGTCAGCCCCCGATTGTGCAAGTTCCCCCACTTAAAATGATGACAGAGGTCAGTAATTTGCACCAGAGGTACACTTCAACTGTGAGAGACAGAATGTGAAAAAAAAAATCCATGAATCCACATGGTAGGATTTGTAAAGAATTTATTCGTAAATTAGGGTGGAAAATAAGTATTTGGTCAATAACAAAAATACAACTCAATACTTTGTAACATAACCTTTGTTGGCAATAACAGAGGTCAAACGTTTACTATACGTCTTTACCAGGTTTGCACACACAGTACCTAGTATCTTGGCCCATTCCTCCATGCAGATCTTCTCGAGAGCAGTGATGTTTTGGGGCTGTCGCCGAGCAACACGGACTTTCAACTCCCGCCACAGATTTTCTATGGGGTTGAGGTCTGGAGACTGGCTAGGCCACTCCAGGACTTTCAAATGCTTCTTACGGAGCCACTCCTTTGTTGCCCGGGCGGTGTGTTTTGGATCATTGTCATGTTGGAAGACCCAGCCTCGTTTCATCTTCAAAGTTCTCACTGATGGAAGGAGGTTTTGGCTCAAAATCTCACGATACATGGCCCCATTCATTCTGTCCTTAACACGGATCAGTCGTCCTGTCCCCTTGGCAGAAAAACAGCCCCATAGCATGATGTTTCCACCCCCATGCTTCACAGTAGGTATGGTGTTCTTGGGATGCAACTCAGTATTCTTCTTCCTCCAAACACGACGAGTTGAGTTTATACCAAAAAGTTCTACTTTGGTTTCATCTGACCACATGACATTCTCCCAATCCTCTGCTGTATCATTCATGTGCTCTCTGGCAAACTTCAGACGGGCCTGGACATGCACTGGCTTCAGCAGCGGAACACGTCTGGCACTGCGGGATTTGATTCCCTGCCGTTGTAGTGTGTTACTGATGGTGACCTTTGTTACTTTGGTCCCAGCTCTCTGCAGGTCATTCACCAGGTCCCCCCGTGTGGTTCTGGGATCTTTGCTCACCGTTCTCATGATCATTTTGACCCCACGGGATGAGATCTTGCGTGGAGCCCCAGATCAAGGGAGATTATCAGTGGTCTTGTATGTCTTCCATTTTCTGATGATTGCTCCCACAATTGATTTTTTCACACCAAGCTGCTTGCCTATTGTAGATTCACTCTTCCCAGTCTGGTGCAGGTCTACAATACTTTTCCTGGTGTCCTTCGAAAGCTCTTTGGTCTTGGCCATGGCGGCGTTTGGAGTCTGACTGTTTGAGGCTGTGGACAGGTGTCTTTTATACAGATGATGAGTTCAAACAGGTGCCATTCATACAGGTAACGAGTGGGGGACAGAAAAGCTTCTTACAGAAGACGTTACAGGTCTGTGAGAGCCAGAGATTTTCCTTGTTTGAGGTGACCAAATACTTATTTTCCACCCTAATTTACGAATAAATTCTTTACAAATCCTACCATGTGAATTCATGGATTTTTTTTTCACATTCTGTCTCTCACAGTTGAAGTGTACCTCTGGTGCAAATTACTGACCTCTGTCATCATTTTAAGTGGGGGAACTTGCACAATCGGTGGCTGACTAAATACTTTTTTGCCCCACTGTATATTATATAGAGCCACTGAGCAGCAGGGAAACGCAAACTTCCTCAAAGACAAGCCAGTAGAAGAGGAGATCGAAGCCAGGTATATAGAATCTTCAGTGAGCCTCACATATGAATTACAGATAATTAAGACATTCAGAA
Organism: Copadichromis virginalis; assembly: GCF_057382275.1. Taxonomy (NCBI): domain Eukaryota; kingdom Metazoa; phylum Chordata; class Actinopteri; order Cichliformes; family Cichlidae; genus Copadichromis; species Copadichromis virginalis. The sequence goes on from NC_140619.1 coordinate 15,344,150, forward strand.
TGATATTTTTGTTCAAAATGAACATAAATAGAGGTGACTGGAAACATGCCTGTTGGCAGTGTAAAACTAGACTAATTTTGTTCATGACTGTAACGTGGTGGTGCTGTGAGGTTCAGCACCAGCAGGTTATGCTCATACACACTTTATGACGATGTGTATGAGCGTATGTGGCCATTTCCTTTAAAATCATTGCGGCATGGCTTCTTTCTTTCACACACTCCCACTTCCTCCCGTTCTCTCCTTCACACTCACTCACACACAGTACACTCAATTACGCAGCACTTGATCATCAAGGCTTCACATATAACACCCTCTCATCGCCTCGACACTCGCTCTCCATCACACGTACACACTGGCACTACTTAATCATCACATACCACGCAACACACACACACAAACCACACACACTTATCAGCCTCTCATCATTTAGAGTGGTGTAAAGTGGGTTGGAGTTGTGATATTAGTTTCATTAAAGCAGCCGCTAATTACCGAGGCCTGAGAGACAACAGAGGAAACAATAATATGAGGAAATGTGGACATGAACTCTTCGGAGACTCTGAGATTGCTGCGTTCTACACCAAGTGGCAGCTGATGAGCGCACAGACATAAATACAAAAGCTTGGGAGCTTACACAAATTCAATCATTTACATACACTGTGCGCCACCTTTAAAATATGCACACACCTCCTCCTATATCCCATATATATTAGGAGTCTGAAAATTAAAGGGCAAAACGGTCTAATGTTCACACGGTAAAGTGTCTGTTCCTGCCTCATTTAAATAATGTTGAACTGACATATTTTTCTAAACATAAAGTTACTGCTTCATAAAGTTGATACCACATACAGCATGGACATGGTTGGTTGGTCTCTGCAGTCCCATTTCGAAAGCTCAACATGAGGATTTTTTTTCCATTGCCATCTTGGCAACCTTTGGTACCTCAGCCAAATCTCCATTATGAACAAGACTTGCAAAATAGACATTTTATTAAAAACAACCCCAAATGAGTGACTGGGCCAATAAACTCAGCAGGAAAGAATTCACAAAAGTCAAGCCAGAAAGCTGTGTTCTAATGGAAATATTTTGAAACTATAGACATTTGATGGCTTTCAGATAGAAAACAGGTTACTTGATTTGACATTTCATACTGGTTACGGTTGGTATCTACATACCGATGTTACTACCAACCAGTGTTGGGGAGTAACGGAATACATGTACCGGTGTTACACAGTTAAAATACAAAATATGAGTAACTGCATTTCGTTACAGTTAAAAAGGTGGTATTCAGAATACAGTTACTTTGTTGAAATAAATTGATTACATGGCAGTCCTTTCCTATTTCATATGTTAGGCTATGTACTCTTTTGAAAAATTCCACGCCGGTGTAAACCTGAACAACACACAAATTAAGAGGCTCTAATGCCTGTGTCTCAATCTCGCGGCCCAAGTCACCTCTACCCGCATAATGACGGAAGAAATATTTTTAAAAATTATTGTTCAAAAAATTATTTAATATGAAGGCACTAGGCAGTGTGTTACAGACATAGCATGTATGAAGCATGTAAATATAAAAATAACCACTTTAGCCAAAAAGAGTGCCTGACAAGCCCAGTTATAAGATTTGTAAGATACAGTTGTAAAATATTAAGACTCGACTGTACACTGTGTTCATGTTTTCACCAGAAACAATAAGTTCCGTTGGAGCAGCCTTTCAACGCCCCTCTATGTCTCTCGCTAGCAAAGTTGACCCAGACAACAAAGTAAAGCTAGTTTTTGGCTATGAGCCCGACACGAACCCGACGTATTAGCCAGAGGTTGCTTATTAGCCAGAGTGTACCGAAGCTCCCTGAAATTAGCATGTATTACTAGCAGTGATGGGAATAACAGCATTACAAGTAACGACACTACTTTTTTCAGTAACGAGTAATCTAATCAATTACTATTCCTATTGTTACAAGTTACCGTTACTAACAAGGAAATGTGGTGGCGTCGCGTTAGTATTTTTCAACAAACAGACGGTTGAAGCTGTGTTCAGCTTACCGTATCTTATATCAGTAGCACGGAAGTAATCTGGGAGCTAAAGCTTTAAGCAGCTGCGCGCGCTCCTACTCTCACTGTATTTGCTACAGTGTGTTTCCCTCCCAAGCTAAACGAGGATTTTTGTTGTTCTGTGTCCTGTCATGTTATTTTGCTGGGTGACTTTAATATACATGTGGACAATGTCACTAATACTCTTATGAGGGATTTCTCCTCATGTCTTTGGTCAGCAGAGTGTTGATTTTCTCTGGCGTTACTCCTCAGAACTGTCAGCATCAAATCAGGAGATGGTAACCTTTGAAGTCCAGTTAATATTATCTAAGTTCAACTCTTTTCACTCTATAATATTAAAAACATTGTAAGTTCCATGGGAGAAGGCAGTTATGCCAGTCTTCCCAGTAGAGACAATGTATCTACTCCTGATGAACCTGTGTCTCACTACAGTGATGGACTACACAGACTTGCTCCCTGGTTCACCCCAGAGTTACCCCAACTTAAAGGTAAAGGTCGTCGCTTGGAAAATTTATCAATTTTCCTTCTGACGATGCTGTCTGTGTTGAGCGCTCAGTGAATCTGTGTTCGACTACTCCGCCTAGGCTGCACTGTCGAGCGCAGATCCACTGAGCGCTCAACACAGACAGCATAGTCAGAAGGAAGAACGCAGGGCACCTCCCCCACCCTCATTCAGTTCTGGCGTTTGGAATTATTTTGGTTTTCATGTGACGTATGACCCTGAAGGTAAGCGAGTCATGGACTAAAGTAAATCAGTATGTTGGATGTGCCATGCAATGCTCAATTACATTGGTGTGAACTAGTGTGCTAGCGCAGTTAGCTCGTTAACGTGTTGGCCGTCTAGCCCCATGCACGGAGCGATCGGCGGTAGCTCGTTAACGGAGATTTGCCGTGTTGTGGCGTTAAGGTCATTTCAACGAGATTAACCTGAAAACACTAGTGGGAACACGACGAATATGACTGCACATTTACGCCGACATCATCCTAGTGCAAAGACAAGTGGAAGCAGACAAAAAAAAAGCAAGCATGCTACTAACTTTAGCCGAGTCATTTAGACAGCTGTTAGCACATGATTCTCCTTATGCTGCTGAGAATATAGCCCAGAAGAAGCGGATAGTATAGCTTTTATTTTGGAAAGAGCCATTTCTCTGTAATAAACTCTCTTTTCCAAAGATGAGTGATTCCTCAATCAGATACAGGGCTCGCAATATCGCTAGCCCGACGTCCCGGAGCTAGCGATTTTTTCAGTCGGGCTACCAAAATCTATCTCTTCCCTGCCCGTCGGGCTATTGTAGGAAAAATATATGTCAATGCTTTTGCATTCTTTCAGAAATGTAGCTGGGTAATTATGTCATTGGCATCGGTGAGCCACTGTCAATATGTGACATATTGAAGTCGCGTTTGAATTTGCGCTTGTTTTTTTGCTTTCACTTTGCAATGACAGCACTGATCTGTGAGTGATGATAATTTGTGCACCAATTCCTCTGACATCGTCTTATTAATCGTTAGCTTACTATGCAAACATGACAAGTGAAATCTCCCGCAGCAAGCTTAAACATGTGAGAGGTTGATCCCGCAGAGAATCGCTGAGCTTATGTGAGTGAGTGTGTAAAAGCATTTCAGTTCTGCTGAGCCAAATAAGACAGGTCAGGGTGAAGAAGTGACAGCCAAAGAAAAGCTTACCACAAAACGGAGAAGTTATGACAAATCAGACTATAAGGCAAAAAGAAAGTGCAGCTTTATGGTTTCATGGACAAAAGAATTTCTGTGGCTGCAATATGACGAGCTAAATAACCAGGGCTGCACATAAGTGGTCCGCAGGTGCGCATTCGCTGTCAAAATAAAAAACACGCACAAGGGTTAGGGTTAAATTTAAAAACTGTACTTTTGAGTTAAAATATATATTTATAATTTTAATAAATGACAAATTAAAAATGCATGAACATTTTTTTGTATCGAAAAAATATCGAACCGTGACACCAAAGTATCGAACCGAACCGTGAATTTTGTGTATCGTTGCACCCCTAATATATATATATATATATATATATATATTGGATTTATATAGCGCTTTACAATGCCACTATTCATTCACTCTTGCATTCACACACTGGTGGAGGCAAGCTACAGTTGTAGCCACAGCTGCCCTGGGGCGGATTGACAGAAGCGAGGCTGCCATATCGCGCCATCGGCCCCTCTGGCCAACACCAGTAGGCGGTAGGGTAAAGTGTCTTGCCCAAGGACACAACGACCAGGACAGAGAGCCCGGGGATCAAACCGGCGACCTTCCGGTTACAGATACGCTTCCCAACCCCCTGAGCCACGGTTGCCCTTGTTACGGTGTTTCTTGGCTAAAACAATTATCTTCTGCTCGTTGCTTTTGCTTAGTAGTGGTTGTACTGGAACTGTTTGTATGTTATTTCTCCAGGCCTATAGGGGGCGCAGGTTTGCACAGTTTGCTATGTTGAGCCAATTAGTCACTAAAAGAAGTGTGATAGGAAGTGTTTGCTCATGAGTAAAGCAAGACATGGTGTGTTTCTTCTGATCCAAAGCCATCCACTCCGTTAAATCCCTTTGAGTGGCAATATGAGTAAGTTTCTTAATTGTGTTTACCTTTAAGACAGGGTATATGACATTATTGAAGCGATTTGGAAACATTTGATGTGTTTTATATGTCCACTTAAGTTCAACCCAAGCTAATGTTTATGTGACATTTCTGTATTCTGTATCATTTCAGTTTCACACTTATTTGCATTAAATCCTGCAAAAAAGTCGAGTGACAGTTCTACTCTAACATGGAGAAATCAGAGGCTGAAGGTCAAAACGACGAGGAAGCAAGGTCCACTCGCTCAAGAAGGTCCTCAAAGTCTTCAGGAAAACTGACTGTTAGATCATCTGCAGCATGTTCAAGCAGGTCATCAGCATCAACCCGAGCCAGTATGGCAGCAGCGCTGGCACAAGCAGAAGCTCCGCCTTCAGCTCTCCTCCTCACCCTTATCTTCCCTGCTTAGCCTCTATGTCCTTGTCTTGTCTTGTGTGCATTACTTTCCCTGGAATAGCCTCCCACTGTCGTTCTCTAAAACCTAAAAGAGAACTATGGATTTGATCAACTGGTCTCTGAATGCTATTGACACCCTTTTCTCAACGAGAAATCTGGGCTCGGGAGAGCCTGAGTGCCCTGGAGGGACTTTCCCTGCCGGATACACGATGGACGGGTGGCAGAACTGGAGGATCATGTGCCTGGCGGGACTGTCGATCGAGGACGCTGAAGATATCTATCTATTCGGAACCATGATAACAGGGTTCATGCTGATCGGAGTTGGCTTAGCCCTGGTTTATCGGAGAAATAAGAGAGCGGAACCGGCTGTTCAAACCCCCCCAAGGCTGCCCGCTTGAATCGAAATGGAACGAGGCGCAACCTCTCACAACGAACGTAATATGGTCAACACCTTGGAGACGTTTTGCAGCTGCTGTGAAGGCTCAAAACAACACCATTGAGCGTATGAGGGGAAACATCAGAGAGAGGCCTGCTCAAAATGAGACCCTTGAGCGACAGTTGGAAAACATCGCGGAACGGATCACTGCAGTTGTGAGGTCTCAGAATCAAAAGAATGATAACACCATGGAACAGAAGTTTGATACCATCATGGGGAGGCTCGCAACTCTCCAACGGGAGATCGAGAGACCAGTGTCGGAGTGTTAAAGAGCAGCCTGAAAATTCTCCTGGGCTGCTCGCATGGAAATTAACAAAATCAACATGAACATTGCGGACCCCCATAACGCGCCAGCTGCAGGCCCAAGGCTGGAGCCGAACAATCACTCCCTGATAACGACTGTGTTACGGCTATTCTTCCCATCCCATGCAAGGACACCTGGATTGGCTGGAGGACTGTTTACTTAGCCTGATAGGCCGAAGGACACTGTCTCAGCTGAACTATGGACACGCACACACATACACTTACACTGATAGGCACTCACTCATCCCCCCTCCCTTTCCAACGCCTTCGATGCTTGTTTCCTGCGAGGGAACGCGGCGGGCTGTGTGCCGCGCTGGAATGGTAGCGCTGTGCAGGGTGGCTGCTGTGTTCGCTTCGGATTACTCCTCACCCCCCACTCACCCCTGTGGCTTGTCATGTCTTCACAATGTTGTGCTGTGGACATTTATGTGCTTTTTTGTGCAAAGGAGGTTTTTTGTTTCCTGTTCTCATGCTGTCCTACCATGGAAGCACAGCATGAGTAGGGGTCTCTTTTTCCTCTTGTACTTTCCCCACTGTAGTGTACATTTCAATGTTTTTTTCTCTGATTCTACCAATCTCCAACCTGTATCCCCATGTAATGTTTGTGCTATATGTGTAAGGTCGGGGGGGGGGGGTCCCATTTCACTGCAGGGCAACCTGCATGTGACGAATAAAGCTTTGATTGATTGATTGAAGCAGCAAAAGCCAGATTAGCTTACGCTGAGAAGGAGATGAACATTAAAGTAGAAAAGGCCCGCCTAGAAGCAACTCTGGATGTAATCAACCTCCAAAAGGAAGCAGATGCAGCCTTGGCTAAAGCAGAGGTAATGGAGTCAGCAGCAGCTCAATTTGACAAAGCTGAATCAGGGGAAGAGTGGCCATTGTCACCCCTACAAGTAACCCCAGAGCAAAAAGTGAGTGAATACATAAATAAACACAGCCACACTGACCTGGCTCCAGACATTACATCTCACCATGACGACAGTAAATATAAGAATGAACAATCCAAACAACCAGTAATGTACACACCTCTTTGTCCCAAACAAGAGCCAGTGCAGTACTTATTCCTGCCACAAGATGGGGCAGAGAGACGACTACAAAGAGATGTAAGTCCACAGACTCTCCACGATGCATTACAACTGCAGCACGGATTAAGCTCAAATAATAATGCAGACACCATAGCAAGTGACCTCGCCAGATTCTTAGCTAAGAGTCAGCTAATAACTGGAGGGCTGTCTAAATTTGACAACAAGCCAGAAAATTACCTTAGTTGGAAAGCCACATTCCAGAGCACTGTTAGGGACCTTGGTCTAACAGCCACTGAAGAAATCAACCTACTCATTAAGTGGCTAGGCCCAGAGTCTTCTGAACACGCCAAGAGATTAAAAGCAGTCAACATAAAGCATCCACCTGCCAGTCTGAACATGATATGGTTGAGACTAGAGGAATGTTACGGCTCACCAGAAGCAATAGAAAACTCCCTGTTTGCCCGAATACGGGACTTTCCAAAGCTCTCCAGTAGAGCTGGGCGATATAAGATTTTTTCATATCACGATATGTTTTTTTCATTTCAGGCGATAACGATATCTATCACGATATAAGCCAAATAACTATATTTGTAAGATTTAAATGTGCCGTTGCTCACAAGTAAAATGTGAAATAATCAGCAGCTTGTTTTTATTTAAATATTTATTTCCCATAATAAGTTCATCCATTAAGCGGACGTGAATGGATGGATGAAGTTCAACAGGGTAGATGTACTTAAGGAACATGAGACTTTTTCAGATAAATAAAGGCAAATATTGCAAACTACACAAAAGGCAGCCGCTAAAGCGTTTAAGTTTCAAAATAGAACAAACGAAACAGACTAAATTGTCAATTCCACTTAGAAACAAAATATTAATTCTAAAAATAAATCTTAGTTTGTTTTACAGAAGAAAAGACAAAACTGACTAACTTTTGTCAATATCAAATAAACTGAGAACTAAAAGGAAATCCTCAATCTCTCCTTGTTGTATAGCTTAGCTTTTCAAACAGTTTTAACAGTTACTTTAGTCTGACAAAAGCCGAATGACGAATTAGCGCTTCCAGTCAGAGACTGAGGCTACGTCCACATGTACACGGGTACTTTTGAAAACGGAGATTTTCCGTTTCCGTTTTAAAAAATAATCCCGTCCACACATAAAGGCAGAAATGAAGGAAAACGCTGCTATGAACATGCCAAAGCAGCAGGTGGAGCTAGATTCCTAACCGTGCAGAAATGTTGGCCAATCAGAAGTCTAGAAGCCTCGGTGGGAAAAAGTAAACAAAGCTGGGGCATAGAAGCAGAACCGAGTCGTATATGTGGAGGGACAGTAACTGTGTGTATATGTAAGCATTTAAACACTGCAGAGAGTAGAATTAACAGTATTGTAGAAATTCATTTCACCGAAACAATAACGTGGCGCACAGTGTGACGCATGCACCAGTTTATTGTATTTCCAGACTTGCTTTCGGCACAATTTACAGTGCACGCTACTCTTGAAATACTCTTGACTTGAAATAGCCGAAATACCTTCACACTACGGAACTTCTATGGCTCTTCCGTTCGACAATCTCTCCGGCATTGGAACCATCATCTGTTTTCTCTTCGGTAACCTTCGGTCACGCTCGGTTGATTTTTCTAGTCGGCACACTCATTTCCTCCATTACCCGGGCGGTACGGTGGCTGGCTGCTTCCCAAACAAATACACATGTGCGGCTTGGCACTTGTGCTGTACGTAACAAGTCACGCGACGTGATGCTGCGGCTGTGATTGGTTCGGCTCTGCGCTACTTAATTTGGATTGGCTGTTCTTTTTAAAAAAAAAAAAAAAAGAGGACAAGAGCGGCGAGGTCTATCGCGATAGTTTAATTTCTCTATCGAATAAAAGTTATATCGCGATACATATCGTTATCGTTCTATCGCCCAGCTCTACTCTCCAGTAAAGAACCACATAAGCTTCGCGACCTATCAGATCTGCTGTGTGAACTCCAAGCTGCAAAGCTAGATGGTTATTTGCCTGGTTTAAATTACCTCGACACAGCTAGGGGAGTACATCCAATTGTGGAGAAGTTGCCCTTCCATCTTCAAGAGAAGTGGACAATGGTAGGGTCAAAGTTTAAAGAAGACCACAATGTTAGCTTCCCACCATTCTCATTCTTTGTTGAATTTGTGAAACGTCAAGCAAAAGCAAGGAATGATCCAAGCTTTACCACACCTTTCAACACGACTCGTTCCTATGCCAACCACATGTCCAGCTACAGAAAAGAAAAACCGTTAAGTAACCACAACCAAAGGTCATCAGTTACAGTGCACAAGATGGACATATCATCAGAGGGATCAAAGGTAAAAAAAAGCCAGTGAAAGACAGTGCCCCATACATCACAAACCCCACCCACTCAAAAGATGCAGGGGCTTTAGAGTTATGCTGCTTGAGCAGAGGAAGAGGTTCCTCAGAGACAATAGCATTTGCTATCGCTGCCTTGCTTCCACCGGCCACCAAGCCAAAGACTGTGCAGTCATGATTAAGTGTGAAGAGTGCAATAGTGAGAAACACCTGGCAGCTCTTCATCCTGCCCCAACACTGCAAATGCCCAGGCCTCCTTCATCTCCTGAAGTGCACGGCGGGGAGCAAGCAAATCCACAAGACCCGGATGTTACTGCCACATGCACAGAGGTATGTGGAAACAAAATCACAGGGAGATCCTGTTCTAAGGTTTGCTTAGTGCAAGTCTATCCCAAGGGTCAGCGAGACAACGCCGGAAGGATGTATGCAATAATTGACGATCAAAGTAGCCAGTCACTTGCAAAGACAGAGTTTTTTGACATATTTAACATACAAACCACACCTGAACCATACATGCTGAAAACTTGTAGTGGTGTAACACACACGACTGGTAGAAGAGCATGTGGCTACATGGTTGAGTCATTAGATGGACAAATTAGTTTCCCTCTCCCCGCGCTCATTGAGTGCAATGCCATCCCTAACAACAGGGAAGAGGTGCCAACTGGAGAAGCTGCTTTACACCACCCGCACCTGAAAGCAATAGCTGCTCAAATACCACCTCTCGACCCAAGTGCAGACATTCTGTTGCTGATAGGACGCAACCTTCTGAGAGTTCACAAAGTGAGGGAGCAAATCAATGGCAGAGATAATGACCCATTTGCACAGAAGCTTGACCTGGGCTGGGTTATCATTGGCGATGTGTGTCTTGGTAATGCCCACAAACCAAGCAAAGTGAATGTTCTGAAAACCTATGTATTGGACAATGGACGCCCAAGCTATCTCACTCCCTGCGACAGTCACCTTAGTGTAAAGGAGGACTTCAGTCTGAGCCAAACCAAAGCCATCTCCAGTCAACCGCCATCTGCTCTCTCACACCAAAGGCCCACAGCTGAGAATTTGGGAGACTCTGTGTTTTGTCACACCAGTAACGACAACCACTTTGCTTATTCAGCTAAAGATTTAATCTTTTTGAAAAAGATGGCAGGCTTCTTCAAGGACAATACAAACAGCTGGGTTGCACCACTCCCGTTCCGAACCCCCAGATGCAAACTCCCGGATAACCGGTCCTACGCCTACCAACGGCTGATGTCATTACGACGTACGCTCGACAAGAAACCAAAAATGAAAACACATTTTGTGGAATTCATGCAGAAAATGCTAGATAACCAACACGCAGAGCTCGCACCACCTCCCAATAGAGACAAAGAGAACTGGTATCTCCCGATTTTTGGTGTGTACCATCCCCAAACGCCAGGGAAGATACGCGTTGTGTTTGATTCGAGTGCACAGTTTGATGGAGTGTGCCTCAATGAGGTGCTGCTTTCCGGCCCGGACCTGAACAACACACTTTTGGGTGTGCTGCTTCGCTTCAGGAAAGAACCAGTCGCAGTCACAGCTGACATTGAACAAATGTTCTACTGCTTTGTGGTCCAAGAAGACCACAGAGACTACCTTCGCTTTCTTTGGTACAAAGACAACGACCTTGGCAAAGACGTAGTAGACTACAGAATGAGGGTACATGTCTTTGGTAACAGTCCTTGCCCTGCAGTGGCAATTTACGGGCTGAGACTGGCAGCAAGGAAAGCAGAAAGTGAGTATGGAACTGATGCCCGAGACTTCGTAGAGCACGACTTCTATGTCGATGATGCATTAAAGTCTTTCCCAACTGCAGCTGAGGCTGTTGATGTCCTACAGAGAACTCAGAAAATGCTTGCCCTCTCAAATCTACGTCTCCACAAGATTGCTTCCAATAAAGTGGAAGTGGTGAGTGCATTCCCCCCTGAGGATAGGGCCAAAGATATCAAAGATCTCGATTTAACAACAGATGAGCTTCCAGTCCAGTGCAGCTTGGGGGTAAGTTGGAACCCTACAACAGACACGTTCACATTCCATGTTCCACAAGAGCAAAAACCCTTCACTCGCCGGGGCGTACTCTCAACAGTGAACAGCTTGTTCGACCCTCTTGGTTTGCTTGCACCTGTAACCATCAAGGGCAGACTTCTTCTCAGAGAGCTCTCCAGCAGCAACCTTGAGTGGGACAGTTCCTTACCCCAAGACATGTACGATGGCTGGAGAAGGTGGCATGACTCGCTACGAAGTCTCACAAACCTGCACATTCCTCGCCACTACGTCACGTTCTCCATCTCACAAGCCACATTCATCGAACTTTGTGTTTTCTCAGACGCTCCAGTGAAAGCCATCGCTGCGATAGCTTACCTGATGGTCACACATGAAGATAGGCACAGTGAGGTCGGATTCCTTATGGGTAAGGCCAAACTAGCTCCTGTATCAGAACCGACCATTCCTCGATTATAGCTGTGCGCTGCAGTGCTTGCTGTGGAGATGTCAGAGCTTCTCACAGTAGAACTAAAGGTAAAGATTGACAAGACAACATTCTACACTGACAGTAAAGTGGTGTTAGGATACATTAACAATCAAAGCAGAAGATTCCATGTATATGTGAACAATCGTGTACAGAGAATCAAGCAGTCTTCCCTACCAGATCAATGGAGATACGTCCCATCAGAGCACAATCCTGCCGATCATGGCTCTCGGTCTGTACCAGCAGACAAACTCTCTGGTACTTCATGGTTGTACTGCCCAGCATTTCTTCTCAATCACGAGATTCTCTCCCCAGAAAAGGGTCCATTTGAACTCGTCGATCCAGAGTTGGACATTGAAATTCGACATAACGTCAATGTGCTTGTGACCACAACTGCTCCAGGTGCCTTGGGTTCATCACGCTTTGAAAGATTCTCAAAATGGACTTCCCTTGTCCAAGCGGTGGCCTACCTTCGCCACATCTCCCACAGTTTCAAGTCTAAAGATGGTGGTGCCTGTAGCGGCTGGCATCTCTCACAGCCTCTGCGTTTCTAAATGGAGGGACAGTAACTGCGTGTATATGTAAGCGGGTAAAACCTTCAGATAGTCAGATTAACAGTAACAGTATTTACTGTCATTCTGCAATTCATCTCATGTAAACAATAACGTGGCGCACAGCATGACATGAAAAAGTAATATAAAAGTATCTTACTGTATATTTTACAGTTTTGTACTGTCTTTCCAGAATATCATTAAATTTACATAAGTAGACTGTGATTTTACATGTCAAATGTAAAATAACATAACATCACTGTAAATGTAATAAAACACAATTTTCTTGTTTTTTAAATATTTGTTTTGTACATATGCATATTTAGATTGTAAAAATACATTCAGAAATGTATCATAATTTCACAAATATTTGTCTGTTATTTGAGAGATTGATCTGTTAAATTCAAATGTAATACTATGGAAAAATATATAAAATGATCAAAAATTAATGAGAATAATTAATAATTAAAAGAGTATTTGAATTATAACTGTGCTGAAAATTTCATGCCATCTAGGTCTGATTCAATAATTCAGAGGTAACAAGTGAAAATATAATTAATAGGAATAAAAACAAAAAAAAAACATAAAACATTGCACGGCCACGCTGTGCTATTTATATATTTAAAAAAATAAATGTAGAGGTAGGAATTAATTAGCAATTAATATAAATCTCAAAGTATTCACAATATTCCTGAACAGAAATAGGCCTCTGCACCTGGGGTGAGGGCGTGGCCATGAAAACAATGTGACATGCCATTGGATGTTGGGATACATAATAAAATGTCGCTAAGCATTGTCCAATGAATGTGAAGTAACAACCACAAGGTCGCAGGTATGGCTGTGGAAAGTAGTGATGGTAAATTTAATTCTTTTTTTCCTAAATCGAGTTTGAATGAGTCACTCACCAAAGTGAACCGGGTTTTTTGAGTCATTTGAGTCACTTGACCAGAGTGCAAAAGATGTACATTTTCACTCAAACTTAATTTGTTTCTCTTATTATGTATATCCTACTGCTAAGATGAGTGATTGAAAAAGAAAAACAACTAATTTGATGGAGCAAAAAAGAACAAAAAAATTTCTAAAGGGAACATTTATTTTATTTATTTTATTTTATTAGTATTTTCCTCAAGTGTGTCAAATATATATTTTCTCATCTAAATGTCCATTGAGCTGTGAGCAGGGGACAGTAATGCGCCTTAACATTGGTTGCCAACCAAGAAGAAGAAGAAGCTGTGAGCCAGGAGGGAGGGGGTGAATAGCTCAAATGTGCTGTTAGCATGTTAGCAGAGCGATGCTACTGCGAACCGAGGAGCTATTGTCTTGATGTGAGCTTGTACTCAGGGTTTTTTCTTCCAGTTCAGAGCAGAAATGCTTGTTGTTAAGAAACTGTCTGTTGTTTTTTTCCCCCACAGTTTTAATTATAAGCTAGATATATTTCTACTAATGAAATTAGTTTGCTAAGAGCAAAAGGGATGAGTCAATTGGGCTTGTGAATCATGATTCACGAGTCAGTAAAGTGATTCTCAAGTACTGAACAATTCGTTCATGATTCGCGCATCACTAATGGAAAGCGCGGTGGAAGAGAGAGGTTGGTGAAAGATCATCCATGCAGTGCTGCAAGGCAAGTATATCAAACTCAGCTTAGTAGATTTAACTTGGAATTGCTTGACCACTATGGCTCGTAGTTTACTGAGACGGTAAAAGGCATGGAATCTTTAGCTATGAAGGCAAAGGACGTCGTCTGTCAGTATAAGGTGCAGTTAGTATACAGCTAGACCAGCTGCTATCTTGCTGGCCAGCAGAGTTGTTGTTCGCTAATTTGTTAGCTGCCAGCTTTCTGTGGCCGTGTAAACACAGCAGTTCCTACACGGATCGTTTCTACACCGCTAATACCCGTTAGGGGGCCCGCGATGACAGCTGCCACTGATGCATTTGTCTTAATGTGAAATTAAGTATACAACTTAAGAGCTAATAAATGGTAAATGGTAAATGGCCTGTATTTATATAGCACTTTACTAGTCCCTAAGGACCCCAAAGCGCTTTACATATCCAGTCATCCACCCATTCACACACACATTCACACACTGGTGATGGCAAGCTACATTGTAGCCACAGCCACCCTGGGGCGCACTGACAGGCAACCTGTTCCAGTCTAGCAACACACCTGCACTCTTGTAGAGAGCTCGTGCGTGCCAAGATGTGCTGTGTGATGAAGTGAGAGAAATAGGAAATAGAAGTAGCCCACTGTGCTAGCTTTGCCCAGAAAAATGTAATGGACATGTAAGCCAAGTATTTCCTTCTATTTTGTAGAAGGAAGTAGGGCTAAAGCAGCTGAGGCGAATTATTTGACTACATTTAAACGTACATTGCATACATGTATTTGGATTTTGGCAGGTTTCATGATTCATAAGGTTTTTTTTATTCCCCTGCAGATTAGTAGCGTGAGTTCTCAAATTTATTCAGTAAGCTGTAAAGGTGAGTATTGTGCTGCAATTAAGGATGTCAAAAGATTACACCTGTCGCAGTTGTGGTGCTTTAATGTAAATGTTTGGGCACCCATGGTCAACATTTAAGTTCATGTGAACAGTTAAGCAAGTAGAAGATGAAATAATCTCCAAATGGCTTAAAGTTATAGATGACATTTAATTTTAAATAAAATCATTTTCATATTTTTTTAAACAGAAAAGGAAAAGGCCCACAGTTAAAGTTTGGACACCTTGTAGTTGACCGTAGGGCCCAAACTGCATGCCAGTGTATGTAATTGATATACATCAGTTGTAACATTGCAGTTAGTTGTTTGAGTCATGTGTGGACTTGTTTTTTTGTCCCCTTGTCTCTTGTTCATGTACACAACAGGAAACTCTACTTTGGCAGCCGAGCACTTCATGTTATCTGTGGACCAGGCAATTGCGAATGGCCATATCACTATCTTCAGCGACGCACTTATCCTGATTTGTGGCTCTTAATACTGCACGAACATTTCTTATCCAGTAGCCCAGGCAGCAACCTTGGAATTCTTGCAACGGTAAGGCGGCACCAGTCAATTTTATGCATTGAGACATAAGAATGATGAGACAGTGAAATCTAAAGTTATGGCTGTCTCTGAAATATTCTTAATTCATGCTCATGTCAAGTTATAGATAGAGACCTTTGAGTAGTAGATGCTCACAGATGTTTCACTACCCTCAAACAGCATTTGCAATAGACTCACAGGTTAACCAAACATCTTTGCATCACCCCTCTGTTCCACAATGACCTCTATGTCCAAACACGCACTCAAAAGCAAGCTCATTCTACACTTAGATTCATTGCAAATGTAAAAAAACACATACAGTCCAGTCCTCAGTTTCTTAATGAAGTTGTTGTTTTTCACTCAACAGATGCCTTAAGATTAACCCCGACAAGGGATCCAAAGTGGAGTGGAACACGTCTAAGAAAAACCTTGCAGTCAATCCAAAGGTTCTGACGTTGATCACCAAAATTGCGGACTATGAGTGGAGAGCATAAAAAGTTCTCATTTTTATCCTGAGGATAACCTTATCTGTGGTTCACTAGCACTGGTCTCTGGTTCATGGTCAATGTCAACAGCACGGGTGGCCCGCTTTATAGGGGAAAAGTGAAATATAGGCTGCAAATCCTATTCACATTTAGCTAGCATTGGTGCTAGCCAGTTGGTAGGTTACTGTCTGCTGACAGGCTCTCTGTCACTGTGTCCTGCTTTAGGTGTAGCATTGTCTTAAGTATTATCTTCATCTCAGTTCATTGTAATAAGCTATACTTTCACACTTGTGGTGCTTGCTCTGCAGGCACAGTCCCATTCGTTCAGTTATTTTGGTAAAAGTTTGTGTTAAAGTGACAACTTACAACATATCAATACTTATCAGTTAAGTATAATCAGCATAACAATGAGGCTTTTGTTTTATTCGAGTTGTTCTTTGCATATGATTACTTTGCAAATTTCTCCAAGGGAACTCAAATGGCCAGCAGCAGCCCTGAATGTGAGACTTTCAGAAAGCTAGAGCTACTTCTAAACCTGCAGGTTATGGGCCTCAAATATACCCCTTTTCGTTGCTCCAGATGTGGGGAGGCAGATGAATGTTCGAGGTGGCATCGTCCCCTTCTTTTGTGCTCAAGTGTGTGTTTGCATTAGATTCTTTTTTTCTACATGCCTTTGTTTATGCATAAGTGTTAGTTGTTCTTGGATTGTTCCAGGAAGGGTTATCTTTTTGTCAATAAAATCAATGTTAATGATTGAAACAATGTCTCATGTCTTATAAGTAAAATAAACATGTACAAACTGCTCATACACATGAATTAACATAATCTTGATGTAATTATAATCAGGGGTTTTGTTTAATAAGGGTTCTTTGGATGTTTTGTGACAGATAAAACCCACAATCTTACAGGGAGCACACTTAATTCAAACTGAAAGTCCAGTAAATATTCAGGAAATGTATGTTAAATTACACTTAAAATCTAAATTTACATGTGATATTATGTAAAATTAACAGTGAATTGTAATTTTAAAGCCACTATCTAGTCTTTTTGACATGTTTTGAAAGATAAATCGAATTATTTTGTGTTGTATAATGTAGTATTACATCAAATATAATTGAATATACAACTTTTTTAAATCAAGTAGTGTTATTTAACCCAACTGTTAACTGTATATTTCTGTACATTTAAGCATTATTATTCATATTGCCACATTCATTGACCATGTTTATAGGTAATTTCATTGTTTAATCACGTTAAAATGTTCCTAATTTAATGTTTAAAAGCACATGGAAAAGGCAAAATCCCATGTAAAATTAGCGCAACAAACTCTATTTTCATTACTGAAAATAATTGTATTTTTATGAGAAAGTTATTTTCTGTTATTTTACGGTATTATTTTGGCGCCCCAGCTGGTGGAATATTACTGTTTTTTTACGATGTTTTTTTTAACAGTGTACCTTTGACGTTGCGTGACGAACTCTGTATTCCTCGTCCACACGTAAACGCAAAAAAGGATTTTTAAAAAATCTGTTTTGGGTGATTCGAAATGCTGTTTATGTGTGGACAAAACAGCTGCTTTTTCAAAAATACCCGTGTAGGTGTGGCTGTAGCATAAAAGAGTTAGTAGTTTATTTTATTACTACCTGTAATTTATTGCAGATTACTTTTATTTGCTTAACTGTTTACTAAAAGTTTGAGGTGTGAAATAAACCACAATGGAGCAAAATATGGGTGTGTGTGGTTGGAGGATGTGTTTGTGTGCGTGCGTGCGTGCACGCGGGGAGGGGGGGGGGGTGACTTGCAAAACAAAGGGGGGCCTAGCAAAACAAGTTTGGGAATCACTGATGTAGAGATTTGTCTGCTACTGGAACTCGTTGAGGCTCTTTGTTATTTGGGCTCTAATTTGAGGTGCTGTTAATTTGCCATTTCTGATGCTGGTGACTCTGATGAATTTATCCTGACTCTTGGTATTCCTTTCCTGGGGTGGTCCTCATGTGAACCAGTTTCATTGTAGCTCTTGATGGTTTTTGCAACTGCACTTGGGGACACATTCAAAGTTTTGGTAATTTTCTGACTGACTGACCTTCAGTTCTTAAAGCAGGGGCGTCACTACACTGCAAAAAACGATTTTCAAGAAAGTAAAAAAACCCTTGTTTATGGACATTTTTTCTTATTTTTTGTCTAAAAAGAAAATATATTCTTAACAAGCAAGTTTTGCACAAGAAAATAAATCTTATTCTAGGAAAATATGTCTAACTTTTCCTTAAAAGGATATTTCAGCTCATCTTGAGCTTTATTTACCAGTTACAAGGTATGAAAACCGTTTGGTTGAAATTCCCTAATAAAAACAAGATTATTTTTCTCATTTCAAGAGTAAGGCCACTTAAACAGCTGCTCAGTTTAAGAAATGTATTTATTGACACTAAAGTGTAATAAAACTGCTGTCAAGTTTGACAAAACATGCACAAAAAGCTGGAACTAAAAGCACATGATAAACATGAAATAAAGGCCCATTTGAAAAACAGAAACGGCATAACTCATTCACTTTAGGCCATGTCAAACAGATTAATAGATCAGCATCAGACAAGTATCAGTACACATATCTTCACTGTGGCAATGCTACAATCGCATTCAACTGTCAGATTTGATAGAAAACTCAACAACAAAACTGTCCAAAACAATAACCTGATAATACAGTTCATGCATGTAAAGCAGTGTGCCTTTTATAAAACATCTGTTGAACTCATGTGTAGTCCAATTACATCACACAGGTAATATTTCATGACTGCATATGTCATATCTTTGTGTGTGAAACTGTAATATGGAGTGAAATCCATAAGATTATCAGCGGATATCAGCTCCGTTGCTTGTGCCATGTTTGGAATCTCTATCTTATATTACATGTAATCTTTGTCATAACAAATGGTATTGTGCTGCTGGAATTCAAAACAGTACAATGATGAATTGATCACATAGATATTTTTCACAAGCCCAAATATAGGTAAACCACTAGAACCAACAGCACAAACAATTAATGACCTATCCCTTATGTATTTGTTACCATTTAGATTAAGCCATTTAACAGTCACTGCATGGTTTACTTCATCATTTCCAAGGAAGGCCCTCATTTTTTCTTTTAAGTATGACATTATGCTTACTTCTGAGGTTGGTCCTAATGTGCATTCATTGGAAAAAAATGGGGTGATCAAAACTATCCACATTCTGACAACATTCATACATTTGATTATGCTTTATTAAAGATTTGCAAACATTTTTAAAATTTATTTTTGACGCCCATTGTTTGAAAAAGCGATGTTTCGATTCAAATCTCATGCACATATGACGGACCATTGGTCCCAAACGTTTAATTTGGCTTGGTGTATGAATCAAATAATGTTGTTTTGGTGTGATGTTGTTATATGGGAATAGGGCTTTCATGTGCTTCAAGTGCTGTTCAATGAGGATTTTCAACTTGTTAATAGTCTGCAGACTGATGACAGGAGCAAGTAAAATCTGAACTATCTCAATGAGTTCAAGAATGAATGCGTAGTGTTCAGTACCTTTCAACACACACTTTATTTCTAATGGAGCAATCCCTTCAAAAATTACATGCATCATGTCTTGGGGTGTTTGTTGGATCAAGTTGAATGCTGGGAAATTAATAAGTTTGCTTCTTCTGTTTATTCCATATGTTGTTTTTAAGCTGCTTCTTAGATACTCTGTGTTGGCCTTCTCAATTTCGCTACATTGCCGGACATGTCGTTCAAATGTCCGTTCCTCAAAGTTATCCTCATCAAAATAAATTTGCATGTCCTCAAACGAACATTCACACTGCCTGCATTTACTATGAGCAAACCCAACACCCTCTTTAAACCCGCAAAGCTCATGTTGCGCCAAAGTGTCTCCACATAATGAAACTAATGCTCCAAATATTTCACGTTCACCATTTCCAGTTTGAATTTTAACTCCATTATATAGCTTCACTAAGTCCTCATGCAGCCTTTGCAAGATTCCATCTACACCACATTCAGAAAGCGCACTCTTTTTTGCAATGGCAAGTAGACGAATGGCAGGTAGTTTTGATCGATATTTAGGATTAATGTTTCCCAAAGTATAATAGAACATTACCAACTTATTTTTGGAGGCATGAGACCCAAGTGGGTTACAAATTTCAATTTCATCTGAGTAAAGGATAATCTGTAAGGCAGAGGGGTGTGCAGAAAATAAACGGTGAGACTTCATGAGTTCTCCATCTATGATATCATATAAATACTCATTTCTCTAATTTTTCTGCTCATCTATCAATGCCAAAACTCTTGGATGGGACAATAACTGCTCCAAACTTCTGACAAGTGGAACATAATGAAAACATTTGGGCACAGTAGTGAGGAATCTTTTTTTCCCTTTTTTTCCCATGACAGCAGTATACCCAACACAAACCTCCTCGGACTCCACAAAATTGAAATTTCTCTTTATCACATCATCCTGCCTGTATGTTGTTGAAACAGAGGCAAATGGATCCTCAATCTGGTCGAAGACTGCCAAAACATCTTTTTCAAGTCCACTTCCATGATGCTGCTGGAAAACCTTTTGTACCTGACTTCTCAGATTATTGACCAACGATGCCTGATACTGTTGTAATGCTGCAACGACATCATTCACACCACTCTGAAAAACAGACAGAAAGGACAAACGACATCTTAGTTGTTTGCTATTAAAAGAGATTTATTTTTAGCGAATAGACAACTTATAATGTAAGTACTAATAATGTACGTAGCTCTGCAACCAAAAAAACTGCATAGAATTATTTGACTGTTTCTTATAGATTTTTTCCCTCACTGAAACTGAAGAAAAAAAAAATTTTTTTAAATTCCTTCTCGGATTTCTTGCAAAACTCAAATTTTTAGTTTACTTAAGATTACAATTTTCCTTTTTAAACTGAGACTAAGAGTTAGGTGGCAGAGGAAGGCTTGTGATGGGAGCAACCCTGAAAAGGATAGGCGGAGGCAAATGGATGGATGGCTGGAGACTATGACTGCCTTAGTTTACCTAAGGCAGTCATAGTCATTTGTTGGAAAGTTGGAGGCACATACAAGTGATGCTCGGTTTTGCATAGTTACTATTAGGATAATCAGAATGAATTAAAGGCTGTTACAGTTTAGGGAAATTGTTAATAATAAATGATGAAAAAAAATAGAGCCACATGTTAAAATAATCATTCTAATTTTGTATGAGCACAAACCTGTGAAAGACGATGTTTCTCTCTTGCAGTCAATACAAGAGCTGTTGCTTGTCTGGTAAGAACATCGTGGCAGGAGTCATCCTTCAGAAAAGAGAAATAAATATAGGAATGTTATAAACTGGTAAAATGTTTTATCAAAAGAAGTTGTTATTGTTCAGTAGTGATAGACTCACCATAGATTGGGATGATGCTACTCAATCTGCGAACCCGCTTGGACAAGCTGCTGAAATGTTTGGAGTCGAGGTATCATTGTTGGTCTGGGATGGAACAAGGGGCCTTTGCGAGATATGGGCACCATCATCGAAGCCAGAGTACAATGTCTTATTATTGTCAAAAGTACCAAAATGTTCGGGGCACACACTGTCTGGATCATGCTGTATTGTGTTTTGATCAATCACTGCATCTTCTCCTGAGTTCAATCTGGTGTCTACAGCTGCATCCATTGTTGGCTGGCTTGTTGGCTGGTTTTCGACCACTGGATCAGTCCTGTAGGCCCACATGTTACTCAGACTTCTGTTCTCCGCTGATGAGGGTTCCCTCCTAGAACTGCAATTGAGATTAATTGATTAATTGACTAGTTAAAGATATTAATTACAAGCTACACTGATCATTTCTAAATAATTCTATTCTGCATTTGATAATTTACTCCAAAATATGTATGTTTTCAGACTGAGTTTAATAAATTGTTACTAATTTATTGCTGATTGATATTTGGTAGCTTAACTGTAGTTTAAAAGCTTTAAAAATCCTCAAAAACCTAAACCTGGAAAGCTAAACTAAAGAACACAGGAAACATTGAAAATGTTGCAAAAACCTTACAACCTGGAGCAAGGAGCATGAGACATGAAAACCTGAGGGAGGGAACACAGATGACACAGAGGAGAAAATGCAGACGATCCGACAAAGAACAGAGGGAAGCACACACTAAATATACACACACACAGGGAAACGAGGAATTGGCAGACAGGTACGAAACACAGCTGACACTAATCAGATGAGAAGAGACCAGGGGGAAGGGCAACAGAATACACTGATGCAGGGCATGGGACTATCAAAGTAAAACAGGAATAAACATGAACATCAAACCAGGGACACTTGACTCAAGACAAGGGAGGCACGGAGAACACCTAAACACAGGAAATAATTAACAAATAACCAGGAAACTAACTGAAACAATGAATATTAATAAACACAAACAACCAAGGAGACTCTGGACCATGCCCATTGGTTTATTTAAAACAAAAGTAAAAAAAATAAATAAAAATGGTGTTTTCTCTATTAGGAGAAATTAAGCACTCAGAAAAATTGTTTAGAAATAGCATTGATGTGGATCATAAGGAATTAGCATTAACATATCTACTGTTAAGCTGTAAACACAAGTAGGAATCTAACATGAATACTTTATATGATTATTTTCAAAGATATCAAAGTATATAGTCAGTCTCACCTTACAGATTTCTGTGTCCTAGTCGATCCGCTGCATCGTCCATTGCCAAGGTGGTCGGAGTGTGTTCGACGAATGTGATACCAAAATGAATTGTAAACACGATATTCTTTGACACATCCATCTATGCCACAAACTACACGGAAATCTGGACTATGGCTATGTGCAGAATTAATATGACTCAGTAAGGATTTGAGGGTCAGACCCACAAAAACGAAGCAGATAACACAGCGCCAAATCATTTTGTTTCACTGGTCTGTGAACCGTTTTTCCCATAAAGCCAAGATGTCCAGGATTATTCCATTAAGGGGTAGGAATGGCTATCCTAATTCGGTGCCTTATAACAGCTTTACTAAGTAATAGTACCGACATGTCAGTATTTACTTAATATAATCTAACTAAATAGTTAAATCTTTAAATATATAGAATTTTATAGATATAAAACAGCGAACTAAACCATTTCTGTACACAACCCCATACTCCTGAGTTGGTACAGTCCAGCTTCGAGCCTCTAGCTTCGCGCCTCAAATTTGGATTGCAGGATTAGTAATATTTTTGGGTCCGGGATACAGTGGTACAGTGTGAAGAAATTAAGGCATGCTATGGAGAAACTGGACGAAATAACAATTGCCACCCTGAAAGGTATGTGACTGTTTTGTTTTTTCTATGTTTTGTGTTCTGCTATGTTGCATGGTAAGTCGCTAGCATGGCAGGCTATACCCGGTTGTTAGCTTAGCTTGTGCGGTTAGCTTAGTTGCATTAGCATATTTAAATATGCTAGTGCTATTACACTACATACATGGGTATTTCTGAAAACTGAGATTTTCCGTTTTCATTTTAAAAATAATCCCGTCCACACGGAAACGCAGAAATGAAGGAAAACGCTGCTAGGAACATGCCAAAGCAACAGGTGGCGATATATTCCTAACCGTGTAGAAATGTTGGCCAATCAGAAGTCTAGAAGCCTCGGTGGGAAATAGTAAAGAAAGATGGGGCATAGAAGCAGAACCCAGTCTGGAGGGACAGTAACTGTGTATATGTAAGTATTTAAACACTGCAGAGAGTACAATTAACAGTAACAGTATTGTAGAAATTCATTTCACCGAAACAATAACGTGGCGCACAAGGCCCACACCTTTGACGCTGCGTTTTCTCCGTTTTTCTCGTCCACACCTAAATGCAAAAAAGGAGTTTTCGAAAATATCCACCCTGGCAAGCGTTTTTAGAAATCTCCTTTTTCAGTGACTGAAAACGCTGTTTACGTGTGGACGAAAGGTGCAAGCGAATCACAAATATAATACTTTTTCCAGTCAATGGGAGGAAGGTAATTTAGAACCTGTGGAGCAGTCAGGAGGGAATATAATGGAATAGAGTATTGTTTTTAAATGGTAAATATTAAATTATGTTTCTTGTGTATCCTGTTTGTTACCCAAGCAAAGCTGTCAGCTGGCTTGCACATGAGGATGATGCAATGTAGTGATAATTGGAAACTCCTATTGCAGAAGCAAATGTTGGAGAAGACCTGCTCTCGTCACTTTCACGAGATGACATCAAAGATCTGTTTCCTGGTCCTGAATATTTCCTCAGGCGTCGGGCTCTATGGCTTGCAGTGCACAAATGTGAAGAAGTAAGTTCTGTCCTATCGCTGTGTGACAAAACTGAGAACACACCAGCTTGTTTTATGCAGTTTCAAGTAATTCCACCAATACTCACATAACAGATAGACAGTAGAATCTTCTTTAGTTTTGATTTAAATCAAGTGGCCCACACATTTATTAAATATACATATTTTTTATTGTTCAACACTTTACTGATATTTTGTTGTACTTTCTTTCATGTGTAGAGACCTAAAGTTCTTGTGCAATTTTACGTGAAATTAGCCCCATGTACACTGTATTTTAGAACAAGACTGCTGCTGAAAAAATGCTAACAACTACTGGAGATGGTGACTTCTCCAGAGAGGAACCCAGCACTTCTAAGTTTGTGACTATGTCCAACCCAGAGTACATAGTCTTCACAGACAGTGAACTTGAGCAAGCTCGACATTCCTACTTTGAAAAGAAGCGGCTGGGGACAGAGTGTGCTGAACCTTTGTCAAAGGAACTCTTTTGTCGACTTGTAAGAAACACCATGACAAACATGATTTCGATAGCAAGAGCAGCTGAAGACTCCAGATACCCCAGCAAACATGAGGTTGATGCCATGGCAAAGCGATTAATGGAGTACTACCCAATGCTTAAAGAAACGTGTGGTGAGTGGGTAAGTAGCATTTGCTCAATACCACTCTGTGTTAATCATGAGTGATGTATCTTATCATCTTTTAATTTTTACCGTTTGTACCTGTTAGGAGCATGTTGCTAAAAAGCTAATGAAGAGACTCTCCAATGTCAAAAGTCCAAGGAAGGGCAAAAAACCTCCTGCGAAGAAGCCAAGAAAGGATGGGAATGAAAGCATTGCAAAAAGTGACAGCAGTGGGGAGTCCAGTGCACCAACTATTATTCTAGATAAATCACCAGTTAGATCGATGGGCACCCCAGTGCACCACCAGGATGGCAGTGATGAAGAATGTAAGTATAATATAATGCACCCTCTTATTACAGCCTGAGTGTAAATGTGGTTTGGACGATACTTTTTGTTTTTTTGTTAAAAATTCTGCTAACAATGGAACACAACTACTTCACTGTTTATCTTGGAATCTTTGTGTTCCATTTAATAGTGACAACTTCACAGGATTAATGAACAATTTTAAGATAGGTGGTTAGTTAATTTGTTGATCTAATTTACAGAAATATTTTGGTATTTTTGTATTATTGTTTTGCACCAATAACAGATATATAAAGCCTTACTGTGGCAATAAATGATTTACACACCTCTGCTCTGTGTGTTTAGCTGGTTCAGCTGACTTCTTTGACAGCCAAAAAACCCAGGCAAGACACTACAAGACACTTCAAGAAATATACAAGACCAAAAAACCGAACAAAGCTGCTGTTACCCAACTGCTGAACCTGGAGTTTGAGTCTAGAAGACAATTCATTAACTCTGATGCTATAAAGGAGCAGGACAGAGCAGTGAAGATACTAGAGGCATATCCTTGTTTCAGAGAACTGGACCATGTAAGCAGCACTTATTTCTTTTAGCCATCCTGTTATTCCTTTGGGGACATTTTGATATGATTTTCAAATTTCTTAAATACTGGCCCTCATGTTTAAATTGTTATCACTTATTGTCAAGACCAGATACAGAGCTAGACAGATCTATCTTAGTTGGGTTTCTGTCTGTATTTTTCAGGTCCTTGATGAGCTGCGGAGAATTATTCAACCATCCAACTTGAAATACATTTCTGAGATGAAGGATAGATGGGAAATCTTCTACTCGAAGGTGCAGTTTTATGGTGTCATGAAGAAAGTTATGAAGCCGCCAAAAACTTTGGATGGAGGTAATGCTACAGTATCTTGATTTGTCTACATTTATGCTTTGCAGATTACATTATTTGCAATGCTTAATGGTGTTGCCCTGTCTTATTTTTCTTTTTTCAAACCAGTGGAACATGCAGCAGCTGTGTTCAGAGCCCTTCCCGTGCTTTTCCCTTCCAGCACAGTACCACCTAAGAAGCTGGGCATCTGTAGTGAGGCTTTTTTCCATGTCCTAAAGGTAAGGCTGCAATATTCTATGTGTATATATTGTTGAATTTTGCAGTTACTCATGTTTTCATTTTATATATTTTACTTTGGAGTCAGTCAAATATTCTTAAAGTTCAGATCCCCATAACATGTTGATGTTAATAAAACCTACAAAAAAAGTTGATCTATTTTAAACTGTAATGCAACTCAAAAATTGTATTTCTTACGGTCTTGTTCTAATCCTCTTTTTTTCTGTCATGTAGACTTCAGAAGACCCTGAAGGCTACCTGCGTCAGCGACCCCTGGCTTGTCCAGTTCTGCTTGTCTCTGAAGGCAACTGCATGATAGCTGTTGGAACCACACCAGTGAGCACTTTTGACCGGAAGGATCTTAATGAGGGACTGCTCTATCTGATGGCATATTACTATGCCCTCCACCTCACATATCCAAAGTGCATTTCCACGCTGCTGTCTGTCTTGCAAACTGAAATACTCAAAGACTCCATCCATGACCGAGATTCAACCCCCTCTTACAAGAAGGCGCTTGGTGAGTGGAAGTCATTCATTGAGTGAGTCTCTCAGATGACAGACTCCATCTGCCTTGTTTATCAGACTCAGTGTTGGTCAGTGAGGTTGTTTTTTTTCTCTCTAGAAAAGTTGTTCAAATGTAAAACACATGTTTGTTTGTGTGGTCGTTAAACTTGTTCTTCTAAAATGTTATGTAATATAGGATTTGAAATAGTGATTGTTTTAAGCTTCAGCAAAATTTATTTTTGATACCAGCCATGAGTGTGTTATACTGTTATTATTCATGTTAAGAGTATCTGGAATATGCACTTCTTATATTGGCCATGTTACACAGTACCCTGCTGAAATGTATAATTTTAGACATGATTCTCCTGGAACAGACCTCAGTGAGTTACTGACCCATTGCTGTGTCAATAAAAGCGCAAAATCTAAGAGTGCTTTTGCTGTCTTAATTTAAGATGAATTCCCTTATTTTTAGTAGCTTTTTGAAGAGATGGTGTCTTATTCTCAGGAATTTTTGCTGATTATTGTTCTCAGAGTCGAAACATAATTCTTATAGTTAGCTCAATCAAGAAAGAAACAATTCAGTTTTAAGAAAATTTGTCCTATAGTAAGGTGTTTTTTTTATGTGAAAAATCTAAATTAAGGTGTCGAATCTTAAAGTAAGCAAATAATTCTTGAAAACAGCTTGTTCAAGAAAGCATAATACTCATTTTAGGTACAGATTTTCTAAATATCAAAGTATATTTTACTTATAATAAGTCATATTTTCTTCAAATAAGCATACATTTTAGACAATTTTGTCTAGTTAAAAGGCATATGGCAGTTAGATTAATTTGCTAGTTTTAAGAATTCTAGTCAAGCAACTTTTGCTTACCCCATTGGCAGATTTTTTGCTCAAAACAAGAAAATTTTGTCAGATTTAAGAATATTTGGCTTGTTTCAAGTATAGCTGTTTTTGCAGTGTAGGTTTTAAGGACAGGGGAGGCTTAGGCCCCAAGAGATGCACACGATATGAACGAACGTAGTGAATGAGCATAAAATTTCACAAACAGAAAACAAAGACTGAGAAATTGTTTTCCTACTTTTTTGGACAGATTAAATATCCTAGGCCACCAATAGATCTATTGTTTTATTTCAGTCTGTTTTATAATACAGTACAACAAGAAAACAGAGGAAATGTGTTTGCTGCATCAATAACAAGAAAAAAACTGAAAATAAAAAAGTACATCATTTTTATGGCTGCAATCACCAGTTACTTGGTGGGTGGAAGCATCAAAGAATGATGTCTGTTTTTAAGAGTGGCAAATCGGTCAATCACTCTGTTGTGACTCAGATGCTGAGTGTGTCTTTTTTCAATAGACATGACTGTGAAGTCTTTTCTGACCCATTGTTTGACGCAGCCAGGAGTGCAGCCGACGCAGTGCACTAAAGGACCTTTCGCACGAGCAGGCACTGTTAGGGCAACTTGGATGGTTGCCTTCAGAGAGGGAAACATGTCTGAATCAAGGAGGTTGTACACAGACAACATATTTTTGGGTGGAAATCCAGCCTCTGTTTTCCGGGTAAGAAAGTTTCTGGCCACCAGAACCTCCTCTTTTTTCAGGTCAAGTCTGTAGTGCTTTGCAAGTTCATTCAAGTGTGGTTCACTCAAGAAGTTCTCAGATTTAGGACTGCATGCCTGGATGCCTTTTAGCAGCCCTGCATCTACACTGCAAAATCTTTGATCAAGCTCGCCAACCATCCGATCCACACAAGTGAAAAGTAACTTTCTTTTCAATGTGTCCGAGTTGTTAATTCAGTGCGTGAACCCACAGTTGCCTCCAGGACAAAATCCTCCATCATCTGTTTGTGCCTTGTCTTGGCACCTGGTTCAGGGATACTGTGGGTGTTACACAGGGCCTTGGTTTTCTCATACAACTCTGAGTGTTTGCCCTTTGGTTTGTCACACACAGCTTGTTTGCAGATAAAAGCTTCTGCCAGGTCTAAAGTCTCTTTCTGCAGGAATTTGTGGAGTCCTTCGGTTACAGACAGAATCGACTGAAACATTAGTAGTGCATAGACTGCTGAGAACTTGTAGGGCTTTGCTTTGAGACCAACAGCTATGGGGGATCCAATTGCAGATAGGCACTCCAAAATGGCAGGCAATGTTTCAAGAACTGCACTGATTGATCGCAACTGACATGCCCAGCAAGTGTTTGGAAGTTGCACAAGCTCAGTTTTTGTCAATCCAAGCTTTGCCTGAGTCTCCATGAACTTATGATGATTGACTAGGGAGGTGCTGAAGAAAGAATACACACACTCCAACAAGCTGAAAAGCTCCACAGCCTCTGGGATAGCCTTGCAAGTATTGCACAAAACCAGGTTGAGTTGATGAGCATAACAATGCACATAGATAGCCTCAGGATGGAGCCTTCTAAAATGTGCTTGTACACCTCCAGTGGAGCCACTCATAACGGCTGCACCATCATATGTTTGTGCTACACACTTAAGCTCTGCAAGACCATTGTTTTGGATTTGCTGCTGAATCTCATTTGCAATGGACTGGGCATCAATGATGTTATCTCTGCAAGTGCAACGAAACGCTCCTTCACTGCACCCTCTGACATGTACCTGACACAAATAGCTAACTGCTCTGCCTTTTCATCCCTTGCCTCATCTGCCATGATGGAATAGACTTTAGACTTTGTCATTTCAGATACAATGACACTAGTAACCTCCTGGGCACAACAGTCAATCATGTCATTCTGGGATGTTGGCGAGATATACTGTACATTTTTGGGGATTATGTTTTTGAAGAAAATCAAACTCCTTCAAAATCTCTATGCACGCAAGAAAATTCCCTCTGTTTGGGCTGTCTTCACCTTCATCATGGCAACGAAAAGGGAGTCCCTGTCTCCCTAACATAGAGGTTACTGCAACAATTCATCTGAGATACTCTCTTCTTTCGACTATCTCACTCACATTTGCAGTTGCTATCATCTGTGCAACGTTTCCCTGTTTGCTAGTTCCCTGGTAGCTTTTCCATGTGACAACACTGTCCTTACGTGTTTGTGCCATCTCATACTTGCCAAAGATGACTAAAGTTTTCTTCCAGTTCTTGTAACCGCTACTGACCAAACTATCATATTTGATGTTTTTGCAAAACATTCTACATGGGAAGCAGAAAGCTGCATTCTGGCTGACTGAATATTCTAACCAGTTGTGCTTTTCAAAACAGCTGTGGTTAAATGCTCACTTCTGTGTACCAAAAGTATCATGTGGATAGCTCTTCAGCTTTACCTGTCTGGGCTCTGTGTCTTTGTCACCTAAATCAAACCCTGTAGTAGAATGAGTTGCTCCAGCTGCTTCATCATTTTCCCTCTCTTGGCCTGTTTGCTCTCCTCTCTCTGTAATAACTTGATCTTCCTCTGCCTCTCGATCCATTTGCTGCAGCTCCCCTGTCTCTCCTTGCTCTCTCTGACTTGAACTTGCCTTTTGACCTTTTTTTTCTCCTTCTGCCTCACCCTTCAAGATACATTAAAACATACAGAATTGTAATGTAAATTGCTAGTATCATGACTTCTGCTCACACGCCACAGTAATTTGTTGCTCCCAAATATTTTGAAGTTACAAACATTACATTTTGAGCACGCATGTGACTAAAATGGTTGCAATTTAAAGCCCTGAAAAATATTACTAAATTACTTGAATTGAAGTAATATTAAAATAGAACCCTCAAAAATATGTGAGTCAGGCTAATTTGACTTGTTATATATATATATATATATATATATATATATATATATATATATATATCTTTGCTCTCTCCACTTTCTAACCTTGACTCTCCTAAATAAAAGCTCAAGTTAAACAGGTCTTATATGTTGTACCGTGACTGAAATGTTTCATATTTCATATCCATATTGAGTTCCATAAAATTCTAATCAGACTATCTGCATCACAAATGACTCCATCCTGTGAAATCTTTGACTCACCTCTCCAGCAGGGGTCTCTCCCCTCTCCCTCTCTGTGATCCTCTGCCCTGACTCCTACAGGTTAATGGGGATGGAGGAGTGATTATTATTATTTCCACTGATGATAACCATACCTGAATTGTCACGGTTCTGGGTCCGTGGGACCCAGTATTTTGAGTTTATTATGTTTTGGTGTAATTTTGCATCAGGGATTGTTTTCTTGTTCTCTTGTTGTGTTAATGATGATGATTATGATGTCTATTATTAGAGTTCCATGTTTCTGTTTATCTGGGTTTAAGATGTGGGTTTAGTTGATGTGTCATTTCCTGTCTGTCTCTCAATGTCGAGCCTGCGTGTGATGTTTTATTGTGAAGGTCTGTGTCTCATGTGAGTGTGTCCAGTTTTACCTCTGCCTCATCTTAAATTCAAATTCAAATTTTATTTTTTATTTGTCACGTACACAGTCATACACAGTACGATATGTAGTGAAATGCTTGGACAACTGCTCGTGACCTAAAGAAAACAAAAAAAGGAAAAGGCTATGAATAAGATAGGAAATAAATATGAAAAATTAAAAAGGGTAAATTTAACTAGGAAGGAATAAAATATAAATTAAGGTTAAAAATGAAATAACTGTACAACACAAATTAGAATGAAGGGTAAATTTAACTGGGAAGAATAAGATAAAATATATAAATTAAAGTTGAAAATAAAATAACTGTACAACAAAATACACAATATAGAACTATATAAGAATGTATGAAGAAATCTAAATATAAATAAATATATACACAATAACAGCAGCTGTACAAGTATTAACTGGAAATGAAGAATATAGTGACCAGTGTTGTGCAAAAACAATGTCCAGAAAGTCCAGTGTGTGTGTAAGAACCATATGTGTGGGTCAGTACTGTGTGGTGGTGTGATTGAGAGACCGTATCGCCTGCGGGAAGAAGCTCCTCCTCAGTCTCTCTGTGTTGGTCTTCAGGGAGCAGAATCGCTTTCCTGACCTCAACAGAGAGAACAGTCTGTTGTTGGGATGGCTGAGGTCCTTCACGATCTTCCTGGCCTTAGTCCAGCACCGCCTGCTGTAGATTGAGTGCAGGTCAGGGAGCTCGGAGCGGATGGTGCGCTCAGCTGACCGCACAACCCTCTGTAGAGCTCGTCTGTCCTGCATGGTGCTGTTCCCGAACCAGGTTAAGATGTTTCCCGCCAGGATGCTCTCTATGGTGCACGAGTAAAAGTTCCTGAGCACCTTGGAGGGCAGTTGGAAGTCTCTCAAGCGTCTGAGGTGGTAGAGACGCTGTCGGGCCTTTTTCACCACGGTGTTGATGTGACAGGACCATGACAGGTCCTGCGTGATGTGAACTCCGAGGTATTTGAAGCTGTCCACTCTCTCCACTGGGCACTCGTTGATGACGGGGGTCTGGTAGTTCCTCTCCTGCTTAGTGCTGAAGTCCACTATCAGCTCCTTTGTCTTACTGACGTTTAGAAGGAGGTTGTTCCTCTGGCACCAGTTCTCCAGATTCCTAATCTCCTTCAGGTAGGCCGTCTCGTTGTTATCAGAGATCAGGCCCACCACGACGGTGTCGTCAGCAAACTTGATGATGGTGGTGGAGCTGGTAGTGGCCACACAGTCATATGTGTACAAAGAGTACAGCAGGGGGCTCAGAACACACCCCTGGGGGGCTCCAGTGCTGAGAGTGGTGGAGGCTGAGACATTTCCGCCCATCCTTACTGCCTGAGATCTCACTCGGCCAGCTCGGATCCGGAGTTAAAAACTTCGAATTGTGAGTACATTGTATACCAATAGAAACAAGAGTGTCACTGTCATACCTAATGTACCCAATGGTGATGATTTTGCCGATTTAGAAACGCTGAAAACTAACTTAAAAAACAAAGACAAAGAAAAAGTGGTCGGAGCAGTCGTGACGGCAGCCGACCTCACCGGCGCCATCTTAATTCCATCTTACTGATTGTTCCCAGCTGTGTCCACCACCTGTGTGTAATTCCCGTGTTTCTCTGTGTGTATTTAAGTCGTGTCCTCCATCATTGTGGTTGCTGGTCCGTCTGTGTATCTACCATGTCTCACCCGTGTGTTCACCCTGCTGTCTACCATTGTCTGTCTCTGCTCGCCCTGCTTCATGTTCTGGTTTCTGCGCTACAGTTTAGTTGTTTCTCAGTATAGTTTAGTTTGAGCTCCATTTGCTGTTTGTCCTTATTTTGTGCTTAATAAACCACCCTCACTTCTCCACTACTGCCTGCGTTTGGATCCTCCTTCATTTCCTCCACACGGCTCATCCCACTCGCCGTGACATGAATGAGCTCAGCTCAATTTTTCAGAGCTAAAACGAGTGACAGAAATTAACATTATGCTAACAATTTAACTTAGTGCGCTAGCCAGGTTTTTATTTATCAAAATGGGAGAACCTGGTTCATTAATTACATGGGACTCTCTGCTGTTAGCTGGAGCTAACTAATTGTTACTACCAGCCAGCGATGAAGACTTACTTTCTTGAAAAACTTGCGTATATCCATGATTTCTTGCTGTTTGCCGCATTTACGCTAGTGTGTCCGCAGGTGTATACAAGCGGAGTGTAAAGTAGCAGTGAAAACGAGGACTGGATTTTCGGTAATGTGGATGTCCCCTGTGAACAACTGGAACGGATTGGATAACGAAGCACTGACGCTACCTTAACAGTGTAAAGTGAAAGGGACCAAGCGAGTTATGATCATATTTATGTGAATAGCGACAGGTTTATATTATTATTTCTTTAAACTCATATTCCTGCATCTTTATATTGAATTTGTCTGCAAGTTCTGTAAAATAAAATAAAAAATCGAATAAGTAGAAAAAAAAAAAAAGCTTAAGAATATTTTAGGGAGGCTTCAGCACCCCTAAAATAAGCCTAACGACGCCACTGTCTTAAAGTAATGATGGACTGAGGTTTCTCTTTACTTAGCAGATTGGTTCTTGCCATAATATGAATTCTAACAGTGGTCTAATACGGCTGTCAGCTGTGTACCAACCTGACTTCTGCACAACACAACTGATAGTCCCAACCCCATGAAGAAGGCAAGAAATTCCACAAATGAACCCTGATGAGGCCTACCTGTGAAGTGAAACCATTTAAGGTGACAACATCATGAAGCTCATTAAGAGAAGGCCAAGAGTTTGTAGCACTGTCAACAAAGCAAAGGTGGCTCCTTTCAGGAATATAAAATATAAAACACATTCAGTGTTCAATTTTCAATTTGGTACATAATTCATTGTATCTTGCTTCATGTATTTGATGTCTTCAGTATGTATCTACAATGTAGAAAGTAGTAAAACTAAAGAAAACTATTAAATGAGAAGTTTTGTCCAAACTTTTCACTGGTAGTGTATATGTTTACAAAAGGGAAACATAGAAATTATGAACTGAAATTTATAAAGCATATTCTACACATTTGTGTCCAACATTAAAAATGTGCACACACTTCTTTTTTTTTTACTCTCAGCTATGCATACAAATTGTTCTGCTCTATTATTTTTCCTGCATAGAGGTGGCATGTTATCAGGAGGGCTTTATCAGACACACAGGCTCTCACACATACACACACACACATTCAGACTTTGTACAGTGTCTGCTAATTATGAATAATAAAGCAGAGGTTTAAATAATTGCCACGGTGGTCCTTTGGTGCCTCTCCAGCAGCTAAGTGGGTCACATTTGATGAAGCGTTTCCTTCCGATCCGTCCAGCACTCAAACCCCCGATAATAGCAAGCTGGTCTGGGAATTCAGTGGCATGACATCCTGCGGAAATTATCCAATATAGGCAGGGAGTGTTTTCGGCAGGAAGAAAAAGCAACTCTCTGTGTGACATTTTTTATTGTGTGGGGGGAAATAAATCAGATTCCATTACATTTGAGGGCACATATCATATTGGTATGACGTGTGCCGTCTCTTCAATATGATTTGGGGAATCTGAGGAATGGAAGGTTTTATACCAATGAATCCCAAACTGAATAGTAAGGTAAAGGTGCTGGAGATACTGGGAATTATAATAAATCCTCAGTTATATCCCAAATACACTGCACTCTCAGAAAATATGTTACCTTATTGTACCTTTAAAGGAACAATGGCTTCCTGGGTCGGAACACTGTTCTAAGCTTGACAAAGAATATTCGTATTTTTGTGTTTTTAAACTCAAGACCATCTTAAAACTTTGGCAACAATTCTGCACCTTAAAATTAGAAAAATATGTCTAATTTGTCTAAAAATAGGAAAAGGTATGTTTTTTGCCACTATTCCACTATGTCACTATTCCACTCTCTTTTCCAATGAGGCACAGTGGTGTTTTGTTCACTAAAACCCTTTAGATAAGAACTTACATTTTCCTGCTAATTACATTCATAATATTCATTCTTTTTGTCTTTTGGGAATTGCTAGCTTAGCTTAGCTCATAGCCAAGTCACTAGCACCATGGCTTTTTTACCTGTCTGTCCCACATTTTCCTGCTCAGCGCGTCAATTGTTTAGCTCAGCCTCCTTTACTACTAAAGATACTTGTAGTAGATGTAGCCTGTTTACAGCTCTGGAGGCCAGGATTAGTGAAATGGAGACCTGTCTCCAGACCCTAGAAAATCCTGTAGCTAGCCAGGCCCCTGTAGTCAGTCCGGCCAAAGGTAGCAAAGCCACCGTGAGCTTTCCCCCAAGACTTTGCCCTAAGCAATTGGAAAAAACAGGCAGGCTGGGTGATGTTGAGGGAGAAGTGTAGCCATAAACAGAAGTCTCTGGCATTTGTGGTCATCTATAATCCATCTGGCCCTTTCTTAGAGTTTTTATCTAGTGTCTCTGATTTTTTTATCTGATTTATTGCTCAGTTCACAAAAGTTAATTGTGGAGTTCCACAGCGTTCTGTGTTAGGACAAATTCAGTTTCCTGTAGGCAATATTATTCAAAGCCAAATGACACACACCAATTACTTAAACTGCAGGAATGTTAAAGACCCGGGGCCAGTCTGCTCATCTCCACCCCAGAGTAAAGGGAACCATCTCCTGAGTCTGGGGCCAATTGCCCTGTAAGTGTGTGTACAGTGTTCATTTCTCTTTGTCTCCATGTTGGGCGAGTGCTGAGTATTTCTATACTCTCCATGTTAGGCGAGTGCTTAGTATTTCTATACTCAGCACTCATGTTTAGAGTGTGTGCATAAGCGTTTGTGTCTGTGTGTGCCTGTTTGTCTATGTCTATGTGTCAGGTCAGGTCTTAGGCTATGTCCACACGTACCCGGGTATTTTTGAAAACGCAGATTTTTCTATGCCTTTGCGCCTTTTGTCCACACATAAACTGCGTTTTTGGTCACTGAAAACTGAGATTTTTAAAAACTCCTGCCAGGGTGGATATTTTCAAAAACTCAGTTTTTGCGTTTACGTGTGGACGAGGTAAACGGAGAAAACGCAGCGTCAAAGGTGTGCACATTTTTTGACGTCACACTGTGCGCCACGTTATTGTTTCGGTGAAATGAATTTCTACAATGGCGGACGTAGACAAAATATGTTACTGTTAATTTTTCTCTCTGCAGTGTTTAAATGCTTACATATACACACACAGTTACTGTCTCTCCACACATACGACTCAGTTCTGCTTCTATGTGCCATCTTTGTTTACTCTTTCCCGCCCAGGTTTATTGACTTCTGATTGGCCAACATTTCTACACGGAATATAGCGCCACCTGCTGCTTTGGCATGTTCCTAGCAGCATTTTTCCTTCGTTTTTGGCTTTTATGGGATTTTTTTTCTAAACGAAAACAGAAAATCTTCGTTTTTAAAAATGCCCGTGTACATGTGGACGTAGCCTTAGACTCCATCTCTCTCGGAACATCTCAGGCTCCCAAAACACACCACATCTTAAAATGTATGAAGAAAATTCACATTTTACTTTTTTCCATCCAAATACAAAATGAAAATATCTTCTAATATTGCATCTTAAAAACTTGAAGAATCTGTACAAATACAGACCTTTTACTGTTTGTGAAATGTGCTAAAAATGACCATGAGGCCCAGTAATTGGGAAAGAAATAGACTTTTACTGTACCTCTACTTCTAAGAGTGCACTGATTTGGCCCCATAACATTCATTAACATACTAATTAGATGAAGGGAATCTTAGAATTCAACAGTCTTAAATGCAGATATACTACATTTAAATGACTTTTAGCTGCTCAATTATTCACAAGAGGTCACCACAGCAGGTAGTGCCTCATGTTTGGGTTGGCAGAATTTTGAAGGATTTTAATAATAATTTGGAGGGGTGCTTTTTTGAACTGCAGGTCCTTGAGGAGTAAAAACATTTCACATTTGAAATGACACTAGTGGGGCTAGTTACAATGCCTTCTTTGTTATGAATTAGCGATACATGTTTTTACTCCTCAAGGACCTGCAGTTCAAAAAAGCACCCCTCCAACAGCCAAACCCATCTGTTCTCTGATTGGATAGTTAAATTGACATGACATTGGCCAATCAGATGAAAGGAAGAAAAATAGGGTCAAAATTCGTACTTGTAACTTGAAACTTGAGTGCAGAGTTTCACACGTATTTTTTGGCTAAATCCACACACAAATCTTTTTTACACACACACAAAGTATAAAACATTTATGACCACAATCTGAGCCCATAATCTTTGTCTTTTTCCCATGTGCTGAAGGTTGGGATTATTATTAGAATTAATTGCAAACTGTAAGTTCTTGGCAGCTCAATACCAAATTCTGAGCTGTACACATTACATGTTCGATGTAGTGTGTCACTTTATGCATGGAGATTAACTGCAAAAGAGTTTCAGCTTTCTTGGAAAAACAATATCAGTTATTCTGTTTGTTCATTCATACAATGCATCCTGCTCTTTACATGGTGATACTAATTAATGCATGTTATTCAGAGTAGAGTGCGTTTTATTTGATTTTTTTTAATTGTGTCTGTGTACGTTTGTGAAATTAACTCACCTCTCATCCAGGAGTCTTTTGTCCATTGACCAACTATTGATTATGTGAGTCATCACATGAGCCAAAATGCAAAAAAACAAAAAAAGATGTCATTACCATCACCTGGGACTAAGAACCCCATCCATTAGGTGGCCTACTGACTGCATTGTAGGTGGTGTTGTAAACTTCCACCTCTATTCAATAGCGGTTGTTCACGGTGGACCTTGATGATATCCTTGAAATAGTGCCCTTTTAACTTTAGACGCAGTCCTGTTGAGGTGGTTCTTCTCTGTTGTGCCATGTGAGCTTTCAGGCGTGGCTGTTTGGGTTCTCCTATACTCCTACACTATATTGTTTAGCTTGTGTTTGGGAGTTTTGTTGTAGAAATAAATAATAATAATAAATTTGATTTAAGAAAGCGGCTTTCAAAACACTCAAGGACACTGCACACAAGCAATAACAACAACAAACATAGCAAATGAAGCAGATTTTGTCAGACATCTCTGACAAACCTACCACATAAAAGAGAGCAATGTTGTTCTGTTGTATTTCTGTTTCTACCTAGTTGGTGTCTGGCATTATTTCCTTTGCATCTGGTTTGATGAAGATTCAGTTGGGATATTCACATGTTTTAAGAGGTTCCTTTACATGTGAGTATTCCTTTTTTCCCCTTCTGCCTTTGAGGGAACATTCTCTCTCTGATGGTGTAGGGTTCTGATCTCCGCAAGTTGTGTTCCATCGGGTGGTGGCAGTCAAAGAGTAAGTACTGGTCTGTGTGTGGATTTCCAGTAAACTTCATTGTTGAGGCTTCCTTCCTCATTAGTAACCACACAGTCCAGGAAAATTCACATATTTTCCTTAGTATCCTCTATGGTAAACTTCATGCTTTCATCAATTCAATTAATGTGTTTGGTGAAAACCAAATACATTAATTGATGCTTTTGATGCGATTGGGGCATGTTCCCCAGGTAATACTACAATAAAAATTAGATACATTATGTTTCTTAGATCTGACAAAATGTGAGACAGCACTCTTGTTCAAACATTCTGTTCACACCAAACGCGATAGACGCGGCCAGAGCGTCAGGTTTACATGTAAAGTTAATGTAGAGGCGTGATGACCCGCGAAAATTCGGAAGCAGATTTACGTCACAAAAACGCGTGTCACAGCAGCGCATCTGGCGCGTTTGACTCACGAATGAAACCACGCGCATCAGTTTTTGTGTTGCATTTTGTGCATACGCGCATTTCGCGTCTACCACTCGAGTTGGAAAAATCTGAACTCCAGCGTCAATTCGCGCCGCGACAACCAATCAGGAGCCTGGTGACGTGGCTCTGACCTAGGTCAAAGATCCAGCCAAAGCCCTTCATTCTTTATTCAGTATGGAGTGTGAAGTAGCGTAACAAAAGCAGCATGGAAAGTGATAGGAAGACAGCATCTGCAGACTGTTCAAGTTTCTTTTAAGTGTTCTTTATTTTCTGGCGTCACCTTTCAACAATTTGTGTCACAAAAACATAAGAACCTGTCAGTCAAAATTTCACCTGCTTTATATAGAATTCCACTCACACCTGGATCTCATTAACTTCTACCATTGGGAAAACAGGGTAGACTAAATAACACAGTCTAGACAAAGAAACAGGAATAAAATCATTTTTCCACTTAACAAACTCATTCACCCAACTAAACAGTTTGAAAAGTCAATCTCTTCACTTACTCTGACTCATGAGGTTATTTTAAATGAAATAAACAATTTTACACAAAAGAAATACCCCTTCATTTGGTTACACCCAATTGACATGATCAGTGACATCATATCCTATAAAATCAGGAAGTATTGGGGCGGCCCTTCCCACATACCTGTTTTACACATAGGACCTGCTCAAAGGAACAGACAATGGTAAGTATAACCAAACTACATAAACAAATGAAAGATCCAAATCAATTAATGATGAAGTGACATTTAGCTTTAAGTACATTTGCACAGATGAAATGAATATGACCAATGCTACCACAAACAGACCCGGAATAGTATGTAGAGCCAAGGTTACATGTGCTGTGTTATAGTGATGGGATTTCCGGCTCTTTTTAGAGAACCGGCTCTTTCGGCTCGGCTCATTAAAAAGAGCCGGCTCTTTCGGCTCCCAACCGGCTCTTCAGGTTGTTTTGTTGCTTTAATTAATTTATTATTAACAATAATATAAAATTATGCACAAAAGGAATTACTAATGTAAAAAAAAGTGTTTTTATTTATATATGTTTATATATAAATATATGCGGTGGCCCCTAGAGACAAAACACATACAAACTCCAAAACACATTTCTAGCGTTAACTGAACTTCCAAAACAGAGCTACCTAGATCACTTAAATTACACAATTGAAAGCATATGTGTATGGTTTGTGTACTCATACACAAGCACTCATATACATTCAAATAATTAAACAAAAATGTTCATTTACCTGTTACTACCACACACCAAATCCGATCGTTGGTACTTGCTGGCTTGTGTAGCCACTAGGTAACAAAAGCTCAACACTGCGCCTAGCATTCTGGAGCACTTCTGTTGTCTTTTGTATGTGTTTTGGAGTTTTTACGTGTTTTGGAGTTTGTACGTGCTTTGTCTCTAGGGGCCACCGTAAATATACTTTTATTTATTCACTCCACATAAAATGTAATAAATCATATAATACAAAAAATAATATTTTTACATTTCAACTTTTAACTATTTAAATTTTCAGCTTTTTCCTTTTAAACAAATTTAAAGTGAAACCACACAAAACACTGCAAATCACAACACAATTAAATATAAATTTAAATATGAAAACAAAAAGAAGATGCATATTCTCTGTCATATAGGCCAGCATGAATAAACTTTCTGAATCATCCGCAACTGAAAATAGTTGTCGATGATTACTATACCTTTCTAATGTGAGTTGTTGTCCCTGGCCTTCTTTCTCCGTCTCTCCCTCACTCCCCTCCTGTTCCTGTGCTACTGCGAGTGTAACTACACCCCCCCCCCCCCCCCCCCCCCCCCTTCCCAGCGCAAAGCACAAGGGAGTACATGCGGAGTGAAGCGAAAAAAAAGTGCGAGAGAGAGGGTGAGAGAAAAAAAAAACAACAACAACCCACGGCTCGTGATAAGGAGCCGGCTCACGTCGAAGATCCGGCTCTAAGAGCCTTTTTGTTCACAACCGACACATCACTACTGTGTTTACATTAAAGCATTATGATAGACTATAGGATAACAGAACACAAAATAATAATATATGCAAGTGACAAATGGCAAATGAATTCTGTCCTAGCCACTTTGTCACATGGAGGAAAAGCTCATCAGTGTCGTGGCTAATCATCCAGAGCTATATGATGCTAGCTGCTACTTCTACTGAGACAGGAATAAAAAGGACCTAGCTTGGAGGCACATAAGTGAGGAGATCGGGCAACCTGGTAAGTTCATTCATTCTTCTTTTGAATTTTCAGACTGACCCGATGAAGCCACGCAAAAGTTAGCAAGCTCGCCTACTGTCCCGCTATTTTCCCACTGATGTACAAATACCTTTCTGCTAACAAGATAATGTGTTTATTCAGAGGACATCTGCAGGAGAAAGTGGAAGAGCCTCAGGGACACATATAATAAGGAGAAGAGGAGTAGGATGCAGCAGGATCGGGTAAGAGATGGAAGTTCTTCGTGGTCATGGGGTTTCTGGACCCTTTCCTCGCCCCGCGGGAGACAAGCGGCAATATGGTGCGGACTGTGGAGAACTTCCCCCCCCGAGGACCAGGGACAGCCCAGAGAGGCAGCAGGGGAGTGTCAGTCAGAAGGTATGTTTACCTTTAGAGCCGGTCGGAGCGGACATGCTCCATTTTGCTTAACTATTTTTAAATCCCGGTAGCACTGCAACCACGTAAGCTAGCGCAATAATTTTTTTTGCATATGAAACCGGAGGAGTTGTACTTACATCTTATGCCATCAGCTTGTCCTAGGTCACAGTTTCCTTCCACATATAGCTTTGCAAAAACTGCATAAAAAGCACTTGCAGCAACAAAAACATAATATTCCAGAAACACGCTTTGCCGATCTGAGTAGCTGTTCATAACACTTCCTACATCCATCAGCGTGAACTATCGCATGTCCGCCATGACCTTCCCGAAACCGGACGTGACGTCATTTTGCGGAAATGTAGTTTTTTTTTACCATTGGGGCCTTATGAGTCTATACTTGTGTTTTTAAAAGTTATGTTTGACTTTATGACTTTCTGTGTCGTTTCTGGGATGCTTAGGACTCATATTGCACTGCTGGAAATAGTTTATTTTGATGCATATGCTGTTATTTTGCAAATTTGCATTATAATATTTATTTTCGTTTTTCTTGCAGTATATGAAAATTGGTGTATTTCAAAAATAAAACTATGAAGACACTTAAAATAAATTTCCTGTGGTGGGAAACTAGTTTGTGCAACTTTTTTGTATTTACAATTTTGAGGGATAAGCCTCTTAAATTTCTGTAACTAGCAATATATGTTAAAAAAACAAAAACGATTTTCAATTTTTTTGTAGTTTATTGCGCTTTTTTGCAATTTATGTAATTACTATGCACTTAATGCAGACATATTATTAAAATCTGGGCTATAATGGTTGTATTGATGTATATGAACTTGAAATGCTCCCAAAAATGGCTCCACAGCATGTAAAAATATAATATAAGCTCTGGCGGACTTGGTTCTATGGTAGGTCTTAAAGGGTTAATGTAGGCAGTTAATTTATGCGTGTTGTCATATAGGAATATATTTTGTTTATTAATAAAAAGTATACAGTGGTCCCACTGTTCATCTGTCACTGCCTCGCCTTTTCGCTGATTTTTTTTATTGCACCGTACAGCTTTCAACAATGTGCATTGCATTCTGCAGCCTGATTGACAAATCTCCTCCGTTTCTTGTCTTCTGCGCTTGCCAAACTTATCATGTTTGGTTTTGATAACCATCACGTCCAATAGAAAAGACAGCACAAAAACACTCATAACTATGAACCTCATTCGGAAATACACACCTGAGGGAAAAAGGCGCACGAAAGTGGCGCCGCAGAAGGAGAAAAAGCGCGGCATAATAATACTTTTACGTTTTAAAATCGACAAAGGTTTGAACTTTGAGAATCAACTTGTGAGAACTGCGACTACTGTTCATGTGCTGGAATAAATGAGAGACCACTGTATATAATTTCTCTATGACTATTGTTTTCAACCTGTTAACATTTAATATTGTCTTGATAGAGTCAACTGATTATGCACCACAGCCATCACCTGTTGCTTTTCCTGGCTCCCCAGTCCCTGGTCCCTCCGCTCCTGCTGCTGCACCCACAGGTATGTTGTGATGGCTGCACTTACAGCCACACAGTGGTAATATCACCATGTTAGTGTAGAGGCTTATAAGTAATATTGCATTCACATTTCTTTCTTTAAATATAGGAATTTATTTACAGAACAATAAATAACTGGTTTTGGTTTAGAATTCATTCACATATCCACATAACACTGCATTCTAAAATAAGTGCGCACATTTTAGTTTACACTGTTATGTATGATTAATCTTTGGTTTTCTGAGTTACCTTAGTTGCAGCTGTTCCAGTCCCTTGATTAAGGAGCCAAGAGGTGGAAAAGGGGCGGAGCGAGCTTTAAAGGAAGGCTACAAATTGGTTCACGCCATAATTCAGGACCATGGGGGGAAATTGGAGTTCATTATGTTTGGTTTAGTTAGGTTTTGTGTGTTTTTACCCCTTTTCCTGTTTTTGTGGGCTGATCAGCCACTATTTAAGTTTCCCCTTTGTCTCGTTAAGTTAGGTCAGTTTGTGTGAGTTATCAGTTGTGTTGTCAACTTTGAGTAGAGTTTTGTTAGTTTGACCTCTTTTATGGGCCCAAGATTTTGATTCTTTTTGCATGAGTTAACCAATTATTAGTGATGGCCAAATGAAGCTTTCCGAAGCACTGAAGCTTGTATTGAAAAATGGTTCATTACTCGAAGCTTTTCAACACAGTCCTCTCCGGTGACATCTGGTGGCGAATATTTTGAAGAGCAGCTTGAATCTGCAAAATAAAACGGACTGCTCAATTATCAGTGCTCACTCAAGAGTGGAGTTCTCTCCGATATTGGTCCACCGTTCCGTTGCTTTGAACATGTAATTGGTTTTGTCTTCTCGATTGGGGGGCTGAAAAAAATGTAATGCGTATTTGCGTAATACATTTTGATCAATAAACTTTCCCTATTTAAACATGCACTATGGTGTGGCCTTTCTTTGCTCATAACTCCTTGATGTTGGTAAATACAATAAGTGAGCAATATATACATTATACATATGATAACGCACAGCACATTATGGAGTATGCCCCTGCTGTGAAGTCCTGCCTCCATCTACTTGTCATTTAATCACTGGACAGCTGGACAGGTTCATATAAAATATTAGATTAGGCCAATTGTCCTATACATATTTTTGACCTAGGGGTGGGATTGATTGTGAACTGGAAAGGGAAAATGCTTAGGGGGCTGAGTACGGCTGCATCGTTACTGATTTGTAGAATCATTTTGATTCGATACAGGATCCGATTCAATTTGATTGGAATCTGGAAAGTTTTGCCTCAGTCAGAAATATTACAATTCTGGTCATGTATCAGTATATATCCATAATTTCGTATCTATTAAAAGAAAGCTGACACATGTGAGACTTAATTAGAGATGTAAACAGAGAGTTATGAAACCTGCAGCTGCAGAAGCCAGCGGGAAAAAAAGAGGCAAACACAGCGCGGACCCGACGAAGCACCAAAATCTGATTCTGACGCATCGGGTCCGCGCTCTGTGTTCACGTTTGTATGCAGAATCCGTAAACCTGCTCCCAGTTACTGTTTTAGCTGCATGGTGTTTGACGACATGTTGT
The DNA here is from genome assembly GCF_057382275.1 of Copadichromis virginalis. Taxonomy (NCBI): domain Eukaryota; kingdom Metazoa; phylum Chordata; class Actinopteri; order Cichliformes; family Cichlidae; genus Copadichromis; species Copadichromis virginalis. Next base: position 15,388,500 of record NC_140619.1, read on the forward strand.
GAGGTTTAACCAGAGATGCTGGCGTTTCAGGCATAATAACGTTAATTTACAAATCGACACGGGATTTTAATGAATCAATATCACTTTATTCAATTTAGCATGGATTGTAATCAGAAAAGCGATAATCAAAACCCACCCCTAATCAAGAACTTGCAAAGTAAGAACATGATCTATGTCAGGTAGCCCTTTTGTTATTTACAGTTAAAAAGTGGATTAGTGTTACTGTGTGCTGGCTGAGTCTCTTTCCTTTCTTAGAAATAGTTTCTCCTGCTCTGGAGAAAATCCACTTGCATGGAACAGAAGAGGCTGTGGAGTGCAGGAACCGCACTGCAAGCTGGTAGATATGCAGGTATTCCTGGGTCCTGCAGACTATCACCTAAAAACAATAAACAAAATGATTTTCTAAACTGTAGCAATGTAATGTACGTATAGTGTCAAATACATTTTTGTAGTCTTCATCAGCTTTAATTCACATGGAAGTGTTCCTAAAGTCATATGCTGTAATGACATTTCCATTATGAAAACATGATTTTGGACATTTCAAGTTTTTCACTTCAGCAGATAAAATGAATTGAGCAAAATCAACTCAAAATATCTCCACACGCCAGAACATCCTCTCTTCCTCGCTGGCTCCATATCTGTCAGTGGAATGATCACCTCTTCGCTATCTGTCACCATCAACACACTCCACGAATCCCATGGATGATTCACTTCCTTATATCCGTTTGAATCAGGTACCGAAGCAGTTACGTGCGTAATGAAGCTTCGGACGTCACTGGTCACGTGATTTTTGCCAAACGAAGCAAGCCTCGACACAGTGCTTCTGAACCAGTGTGTTGTTTTTTTTGACACAAGCTCCGGAGCGTCAGCTTCAAGCGGGCCATCACTACCAATTATGTTTTTTGGGTTAAATAAAAAATCATTTTTTGGACTTTAACCTGTGCCTAAGTTTCCTTCACTGCTCGGTCCATCACAAGTGGTGTCAGGAGTGGGATCAGCAGTTGAAGGCACAGGATTTTTTTTCTCTTTTTTCCCCTCTTCACTTATCAAGCCATGCACAGAATGGGAAGGAGTGGCAGAGGAGCAAAAGGAGATTGTCAAAACCAGCCAGTTGGAGTTGTAGAGCAAGTAGAAGGAGGAGAGGAAAATGGAGCCTCTGGAGGGGTGGATAGTACTGAGAGCCAAGGTAAGGAGCCGACAATGTCAGAACTGATTTCCATGCTTCGTTCTCATATGGGTCAGCAGGAGGCCCAGGAAGCAAGAAGAAGGGAGGAGTTTACCTGCCAGGAACAGCGCTTTAGAGCACTGCAACATCAGTTTCAGCTGTTGCATGTAGAAGTGCAAGCTCGTACCTCCCCGTTCCCTGAGCCTCAAATGGAGGTCTCTGAGCCTCAAATGGAGGAACCTGAACAACCAGAGGTAGAGTCCTTTGAAGAGGAGGATCCTCCCTGTGCTGGCTCCAGTAATAAGCAAATACATCCTCAGTCAGGTCAGTCTCGCTTCTATGAACCGAGGCTGGAAAAATTGACAGAGGAGGATGATATTGAACATTTTTAACAACATTTGAACGCATGGCTGTAGTTTGCCGGTGGCAAAAAATGGACTGGGTTTTTCATCTGATTCCTTTACTCACTGGCAAAGCAAGAGGTGCGTATGTTCATATGGATATGGATGACTCTCTAGACTATGACAAAGTGAAAGCAGCTATCCTTCAAAAATATGACATTAATCCTGAGACATATAGACTGAGATTCCGTTCACTGGAGGTAAAACCTGATGAGAATCCAAAAGATCTATATGCAAGATTGAAAGAGTTATATGAGAAGTGGGTGAAGCCAAAAGGAAAAACGGTGCATGAGGTTAGTGAAATATTAATTTTAGAACAATACTTGAGAATGCTGTCTCCTGAGTTACAGATATGGATTAAAGAACGCAATCCAAACTCTGCAGCGGCGGCTGCAGAGCTGGCTGATGTGTTTGTGGCGGCACGGAAAAAAGGACAGTCATGGAGCCACACAGCATGGAAAATGAGAGATGGTTCAAAATCTGTCCCTCACTACCAGAAAGCAGGGGTGAGTAAGCCTCCAAAGAGCCAGTCTGTCAATATGCCGTCAAGACCTCCACCCAAGACTGTGATTTGTTATTTGTGTGGGATGGAGGGCCACACAAAACCTATGTGCCCAAAGAATTCTACAAAAATAACTCAGATGTGTTTTGTGCCCCGACAAAGTGTGGAGCCTAAAGTGGAGTTTGAGAATGGTTTCAAAATGACATTAGTTGAGGTTGATGGGAAACCATTAAAGGCCCTTGTTGACTCAGGAAGTACTCAGACTCTTGTGCACCGAGACTTTGTACCCGCAAATAAAGTTAATGTGGAGACAATCCCTGTTCGCTGCATTCATGGAGATGAGAGATCATATCCAACAGCAGATCTGTACATCAAGGTACAAGGACAAACGTATATTCTAAATATTGGTGTTGCAGAGAATCTGCCATTTCCAGTAGTGCTGGGTCAAGATCTGCCTGTGTTGTTTGACTTGCTGAATCCTAGGCATACATGCAATGTTGCAGTAACAAGAGCTCAAGCTAAGAAGAAAGAGGAGACCCTACACCCACTCTGTGCCTTGCCCTTCTATGATGCGGACATAGAGACTGCACCCGGGAAGTCTCGTAAGTCACGTGGACAGAGAAGGCAAGAGAAGTTTCTACATACTGCTGTTCGAGAAGCTCCTAGCATAGAGCCTGAGTTACCTTTGGGTTTCAAAATCCCTGTTAATATTATTGAAATGCAACATGACGATCCATCTCTAACATCTTTGTTCCAGAAAGCTGCAGAGAGGAGCCAAGGGACTGAGCAAGAATTGAACAGCAAGGGGGAGTTTCTCCTGAAAGATGGCATTCTGTATCGTCAGCAGGGTTCAGCATTGCAGTTGGTGGTTCCTAGAGCAGTCCAGAAGGTGGTGCTCTCCTTGGGACACTCCATTCCATGGGCTGGCCACTTGGGAAAGCACAAAACCATGGCCCGCATTAGAAAATATTTTCATTGGCCTGGTGTGCGCTCGGATGTGACACTGTTCTGTAAAAGCTGCCCTCAGTGCCAGAAGTCTTCTCTTAAAATCCCCTCTAGAGCTCCTCTCCAGTCTCTACCAATTATCAGCACTCCATTTGAACGGCTAGGGATGGACATTGTTGGTCCTCTAGAAAGAAGCAAGGCAGGCAACCGTTACATGCTGGTTGTGACAGATTACGCTACAAAGTATCCAGAGGTCTTTCCTTTGAGATCAATAAAAGCCAAAGCAGTCGCCCTCTGTCTCATACAGTTCTTCTCAAGGGTTGGTTTTCCTCGTGAGATTCTTACTGACCGTGGCACTAACTTTATGTCCACTTTGTTGAAGCAGGTGTACCAGCTCCTTGGGATTAAGAGCCTGAGGACAACGCCATACCACCCTCAGACAGATGGCCTAACAGAGCGCTTCAATCAGACTCTGAAACAAATGTTACGCAAATTTGTCAATGAAACTGGTACAGACTGGGATCAGTGGCTGCCCTACCTCCTCTTTGCATATAGAGAAGTACCCCAGGCTTCTACAGGTTTTTCACCTTTCGAACTATTGTATGGCCATGAGGTACGAGGCCCCTTGTCTCTTCTAAGGGAGACTTGGGAGGGTGACCAAGAAAGATCACAGGCTGTCAATGTTGTCTCTTATGTTGTCCAGATGCGGGAACGGTTGGAGAAGATGACTGAGCTGGCCCAAGCCCACAAAGCGGAAGCACAGCAGCACCAGAAGGCCTGGTACGACCAGTCAGCTCGGCAAAGATCCTTCAGTCCTGGTGAGAAGGTGCTGGTGCTTCTTCCAAGTGATGACAGTAAGCTGTTAGCAAAGTGGCAAGGGCCATATGAGGTCCAAAAGAAACTTGGACAAACAACCTATAAGGTCGCTATTCCAGATCAGCCCCGCTCCAGCAGAATACTGCACATTAACCTGCTTAAGGAATGGGTGGAGAGACCAAAAGCAGATGTCTTTCTGATCCGGGAGGTTTCGGAGGAGGAGGAAGTGGATGATCAGTATCTGCCAAAACCCACTCCTCAGGACCTGGATCTAAACCATCTTCCTGAGGAAAGACAGGCTCAGGTGAGAAACCTGTGTAAATTAGATGTGTTCAGTGAAAATCCTGGTAGAACGGACATTGTGGAACATGACATTGTGTTGAAAGATGGAGCTTCTGTGAGGAGAATGAGTTACAGGATACCTGAGCGTCTACTGATCCCGTTGAAAGAGGAGATCGACCTGATGTTGTCACTAGGAATCATTGAAGCCTCGAAGAGCGAGTGGTGCCACCCGGTGGTCCTGGTGCCAAAGAAGGATGGCAGTATCCGTTTCTGCATAGACTTCAGGTACCTGAATGCAATATCACAATTTGATTCATATCCAACTCCCCGCATTGATGACATGGTTGAGCGCCTTGGGAAGGCCAGATACCTGACAACAATAGACCTCTGCAAGGGTTATTGGCAGGTATCACTGACTAAGCGCTCAAAAGAGCTGACTGCTTTCCGGACCCCGTGGGGCTTGTTCCAGTTTAAAGTCATGCCCTTTGGACTGCATGGTGCCCCGGCAACATTCCAGAGACTGATGGACCAGATACTGTCTGACATGTCTGATTTTGCTGCAGCCTACCTTGATGACATAGTGATTTTCAGTTCTACCTGGGAAGAACACCTGAAACACCTGGAGAAGGTATTGGGGCGTCTTCAGTCTGCAGGGTTGACTGTTAATCCAGCTAAGTGTGCCATTGCCAAGGCTGAAACTGAGTACCTTGGGTTTGTGATTGGAAATGGAGTAATAAAACCTCAAGTCAATAAGGTCACCGCCATAGAATCCTGTCCTTTGCCAGAGACCAGAAAACAGCTGAGATCATTTTTAGGTATGGCAGGATTCTATCATCGGTTTATCCCTCATTTCTCCGCCAGGGCAGCTCTTCTGACGGATCTGACTGGTGCCCGAAGTCCCAATAAGATCACCTGGACAGAGGAGGCTAAGATGGCTTTTCAGGACCTACGACAATCTCTGAGTAAGAGCCCAGTCTTGCACAGCCCTGATTTTGAGAGAAATTTCATTCTTCAGACTGATGCCTCAGAGAGAGGATTGGGAGCTGTTCTGTTACAGGGACCGCCTGGAGAGCGTCATCCAGTGGCCTTCATCAGCCGAAAGCTGTTTCCGAGGGAAGTGCGATACTCAACCATCGAGAAGGAGGGACTTGCCATCAAATGGGCCCTGGACTCCTTTAGGTATTATCTTCTCGGATGGGAGTTCATATTGGAAACAGACCACAAGGCTCTTCAATGGATAGAGAGAATGAAGGACACAAATGGAAGGATCACGCGATGGTACCTTGCAATCCAGCCATTCCGGTTCACCATCAACCACATCCCCGGCAAGGATAACTGCACTGCAGACTGTCTCTCTCGCTGTCCCAGGGAGAGATCTGAAGAGGGGGAGTGTGTGATGGCTGCACTTACAGCCACACAGTGGTAATATCACCATGTTAGTGTAGAGGCTTATAAGTAATATTGCATTCACATTTCTTTCTTTAAATATAGGAATTTATTTACAGAACAATAACTGGTTTTGGTTTAGAATTCATTCACATATCCACATAACACTGCATTCTAAAATAAGTGCGCACATTTTAGTTTACACTGTTATGTATGATTAATCTTTTGTTTTCTGAGTTACCTTAGTTGCAGCTGTTCCAGTCCCTTGATTAAGGAGCCAAGAGGTGGAAAAGGGGCGGAGCGAGCTTTAAAGGAAGGCTACAAATTGGTTCACGCCATAATTCAGGACCATGGGGGGGAATTGGAGTTCATTATGTTTGGTTTAGTTAGGTTTTGTGTGTTTTTACCCCTTTTCCTGTTTTTGTGGGCTGATCAGCCACTATTTAAGTTTCCCCTTTGTCTCGTTAAGTTAGGTCAGTTTGTGTGAGTTATCAGTTGTGTTGTCAACTTTGAGTAGAGTTTTGTTAGTTTGACCTCTTTTATGGGCCCAAGATTTTGATTCTTTTTGCATGAGTTAACCAATTATGTTTTTTGGGTTAAATAAAAAATCATTTTTTGGACTTTAACCTGTGCCTAAGTTTCCTTCACTGCTCGGTCCATCACATGCTTTTCCTGGCTCCCCAGTCCCTGGTCCCTCTGCTCCTGCTGCTGCACCCACAGGTATGTACATCAGGCACTGATAGCTTTTTACTCACTTGTAGTGATGGCCAAATGAAGCTTTCCGAAGCACTGAAGCTTGTATTGAAAAACGGTTCATTACTCGAAGCTTTTCAACACAGTCCTCTCCGGTGACATCTGGTGGCGAAAATTTTAAAGAGCAGCTTGAATCTGCAGAATAAAACGGACTGCTCAATTATCACTGCTCACTCAAGAGTGGAGTTCTCTCTGATATTGGGCCACCATTCCGTTGCTTTGAACATGTAATTGGTTTTGTTTTCTCGATTGGGGGGCTGAAAAAAAATGTAATGCATATTTGCGTAATACATTTTGATCAATAAACTTTCCCTATTTATACATGCACTATGGTGTGGCCTTTCTTTGCTCATAAGTCCTTGATGTTGGTAAATACAATAAGTGAGCAATATATATAATATACATATGAGACTGCACAGCACATTATGGAGTATGCCCCTGCTGTGAAGTCCTGCCTCCATCTACTTGACATTTAATCACTGGACAGCTGGACAGGTTCATACAAAATATTAGATTAGACCAATTGTCGTATACATATTTTTGACCTAGGGGTGGGATTGATTGTGAACTGGAAAGGGAAAATGCTTAGGGGGCTGAGTACGGCTGCATCGTCACTGATTTGTAGAATCATTTTGATTCGATACAGGATCCGATTCAATTTGATTGGAATCTGGAAAGTTTTGCCTCAGTCAGAAATATTACAATTCTGGTCATTTATCAGTATATATCCATAATTTCGTATCTATTAAAAGAAAGCTGACACATGTGAGACTTAATTAGAGATGTAAACAGAGAGTTATGAAACCTGCAGCTGCAGAAGCCAGCGAAGAAAAAAGAGGCAAACACAGCGCGGACCCGACGACACACCAAAATCTGATTCTGACGCGTCGGGTCCGCGCTCTGTGTTTACATTTGTATGCAGAATCCGTAAACCTGCTCCCAGTTACTGTTTTAGCTGCATGGTGTTTGACGACATGTTGTGAGGTTTAACCAGAGATGCTGGCGTTTCAGGCATAATAACGTTAATTTACAAATCGACACAGGATTGTAATGAATCAATATCACTTTATTCAATTTAGCATGGATTGTAATCAGAAAGGCAATAATCAAAACCCACCCCTAATCAAGAACTTGCAAAGTAAAAACATGATCTATGTCAGGTAGCCCTTTTGTTATTTACATTTAAAAAGAGGATTAGTGTTACTGTGCGCTGGCTGAGTCTGTTTCTTTTCTTAGAAATAGTTTCTCCTGCCCTGGAGAAAATCCACTTGCATGGAACAGAAGAGGCTGTGGAGTGCAGGGACTACACTGTAAGTTGGTAGATATGCAGGTATTCCTGGGTCCTGCAGACTATCACCTAAAAACAATAAACAAAATGATTTTCTAAACTGTAGCAATGTAATGTACGTATAGTGTCAAATACATTTTTGTAGTCTTCATTAGCTTTAATTCACATGGAAGTGTTCCTAAAGTCATATGCTGTAATGATATTTACATTATGAAAACATGATTTTGGACATTTCAAGTTTTTCACTTCGGCAGATAAAATGAATTGAGCAAAATCAACTCAAAATATTCCCACACGCCAGAACGTCCTCTCTTCCTCACTGGCTCCATATCTGTCAGTGGAATGATCACCTCTTCGCTATCTGTCACCATCAACACACTCCACGAATCCCGAAGATGATTCACTTCCTTATATCCGTTTGAATCAGGTACCGAAGCAGTTACGTGCGTAATGAAGCTTCGGACGTCACTGGTCACGTGACTTTTGCCAAACGAAGCAAGCCTCGACACAGTGCTTCTGAACCAGTGTGTTGTTTAGTGTGTTGTTTTTTTCGACACACGCTTCGGAGCGTCAGCTTCAAGCAGGCCATCACTACTCGCTTGGATTCCCTTGTGATTACCTTTACTAAATATCTACAACCAATCTGTTTATATCCTGTTTTTTGTATTTTTTTTTTTTAATTTTGAAAATGAAAATCTAGTAGCAGCCTTCTCATTACTTTGTGTTGTTTTGTGCTGTGTTTTACAGGCCCACAGAGGAGGACAGCTCAAAGGCGGTCGAGGGACAGGTCCCATGACGGTCCATCGGCGGTGGAGCTGGCCATCCTGGAGTCCCTGAAGAGGCCACGCCAGTCTCCAACGGAGCATTTCCTCCTCAGCCTTGTTCCTGCTCTGGAGAGCATGCCGCCTCAGACACGAGAATTCGTGAAATTTCAAATGTATAAATTAGTTTTTGAAAACAGCACAGCTGTGTTAAATTTGGAAACATTAGACCCTAGCAATCAGTAGTTTTCTGATGAGGCAGCAGGCTCTCAAGGGCAGAAACAATGTTGTTATTTTTCTGAGGCTCTTCCACTCCAAGCTGGGTTCCTTTTTATTCCTTTCTCTGGTGGTGGTCAGAGGGCCCGGTGGCGCCAGTGTCCGGCAGCCTCGCCTCTGTCAGTGCGCCCCAGGGCAGCTGTAGCTACAATGTAGCTTGCCATCGCCAGTGTGTGAATGTAGTGTGAAGCGCTTTGGGGTCCTTAGGGACTAGAAAAGCGCTATACAAATGCAGGCCATTTACCATTTACCATTCTCTCTGTAAATAGTTACATTTTATATATTTATGTTTAATGTTTTTGTTAGTGAATTTATATATTTTTTCCAATAAACATTTGTAATGACTAATGTCTCTGTTCTACTACACAGCAAATATTGGCACCCAACTTGACACATGTAGAGTTTATTTCAGGTACGGCGAGGACGTCTTTTACGCCGCTGCTCTGCTCTCCACAGTAAATATAGAAGGGAGACTCTCTCTTCAAGCGCTAGCTCGACAGCTGCCATCTTGCAAAGATAACGTCAGGCACAACTTCCTCCCACATTCCTCCCACATTTCCGGTCAAAATATGCAATTTTGAGGCGCGATTGATTTGTGTTGGACACGCGTCAAGGTACGAATGTGCACGCGACAAATTAGGGGCGTCTGGGGCGTTTTCGCTTGCGTCTAAGGCTTTCATTTTGTGCAATATGAAATTCATGCATGGATGAGTATGAGCCAGTTTATATCTTGTGGAGCGTGCCCTGCGGGCTTTCAGAGCACTTGTTCAGTCTTTTTTGTGGCCCTTTCTACAGTTTTGGTAAAATAAAATAAAAAAGAGAAAGAGAGATGGTTTGTAAGGTTTGTTCAGTGTACACAAAAACAGTTTTCCAAGCTCCTCCATTTAGTTCCAGGATGTTTCTGCAATTGTGGGCTCACAGAGTATTAGCATCAGTCTCAGGAAGTCTGAAAGGATCATGTGTGACAAACATCCCTGCCAAGTGATTTTCTGTTGATTTCTTGCACACATGAACAATTTCAAGAGAATTGCCAAAACTTTGTCAGAAGTATCCAAATGTTAATGGGCTGACTGGATAACCAAAAGAATCGAGTTTGCAATGAGATACACTCGGAAAAATGCAATTGTCATTTTGCAGCCATTGTTTTCTAGTGATTGTGTTTAGGAAAAATACTACTCATGTGATAAGTAAGAAAACTTTAATAATGTACATTGTGCATCAATGAATAGATTAGAACAGTTCTTGTGGACTAGATTTTGCAGCTTGACCTACCATAAAGACTAAAGGTCATGTGACCTTTAGATTCAAGATTCAAGAAAATTAAAGAAGCTTATTGTCAAATACACCGCAAAACGCAAGTGGTTACACAGAGCAATGAAATTTTTACTTTGCAGGTTCCCTTTGTAGCACTTGTAGCTTATGTGTGGGTGTAGCCAGAATCTAAAGTGCAAGTAGTTGCAACACTGTCACAGTGCTAATATATACAGAGTATGCAATATTAAAATTTTTATATTGTATGAAGTTGTGTTATGTTGTATATAAATGTAGAAAATTGCAAATTTACAGGTTAGGTTAAAGATAATTACAGTTTGACAGTTACTTATTAGTAGCCTGATGGCATGTGGATAGAAGTTGTTTTTTAATCTGGTTGTCCTTGCTTTCACACTCCTGTAGCGTCTGCCAGATGGCAGAAGTGGGAACAGTGTGAACAGTGCGTGCTGTGGGTGCAATCCTTGATGACGTTGTGTGCCCTTTTCCTGACCCGAGTGTTGTAGTGGTGGGAAGGGTACTCCATAGATGAATTGTGCTGTTTTAATGACACACTGGAGTGTTCCCGTACCACATTATGATGGAGTTTGTCAGGATACTCTCCACTGTGCATCTGTAAAAGTCGCTGAGAATTTTGGAGGTTAATCCAAATTTTCTCAGCTTCCTTAGGAAGAAAAGTTGTTGTTGAGCCTTCCTGATGATGTGCCAAGTTTTATGGGTCCAGGTGAGATCCTCATTGATGTGGTTGCTGAGGAATTTGAAGGTCTTCACCCTCTCCACCTGTGTCCCATTGGTGTATAGTGAGGTGTGTTTGTCTCTCCTCATCCTTAGGTCAATAATCATCTCCTTAGGCTTTCAGCATTTAAGGAGAGATTATTTCCCAGGCACAAGAACACCAGCTGAGGTGTTGCTCTGGGAGGGGACACAGTCATGGGTGAAGAGGGTGTATAGGAGTGGACTGAGCACACAGCCTTGGGGAGTCCCTGTGCTTTTTACCTGATGTCCTGGTACCAACTCTAACTGCCTGAGGTCTGCCTGTGAAGAAGTCCAGGACCCAGCGAATATAGGTGTCCTTATTTTCGAGGTGTGAGAGGGCTGTGCGGATGGCTGCAGTATCGGCGTCTTCGGTAGAACAATTCTTCCAATATGCAAATTGTAGAAGGTCTAATGTGTCCAGGATGGCTTCTTTGATATGGGACATGACTATCCTCTAAAAACAGTTCATTACAATTGAAGTGAGTGCGATGGGGCGATAGTCGTTCAAACAGGTTATATTGTTTCTTTAGCTCCCGATACATTGATTTTTGACCAGTTCTTTAGCAAGTTTTTTTTTACTGTTGTGCTGAGTAAGCTGGAAAAAGTTTCAATCTCGGCCCCCTGCCAATTTGCTTTCTACCTCTCTGCAACATTGACCAACGGACATAAGGCAGCAGGCCAACATACTGACAGCACTAAAGTCTTACGCAGTCTATAGAGTACCAAACCTTTCCCCAATAATGGCTAGTATGATAGCCAGGTGGATAGAGAACAGTTCCCAATTAGTGTAGCAGAAAAGAATGATGCATTGCTTCCATGACATGGGCACATGGCATAGTCTCCAGCTATATTGTCTTATTGTCTGGGAAACTATTTTGTGGACTGATGAGATAGGTGAACTTTTTGGAAGCTCTGTGTCATTTTACACCCGATGCAAAACTAACAGCATTTCATTCGTAGAGCATTATACAAAGAGCCAAACATGGTGGTGGTGGGAGTGCGATGGTCTGGGGTTGTTTTGCTGCATCAGGACTTGAATGATGCATATTTACTCTAGTAATCTGTGTATAATATTAAAACTAGTTTGATCTGAAACATTTAAGTGTGACAAACAGTGTTGGGACTAACGCGTTATTAAGTAACGCATTACAGTAATTACGTTATTATTGTGGTAACGAGCACGGTAACTAGTTATTATGCCAAAATCAGGAACGCGTTAGTCGTTACTGGGATTTAGATAGGGTCGTTACTCGTTACTTCGTGTGGTGGCTATCGCGGAGCTTTCACAGATTCAGTAACATTAGATAGTGGTGGAAGCTTTCAGGTGGATGAGGGAAAAGGGACGCAGAAGGAAAAGAGACCCGAGGCGGCCGCCGGTCCAAGTTTGAACTGAACTTCAGGTAAGAAGTTATGACCTGCAGTCTCTCTGGGTCAGATATGAACCAAGTTTAGGTGGAGTTTATTTTCGTTATTCTGACTTTTTCCGTACTGCGTGCTAGTTAGCATGACGGAGTTTCTATACAGCTGGGTGGTGCTATGAAGTTAATGATGTTGCACTTTATTTTGTTCATAAGTTATTAGAGTTGCCAACCGTCCCGTCTGGTATTCAGAGAAAATATTACGCGTTTCTTATTGAGGTGAAAAGGAACAGTTTGTCCCGTAATTCAGCTACAATGAAAAAGGCACAAAGCTGGAGTTATTCTGTGTTTACGCTGCACAGCTGGCTCTTCTTCTTTCATTCTCCCCCCTCCCTCTCCCGTTTCTACTTCAATCATGAAAACTGATCAGTGATCAGCTGATCGGCTTTTCTCTCTTGTTTGTTTATCGCTCACTTTGCGCCAGAAAGAGGAAACCAGCGGATGTCGCGCTAAACAACAGCAGCACGTTTAAGCTTGATCAGCTGTTGTTAGAATTTATTTAATATTAATTTCTAGTATCAGCTGATGTTTGCTGGAGCCACAGCTGTAAAGCTGCTGGTCATGATGTTGGTTTGGATATGTGATGAGAGGGAAACATGAAGATGAAACCAGGAGATTTCCTTACTGAATCATCAGAGCTGAACAGGTGATGGAGAAACAGGTTTACCTTTTAGGTGACATGAATGAGTTGAAGGGAAGTTATGAACTGTTTCTGAGAGACAAATAACACCAGGATCCTTTTTTAGGTAGCTGACAGCTGGTAACTGTGCAGGTGCGGATCTAGCAAAGTGTTGCCAGGGGGGCATGTAGGGCATTAACAGGGAGAGGGGGGCACAAGGAAATACTTTTCTTTCTTATTCTCATTTAAAATGTCTAGCTTTTAAAAAATAATTATCTGAATCTTACAACAAACGATTGATAGATTCATGCATATATACCATCAGAACAGTGTACATCACTGTCACAACAGCGTTTGTTTTCATTCAAAGGCTTTAAGATTTTTCCTATAATGGTGGGCCAGTCTCTAGTCAAAATGCCCGGGACGATTTTTTTGTCCCAGTCCAGCTCTGTATGCAGCTCATCTGCAGTCTGGTGTTGCCTACATCTTCCTATTCAGAAGGCAGAATTTCCGAGTTCTGAGTACAAACGAAAGCACCACGACTGCAGTTTTTGTGTTGGATGTAAAAGGCGCACATGACTCTGTGACGTAGGCTAGAATCATGGCAGCAGTCAATGACGGTCCAGGCGTGGGATTTCTCTCGTGGAAATATGCACATTATCTTTTCCTTTCTATTGGTAGGTGGCACAGTGCACTTGTGGCAAGTAAGCAAGCTAGAAGACTGGCAAAGTTATGGAAGAAACACATTAACAAGAGAATTCTTAGTAAAACCAAAGTAACTTTCCCTAGTAACTAGTTACTTTGAAAGTAACGAGTAACTTGAAGTAACTGAGTTACTTTTGAGAGAAGTAACTAGTAATGTAACTAAGTTACTATTTTAAAGTAATTTACCCAACACTGGTGACAAATATACAAAAAACAAAAAAGCAAGAGGGCAAACACTTTTGTCAAAGCAGTGTGCATATAAAATCCTCAACCCTTTTATGAAAGGCACTGGTGTTGAATTCAGTCACTGAAATGAATTAGATCAGCCAATTAACTTTACCTAAGCCAGTGGACCCAAATTCAGAGCTTGAAAATTGAGGCAATGTTTTAGGATTTTATTACAGAACTGGAAATAATGTAACAAGAGGGCAGCAAGGATTCAGTGGAGTTTTTCCTCAACTGAATCCTTGCTGCCCTTTTGTCAGAGTACTGGGATCCATGTGTGGCTGTGACAATGGGCAGACAGGGAATTCAAAAGCCATTAGGGAGCTCTTAGATGCTGGTTGGCACTCGAGGAAGGAATCTGAGACGGAGAAGGAGAGGAACAGTGTCAGTCTTGTGCATGGAAACACACAGGTACTTCAAAAAACTAGGGAACCTCAGCACCCCTACCATAGCAGTGGCAGCAGTAGACAGAATGATCTCTGTAAGAGCAGGAGGATGAAGTGGTGCTTCTAAACTGGAGGTGAGTGGAGATGGATCACAGGGGTGCCAGCCACCAAGATAAGCCACCCACAGACAGAGACTGAGCCAGTACCACTAGTCCTCCTGGACAAATAGGTAACGATATCAAAGGATGTATTTCAAACCAAAACCCACAAATCTAAATCTTAGTCTTGTGAGTGAAAATCCTGCCTTTGTTTGATCCGTGCCTGTGCTTTTTGGTAAAAACTCTGTCACACAAAGAACCAGCACATCTACAGGGTAGGTTGCATCACCAAAGTAGTAAAGAATTAGCAAAAAATAAAAACCACTCTGGGAAGAAAGAAAAGTAGCAATCAAAAGCATCACTGCAACACTCACAAGTAAGATCAATGATGCTATTAAGGCATTTTGAAAAATTACTCTGATAACCAGAGCATCAAGTTTTAAATCCATTCCTTCATTTTTCACAGTAAAAGCCTGCCACCATTCCAGTGTAGTCACCATGTTTTTTATCATTATTTGTAGGTGACAACTACATCCATCCATCTGTGCGAACACAATGTAAGGCCTCCTATTTTTGTGTCTCAAAAACATAAAAACAATTCTTGTACACAAGAATGATTCAGTTTGAGTTGTCAAAGGTCACGGTCAGAGTGACCTGAGAAAACATTTTGTTGCCGAGGGACAAGACTTCAAATGTAGAGAAGCAGTTTGACGAAAGACTAATCTTCTTGGCCAATGGAAAATGGATTGCTGATGCAGTTTAAGTTTAGACTGGATTCATGTTGCAAGCCTGTCTCTTTGTGTCCAGAGACACAGAGAGAGGAAAAACACTTTGTTTTAATGCGAATATATGTTAAGGCTACATATGAAGGTTCTTTGTTGGTGCACAAACATATACTTCCAGTAAGGTCCAAGATGTCATCTCAGCCAGTCCCTATATGGTGCACAGTTACAGTCTGGATTTGAACATTTATTTGTATGACTTAACTACAGAAGTCATAATTCTGTCATATAGACACTATTTATATCTAGAAACTATTTCATTCTACCTCTGCACCACTGATGCTAGATGGATAAATAAATGAGAGATGTAAGATAGAATCAAAACAGATTAGAGGAACAATTAAACAATGTTGAGAAGTGAATGGAGATGTTCAATTCTGAAAGGCCTGAGAGCGAGTTGAAGGCCACAAAGAAACTTCATGCTCTTAATTACAGCTTTGGTCTCCCTGCTCTGATAGCACGTAAAGGTCAGGGAGCAACAGGGAGGCTTGACCTAATGTCAGCCATTCACCGAGGTGAATGTCTCTGAGTATTGCACACCTTGTGCTTTTGGGCACTCCAGTGATGTTGCAGCTCTGAAATATGGCCAAACTGGTGGCAAGTGGCATCTTGGCAGCTGCACGCTTGACTTTTCTCAGTTTATGAGCAGTTATTTTGCACCTTGGTTTTTCCACACGCTTCTTGCGACCCTGTTGACTACTTTGAATGAAACGCTTGATTGTTCGATGATCACGCTTCAGAAGCTTTGCAATTTTGAGACTGCTGCAAGATATCTCACTATTTTTGACTTTTCTGAGCCTGTCAAGTCATTCTTTTGACCCATTTTGCCAAAGGAAAGGACGTTGCCTAATAATTATGCACACCTGATATAGGGTGTTGATGTCATTAGACCACACCCCTTCTCATTACAGAGATGCACATCACCTAATATGCTTAATTGGTAGTAGGCTTTCGAGCCTATACAGCTTGGAGTAAGACAACATGCATGAAGAGGATGATGTGGACAAAATACTAATTTGCCTAATAATGCTGCACTCCCTGTATGTATGTACAAATGTGTGTGGGTATGTGCATCACCCTTATTGCTGAGTAAACAGTGAGCAGGCAAGAAAATAACAAGGTGACAGACGTGGGAAAGTTTCACACCAGTTTAATATGAGGAGTGACAGTGGTGTCACTGTGTGTGTGTGTGTGTGTGTGTGTGTGTGTGTGTGTGTGTGTGTGTGTGTGTGTGTGTGTGTGTGTGTGTGTGTGTGTGTGTGTGTGTGTGTGAGAGAGAGAGAGAGAGAGAGCGAGAAAAGAAGAATCACACTCTCTATAATAGCAACAATACCTTTCTCTTCAGGTTGATTTGTCTAAGGTATATAGGGTATATATCAACAACAGTGATCACAAAACGGTGTATAACTGAACACAGTAGTGCAATTTTTAACCAGGTCTTCCCATTAACACCTGACCTGTCCAGAGGGTCAGTCAATGAGCTCGTCAACAGCTTCAATGCTAACATGTTAAATGTAATGGACACTATTGCTCCCATTAAGATGAAGGTTATCTCTGGAAGGAAAAAGTCTCCATGGAGAAACTCCACACTGGTGAAAAATGAAAAAAGAGAGTGTAGGAAAGCTGAGCGCAGATGGAGAAAAACAAACCTCCAGGTTCATTATGACATTTATAAAGAGAAACTTCACAATTATAATTTACAACTGAGGAATGCAAGGAGGTCATACTTCTCTGACATCATCACTAAAAACAGCCATAATGCTCGGGTCTTATTTTCTACAGTTGACAGGCTAACAAACCCTCCTGTGTCAGTGGCAGCTGAACTTCATTCGACCATGGCCTGCAATGACTTTGCCAAATTCTTCACAGAAAAAATCCAAAAAATTAGACAAGCAATTGGTACATCAACAGCAGATCCAGGATATGTACTGTGTCCACCAAAAAACTGTTTAAACACCATGAAACAGTTTCAACCTATTAACAGCAAAGACCTGGAGGACATCTTAGGTCAACTGAACTCCTCTTCCTGCTGTTTAGATGTCCTGCCAACAAGTTTTTTCAAAAAGGTCTCAAAGACTTTAGAGTCAGACCTGTTACAGATCGTCAACTTTTCTTTATTATCAGGCGTGTTTCCAGAATCACTAAAAACTGCTGTAATCAAACCTATACTGAAAAAGGACAATCTTGACAAGACACAAATGAACAACTACAGGCCGATCTCAATCTCCCGTTTTTAAGTAAGATCATTGAAAAAGCAGTTTCTCAACAGCTCAGTTACTTCTTAAAACAGAATAATTGCTACGATGCCTTCCAGTCAGGTTTTAGACAGAACCACAGCACTGAAACCGCTCTGACCAAAGTGTTTAATGACATATGTCTGAATACAGACAGTGGAAAAATGTCAGTCCTAGTTTTACTGGATCTCAGTGCAGCATTTGATACAGTTGACCACAACATATTACTCAAACAACTGGAGAACTGGGCAGGTCTTTCAGGAACTGTACTAAACTGGTTCAAAACATACTTAGAAAACAGGAAATACTTTGTATCAATAGGTAACTTCACATCTGAGCAGACAAGTATCACATGTGGAGTTCCCCAAGGTTCCATCTTGGGACCCCTTCTGTTTAACATCTACATGCTCCCACTGGCACAGATTATAAACAACAACAAAATAAACTATCACAGCTATGCAGATGACACACAAATATATATCACAATGTCACCAGGAGACCGAGGCCCTGTACAGGCTCTTGGTAAATGCATTGAGGAAATCAATGACTGGTTGTGCCACAATTTTCTCCAGCTAAACAAAAACAAAACTGAGGTAATAGTCTTTGGCGCCAAAGAAAAACGATTACAGGTCACCAGAGAACTTCAATCTATACATCTAAAAACCACAAACCAGGCGAGAAATTTGGGTGTAGTGATGGATGCAGACCTAAACTTAGAAAAACACATTAAGACAGTAACAAAGTCAGCTTACTATCACCTCAAGAATATTTCAAGGATAAAAGATCTGATGTCTCAACAGGACCTGGAAAAACTAGTCCATGCATTCATCTTTAGTAGGCTTGATTACTGTAACAGCATCTTTACAGGTCTACCTAAAAAATCTGTCAGACAACTACAGCTCATTCAGAACTCTGCTGCTCGAGTCCTCACTAAGACCAAAAAAGTGGACCACATCAGTCCAGCTCTGAGGTCTTTACACTGGCTGCCTGTCCGTCAGAGGATAGACTTTAAAGTTCTGATGCTGGTCTATAAAGCTCTGAATGGTTTAGGACCAAAATACATCAATGACCTCCTGACCCAGTATGAACCATCCAGATCCCTCAGGTCATCTGGATCCGGTCTTTTATCAGTTCCCAGAGTCAGAACCAGACACGGAGAAGCTGCATTCAGCTTTTATGCTCCTTATATCTGGAACAAACTCCCAGAAAGCCTCAGATCAGCTGAAACACTCAGTTTATTTAAATCCAGGTTGAAGACTCACCTGTTCTCAGCTGCATTTGAATAAAGCACCAAATCCACACTTTTAAGCTTAAATTTCAAAACTTACATTTAACTACTGATTGTATCTACTGTTCTGATTTTATCTGTTTTGATTTTATATACTGTTTTGTTTGTTTGTTTGTTTGTTTGTTTGTTTGTTTGTTTGTTTGTTTGTTTGTTAATTAGTTAGTTAGTTTATTTGCTTGTTTTAATCAATTTTAAATCATGCTTTTTATTTGTTCTTGTTTCTAATGTCTCTGTAAAGCACTTTGAATCACCTTGTTGTTGAATTGTGCTATACAAATAAACTTGCCTTGCCTTGCCTTGCCTATGGTTATCAGGGATGTCATTGTCTCTGCAAGCGTCTAAGTGTTCAAGTCCACAAGAATGAAAAAGTCCACATTAATTCTCTTCACAGGGTGTCAGATGGTTTCAGTGGTGAGCCTATTAAAAAAGAACAGCTTAGGCAAATTTGTCATATGATCTTCAAATCTTCACTGACATTTATGAGTAAGTAATAAGCCAAAAATGAACATATAAAGCCTTTTAATTTGGAAAAATAATAAAAGTAGAGACAGAATCATTTTGAGATCTTTCAGAGTGTAAATGATGTGTTTGTAGTGTTGGAAGATTAACAAAACCAAATAAACAGTGGCATTTGTGTGCCACTGAGACAAATTTTAATTGCCTGGACCTTCAGACTTAAGATATGAGGGATCATACGTATGTTTCATCATTGGAGAACAGGTTCCTTTGCCACTGAAATGAAAACATGAAGCTAGAGATAACACGCTGGCATCTGGAAAAACTTCATCTTCTTCCTCCTCAGCTTCAGCCTCATCACTAACATATTTATTTATTGCTGACATTGTTACCATTTCTTCTCATCGGCACATTAGAAACATGACCCTTCTGTATCCAGACAGTTGACAACAAGCCATCTGGACAACAACAACAGCTGATTATAATCAAACAATACTCCAACTACTGTTAGTGTTCTAAAAATCATGCTTTCCCTCTGATAAACAGTTTGATCACATTCTCACATCATGTGAGAGTTTATTCTCTGAGTGTAAGAGTCCAACAATGTCAGGAACATGTCAAGGAAAGTTACGCTGATGCCGGCTAACACAGGCCTGGGTTTTCCTCTGCCACTGTTATCTATGGAAGCTTGGAATCCTACGGGTTATTCCAGCAGATACACATTTGCATCTAACATTGAACCTTTTTCCAGCTTACCTGCAGACATAAACATAATAGTGCTGATTAAAGAATTCAGACTTGGTCCATTCAGAGTACATATCTACAGTCCAGCATTTGTGCTTCCTGGCAAATTGAAGTTTGAAGTTTCTGGTTGTTTGCAAGCCTCAATAATGAATTATTAAACCTTGCCCGTTCCGTTGCCTGCTTAAGGTCATTCTAGAGAATTTTTCAGACTCTGATCTAGAAGTGTTCATAGCTTAATATCAAAAGTGGTCTTTCTTCTTTCTGTAGCACTTTGAATCTTGGTGCCTGACATCTGCTTCGGTCAGCTCCTGTTTTCTGCCTCTCCCTTGGCACATTCTGTAAGTAAGCAGTCTTGGCAATCTACTCCAATACATACTTCACCATACTTCAAGAACACATTGCCTTGACCTATTTATCTCAAAGACCATCCAGCAAAGTGCTCTAATTCAGATTCTTTCCTCTTTGGTGTGTTCTCATTGTTTTACCATTTTGAACAGGTGTCACGAAGTTCAAAATGAAATATTATACCCAAATGTGAGCTGACAAACTGAATTTCTCAGAGAAATTAATCAACCATAACATTCAACTACTAGTACTAATTTTTCTGTTTAGAAATCATTGTAATTAACAGCAATTTGTCACCTTCATTAAAAAACAATAATTTATTGACAGCAATAATTATCTTTTAGAACTAAAAATATTTTAATTACAGCGCTAGGGTAAACTGGTGGATTAACCATTACAGATGTGTAAAAAGGGTAATTACCAGTACTATTAATTTAAAACATAAACCCTGACATTGTGGAGCGGTCTAATAAAAGTATTTACTCTACGTCAGGCATATTAAAGCTTTTTTTTCTCAAGTTTGTACTTTATTGATGATGTTTTTTTTTCTTTTTAACTTTTTAACTGATGATAATGTTGATAATGTTAATGATCATTGTCTTGCTATACTTGGTCAGATCACTCCCTGAAAAAACAGCTCTGTTGTTTCTTGCTGACCCTGGTTCAACCTTGTGGCCTTTAACATTCCTGCAGAAAAGCAGAGCGACTAAGGGAGATCATGGCTTTGGTTTTCCTTTGTGTAGATATGGATGTAACCAATTTGTCCAGCTCCAAAAATAATCACTGAGGAGACCATATTTGGACAACAGGGTGCTTTGGTAAGTTGCAGTCACACTGATAATTAGAGCAAAGTAAAACACTAATAATGTATTACAAATTCACTCACCAAAACTGTACAGAGGCCAACTTTAAATTTAGAGGAGTTAAAGACAAAGGAACTTTGAGGCATGGGTTTCTGTGGCCAAGCAGTTCAGTAGGTATAAAGTGCAGGTGACCTAGTCTTTCTGTTCACGTAGTTTAGGTTCCGCTGTAAAATTGTGATTGTCTGACACATGTATCACACTCTCTGAGGTCTTATTACATTACCTGAAATTATTAACACATATGGGTGTGTTATGAGATCTTCTTCCTGTGGGGAATATATGATCAATTAAAAGTTTGTCAAGGGACTCATTGGAAAAGAGCAAAAAACTAATTTGGAAGAGAGCCAAAAAAGTCATTTTAATGTGGAAGAGTAAAGCAGAGAGGCGATGGTAATTAATGCTGGGGATGATATTCACAAATCTGGCCAACAGTAAGCTGGAAGGCTGAATAGCAGAACCTGAATGGTGGGTGCCAGCAGTATCAAGGACATTAGTTATTAACCAGCTGGTCTCTAGACATTGTTTTCCACAGTTATAAACCATTAAAATGCACAGCAAGGCAATTAGGAAGTATTTTAAAGAGTGTTGCTACCTTGAGGGTCTTTATAATAAGAGTCAGTGGAAGGTGTTTCTTTTTTCTTCTCAGTTTTATTTTTTCAGGCAGCAGTGGAATCCAGTGTTGCAGAACTGATGATAGTCCTTTCAGTTGCGTGGTGGTAGTATCCTGCCAAGAATATTAGACTGAAGATGGTCAGTTAGCTGAATACAAGTCTGCATTTACCTGTGAGTTACCAGTTTAACTTTCTTTTTATCTACTTTTTTTTTTTATCCACTCACTCTCCTCTAGCAGTCCAAACATTTATCCATCCTTCCTTTGTTCTCCCATCCTTCCATTAAACATACATCCATCCATGCATCCAACACCCTGGTCTTTACTGTTCCCATAACAGGGAGCTTTTATCACTCCTAATTTAAATTCCTAGCATGTACTTGAGCTGCTCTTCTTTTATAGAAACACTCTTTAAAAAACATAAAGCAGAACAACATTTATATTCCAAACTTTGTGAGTGGGTACTGCATCAATAAACCACACAGTGAATTAAAAGGAAGTGCAAAGTGGCCTAAAGAAGGTTCATGGGAGTGGAATGCTTATAGAATGAGAATAGTTCACAGTGGCAGTGTTGGTTGTATGTATGAAGGAAAGGAGCTGGAGAGGGTTGAGCACTCTGGTCCAGTTTTTTTTAAAAGCCCTGTCCTGTTCTGCAGCTTTAGCAAGCAGAGTCATGGACTGAATAATCTCTTGTGCCAAGCACATTTTCTTTCCCAAGAGCAGCTCTATAAAATCTCTATAAGCTCCTCTTGTTAACCAATTTATTTTTATTTTATTATTTTTATTTTTGAAAGTGTGTAGTGACACACTGTCTGCGCTGAGAGGCGTAAAGAAGAGAAGAAAGAGGAGAAAAAAGACAAAGCTCAAACATCAGATCTTCCTGTTTGTGAGCATGAGTGTGTGCGTTTGTCAAAAAATGTACTTGATGATGAGGGTGAGACAGCCTGGGAAACACTCAGCTTGCAGCACAGACCTCCCCACCAGCACCAAATATGCCTGAGTCACACCTGATCACAACACCCAAGTAGGTGGATCAGCAGCTACCAGCGGGTAGCAGTAGGAGGGCCAACCCCTCACCCTCCATTACCATGTCCC
This sequence comes from Copadichromis virginalis, assembly GCF_057382275.1. NCBI lineage: Eukaryota > Metazoa > Chordata > Actinopteri > Cichliformes > Cichlidae > Copadichromis > Copadichromis virginalis. Next base: position 15,410,968 of record NC_140619.1, read on the forward strand.
ATAGGGGCCAAGGCACAGCAAGCCTTAGACCCAGGCCCAGCCATACAGACACATACTGACCCCACATGTCTGTGGCCTGTACATGTGCATAAAGGTCACATGTCTGTGGCACATACTGACACACACCCATCCGCATTGACCCACCCTTGTGATTTGATGACCAAACAGTACTCTCTGGACCCGTCTGTACACCCATCTGCACCCAACACCAGTTACCCACTTCACAACAGGACCGATGCAGAAGAGGTGTGTGTCAACATTTGTAAAGCGCCAGTTCTTTCTTTTGCAAAGTTGCCCTTTGCAAAAAGGTTTGAGTCGCAGATAGGTGGGGCTTCTGTACCACAGCTAAATCTGTGTGAATGAGATGACCCTATTTGAAATATTTGCTCTGTTTGAAATCATATAGAGCCAAGAGTAAATAAAAAAAAACTGTCTAGAACACTCTGAGCTTTTGTCTCACAGGAATTGCTTCTACACACAGTGACTAAATGTTTAATAAGATGATCTACGAGTGGAACACTATATAGGATAGAAAATGAGAAAAGCATAAAATGCACCAAGATTGATGTTTCAAAACCAGAAATAGCTTTTTTTTTTATTCCCTGCATGCTTCCTCCTTGTCTAATCTTTACACCAACTTTACCCACAATGCAACATGACAGGAGAGAGTTTGGTCTAGATAATGTAGCCTCGAGCCTTTAGCCTGAGGGGAAGGCTACAGAGGTTTGGTATGCTCACTTCTTTCAGATTTTATTTAATTTTCTAACTTGTATTCCTCAGCCTCAAACAACACTGACACAAGTGAGATAAATGAGGATTTTATGAGGACATCCATCACAGCTTTATCACACACCTTCCTCTGGAGCCACAGGACTGCTTTAGAGGACTATTTTGCATGTAGTTGTACCCCCTACACCTGCAAACTGACACTGATGTGTAAAAACAGTGAATTTCTCTTTCTTTTTTGCCCCATAGGCAGCAGGCCCTGACTCTCTGCTGGGATCATTATCCCAATGATCTTCTCTCCTTCTTTAATCGGGCTTTGCAGAGGACAGATCATCTGTCACAGGACTCCTTGTTCTACTTCCGGATGGCTGAGCTGCTACAGAATGAGTGCTGGACAAGACACATGGCTTTTCTTTTATCTATGGATTAAAAAAAATCTAAAGATCTAATAAACTTATTGCACTACATGTATATATTAAAACTGACAGACCTTCTTGAGGATGCCAGGAAAGATCCAGTCCGCTGGAAATTTCTGGAAAATGTGGTGGATGGCATGAATATTGGTCTTTTAACTGTATATTCATAAATTTTGCAGCTTGTCCTACTGATAAAGACGTCCTGCACACCCATTCACCCATACTAATAGTAAAATAAATAAAACAGGACATTTTCTGTGAATTCCACTTCATGATTACTGGGCAGTTTGGGTGACCAGAACTTTTTCTGTGAATTTACATATACAGTACTCTGCAAACATTTTGCAATGCTTTCAGAAATATAAATGATGATGATGATGAGATAGCCTTTATTTGTCAGTTGCAGTTGCCCACAACCGAGATGACAGACCTTGCCGATCGTACATACAATACACACACATCACATTGGGGAGACAGGTCAGGCTAGGTAGCAAGCGCAAAATAAAACATTGAAATGTGTAACACAAAAGGATAATCCAGAATGCACAGATATCTACACACCACAACACAATAAAACACAGACAAGTAACATGGGAGACTATTCCAGTGTACAGCTGGATCTGGGACCGCTGCAATCTTCGATCGCACCTCCAGCTGATCCGCTGTCCACATCGGATGGGAGGTAAGCATGTCAAGTAACTGATTGTTTATTGGCCCCAAATGTATTCTGCAGCAGGACAACAACCCCGAACATATAGCCAAGGTCATTAAGAACTGTCTTCAGCATAAAGAAAAACACTAAGTACTGGAAGTGATGGTTTGGCCTCCACACAGCCCTGATCAAAACATCATCGTGTCTGGAATTACACGAAGAAACTAGGTGATAGGTTTGTAGCTTGAACCCATCCGCTGGAACGTTAAAGGCAATATAATTACACTGCAAAGCAAGACACAAATAGGCAAAGTTCTTCATGTTACTCGTGCACGGGAGAAACCGGACAGAGCGCCGTCCCTTCGCTTGACCCCAGTTGCTCTCGTCCGTCCTCCCGTAACACTGTCCTTTTATTGAGGTTACATGAATATGCATAGGTTCATTAACATACGACGTCTACATACAAACAAAGAGTACCTTGCCTGTGTGTGTGTGTGTGTGTGTGTGTGTGTGTGTGTGTGTGTGTGTGTGTGTGTGTGTGTGTGTGTGTGTGTGTGTGGCTGATCAAAGGGTCAAACATCCTTGGTCAGGAAGAGGGTAGACTAGACCCCCCCCCCGGTGAGGAAGTCCAGCAGTTCATCTAAACAGAAAAGCACTTAGACTAGAACAGACGTAGCTACGTTAATCCTACCATAAAACAATTAAAACAAGATGCGACCTCTTCCCGTGCTCCCAGGATGTAGGTGTGCATTCTAGTGTGGAATGCACACCAAGCCTCTGTAGCCTGTTAAAGATCACACAACTTATCACTACACAATTGATTATACACCTCTAAGCATCTATGGTTAAATATTTCTAAGCATAAATAACAATCAACAATACAAACTCTAACATTCCCCCGTTTTTGACCTTTATTCTAGAAAGTTCCCAGTTATGCATACCTCATGTCTGACAGTTTCAATGCAAACATTTTTTTACTCAGCATATGTCAAATCACCCTAAATTACTGTAAAAGTTACACAGTTTAATAAATGTATTAGCAGTTACCCCATTCATTGAGCTCATCTCATGGCAAACTGCATCTTACGAGCAACCAAAGAAATTGTTAATTTAATAGTGAAACTAAGAAAGTAACATTTTCAAAAACATCTCAGCTTGGTGATGCTTCCTCCGGGTGTGCAAATCACATGTCTCTCTGCAGAGTGGTTTGAGTTCTGCAGGGCGTCATGAATGTCTCTTCTAGTTGTTTCGTTGTCCATAGGACCAGAGTCCAAATGTATGTAGAATAAACATTCAAACATACCAGTTAGTTTTGTTGTTTGTCAACATGGGTCTCAGCTATTTCCAAAGCTGCAGACCTCTCAGCACTCTAGTTTTATGGCCTCCCATCACCTCACTTCAGGCCTTCATCCTGCGAGGGGGATATTTATGACTCCTTCATTGTCCACGCTCTGCAGAGAAACACCTCTGTGGAAAGGGTGCAGGGTTCAGTTGTCTTACTGCTGTTATGATCCCAGCAGCCTTCAGAGTGTCATCGTATGCACAGTATAGTGGCACAGCATTAGGTGATGTTCATAGGAAACTGCTGTCATCACCACCATAGCTTCTGGTTCCTGTGCTTTCACAGAATCATGATGTCATCCTCGAACTCCTTCTGCGCTGTCGATGGAGCTTGGCACGCTCCCCTCATCCCACGAGTTTTCATGTTCCAACGCTGCTGAAGGTTTAAGGCAGAGCACGTCGTACACCTTAGTTGTCTTCCTCAGCGTCAATATTGAATCTTTCATTTTATTTAAAATCTCCTGGAAGCTCAGTAGCACAGCTCTCTGTGTGATGTCTGCTGTGCTGAAGATGATCTCTGATCCTCCTGAAGCCTCTCTCCTGGCCTCAGCTCCCATCTTGTGGACGATCCTCTCCTCTATTTTGCAGGCAGTTTCATGGTCCTTGCTGTGGCTCCAAGGTCTGATCTCATGATGGGCCCCAACCAGCTTGACCTTTGACCTCAACCACTGCCTGGCTGTCAGCTATGCCTGGAATGGTTCACGCTTCTCACTGGGCCTCTGAAGATTTCTCAGGAGATTACTGCTGCACCTGTATTTCCTTGCTAAGAAGAAAAACTTCTATTTGGAGAGCATGTCAACAATCATCAAACCACATTCTTTAGTTCAGTGAACTTCACTTATAGGCCATCAAAGCCTCATCTGAACATGGATGCACCACTTGCATAGGTTTAATACTTGTAAATAAACGGCTAATCACACAAATCACTGCAACAATAATGGTAAATGGCCTGTATTTATATAGCGCCTTACTAGTCCCTAAGGACCCCAAAGCGCTTTACATATCCAGTCATCCACCCATTCACACACACATTCACACACTGGCGATAGCAAGCTACATTGTAGCCACAGCCACCCTGGGGCGCACTGACAGAGGCGAGGCTGCCGGACACTGGCGCCACCGGGCCCTCTGACCACCACCAGTAGGCAACGGGTGAAGTGTCTTGCCCAAGGACACAACGACCGAGACTGTCCAAGCCGGGGCTCGAACCAGCAACCTTCCGATTACAAGGCGAACTCCCAACTCTTGAGCCACGATCGTCCGTATCGATCATTATGTGTATAGTAAACATTGTTTAATGTTAATCCTTGCACTCCACCTCTTGACGCATGGACATTCCCATGCGTCAACTCACCAAACCTGGATCCCTGTCTTAAAGAAAAAGATTAGCTAGATCATGTCCCAGGCAACATCAGGGCACCTCCTCCGGAGTAGCTCCGTAACCCTGCAATAAAAGATGTTAGCGTGTGTTGCATATTAAGTTTGCTTAACACCTGGCTCTCCCAGGAGCCTGCATACACACCATCACGGCCTGGAAAGCAAAATCTGGAAGTGAAATCAAACTTCATACCTGTAAACAATTGTATCATAAGAGTAATAAGCATTCAACATCAGCAAGACAAGTGTCATGTGCATATTTTCTCAAATCAGTAACTACAACTATTACCCTAATTCACCTCAGACATGGATTATCCCATGTACTCTGTTAACATTAATGTAATCAGTGACTTCTCTTAAGCAAAGTCACTCCACTCATATATTATTATTATGGGTTCAAAAGTGGCCAGCAAATGAGCCCATAATAAACTATTCCATAATTACCGTAATCTCTTATTTGTTTTACTCATGTCACTTGTACGCTTCAGCTGAATCTTCTAAATGCAGTCCCAGAAAAACAAACATTAGCAATACACATTGACCATCCTGGTGGGCAGGCGTCGGCCATCCACATTCCAGAGGTGCCATAAAACACCATAAAGTCAACACTCGCTGTGGAAAAAGTAACACTGGTCTCATCACAGTATGTCTCAAACTATATTAATTTCTCCATCAACATATAGCCTGTAACTACAGTTTTCTTCACACATAAACCCAGAAATCTTGTAGTAGAGAAACATTAGCCAGTATTCCTATAAATCACATGATCAAACACATGAAGAACCGTAATGCTGTAAAAACGAAAATGCAAATGTTAGCGCTTGCGCAGGCGTATGCATACTTTGTCACAGTTATCTCTGTGAGCACACAAGCTAGTGAATGACACACACATAGTAAATTCACAGACACAGAAAATGGCATTTAAAATGTTAAATCATCACACAACCTCGAGTGTTGCTGTCATCTTTCTGCTTCTGTAAAGGGAAGCACACACAGACTCATCTGCACCCCTGCCAGGCGGGGGTCAACTTCACACAGTCGTGTTACATCAGTAAAGTCTTGTCAGCTTTTGTCAGCTTTTACCAGTCAGTCAGTTTGTTTTCCTTTCACTCACTCATTCATGCATTCATTCTTTCTTTCTTTGCTGATAGTGGAACCTATCGTCGCATTTAGTTTCCACTCTCAGCAAAATGACGTCATTTCAAAAAGAAAAAGAAGAACTTTAGTTTGGATTACATCGCTGAATCCTTTTGGACTGGGACTGTCATTTAATAATTGTCCCAAATAAGTGGCTTTCTCCAGAGTCCATTTAAATGTGGAGAACTCACTTGGCACAATTTTCTCGACGACGTGTAGCGCTTTTAATTCCCGACGTGCAGATCTGCTTAAAGAACAGAGATTATTGAACAAAACTTTCAGTGCACTGTGAAAGTATCAAAATAAAAAGGCCTTGTTAAGTCATGACACAAGCTCCTCATCTCAGGAGGGTAAATCATACCATTAGCATGGTTCATCATACCATCATACTAATCGGCAGGCTCAACTTCACAACAAACGAAAAATCATCAGCTAGATTCACTCCAAATCAACCATCAGCTGCACAAAACAACATAACCTTAATGCCTTATTAGCTATGAGTTTAATCCCCAGGTCTGTGCTCTTCACTCATTTAGGTCACAGATCTATTTTATTCAATTTTCCTTCTCCCTTCATCATAAAACATGTGACATGCTGTCATGCACTTCACAAAACAGTCTGTTCTGACGTATTCAGAGTTGTGTATCTAAATACAGGATTCACTCGCACATCAAAGCAGGAAACTCAGTGTTTTAGAGTCTCCACTCAACACACAACAACTCCAACACATCTCATTCACTCATACTAGAATTCAGTCACCTTTCATTAATCTAAAACCGATCAACTAATTTGCATATCAGCTATTAACCCACTAAGTTGACAGGACGACAGAAAAGCATGTTCAAAATAGTATCACAAAAGACAATTTCCCTCATACAGTAAATCACTTGTGCTGCATTAATCAAGCAGGAAGCTTCTCCCAATTTACTATATTAACAACTAAATTTATTGTCTGATCACTGGTTGGTGGTCAACCCAGGATCAAAGGTTAAACTGTTGTCCTGCAACCCAGAGAGTCAATTTTTTGCATTGGATACATTCAGTATTTAATAACAAGTGTCTGCTAAATTGACACTATTTTAACACTGATGAAAGATAACAAGCTAATTTTCATTGCATGTGTTTGTGTTATTAGGCAGGTCTAATGCATGTCTGTGGAGCTGCATCTCCAGCAGAGCATGTTCTTAAAGCTGCCTTTCCTACACACTTCTCTGCTATTATTTAATCATTTCTTAACTAATGTGCTATGAGTCCACTGGTCTTTGCATCACACTAAGTGACTTGTTCGTGCTAAGCGCTCGAACAAAAACTCCTCTTCACGCTGCCATCTTGCTCGCCCTTCCGTGGAATTCATTCAATCAGACAGGAAGATGGGTTTGCTTTCTTCTTCTGCTGCTTTTGCTTCTGCAGCCTCTGCTCCGATACTGCCGCTGCTGATCAGGTTTTTTCAGGGAAGAGTGAGAGTTTTGAGACAGATCGTGCTGTAAATAAGTCAGCCAGAAACTTGGCTTGAACGTTTCCAATTGTTAAACTATAACTTTTCTTCCGACTGCTGCATGTGGAAAATTGATTCAGGTCTGCTTTTCACCTGAAAGTGACAAACTAAGACATTTCATTATTATCATCACTGCTTAATCAACACACATCTCTCTCTCTGTGTGTGTTTTTGTGAACAATCCTTTCTTAAAAGCAGAAAATGAAATTATAGTTGTTTTTTTGGTTGATCAACACAAAACCTTTTTCCTATGATTTTTCTTTTTCACTCTTTTTCACTCTTTTTTTTCGTTACAATAGCTGGTGACCTGCAAAATCACCGCTGTCACTCACAATCAAAGGCAATTACTCTTGCACAGTGCACAAAAACACTGTGATGTCAGACACATTCACACTCACTTTGTCATCTGCATAAATAAATCATATGGCTGGAGATATGTGCCATGGTGATCCATAGGCATGATCACACGTTTATTTAATTATTTTCAACCCAACAAAACAAATAAACAAAAACATGATGCTGATGCTATGAACACTCCACACACAAGAGTCAAGATTCAGGAAAACTGCTCATGGAAACGCTGCACACTCCAGTTATCACAGTTATCATAGCGCTGTTTCCCTCTCTTAGAGTAGTTCTCAGACAGCTCTCGATCTGATAATGTGTAGCCTGCTCATCAGCTCAGAAGAAAAAAAAACTGCAACGCAACATCACACAGTAGTTGCTCTGCCCACAGCGGCAAAGTCTTACACTTTCATATTCAACTCAGCTTCTCCATCATGTACTTTTAGATGTTTCATACAGGGTTCAGCATATTAGTTGTTTTCACAGGTGTGCTCTACATCTCAACAATGGTTCATAATAAGACGACAGTCTTCCACACAGGTCAAGTGCCTCTATGCACTTCATTAGTTTAAATATTTACCTATATCACTTCACCTCACATGTCATCGTACTGAATTTAAGCAACCACAAGCGTAATGTAGATGACTTTTAACAACTATCCACCTCAATTACGTCTATGGTCTGGCACACAGGCTGTTGTCGATCAGGGCAAGCTAAAGAGTTAACATTTTGTGTCAGCTGCCAGGAGCAAAGTCCAGCACAAACGTCTGTCTCCCTCCAACTCACTCTTGGTTGCTTAGAAACCCATGATAACAACAACAGTCGGTGTCACAGACCACGTGTTCTGCTCCGCACACACTCACACAACAACAACAAAAACGACGACGACGACAACAATGACAACAACACAAAATAGGCCTACTCCGGACTCACACCGGACCGCTCGGGACCCTGACCCAGTTGTGGGACGCTCACCCACTCGCGCGACAAAACCCAATGAAGGGACGCTCGGGACACACACCCAGGGCGATTTCAAAACCGGACACTCACCGGACGCTTGGGACCCTTGGGCGATTTAACCAAAACCTCTTTTTTGGGACACAAACCCAGTTATCGCTCCACAAAGCAGCGAACTTCTCAACGCCTCACAAAATGGCGGAGACTGCACAACAACACGGTTATAGAGTCGGCCTCTTCAAACTTACTTGGCGTTGCTTAGCGTGTAATATCAGCTTCGAATCCCGCCGATCGCCATTCATCGAGGAGAAAGATAGACCGCGAATCCACAGGAACTTCCTGGCTGACGTCAGTCTTTCAGCGTGTCCCTCCTCCCCTCGGTGAATGCGATTCCAGGGATCCGGCTCGAAGGACCAATTAATGATAGGTTTGTAGCTTGAACCCATCCGCTGGAACGTTAAAGGCAATATAATTACACTGCAAAGCAAGACACAAATAGGCAAAGTTCTTCATGTTACTCGTGCACGGGAGAAACCGGACAGAGCGCCGTCCCTTCGCTTGACCCCAGTTGCTCTCGTCCGTCCTCCCGTAACACTGTCCTTTTATTGAGGTTACATGAATATGCATAGGTTCATTAACATACGACGTCTACATACAAACAAAGAGTACCTTGCCTGTGTGTGTGTGTGTGTGTGTGTGTGTGTGTGTGTGTGTGTGTGTGGCTGATCAAAGGGTCAAACATCCTTGGTCAGGAAGAGGGTAGACTAGACCCCCCCCCCCGGTGAGGAAGTCCAGCAGTTCATCTAAACAGAAAAGCACTTAGACTAGAACAGACGTAGCTACGTTAATCCTACCATAAAACAATTAAAACAAGATGCGACCTCTTCCCGTGCTCCCAGGATGTAGGTGTGCATTCTAGTGTGGAATGCACACCAAGCCTCTGTAGCCTGTTAAAGATCACACAACGTATCACTACACAATTGATTATACACCTCTAAGCATCTATGGTTAAATATTTCTAAGCATAAATAACAATCAACAATACAAACTCTAACATTAGGGGTGCAACGATACACAAAATTCATGGTTCGGTTCGGTTCAATACTTTGGTGTCACGGTTTGATATTTTTTCGATACAAAACAAAATGTTCATGCCTTTTTAATTTGTCATTTATTAAAATTATAAATATATATTTTAACTCAAAAGTACAGTTTTTAAATTTAATGTTGCTGAAACAACAAAGTAATAAAAAAATAAATCTATCTGATCGAGAAATCACTCATCTTTGGAAAAGAGAGTTTATTACAGAGAAATGGCTCTTTCCAAAATAAAAGCTTGTTAAGGAATATACTCTAAAACACTTCTTCAGTAAAGACTCAGAGAAGAGAAACACACAGAACTTCTTGCTAGCAAGGGCAACCTCCAGCACTGAGGCTCGCACTGAGAAACTGCCCCGGTCTTTATTTATACTTCAGTGGGTGCTTGTGTGTGTGTGTGCGTGCGTGTGTTTGGCGTCCTGCTGATCAAAGGGTCATATAACAGCACAAAAGGAACATCCTTGGTCATAAAGAGGGTAGTCTCCCCCTCACCCTAGATGGTTCACCCTAGATAACACAGTGAGGAAGTCCAGCAGTTCATCTAAACAAAAGGCACTTAGACTAAAACAGACATAGCTACGTTAAAACAATAAAACAAGGTACGAGCTCTTCCCATGCTCCCAGGATGTGGGGGTGCATTCCTGGAATGCACACCAAGCCTTTTGCAGCCTGCTAGAGATCACACATCCTGTCACTACACAATTGATTATACGCCTCTAAGCATACATAGTTAAATATTTCCTAATACAAATAACTACATGCAGTATTCTACCATATGCGAACTTATATCACTGAAAGATTATACTGACTAATAAGTACAATTTTCCATTGACAAAGCTATACTATACACTTCTTCTGGGCTATATTCTCAGCAGCATATTAAACATATCAGGTCCCCATAAGGAGAATCATGTGCTAACGGCTGTCTAAATGACTCGGGTAAAGTTTGTAGCATGCGTGCTTGTTGTTTTTGTCTGCTTCCACTTGTCTTTGCACTACGATGATGTCGGAGTAAATCTGCAGTCACATTCGTTGTGTTCCCACTAGTGCTGTAAGCGTTAATCTCGTTGAAATGACGTTAACGCGACAACACGGCAAATCTCCGTTAACGAACTACCACGGATCGCCCCGTGCGTGGGCTGGACGGCCAACATGTTCAAAATATTTGAACATCTTATAACCTGATTTGTGTCTTTAATAACTTAGGAATGGCAAAGCTTAAGCTAATAGTGGCCCGAGAAGTTTCCGGACTTTTTTAGAGAATCAGTGAGAAGCATAAATCATTATTTCCATGTTTAAGCATCAATCATTGAAATGAACTGAATAGCGTTTAGAAGATTCGTTAATTTGTTTGCCTGTTGTTAAAAAGAGTGGTTTCAATAATTTTCAGACACACCTTGCAAATGTGCTTATAATGAGTTGGCACTCGGCCTTTTGAAGGTCATAAGCTTCGTTCGGCGTGACTGTCCGGACTGATAAAGTGTAGGAAATGCCTTGAGTGCAGAGGGCTAAATGCAAACACGCTTACACACACATAGGATATAATTAGAATAAGTCCCTGGAACATTGTGGATGTTTTAAACCAATTCTGAATCATTAGAAGGTCAGTAGATAACAACATTAGATTATTAGAGCTAGGCAGAGAAGTGTTTTGGTTTTCTGTCTCTTACAGAGAAAGGAACAGACACCAGACGAGGTCACAGATATGCGAGGATCCTTCGCAGCGGAAACAGATACGGTGACTGCCGAGACACCAGTTGGGTCCAAGGGTCATGGCGTTTGGGCTCCGGGTAATCACCTTAAAAGGATGGATCCCATAGTCACAGCAATAACCATGAAGGGGTTGGCGGAAATTCGGGAACACCAGACCAGCGAGGTTCGAGAGGCTCTTGGGCAAAAGGGGAACGCCTTCCTGAGCTTTTCTGGAGGACACACAGGACCCGAGGATGCACAGATCGTTGTTTGAAATCGGGGCAGAATAATCCCCTGATCTGTGCCACGACTGAAGGGTTGTCTAACCCCTGAGGTTGAAGAAAGAAGAGCAGAGGATCAGCCAACTGGAAGACACTGGTAGCTGCAGCAATAAAATAAAGGTTCAAAGCTCCTTGGGCAGATGTTCTAGTCTGAGTACGTCTGAAGGGTATAAGGTAGCACCAAATAAAGCTGTGGAAGAACTGGGGAGTGTCATCTGCACCTGATATCGTTGAAGTAATAGTTTTTCTTGCACCTGAACTGCGCAAACACAGAGGTCATCTCACATATGGTTCGCCCATCAGGGGGACAAAGGACCTCCGGAGTGAGAAGGGATGAACCCGGCCACACTGAATTGAAGGGTGTTGGTGAGGTCATTATTCTAATGACCTCATCAGGGGGAATTGTTAGATTATAATATCATTGTATGCCATGTTATACCCCTAATTAAAGATTGTGAATTATTATGTAGTTTTAGTTTGCATTATTCCCCTGAATTAGAAGAAGCTGACAACTATTGCATTAGTTAAACTGATTTGCATTAGAGTAGACTGCTGATTTATTGTGAATGAATGATATTGTTTTATGATGCATTATACTGCTGAGTTATAAGAAATACTGTTTGCAGAAAAGTCATCGCCTTATTTGTCTGATTAGAAGAGAACAGAGTATACTGGAGTTTTCTGCCCCATCTCAGCAGGAGCAGATAAACAGGGAGCCAAGGTCGTAGCTTAGGCGCCGTGTGAGAGAAAGCATGTGAATGTTTAGGCTTTTTATGATAAGGTGGAGGCACCAGAGGCTATAAGAGTTTGAGCAATGCTCCACCATTTTGAGATCTGAGGCTGTCTGCATACAGTGTCCATCTTCCACGCGTGTGTTCATTAAAATCATCGTTTGACTTAACCCGGCCGGACCAGTGTTGTTATTGTGGTTTTTCTCTTGTTTCCATCCCCAATTTTGAATCCGTAACACGAGCAAACTGCACTAACACACTAGCTCTCACCAATGTAATTGAGCATTGCGTGGCACATCCGACATACTGTTTTAATTTTGTCCATGACGCGCTTACCTTCAGGGTCATACGTCACATGAAAACCAAAATAGTTCCAAACACCAGATCTGAATGAGGGTTGGAGACTTTCAATTTGCCATGTTGCAACGAGAGCTTAACTTCTGTCTCGCTAGCTTGCCCTGCGCTCAGTGAATCTGCATTCGATTACTCCGCCTAGGCTGCACTGTCGAGCGCAGATCCACTGAGCGCTCAACACAGACAGCATCGTCAGAAGAAAAGTTGATAAAATAAATTAAAAATTTTGTGATGTTCGGTACATATGCGTACCGAACCGAAAGCACTGTATCGACGGTTCAATATCGATACGAGTATTGTTGCACCCCTAGAAGAAACAGAACGATGTGAGGAAGCCTACATCAACAGAAGATCTGCGGTTAGTTCTTTAAGATGTTTGGAACAACCTACCAGTTGAGTTACCTAGAAGAACTGATGCTGTTTTGAAGTCAAAGTGTGGTCACACCAAGTATTGATTTGATTTCAATTTCTCTTTTGCTCATTCATTACATTTTTTGGTTGATGAAAATAAATGATTAACACGTCCATTTTTGAAAGCATTCTTTGTTTACAGCATTTTCTCTCACCTGCCTAAAATCTTTGTACAGTACTGTATATTTCCTAGAATTTAAGCCCAAAGAATCATGCTGACAGACTTCTTTGTTTACTACAGCGATATTGCTTTACCATGTAATAATAACTGACATTTTCTTATAATTAAGTATTGGATGTGTAACTGCAATACAGTGACATAAAGGGGATTTATACTGGTCTGGGCCATCTGCAGTCAAAGTAGGGTGCATGTGTTGACCAAGCAGCAACCTATGTGAATTTAAAAAAGAGAGCCAAAGTTCCAAACACTGTAATTCCTCTAGATGCCACTTAAAGCTCATCATGTTTGGCTCTAAAAAAATTAGGATTTCAGAATCCAGTGGGTGATCTTTTATATACAGCGTGGTCCTGATAACTAGGTGCTAGTCAGCTTTAGACTTATCTTACTGGTAAGTATGCAGCACTACTTTTAAATAGTATCCAGTGTCTTTCAGTCTAGTCCGTTCTCATTAGAAAAATATTTCCACAAAGCCAAAATAATGTTAGATCTTAATAATGTGCAGATTTATGCAGATTTATACCTGGCTGATTTAGAGATATTTTATAATGTCACCTGTCGGAAGAAAGCATTTCATATCTATAATGTCAACTTTTCAAACAAAAAGTACCCACCGTTCCCGCTTGACCTTTTCAAGTTTGTTCAGTAGACACACACACACACACACACACACACACACACACACACACACACACACACACACACACACACACACACACACACACACACACAAAACCCCCCACACAATTCAAGGTTGTTACAGACAGCCCTGCACATGTGGAAGCATGTCCTTAGATGATCACATTGTTCACAGTGTTCTGAAGAGCTGATCCATGTCTGTCTATTCACACTTTGCTTCTTATCTGCTGCTCCGGACATAGCCATACAATCCAAATCTGACCTTTCTACTAATACTGGACTCTGAATTGATACACTACTTGCATGCCAAGCAGAAAAAAGACCCTTCCTATGAAATATAGCTCACTTGAGCTTTCAGACACCAATACTTGTCAAAAGCTTTTACAAATGATTTACAAATGACAAAAAGAATGTTTTTTATTGCAGATAAGTAGATATTTTGATAATAAAAAATTAAATCTGCTCATCATAATCAACACACAATTTTAATTCACAAGAAACTCCAGAATAAAACATTGCAAAAAATTCAGAAAATATAACAAGATTCAATATTCAATTTTAACACCAAAGTATTCTGAATGACTTTCTTTCAAAACAATTACAAAAATTCTAACAAATTTCACCAAACTTACATTCCATTTAAGTTTTCCCCCTCACTCCCAGCTGAAAACAGTTCCACTTTGGGAACACTACTACATTTATCAGTGTCACTTCTGTCCAATCAAGCAAATGAAAAAGGGGTGGAATTTATGACATCAGTAGTGGATATTATGGCAAAGAAGAAAACATTCAAGAAAACAATTTTTGTTACGTAGCAACAATACCTGCTTGAGAGAAGCACGCTGAAAAAAATAGACCAACTGTTACACATTGAATAAGTATGAGTTTCTTCCTAAAAATTCTATTAACTTGAGAGTATTTAAACAAATGAGGTTTATTATTGTTTGTGCATTTCATTAGCTTATGACATGGCGAGGCATTCTTCGCTGCTATTCCTCCTACAGGGTTGGTTAGAATTTAATCAAACTTGAACACTGATCATCTAATGGGTCTTCAACCAAACTGTGCTCAAGGACAAGGTTATGTGGTGATGGATCGTGAGCCAGAGGAGCTACCACATTATTGATTCTGTCTATACTTGTGCCCTTCTGGATGCTAGGCTTTCAAGAAGAAACTTTGATATATGCTACATATCTGAGTTAATAACATCATAAAGGCACCTGAGCTGTCATTTTAGTGAGTGTAGGAAACATGTGCAAATCCTACACATGTGAGTTTTCCTGCCATTGCTTTGAATCCCCTGCCTAGTTTAGAGTAAAAGACAAAAACAAAACAAAAAAAACAAAATAAAACTATTCTATGTGTTTTAATAGGTTTTTATTTGTTAATTAATGTTTAATTAATATTGATAATTACAGATGGTACTTACAAAGATTTTTTATGAGATTACAGTGACAACAGTGCTTAATGGTTGTGATGGTTATATAATTTGCAGAATTTTAAGGTGGTAGCTATTAAACCTTTACTTAAAAAGTCATCACTTGACCTATAAAACATGCCGTTACTCAGATTTCCACTGTTACTCTGGACAAAGTATGTCTACAAATTACAACCACTTTAATCCACTGAACATTGTTGTTTGCTACTTTTGGCTGCTAATTTGTCACAAGGTTTAACCAAAGTTCTGTACCACATACCATTCCTGACACAAGCCCTTTGGGGTTGTGTGTCTCTGGATGGAATGAAACAAGAAACCTTTTTAGTTGCCCAGTGAATGTGATAACCATCACACTATGGAGTGATAATCATTCTTATTTCCATCCTGCAGTAATTAAATATGATTTTAAAGAGAACATCCCAAAAACCTTCAACATAGAGAAGGAAACAAAGAGAAGGGATCAGTGACAATAGATATGATTTTGATAAAAGAAGCCAGGATGGAAGTGGGTTGCAAAGTAGCTGGCAGATATGCAGCTTCTATGGTCAGGTAAAGCGGAAGGGTATCAGCTGAGCTGCCAGCTAATGTGGGCTGGCACTATCATCAGCTTATATGCCATGACTGAGGCCTGTGTGAACTAACTTTATGCTTGAGACTACCAGAGAGAGATACTAAAAAAAAAAACCCTTGCAAATCTTTGAACCAATGTAACACACTTTAGCTTTAGGTGGCTATAACAGATAACAAACTGTAAGTAAATGGTAAATGGCCTGTATTTATATAGCGCTTTACTAGTCCCTAAGGACCCCAAAGCGCTTTACATATCCAGTCATCCACCCATTCACGCACACATTCACACATAAGTGTCCCAGAACTAATACAATATGTGCACTTCCATGAAAAAAATCTTTACTGCTTGGCACATGAAGGCGGGAATATCATTTGATCCACTTGAGAGTAAATGGAAAGGCTGTAAAGTCAGTGGATAAAAAACAAAAGAAGAAATGAATGGATGAACTGTGTTGGCTCCAGTGTAAGTGCAATGTCTGTTTTTTTGCATTCATTTGCAGAGACCCAAACCACTCTAGACATCCCAAGTTAGGGATGCTTCACATCTAGCAGTTTCAGGCTCCAGTGCCCGCGCCTCTTCACTTTGAATGGGGTGATGTCATTTGTTGCCAAACTGAACTGTGCAGACCTGTTGCTTTACTTTGGTGCTTGCACTGAAAAGTTGAGAAATGTGCAATTTTTCAAGTGCCAGCCAATTACAAAACATTCAAATGTTCCAGCAATTAAATAATATAAAAAAAATGCCATAGTGAGAGAGAAAGAGGGAGAGAGAGTTGTAGTTGCTTGTGCAAGCTATTTGACATAACTGGGCTTGGCAAAGTATACCTCTACAGGGAGTGCAGAATTATTAGGCAAGTTGTATTTTTGAGGAATAATTTTATTATTGAACAACAACCATGTTCTCAATGAACCCAAAAAACTCATTAATATCAAAGCTGAATGTTTTTGGAAGTAGTTTTTAGTTTGTTTTTAGTTTTAGCTATTTTAGGGGGATATCTGTGTGTGCAGGTGACTATTACTGTGCATAATTATTAGGCAACTTAACAAAAAACAAATATATACCCATTTCAATTATTTATTTTTACCAGTGAAACCAATATAACATCTCCACATTCACAAATATACATTTCTGACATTCAAAAACAAAACAAAAACAAATCAGCGACCAATATAGCCACCTTTCTTTGCAAGGACACTCAAAAGCCTGCCATCCATGGATTCTGTCAGTGTTTTGATCTGTTCACCATCAACATTGCGTGCAGCAGCAACCACAGCCTCCCAGACACTGTTCAGAGAGGTGTACTGTTTTCCCTCCTTGTAACTCTCACATTTGATGATGGACCACAGGTTCTCAATGGGGTTCAGATCAGGTGAACAAGGTGGCCATGTCATTAGTTTTTCTGCTTTTATACCCTTTCTTGCCAGCCACGCTGTGGAGTACTTGGACGCATGTGATGGAGCATTGTCCTGCATGAAAATCATGTTTTTCTTGAAGGATGCAGACTTCTTCCTGTACCACTGCTTGAAGAAGGTGTCTTCCAGAAACTGGCAGTAGGACTGGGAGTTGAGCTTGACTCCATCCTCAACCCGAAAAGGCCCCACAAGCTCATCTTTGATGATACCAGCCCAAACCAGTACTCCACCTCCACCTTGCTGGCGTCTGAGTCAGACTGGAGCTCTCTGCCCTTTACCAATCCAGCCACGGGCCCATCCATCTGGCCCATCAAGACTCACTCTCATTTCATCAGTCCATAAAACCTTAGAAGAATCAGTCTTGAGATATTTCTTGGCCCAGTCTTGACGTTTCAGCTTGTGTGTCTTGTTCAGTGGTGGTCGTCTTTCAGCCTTTCTTACCTTGGCCATGTCTCTGAGTATTGCACACCTTGTGCTTTTGGGCACTCCAGTGATGTTGCAGCTCTTAAATATGGCCAAACTGGTGGCAAGTGACATCTTGGCAGCTACACGCTTGACTTTTCTCAGTTCATTGGCAGTTATTTTGCGCCTTGGTTTTTCCACACACTTCTTGCGACCCTGTTGACTATTGTGAAAGAAACGCTTGATTGTTCAATGATCACGCTTCAGAAGCTTTGCAATTTTGAGACTGCTGCATCCCTCTGCAAGATATCTCACTATTTTTGACTTTTCTGAGCCTGTCAAGTCCTTCTTTTGACCCATTTTGCCAAAGGAAAGGACGTTGCCTAATAATTATGCACACCTGATATAGGGTGTTGATGTCATTAGACCACACCCCTTCTCATTACAGAGATGCACATCACCTAATATGCTTAATTGGTAGTAGGCTTTCAAGCCTATACAACTTGGAGTAAGACAACATGCATGAAGAGGATGATGTGGACAAAATACTCATTTGCCTAATAATTCTGCACTCCCTGATCACTAAATAAACCCAGATCCATGCTTTCTTACCAACAACTCCAGTCAAGCCACAAGAGTGTGTTCTGAGCTTTTCTTTGAAAATGGAGTTAAATACAGGTTTGTGTGTGTGTGTTGGTCCTAAAAACCATACAAACACACAGCTCATACACAGATCTGCATATGGTAAAATGGTAAATGGCCTGTATTTATATAGCGCTTTACTAGTCCCTAAGGACCCCAAAGCGCTTTACATATCCAGTCATCCACCCATTCACACACACATTCACACACTGGTGATGGCAAGCTACATTGTAGCCACAGCCACCCTGGGGCGCACTGACAGAGGCGAGGCTGCCGGACACTGGCGCCACCGGGCCCTCTGACCACCACCAGTAGGCAACGGGTGAAGTGTCTTGCCCAAGGACACAACGACCGAGACTGTCCAAGCCGGGGCTCGAACCGGCAACCTTCCGATTACAAGGCGAACGCCCAACTCTTGAGCCACGATCGCCCCGTGCATATCTACACAACTACATTTGCGAGCACCAAATGTGCACTTAGTGATGCTCTAGGTTGCCTGCAGTAAATGCAACTTTCTTATTACACATTGGATCGGGGAGCAACCTTTTTTGGTCATTAAACTGCCATCATCAAGAAAACTTTTTTTTTCCATTTGTATGCTTTGGTAAAAGTGCTGCAAGCAAACCTCAAGCAGACTCACGGGAAACTGGGTCAGTGGCTTTTCACGTACAAGTTCGGCCATCTCTTCATTAGCAAATATATAAATAAATAGCCGTGGAAGGAGAAAACGATAGTGCGCGACCCATTTCTGAAGGAGCTTCTGCAGAGATTGCAGGTGTGTGTGCAGAGGGAGGGCTGAGACAGAGTAAAAAAGGAATGAAAGATAGTAAGAGACTGTGTGCATTGGCCTGTGTGCAATGAAAAAACAGAACAACAGAGGCAGAAAGTTTGTTCTGGGCACTGCACCCTTATGTGCACGGAAACAGAAAGGGAATGAAGTAGTGAATGCATGGGTAACCCCTCCCTCCTTTGTTTTTGTAAAGTCTATCCAGTCAGGGTTAAATTAGGTGTTGTTCTTTCTCCATTGCTTCTCCCTACGGCCATCGTTTCAACCTGCTCTAATCAAAGTCTCACAGTTAATTTATGCTTTTTGAACAGCGGATCAGACGTACACCACACTGAGGCAAAGGCTGGTGGAAGACAACCTGAGACTTTCCATTTTTCTTTCTTTACAGAAAATGGCTTGTAGCACATATGTGAACAGAAAGGCATGAACCACATTGATAACATTCAACGTGACATACACTTTCTTCCTGGGTAAACTTATATGTGAAAAAACTGGGAGTTGTCTGTGCATCTGGCAAGGGATTTAAAAACCCCCGTAAGGAAACAGGAGCAACCATATTTCATCACAGAGCACTCTTGGACAGGACACAGGAGTTGCAGAATCCTCTCTGTTTCTTGACCTCGCCTGTTCCCAGATCTTTCTACTGTGGATCAATGCCAAGCCCAGGCCCAACGTCGATCAGTCCTAATAGTTAATGGTATGTCCACTGGTGTAAAACCAACTGGTAGTACAATGGCTGCCTCAGCAAGTCAGCCCTATAGCAAACAGTTTGACTCAAATGTCCCTTTGATTGCGCCTCCCCTTTGTGAGTGTGGACGCTTCATCTCTTTGCTCTTGAATGCTTTGCTTCTTATATTGATTTTTATTGATTTTTACGCTGATTTTTTCCCTTTTTTCCGTGTGAGCTTACCTGCGATAACTTCTGGACACTTGTAGATCATTAGGACTAGAGTGTTCTTAACAGAAACAGCAACATTTTATGGTTACCTTATCCTCAGCGCTCCGTGTGTCTGTGGCCTAGACACAGCTGAAGCCTGATTACAGCGTCTGGGCACCGAGCAGCCTCAATAGCCTGGAAAGGTGCTAACCGCTAGGCTAACTAGCAACAAGATGCCTTCCCTCTCCACAGATGACTACCACAGCCTCCTGCAGAAGATTGCAGTACTGGAGACAAAAATTCATCGCTTAGAAGTAAACGTGGAGGTAAATGGACTGTGTGGAAATGAAACAACCTTGCCTTTGATTCAAAACAATGGCGATGAGCAAGCTAGTACACAGCTAAGGACCACAGATAACATGACCAAGAAAGTAGACTCTGTGCATTATTATAAATCCTCAAGTGATAATCCCCCCTTAGACTGTCTTGGTGCAAAACCAAGACATAAATCATGTCTCCTGGAAGGGGGAGGACGTATCACAGGCAGGGCACAGCGAGCTGAAATCTCTGAAACCGACTGGCCTTCACTTCCTACGAGACAGAGAAGCTCTTCTACCCCTGTATACGGGAGGAAACAGGACTGGACAACCGTGAATAGGAAGGTTAACAACAAACCTCCAAAACAACTGAATGTGAAACTGCAGAACAGATTTGCTCCACTATCAAAGGACCCTGGATCTATATCGGACAACCATCCATCTAAAAGCAGCGAAATAAGGTCTGAAAATCTGTTGAAAAGTGAAAGGCCACAGGGAAAGCTAAAGGCTAGGCCTGAAACTCTGATTGTGGGTGACTCTGCCGTAAAGGATGTACAAAGGATGTGCGGTAAGAACACTAAAGTCCTCTGCTTTCCTAACGATATGGTCAACAACCTGAAGGAGAGAATTCTTCAAATTGCAGATGAATATCCAACTGTGACAAACATTGTTCTGCATACAGGGTCAAACGATGTGTCCAAACAACAGTCGGAGGTTCTGAAACGGGACTTTACTGGATTATTAAATACTGTAAACTCTCTGAATGCAGCTGTATTCATCAGTGGACCTGTACCGCCGGTCAGAGGAGGAGACGAGAGATTCAGCAGGTTGTTTACACTGAATAAATGGCTTATATCAGCATATGCTGACCACTCAGTGCACTTTATCGACAACTTTAATATTTTTTGGGAACGCAGGCATCTGTTCAAAGCAAATGGATTTAATTTTAACAAGTCAGGGGTGAAACTGTTCACCTCCAACTTGTTTTATTCCATACGTCATCCATCCGTGCTTGGTGCCAAGGCTGAGATAAACGAGGAGTTATCTCATAAAGAGGAACAAACAGTACTACAAGAACAGACAAAGCCCAGCAGAAACCTTGAGGAGGAGCTCCATTTGCCCCCACCCGGGAAGAGCCTCAGAAAGGAGAGACATCCATGGCATCTGAGGAAGAGCCTCAGAAAGGAGAGACATCTAAGGCAAGAAGAGGGGTCCCTATTTGCCTCCAACTCTCTCAACAACACCAACGACCAGGACAAGGGACCACGACCTTCCCCAGTCCCCCAAACCCCTGACAGGCCATCACCCTCCTCCCCCTCCCTTTCTCCCTCCTCCCCACACCTGAAATTCACTGAGGAGATGATGGAGCGGGTCAATGCTGGGCTCAGATCTACCCCCCGTCCCAATCCCTTTTTGTCCCCCATAAACCCCCCACCAGAGCGGCCAAAGGTTCGCCATCGAGCCCCACCCTCAACAGAGCAATCGAAGTCACATTGCCCAGCCTCGCCCCCCTTAGTTCCTCTTCATGCCCTGTCTCCGCAGTCTGATGCGTGATGTGTGAAGGGTCCGGGCTGTGAGGATTATGGCAGTGATGACTTTTCCCAGGAGAAGCTGGGACCCTGTTTATTAGAAGGTTTTAAAATTTCTGTACTTTTAGGTGACAGGAGACATGTGGCCTGGTCAAAACACAGAGAGCTGCACTCTAAAAGATCTTTAAACATAGTAAACATACCTTGTGTGCCACAGACTGCTCCCAAACACGAGGGGACAAGTAATACCTCTAAAACACTTAAGTTGGCTTTATTAAACATTAGATCTCTAGCTGGGAAAACATTTTTAATTAATGATTTAATCACTGAGCACAGCCTTGATTTTATGTTTCTAACTGAAACTTGGTTGGACCAAAGTAACAGTGGAGCTGTTCTCATCGAGACGACCCCTCCTAACTACAGTTTTATCAGTGAGGTCAGGGTGAGCAGGAGAGGAGGAGGGGTTGCTGTCTTATTTAATGAATCATTTCAATGTAAGCAGCTATCTCCTGGAAGTTTTCAGTCTTTTGAATATGTGGCTTTACAGCTGAAGGCCCCATCCAAAGTTGTGTTTCTTAATGTTTACAGGCCTCCCAAATACTGCACAGACTTTTTTAATGACCTCAGTGAACTGCTGTCTGTGATCTGTGTTGATTTTGACTGTGTAATTATTGCTGGGGATTTTAACATTCATGTGGACAACCCTCAGGACAAAGGGACTAAAGACCTGAGTAACACTCTGGGCAACTTTGGGCTGACTCAGCATGTAACAGAGGCCACACATAATAGAGGACACACTCTTGACCTACTGATCTCCAAAGGCCTGAGCATTTCAAAGGTTACTGTGTCTGATGTGGGCCTGTCTGATCATTACTGTGTTTTCTTTGAAAGTAAAATCTCAGCCCACACAAATATATCAACAACAGTGATCACAAAACGGTGTATAACTGAACACAGTAGTGCAATTTTTAACCAGGTCTTCCCATTAACACCTGACCTGCCCAGAGGGTCAGTCAATGAGCTCGTCAATAGCTTCAATGCTAACATGTTAAATGTAATGGACACTATTGCTCCCATTAAGGTGAAGGTTATCTCTGGAAGGAAAAAGTCTCCATGGAGAAACTCCACACTGGTGAAAAATGAAAAAAGAGAGTGTAGGAAAGCTGAGCGCAGATGGAGAAAAACAAACCTCCAGGTTCATTATGACATTTATAAAGAGAAACTTCACAATTATAATTTACAACTGAGGAATGCAAGGAGGTCCTACTTCTCTGACATCATCACTAAAAACAGCCATAATGCTCGGGTCTTATTTTCTACAGTTGACAGGCTAACAAACCCTCCTGTGCCAGTGGCAGCTGAACTTCATTCGACCATGGCCTGCAATGACTTTGCCAAATTCCTCACTGAAAAAATCCAAAAAATTAGACAAGCAATTGGTACATCAACAGCAGATCCAGGATATGTACTGTGTCCACCAAAAAACTGTTTAAACACCATGAAACAGTTTCAACCTATTAACAACAAAGACCTGGAGGACATCTTAGGTCAACTGAACTCCTCCTCCTGCTGTTTAGATGTCCTGCCAACAAGTTTTTTCAAAAAGGTCTCAAAGACTTTAGAGTCAGACCTGTTACAGATCGTCAACTTTTCTTTATTATCAGGTGTGTTTCCAGAATCACTAAAAACTGCTGTAATCAAACCTATACTGAAAAAGGACAATCTTGACAAGACACAAATGAACAACTACAGGCCGATCTCAAATCTCCCGTTTTTAAGTAAGATCATTGAAAAAGCAGTTTCTCAACAGCTCAGTTACTTCTTAAAACAGAATAATTGCTACGATGCCTTCCAGTCAGGTTTTAGACAGAACCACAGCACTGAAACCGCTCTGACCAAAGTGTTTAATGACATATGTCTGAATACAGACAGTGGAAAAATGTCAGTCCTAGTTTTACTGGATCTCAGTGCAGCATTTGATACAGTTGACCACAACATATTACTCAAACGACTGGAGAACTGCACAGGTCTTTCAGGAACTGTACTAAACTGGTTCAAAACATACGTAGAAAACAGGAAATACTTTGTATCAATAGGTAACTTCACATCTGAGCAGACAAGTATCACATGTGGAGTTCCCCAAGGTTCCATCTTGGGACCCCTTCTGTTTAACATCTACATGCTCCCACTGGCACAGATTATAAACAACAACAAAATAAACTATCACAGCTATGCAGATGACACACAAATATATATCACAATGTCACCAGGAGACCGAGGCCCTGTACAGGCTCTTGGTAAATGCATTGAGGAAATCAATGACTGGTTGTGCCACAATTTTCTCCAGCTAAACAAAAACAAAACTGAGGTAATAGTCTTTGGCGCCAAAGAAAAACGATTACAGGTCACCAGAGAACTTCAATCTATACATCTAAAAACCACAAACCAGGCGAGAAATTTGGGTGTAGTGATGGATGCAGACCTAAACTTAGAAAAACACATTAAGACAATAACAAAGTCAGCTTACTATCACCTCAAGAATATATCAAGGATAAAAGATCTGATGTCTCAACAGGACCTGGAAAAACTAGTCCATGCATTCATCTTTAGTAGGCTTGATTACTGTAACAGCATCTTTACAGGTCTACCTAAAAAATCAGTCAGACAACTACAGCTCATTCAGAACTCTGCTGCTCGAGTCCTCACTAAGACCAAAAAAGTGGACCACATCAGTCCAGCTCTGAGGTCCTTACACTGGCTGCCTGTCCGTCAGAGGATAGACTTTAAAGTTCTGATGCTGGCCTATAAAGCTCTGAATGGTTTAGGACCAAAATACATCAATGACCTCCTGACCCAGTATGAACCATCCAGATCCCTCAGGTCATCTGGATCCGGTCTTTTATCAGTTCCCAGAGTCAGAACCAGACACGGAGAAGCTGCATTCAGCTTTTATGCTCCTTATATCTGGAACAAACTCCCAGAAAGCCTCAGATCAGCTGAAACACTCAGTTTATTTAAATCCAGGTTGAAGACTCACCTGTTCTCAGCTGCATTTGAATAAAGCACCAAATCCACACTTTAAGCTTAAATTTCAAAACTTACATTTAACTACTGATTTTATCTACTGTTCTGATTTTATCTGTTTTGATTTTATATACTGTTGTTTGTTTGTTTGTTTGTTTGTTTGTTAATTAGTTAGTTAGTTTATTTGCTTGTTTTATTCAATTTTAAATCATGCTTTTTATTTGTTCTTGTTTCTAATGTCTCTGTAAAGCACTTTGAATCACCTTGTTGTTGAATTGTGCTATACAAATAAACTTGCCTTGCCTTGCCTTGCCTTGCCAAAATGTAATCACAAGATCTGCAGGTAACTGTTGCAATTGTCAGTCTCTGGCCAGAAGCAAACTCTGAAACAAGAGAGACTAGATGATGATGACGATTTCTCCCCTATTACAGAGTCAGTGTTGCCTGAGGCTGCAGCTTTCCGAAGATCTGACACCCGTTTTGTAATGGAGGTCCTAATATTTTAAAGTAATGGTCAACATCAGCCATGATGCAAATACAGCTATCTTCTTCAGAAAGTGAAAAAAAGCCTCTTGGCTGAGAGATGAAACCTCTTCAAAATGCCCACAAAACTATCCTAACTAAGGTCCACTTGTCTAGTCTGTTCATGTTCAAAACATTCTTCAGATTCAGAAGATGTCACACACACACACAGTGTTATGAAAAAATATTTGCCCTTTTCCCAAATTGCTATGTTTCGTTACCACAACAATAACGCTTTACTTAATAACGCGTTAGTCCCTACACTGACCATGATTAATAAACAGGTAAAAGTATGACATTTCTCACGTGCCTCTCATATCATGTGAATCAAAATGTATCCAGTCAATTTCAAACATTGAAATACATAATTTTAAATATCATTAGCCAGTATAATACTGTTTTTCCCACCAATACCACCAAATGAATGCAGTTTCACAATTATTATTATTACTGTCAAGAAATATAATAAACTCTTGTAATCCTACAGAAAGTCAGCAGTTACTAAGTCTCTGTGGAAGTCAAGCAAAACAACAGAATTAAGAATGTCAGTAAGCAGGGTGGACAGCACGCTCTGTCAGAGCATTTCGGGGATTTGTACATCGCCTCATTATTCTATCAAGTGGGTTTTTGATAGTCTGACCTTTTCAGTGCATTAGAAAATGGGATAAAACCCCCAGGCTAGACTAGTAGTGTGTGTGTGTGTGTCTCATGTGTGTGCGCTTGCTACTTGTATGTAAGCGTTCATTTTGTGTGTATCAGCTGGCAGGGTTTGGTCAGAACCCATTTTTGTTTATTCATGTCCCTTGGTCACTACTTTAGTCGAGTCATTGTCAGCC
Organism: Copadichromis virginalis; assembly: GCF_057382275.1. NCBI lineage: Eukaryota > Metazoa > Chordata > Actinopteri > Cichliformes > Cichlidae > Copadichromis > Copadichromis virginalis. Next base: position 15,437,155 of record NC_140619.1, read on the forward strand.
CAGGTTTTATTTATGTTGCTTAAACTTGCAGTGAAGTTTTGTCCTTGTGCATCATAGGGGAACAATTCATTATGTGGAAGGGAGGGGAAGTTTTCACAGTTTGTTCCAAAAACAAAACTACTATGTTTAATCAACACCAAACCCTCTTGTGCAAAGGTGTGTCAGTATCATTTGTCACCATCTTTATTTTCCTTTCGTGCCCATTATCAGCCCACATTCCTGGGTAATATTACAGAAAGAGTCATAAATATCTAACAAATAATTAACATCTGTGTCACTACAAAGCCAAACTTTGTAATATCATTACAAGAATTTAATCTCAGGTCATGATGTTTATAAGACATGAAAGGTTAAAAAGGATTATTCATTCAGTCTGTTTCTTTCTAAGTAGGACACAAGCTGTTTGCTGTTTGGTAGACGGCAAGTGTGCAGACAGTTGGGATCAATATTTCTTCTCTTGTAATGGGACACTTGGCACCAATGGTTAAACTGAACACAAAGGTCATTCAATTTAAAGGGCTCCTTTTTTCACACTCTTTATCTGAAATCCACTGTTAAATAATTTTAGACTCTGTAGTTTTGTTATGTATCAATATGTAGGAGGCGCATTAAGGTTTTGCACATAATCTGGAGTTTCTCACAGATCTTTGAGTATGCGGAGGATTTGTTTCTGAGCAGCGTGCAGGTAGTAAAATTACTTTTGGGAGCATTAAATGTCACAGTTTGCGAGGCAAACTGTTTCAAACTGAAAATGAGCCTTTATTGTGGCTGTAAGACTTACTGGGGACAGCTAAACAGGAAACTAGAAACAGAAAACTAAACAACCTGAAACATGGAAACGTAGCTGGATATACACTGGGGAAGATGAATAGGATGACCAACAGGCATGATACACAGAATGATACACAGACACTTCAACAAGGAACAGAGGAAACCACACACTAAATATACACACAAGGTAACAAGAAAATGCCACACAGGAGGGAGACACAGCTGAACCTAATTAGACAAGACAACCAGATACATGAAACATGGAAACACAAGACTTACACAATAAAACAGGAAACTGGGGAACATGACACAGGAGTGAAGAAGAGGCAGACGAGAGAGAGCGAGGGAACAAGGAGCATGAGGGAGAGAGAGGGGAGGCGAAGAGAGAGACATGACAAACTGGGAAACATGAATAAACCTCAAGGAGGGGAAACAAGACACAACACACATAAACGCAAACACAGATAGGGGGCAAAGACGTGAGGGGAGCCTAAATGTACAATGGTTAACATAGTGGTAATCCTGAGGTTATTCTCAGATTATAAACCATAACACAACAAGTCATAAAAACACAAGAAATACAAAATGCTGGGTCAAAAGGACCCAGCACCATGGCATTAGAGTAATTGACAAGATGTGGAGGCACTAGGTGCAGTGACTCCCAATCTAGGCAAGTGGCTCCAGCAGATCCCAGGAACAACATCCAAGATCTCTGTTGAGAAGAGCGCAGTCCAAGGAACAGCTAAGATATCCTCAAGCTCCCAGACCTCTGGTAAAGGACCCGAGGGGAATGAATTATTATATAAATATGTAAACAACTAACCTCTGTTCACAAACTAATGAGCTGCACTGATGACATTAACTTCTGGATGTCCAGAAACGTTTTATAAATATTGTTCCATTTGGCTATGTTTGTTCATCTTTGCAGATAATTAGTTTAGATTTATAATTCATTTCTTTATAATTCACTGTCGATTATTTTGGAAGAAGAAGAGTAGAACTTTCCTCCAGTGCTGGCCTTGCTTCTGTTTTATCTGTTGTCTTGCACACACAGTGGGACCAGCAGTAGAAATACACTGTCTTGTGGCTTGTTTAAGATGTACACATATTAAACTTCTTAACCCTAAGGGGTACTCTTACTGTAGATAGTACAAAAAATGATGTTATCCTCCTCCTATTTCTGATAATGTAAAGACACACACTATGTATAGCCTCACAGAGCAACTTGAGTGGTTGTGCAAATCCTTTCAGTATACTAGTATCGATGAAATCTCTTCAGAACTCATAGTGTACTTCTACCAGTTTGTTAAATGCAATTACATAAAATCATCAGTCCTAGATCACACATTGTAGACACTGTCAGCAATTACTGGTTTATATGAGCTGCTGCATTTCACAGTCAGCACAGTAACTGCAGGTCATCATAACCTAGGAGTTATATTCTGTGGAATATGACATTTTAAAGAAATCAGATTTACTCCACTGCAAAAGTCTAACTGATGGATGAGGGAGATTAAAATAAGTGTAAACTCTGCAACAAAAGAGTTTTGCTGGGTCCATTGCTAACTCCTAGTTTGACAGTTCTGCTTATAATCACTATCAGGAGAACTTCAGTCTGCCCGAGTGCAGACAGAACAGAAGCCTGCTCGAGGTTACAAGACTGTGCCCACCTTTTGGGAAATCAGTGTAAAATTCATTTGATGTGATGATATAACATATTTACCACAGCATGTGTGCGCATAGAATCTGAATCTGAGTGGTACTTAGCGATGTATTGAATTTTTTTTTTAAAAAAGCATGTCCTCTGCCTTTGGTTCCATCTCACATCCACCACAGAATCTCATAACCTGCTGAAGGTTAGCAGTGCTCCCACTTTGACATCTTTCTACCTCTCTTTTCCCTGCCTTGCTGTTTCTCTAAATTCTGGCAGACATTTTGGAGAGAAACACAATTTTACTAAAGCGATATAGCTCTTTGGAAGAGTTTTCATATTCAGCAATGTAACCAGATAAGTTGCTTAAGTTACATGTTTAGTCTCTGTGTGTCACAGTTGTTCATTTTCCTTCAGGCTTTGTTGGTTATTAGCCAGTATCAAATAGTGGTTCTGAAATCTGCTACCAATTTTTAATATGAGTCAGCCTCCTGACTTCTCCTCCTTCTTCTCTTCCAACTCTGCAGCCAGTTGCTGTGTTCTGCAGCCTTTTTATAGATTCTGTGCTAGGATTCACTGTGGTTACCATGGCCACTGGCAGAAACTAGGAGGAAGATATTTGCTGGTGTGTTCTGCCCACCATTAACAGCGTTAACCTCTCACCTCTACAGTGCGCTATATCCAGAGTTAACTGCCAGACGGCCAAGTGGGCCCTAACAGATTAAACACTGGCATATACTTGGATAAATGCTGGCAAAGGGCTTCGGTGAAGGATTTCCATCAGAAAGTAAAACTTTAAAAGAATCAGTTTAGGTTATATGGTTCAAGAATTTTTATTTAATTTGGAAAACACTCATTTTGTAGTGATATTCGGTAACTCAAATTCCAGAAAACAGTACGAAGATTGAGTAAAAAAAATAGATTGTGTGTTTTTTAAAGACAATGCCATGTCATGCCATGGTTACTATGGTATGGATGAATGCTCACTATATAACTTTTGCAGCTTGGGTCATTCAGTCATAGTAATCATTCAGTGTACATGTCCTGCACCATCCTCACATACTCCTCTGGCCTCCTCATACAGTGCCACTCTAGGCATCTACTGTATGCAATAATCTGGTTAAATATGTCACTGCCCTCTCTCTGACACATCTCCATACCTCCACAGGTATGTCATCTGGACCAACCGCCTTTCCCCTCTTCATCATCTTCATGGCTGCCCTCACTTCTTCCTTTACTAATCCTCTGCACTTTATGATTCGCTAACTGTCCTGTAGCTGTCCTCTCTCGCTCATTTTCTCCTGTGAGAAAATGTCACTTAGAACTCACGACAAGCCTTTACCTTTGTCTTTGCCACTTCTCTCTTTCCAAGCTGTCCAGTACTCCTGTCTACTTTCTTCTTCTCCCCACTTGTTCTTTGTGGGTGTCTAACAATGGCACAAAACTGAGTTTCATTAAAATCTAAGGATCCTCAAAGGCACTTTTATATTATAATGTCCTATACAGAAAAAAGCCGATAACATTATTTTATGGCTTCATAATAACACTGAAGTTTACCACTGGACATTAATCACAGGGTGCACATTTTTTCATGATCTTTTATTCTTTTCAGCCCCTTTTCATTTCATTTTGTGAAAGAGAGTTGGAAACCAGGTGTATTATCTCACTCCATTGGTAGTAGAATCTTTTCTTCCAGTTGCCTGAAACTCTTAAATTGGCTCTACTCAATTTGCACAGGAGAAGCCCTAGGAGAAACCTTATTTCTGAAGCCTGCATCTGCAATCTCATTCTTTCAGTCAGCAGCCAGGGCTCAAGACCACTAGTGAGGACTGAAATCAAGATCGATGATTGAATTGAGAGCTTGGCTTTGGGACTCTGACTCAGGTCTCTCTTTAGGATCACAGACTAACACAGATAACAAATGTTTTTGGAGTTGCTTGTCAGTTGGTCAGACACGAGGACCCACTATATGACCCTAGTATTGTTTTCCATTATCTGTACAACAGTGGAAAACATATACCTGTTTTTAAAGAGATAATGCAATGGTCATTTATAAAAGAGAAGCTTTAGTAGTGCTGAATTTGGGCTATGTTTAGTCAGTTTAATTAGACCTAGGGGCACCTCAGGAAGTGTAAAAAGAGCTCACTGCAATGTAATTGACCACTTAACATCAGGCTTAATGGCTGGGTAACAATCAGTGGCTGACAGAATGTACCAAGAGTTAAACATCAGCATGGCGTCATGAGTTGTGTTAACACTGAGGAAGAAAAAGGAAGCTAGAATCAGCCCAAAACAAATATTTCACAGCAGTTTCTGCTTTCTCATTAGAAATAAAGATTCAAGTGTTTGCTGTTTTCAGCTGCTTGGCAAATAAAACAATGCAAATTCAAACTAGTAAGTATAACAGCATTATGACAAATGTACAAAATCATGTAAAAATTATATAAGTGATATGCAGATCCTGGAATTGTTTTTCTAATTTAAATCAACAATGAATGCTTAGGAACCCAAAAACTGTGATAGAATTCAGTATGGCTTGATGATTTAATATTGTTTAAAGTCACAAACAAATCCATCTGTATGCACATGTTCATTACTCTGGTATCTGGTGGTGCTTGAATTGGATTTGGGGTTTTTTGTTAATAGTTTCTTTTATTTAAAAGATTATATTTAACAAGACTTAACTGGAAGTTCAGTAAAGAAGATCTTTATTCTGTTGTCATCACTCTAGTTCGCAAGAAAAGGACAAAAAATAAATAAATTACTGGATTACAAACCTGTTCCTGGTGCTTTATAGTTTCATTGATTTCTAATTGCTAAGTGATTTATTACTCTAACTCTGTGCTTGAATAAATTGTGTTCAGTTCTTTGCATCCTCCTACCCTTAGCGAATTTACAAATAATCAGGGCAAAAAAAAAAAATCATGAGAACAAATGGAAAAGGTAGATTGAAGGAGTGTGACAGAGAATTGTGGAATTTTTTAAAAACCATTTTATTTATCCAAAAGACAAATATAAAGATTTATGTAAATCTATAATTCCCCCAAATTGTTCCTCTCTTCCTGCAAGTACTAACCCAATTTTTTTCTTACTTATTTATATTTATCATTCATCACATGATCATAATGGTAATCAATGTTTATGCGCGTTTTAATCATTCTGATCAACATTAACATCACAATGCAATCAATGGTCAATTTTCTGTTTTCTGCTGATGTAAACAGCCAACTTAGATGAAAATCAATAGTTTATATTTAAGTCATCCTGGGCTTTAGGTACAGTTTTTAGGTACAAAGTCTGTAGAGAAAACATCTCTCCAAATAAATGAAACAACTTGTCCTGTAATGTGTAACATGCTCTCCAACCCTTAATTTAACATTGTTCAACTTCTTTTCCAGGAGTTTGTACAACTTTTAGCTGAAGAGTCATATAAGCTCATTGAATCTGAAATTAAAAGCACACTTGAATAACGCTCAGAATCAGGGAATATATTTTGCACATGTATTTCTTATAATTGAAGTCCAAAGATTTCTTCTAATTTCTTCTTTTAACTACAGCAGCAATTCTTTATCGTGCAGAAAAACTGAAATGCACTGCTAAAACTGCTCGTCTTTTTCCTTATGCTAAGATATCTGATAGATTCAGTGTGTAGTTAAATTTTATTTACACTGTCAGGAAGAGGAGTTTCACTATTCTGGCCCAGTTAAGGTCAAAGTGGGCTGTGTGTTGCAGAAACAGCTCATCACCAAGCTGCACAGAACCTGCACAGTGAGAGACAATGGATGCATGTTCCTCCACTGTGATCTCCAGTCCTGTAGGATGTTCCCAATGATTCTGACTGGAGATATACAGCATAGTGATGCAAGGAGTTCATGCTCATGTTCATACATACACATAAACTATAGCAACTGTAAGTCCCATTTGCACATAAGCCATTTCATTGAGAGGTCATTGTCATGTAGTTCCAGAAACTAGCTTGTTTAACATATAGCTAAAATACAAGCTAAACTTACTTCATTTGGTTCTCCAACAACTTTATGTTCTAAGACAAAGTACAACTGAAGCTAATAGATCAAAGTGAATGCTGAGGAAAGTCAAAACTTTTAAATCTCACAAATCATCAGTGTCCATTTTCATTGAAAATTTACACACACACACACACACACACTCACACTCACACACACACACACACACACACACACAATCAGCTTTGTCAGGAGTAGGATCCCTGCAGCTGTGCAAATAAATAATACTTATTTACTCATTAGGATTCCTGAGACACTATAGCTTAAAGGGTTGCCAAGTCAACACATAAACAATATCTTGAGTAGCAGGCCAAAATGCTTAGGCAGCAAATGTTTGCCCATCACAGCTGACAGTTTCTATTATCTCAGCACTTTTTGATGTCAAACCATTCATTATTTGTTGCTTGGGGGTCACTGCGTTCTGATGACAAGGTCGATATTCTGAACCCGAGGAGAGGATTCAGAGGGGCGCTCTGTGAATGGATATGGCTGTGCGTGTGTGAGTGACAGGCATGGGCACTACGAGAATCATGCTGAATGCCTGAATATGTAGGAACAGATATTTGTCTGTAAATGCTGCACTAACTACACTTTTATGTATTTAAATCAGTGGTCCTGTTTACAGATATTTACACAAACACTGATGTAGGAATCATGATTTCATCGTCTTTCCGGTTGACATCACATAATTAATCCATTTTACAGTATTAAAGGGTGACAGGTGGAAAATGACTAGAGGAAATTGAAAAATAAAAACAAAAATTAAGAATTTTCAGAGCCTCTACAAAGTGAAACAGATGAACAGCACAGACTCATTTCATAGAATTCACAGATCCCAATTTCATTAACCCTGTGAGGACTAAATCATCATTAGTGATCACCTCAAAATGAATCCTAACCTTTTATATAATCAGGACATGTCATTTATACTAAAAAAATGTCTTCTGAAGTCTTGACAATTAGGGAACCAATATTTTGCTCACTCACATCTAAAGCTTTGCACTGCTGCTTTTCCAGAAAAATGGACAGCATCATTATCACAAGTGACGACCTCATGAAATTGACTAGCACTATTTTGTGGCAATCAGACATTAAGTCATTCATACCTACAGGTCTCTTCCTGTTAAAAAAGGAGCTCTTCCTTCCCAGGTGCTGGTTCAAACCCACATAGCAACCAGGTCTGGCCCGGATCTGGTATCAAGCCAGCACTGCTGGCTGACTTCTGGCATGATAAGATGTATGTCATCCAGATATGGGCCAGGCCTGGCAATGATGCCACTATTTATGCAATGGCATGCTATATCTGGCTCGATTGTGGTTTGGTGTATGTGGCCCAGGCTCATAGAAAACAGGTCTTCCCTGGATCTTGCATCAAGCAGACACTTCTGATTGACTGGTGTCATGGCAGAGTGTATTGTCAACCAGATGTCGGCCAGGTCTGGCAATGATGGCACTATTTATGTTTCTATTGTCCTATTTTAGTTAGAAGACCCAAATGCCATGTTGTAACACAATACTGCTATGGTAGCCAATGTTTCAAATGCAGGTTTGACAAGTTTGTGAGTGTACAAACCTAGTGACAGTTTACTCATTGTAGCAAGTGGGTGGCTGGAGCTCAGGAGGTAGCAAGTCACCTACTGATCAGAAGGTTAGTGGTTCGATCCCTGGCTTCTCCAGTCTGCACGTCAAATGTGAATGCGTATGAATGCAGTTAGGAAACCCTCAGTTTAGAGAAAGTGTGCGATTGGGTGAATGTGGCATGTTGTATAGAGCACTTTGAGTAATACGGGAGAGTAAAAAAGGTCTGTGTAAGAATCAGTGTCTGAACAGAGTTTCGTCATGTTACTTTTGCACTATTATGTTCCGGCACATGTTGTTATTACATGGCTTGATTAAGGTACACATCAAGCTGACATCTGGGGCCAGAGCTGAAACTGTTCTGGGCCAGCACAGGGCCAGCAGTGTGTCTGCAACTGGCCTTGTGCTGGCCCATGTGTGGGCCACATCTGGCAAACGAGATTTGGGTCACCAAAGGGCCGTCATTCTTTGCAGTATGTGGGCCATGTATAAGCACATTGGGACAGGTCCGGGCCATACCAATTTTGCTATGTGGGAACACTGTCGTTTTTTTGTTGTAGGCTGTTTACCTTACAACATGAAGTGCCTTGAGGTGACTGTTGTTGTGAGTTGGCAACAGAGGAGAAATAAACGTGATTTGAAATTGGAAAAAAAAGGGCTAAAAAAAAGGCAAAAAGGCTATCAAATGCTCCACTGTGTTCTGAGCCTGCCTGCTGAAAAACAATGTGCTTCCAGAAGCTACAGGGCTCATCTCAGTTGCAGGGAAGTGGAAACTACGTCTGTGATCCTCAAACAGAAGTGTTTCTGCTGTGTTTTTCTATTGCAGTCCCGTACATGAACTTAAATGACCCACTCAGTACACTACCTGAACACACCCATAATGCAATCTGTTTCAGCTGTGTACTGGTGGCTGCACTGACAAAGTATGGCAACAGGGTATTGTGATTTAAGTATTAAATATTCACATTAATCAACAGAAGATGAGTCGGTGGGATAGAGGAAACGCTGCATCAGCAATCCGAGTTTTTTACTCCGACGCATTAACATCGGGTCACTGCTTACTGGTGAAAAGCCAAACTGTAAGTATCAGGGAGGCTGTTTTTAAATCGCTGTGTGAATGTATTAGGGAGCAGATGTAGTTGCGTGTATAATGCTGATATGCATTCGTTCATCAATCACTGAACATAAAGGAGACTGATTGCAGGGTTGGTAGTTCAATCACTGGGTCCAGCCTGCCAAGTGTCCTTGGGCAAGATATTTAACCCCAAGTTGATCTAAAATAATGTGTCTCTGTCTAAATGTTAAAGTTAGAAAGAAAGCATTTAGCTATAAAAAAACAAAGTGCTTGTGTGAGAAGAAAAGCACTACATAATAATTAGTCCATTTACAGAGAAGCAGATCAGTCAGGGGCTTCCAGGGCACTTAGCCCCAAACTTACACATTCCTAATCACATGTATATGGAATGTGTGTTTACTTGTCTAGTGTGCCAGTGTTTGATTCTGCAGTGTGTGTGCGCGAGCCACGGCGTCCTGGTTCTGCAGCGTCATCACTGCAGACCTCCCTGCACAGCAGAGCTCATTTATAAAAGAAGCAACCAGCCTAGATTCACCACCTCTGTGTGTGTGCATGTGTGTGTTGTGCATCCAACCATTCCAGATTTACAGCGGATACTCTCTTCCATCATGAGAGATAGAGTGAAATCAGGGGACGAGAGAGAGAGACAGTACTCTGCAGTCTCTCTCTCTCTCTCTCTCTCCCTGGTCTCTGCAGGGTGGCATGCGTTGCATTAACTGTGCCACTAATTTGGTCATTCTCAGTGTCTGAAATGCTTCGTCTGTTGTATGTGCAGTAGTGCTGGGAGGACATCGTGCGTAAAATCAACCAGAGATTTCAATCTCAACAGACACAACATCAGACTCATGGACTACAGGAAAGAATTACTCTGCTCTCTCTCTCTCTCTCCCACACACACACATACACAGCATACCATGTTTCAGTATTAAGATGATTTTTACTGTGTTGAAACAATCTTTACTTCCTCTCCCACATGACCTATTATGTTAACGGCAAGTATGAAGATGATGATTTCTGACATGTTCTGGAATGTGCGATAGCGGTGACTCATTATACCATGAACACGTATGCCATATGTGATAAAAATTAAAATATGTTCATTAGTGCAGCTACTTTTTTATTATTATTTTCTTATTTTTAGCATCATCATCATCATCATCAGGGATGTTGCCACATATAAACTCTGCCTGGGAAAGTCTACAGAGAGCAGGTTATATGGATGTGACTGTGCTCTGCACCTTAAATCCTCAACATTATTATAGTTTCACTCACCAACCCTGAAGCTAGCCATATTATTCATCAGATAATTTAATGAAGCTCCAAAATACACAAACAGCACAAAAACAGTGGTGAGAGCCAGTTCAGTGAGCAGACACCAGTCAGCTACACAAACACCCACATCCATAAATGTAAGCCCTATCAATTTTGATGCATTAAAAAGAATAAGTAAAAAATAATAATAATTCACCCACTTTATGGGCAACTTTCCATAGAGGCCAAACTTCAACTATAAACATACTTTTTATCGCAGTAAAGTTGGTCAATTTTACATTGTAGTTATGGAGATTGATTGGCTTTTGGAGCTAGCCTCAGTTGCCTCAAGTGGACATTGTAGGAACTGCAGGTTTCGTTTTTAATTACTGCTACTGCAATGCATACAATTACTTAGAAAGGCAAGAATTTAGAGATAAACATACCTGTATGTGTTAAGGCTATTAACTAGTATAGCTATAAATAAGGGAAGTGAACACATAATTCATCTAAATCATCAAAGTACTACTTTGAGAGTACCTCTTATTGTCCAAAACCTGAGTTTACACTGAGATGACCCAGTTGAAACGTTTTTTTTTTTTATATTGGAAAAGCTGTTGAGTTGAGTTTATGATAACAGGACCTGAGTCAAGGTAATGTGTTTCTGGTTTCATGTAGTGTTGATCCATAGACTGCTGTCTGCCCTGGCCACACCTGCGAGATACCTAAAGTCCTTCTCCAAGCAGTTCTTGCAACTCTGTGGCAATCTTTGTGGGAAGGTTAAAACTAACCATTTTTATTTAGACAGAACTTTTAAATCAAAGATTGTCTAATATTGTGTTGGTCCTCCCTTCACTGCGAAAGCAGCTCTGACCCATTGAGACAACGACTCCAGTAGAACCCTGAAGGCCGGTCTGCTGTGGTATCTGCACTAAGATGTTTGTAACAGATCCTTTAAGTCTTGTAAGTCGTTAGCTGGGGACTCCATGAATTGGATTTGTTTGTCCATTAGATCCCAAAGATGCTCAATTGGATTGAAAGGTGGGGAAGTTGGAGGCCAAGTCAACACATCAAACTTGTTGTTGTGCTCCTCAAACCATTCCTGAACCACCACGTAGATGGTACCTGTCAAAGTTAACATACAAATGGACTACAGGAGCCAAGAGCCAGCATGAGCCTTCTGACTGGTCTCCCACTATGCAGCCCCATAACAAAGCGACAAACTGTGATGCACTGTTTACTCTTTCACTGAGTGCACCTTTTTATCAAAACCAGCATTATTTTTTTTAGACATTTGAGATGCAGTTCGTCTGATCAGACCAGAAAGCCAGCTTCACTCTCTATGGGCATTATTGAACCTTGGCTTGTCCACCACTGATTCTTTTGACGGGACACCCCACAAAAGCTGCAGTTTTGCAGATGCTCTGACCCAGTTCTCTTGCAATCAGAATTTGGCCCTTGTCAAACCCGCTCATTTTTCCTGCTTCTGACATCAACTTTGAGGACAACATATTCACTTGTTTCTTAATATACAGTGGGGCAAAAAAGTATTTAGTCAGCCACCGATTGTGCAAATTCCCCCACTTAAAATGATGACAGAGGTCAGTAATTTGCACCAGAGGTACACTTCAACTGTGAGAGACAGAATGTGAAAAAAAAAATCCATGAATTCACATGGTAGGATTTGTAAAGAATTTATTCGTAAATTAGGGTGGAAAATAAGTATTTAGTCACCTCAAACAAGGAAAAACTCTGGCTCTCACAGACCTGTAACGTCTTCTGTAAGAAGCTTTTCTGTCCCCCACTTGTTACCTGTATGAATGGCACCTGTTTGAACTCATCATCTGTATAAAAGACACCTGTCCACAGCCTCAAACAGTCAGACTCCAAACTCCACCATGGCCAAGACCAAACAGCTTTCGAAGGACACCAGGAAAAGTATCGTAGACCTGCACCAGACTGGGAAGAGTGAATCTACAATAGGCAAGCAGCTTGGTGTGAAAAAAATCAACTGTGGGAGCAATCATCAGAAAATGGAAGACATACAAGACCACTGATAATCTCCCTCGATCTGGGGCTCCACGCAAGATCTCATCTCGTGGGGTCAAAATGATCATGAGAAGGGTGAGCAAAGATCCCAGAACCACACGGGGGGACCTGGTGAATGACCTGCAGAGAGCTGGGACCAAAGTAACAAAGGTCACCATCAGTAACACACTACAACGGCAGGGAATCAAATCCCGCAGTGCCAGACGTGTTCCGCTGCTGAAGCCAGTACATGTCCAGGCCCGTCTGAAGTTTGCCAGAGAGCACATGGATGATACAGCAGAGGATTGGGAGAATGTCATGTGGTCAGATGAAACCAAAGTAGAACTTTTTGGTATAAACTCAACTCGTCGTGTTTGGAGGAAGAAGAATACTGAGTTGCATCCCAAGAACACCATACCTACTGTGAAGCATGGGGGTGGAAACATCATGCTATGGGGCTGTTTTTCTGCCAAGGGGACAGGACGACTGATCCGTGTTAAGGACAGAATGAATGGGGCCATGTATCGTGAGATTTTGAGCCAAAACCTCCTTCCATCAGTGAGAACTTTGAAGATGAAACGAGGCTGGGTCTTACAACATGACAATGATCCAAAACACACCGCCCGGGCAACAAAGGAGTGGCTCCGTAAGAAGCATTTGAAAGTCCTGGAGTGGCCTAGCCAGTCTCCAGACCTCAACCCCATAGAAAATCTGTGGCGGGAGTTGAAAGTCCGTGTTGCTCGGCGACAGCCCCAAAACATCACTGCTCTCGAGAAGATCTGCATGGAGGAATGGGCCAAAATACCAGCTACTGTGTGTGCAAACCTGGTAAAGACCTATAGTAAACGTTTGACCTCTGTTATTGCCAACAAAGGTTATGTTACAAAGTATTGAGTTGTATTTTTGTTATTGACCAAATACTTATTTTCCACCCTGATTTACGAATAAATTCTTTACAAATCCTACCATGTGGATTCATGGATTTTTTTTTCACATTCTGTCTCTCACAGTTGAAGTGTACCTCTGGTGCAAATTACTGACCTCTGTCATCATTTTAGGTGGGGGAACTTGCACAATCGGTGGCTGACTAAATACTTTTTTGCCCCACTGTATCCCACCCACTAACAGGTGCCATGATGAAGAGATAATCTGGTATACACATCACCTGTCAGCAGATATAATGTTATGGCAACTTTGCCTTCAGGTTATATCCCTATGATAAATGTATGCAGTACGGCTTCTGAAATTTATTTGGTGGGATGAGCCAAACTGCTGTTAAAACCAATATGTTCATAAGCTTGCATTTTAGCTGTAGAAATATAGTTTGTTGAGAAAAAAAGCATTTTAAACTTTCTTTGGTAAAAAGCTGCTAAATATTTTGAGCAGACTTTATCAGAATTTACTGGTACGAGTGCTGAGTAATATGACGTTTTTGAAGAAAGAGTGTTGGACTCTGGAAGACCCAGAATAATAACTAGTAATCGAGCAGATAAGTGAAGTGAAATGTTCCCTATGATGAGTTTATAAGCTGTGAGTTCAAGTGAGACCCTGCAGCATTGGTTATGAGACTACGTGCTACAAAGCCTGGATTTACATTCACAATATCAACAACACCTGCAGGAAGCACCTTAGCTCCCTGTGGCTTGGTGTGTGTGTGAGAGACATGTTCTCACATATACACATTTTCCTTTTCCCTCTTTTCTTAGTCTCTATATATTACACACACACACACACACACACACACACACACACACACCCAAACAACCCCCTTGGGACAGCAACGTGTGTGTGTGTGTGTGTGTGTGTGTGTGTGTGTGTGTGTGTGTGTGTGTGTGTGTGTGTGTGTGAGAGAGAGAGAGAGAGACAGAGTGGATGTATTGCAGTTCATTCCATTATTGATTGGTCTACTCCCCAGGGCATGTGATACAGACTGGCTATGTTGATTTTCCACTTCACATGCGCACACGCGCACATACACAGACTCACACACATACACACAACATACATAGTTTTTTTGCCTCAGGAATCTTGCACAGAGCAGTTCAAGACCAAGTTCACAAGTAGTTTGTGTGTGTGTAGGTGTGTGCGTGGGTTAAACGATAGATGTATGTAGGTAGCCACGCAGTAAGTCTTTCAAAGTTCAATCAAGCACACACACAAACACACACACTCATAGACACAAACATGCTCATATATATCTGAGGTACTTTAATCACAATATCTTTTTTTCCCTTTGGCACAAAACTTCTATATACAGTACGCTCAAAGCTCTTTGCAGTCATCACTAACTGACTGCAGTCCTATGGCTCCATATGTACTGTGTAGGGGCTTCTAACAACAGTATCAAGTCACTGTGCGTGCTCCACTCATCTTCCGGTCACTGAAGTCATCTTCAGACACCGAGAGTTATCGAGTTGCGATTGAAGTCGGATGGAGTTCATTCAAGTCCCTTCTATAATTCATTTGGCTCCCAGCGAGTGCTTTAGAAGGACATCAAACTCATTTTCATGTTGGAATGGTCTGAGGTTAAGTAGACCTATATTAGGTTATATTGATTTCAGTGGAGTCATTTCAGGAAGATTATATAACGAGATATGATATGAGGAAAGTAGGAGAATGCTTTCAGAGACACAATACTGGAGATAATTTTAAGACCACACTTCAGACTCTCGTATTCCTGTCATGTGTCTATAAATACCTCCCTCCCTCTTCCTTTATCTGTCACCCATTCTCATTGGGAGCAGGAGGATCTGGCATGCCTGGTTGGTGCAGCAGATCTTTGGTGAACTCTCAATCATTCTCACAATTAATTATTGCTGTTGGTACATTTTTGGCATTGTGGTCCTTGATTTTTGAGTTGAAGTCTCTGTAGCAGAGGTTTAACAAATAGGCTAATTGGCAAGCTAATGCTTCCTGGTTTGATTCCAGATGGAGACTTAAATTAAAGCATCTGGTGTAGAAATCTGCCAAATCAAACACGCAGAGCTACTTGCTGTGATGCCTCCTTGTGACAAAGGAGAAGTCAATGGACAGCTGATGTGGATATGTAATTGTCTGTGATCAGAAGTACACTCATCATGGACAATGATGGATAGTTTGGGGATTTTAATCGATTTCTTTGAACTGTTATTTTTCCAGGGTCAAATGATTGTACAGCATGTCTTTTTAATGACTTCAAAAATACAAAGCGGGTGCACAAATTTGGATTTTCTGTAATCTGCACATTTCTGTGTAAGTTATTATGTCAAGTTATCTTGCAAGATGCTAAACATAAAACATTAAGTCAGATCAGGCATGAAAAGGAGGTAGCTTGCTACTGTAAAACAACTTAAATTAATTAGCCAATTGGATATGTTGAAGAGCATAAGCTGAGCCTAAGTTAGCACTGAAATCACCCGATTTGCCAAGATTGTGGATCAGGTTGACTTTCTTAAGAGCTTGAAAGAAAGCAACTGGATTTCTTTAAGTTGTTCAAATAACTTCAAGAAGTAAAATGATAAGCTGTGTGTCTTTTTTCATTTCATTTCATATTCACCTTAATTTAACGAGTCGTCAGTTGCAGTAAACCCATCAGTAGATAAACTTTAACAGCCTAGCTACATGAAAAGTGCAGGGGGGATTGTTCAGGGTCAACCCCGGGCGGGGCAGACGCTCCACCTACTGATGATGACGATGATCCCCTTAAACCAGGGGTGGCCAACCCGCGGCTCTCGAGCCGCATGCGGCTCTTTGCCTGGTTTCATGCGGCTCTTACGTTCATATCAAAGTTTGTGTTTTGGGGGGTTTTTTGTGTTGTTGTTTTAAAATGTGCACGTTCGCTTTGCTTGAGTTCAATACGGTATTTTCATCAAATGGCCATGTGTGTGAGATGAAAATACCGCAAAGTTTCCCAGTAGGAGCAAGTTTGCCCTTAAAATGGCAAGGAAAAGATACACAGCAAAAAGAAAATATGAAGATGAACACAGGACGTTTTTAACAGAGAGGGAGAGTTTATATTTTTTTGTTGAATGCAATGGCAAGCCATTCTGCCTTATATGTCAGACGTCATTAGCGCATTTCAAAGCTTCAAATCTTCAGCGCCACTTCAGCTCACTCCATGCTAACATCGACCAGAACCATCGACCCAAAAGGGATTGAACTTCGCAAGCACGAGTTGGCCACTTTGAAACATACAGTTTTTCTAAAAATTTACGAAGCGGTCAGAGACCATAACGCTCACATCCTATCAGCTAGCTTGGAACATTGCACGGGCTAAAAAGCCATACGATGAAGGGGAGTTCGTTAAAAAATGCCTCAGTGACATTGTTGAAATCTTGTCTCCTGAAAACGACAAATTAAAACGCATGGTATCAGACGTCCAACTGTCCCGCCACACTGTTGAACACAGAATATCGGACATTAACACGGCTATTGAAACACAGTTGCACTCTGACCTTCAAGCATGTGAGTATTTTAGTGTCGCATTGGATGAGAGTTGTGATATACAAGACAAGCCTCAGTTGGCAATATTTGCACAGTCTGTGTCAAACGATTGTGTGATCAAAGAACTCCTGGATATTGTGCCATTAAAAGACAGAACCCGTGGCACAGATGTGAAAGAAACCATGATGGCTGCATTAGAAAAAGCAAATCTGCCCATAACGAAATGAACTGCAATAGCCACGGATGGAGCACCAGCCATGATGGGATCTGTGAACGGGCTTGTGGGGCTGTGCAAAGCTGACCGAACTATTCCTGACTTTTGGAATTTCAACTGCATCATCCACATGGAGCAACTCGTGTCTAAATCATTGAATTTAGATAACGTCATGAAGCCTGTGATGGAAAACGTCAACTATATCCGCACACATGTGCTTAACCACAGTCAATTCAAGAATCTCATTGCTGAGCTGGACCAAGGGCTTCCAGGTGACCTGCCGCTGCACTGTGAGGTGGCTGTCAAAAGGCCAGGTACTCTCTCGCTTCTTTGAGCTTTTGGATGCCGTGAAACTGTTTATGGAAGAGAAGGACAAGGACTATCCCGAGCTCTCGGACCTCAAGTGGATTATGGATCTGGCCTTTTTGGTCGACATGCTGTGTCACTTGGACAGACTGAACCTGACCCTGCAGGGTAAGTTAAAAATGCTGCCTGACCTGGTGCAAAGTGTGTTTGCGTTTGTCAACAAACTGAAGCTGTTCAAGACACATATTCAAAAGGGAGATTTAACGCATTTTCCCACTCTGCTAAAAGCCAAGCGGGCAAGTCACCAGCGCTGCCCTGAGTAAGCAAAGAGCCAGATATGCAACGCTGATTGAAAACTTGCACGAAAGCTTTGTGACCCGGTTCCATGATCTACAATTGAAAAGGCCACAGATTACGTTCCTCGTCGACCCATTGAATGCAGAGACCGGCTGTTTGAAAGTCTCGCTAGTCACAGATGAAGCTGCGGCTGAGTTGGAGATGATCGATCTTTGTGAGGAGGACCAATTGAAACCTGCTTTAAGGGAAGGGACCATTGAGATCTGGAAAAGTATGCCAATGGAGAAATACCCCAATGTCAAACGGGCTGCTCTTAAGATACTGTCAATGTTTGGGTCAACATACGTCTGCGGGTCTGTGTTTTCTACCCTAAAAAATGTGAAATCAAAGCATCGATCTGTTCTGACTGACACTCATGTGAAAGAATTGCTTCGAGTGGCAACAACGGAATACAAGCCAGATTTGAAGAGGATTGTTCAAGGCAAGGAATGCCAGAAGTCCCATTAAACAACATGCATTGTAAAAGTAAATGCTATTGTAGATTATTATATTTTTGTTTATGGACTTGGTTGAACTGAGAGTTTGTGTGTGTGAGACAGTGCGCACAATTGTTGAAAATGACTGGCCTGTGGTTTTAGTACTGTAGGAGTCATTATCATGTTGGTGTGTGACATTTACAATAAATCTGGCTGAGCAGAATGTGTGTATTTTGTGTGTGTGTGTGTGTGTGTGTGTGTGTGTGTGTGTGTGTGTGTGTGTGTGTGTGTGTGTGTGTGTGTGAGAGAGAGAGAGAGAGAGAGAGAGAGAGAGGGAGGAAAGGATGGGTGATGTTCATGTGTGCCCATGCGTATGATGTGGCTCTTTGCGGTAACACAGTAAAAAAAAAAGTGGCTCTTGGTCTCTGACTGGTTGGCCACCCCTGCCTTAAACTAATCTTTAGTTTTAGTGTCCTTATTTTCCTGTGAGGTATTTTTTCTGTTATTGGTTAGCTAACATAAAATAATTTAATTCTATGACCTCAGTCATAGTTTTTTGTGTTTTGTGGACTTGGAGAAGGCATTCGACCGTGTCCCTCGGGGTGTCCTGTGGGAGGTGTTGCGGGAGTATGGGGTGTCTGGCCCATTGCTACGGGCCATTCGATCCCTATACAACCGTTGCAAGAGCTTGGTTCGCATTGCCGGCAATAAGTCGGACTCGTTCCCGGTGGGTGATGGGCTCCGCCAGGGCTGCCCTTTGTCTCCGGTTCTGTTCATAATTTTTATGGACAGGATTTCTAGGCGCAGCCAAGTGGCGGAGGGCTTTCGCTTTGGTGGCCTCAGAATCTCATCTCTGATTTTTGCAGATGATGTGGTTCTATTGGCTTCATCGGGTGAGGGCCTCCAGCTCGCACTGGAACGGTTCGCAGCCGAGTGTGAAGCAGCGGGAATGAGGATCAGCACCTCCAAATCTGAGGCCATGGTTCTCAGCCAGAAAAGGGTGGAGTGCCCACTCCGGGTCGGGGATGAGTTCCTGCCCCAAGTGGAGGAGTTCAAGTATCTCGGGGTCTTGTTCGCAAGTGATGGGAGAAGGGAGCCGGAGATCGACAGACGGATTGGGGCTGCAGCTGCAGTAATGCAGACGCTGCACCGGTCCGTCGTGGTGAAGAGGGAGCTGAGTGTAAAAGCGAAGTTCTCAATTTACCGGTCGATCTACGTCCCTACCCTCACCTATGGCCACGAGCTGTGGGTAGTGACCGAAAGAACGAGATCGCGGATACAAGCGGCAGAAATGAGCTTCCTCCGAAGGGTGGCTGGCCTCTCCCTTAGAGATAGGTGAGAAGTTCGGCCATCCGGGAGGGGCTCAGAGTAGAGCAGCTGCTGCTCCACATCGAAAGGAGCCAGCTGAGGTGGTTCGGGCATCTGACAAGGATGCCCCCTGGGCGCCTCCTGGGTGAGGTGTTCCAGGCATGTCCCACCGGGAGGAGGCCCCGGGGCAGACCCAGGACACGCTGGAGAGATTATATCTCTCGGCTGGCCTGGGAACGCCTTGGTATTCCCCCGGATAAGCTGGAGGAGGTGGCTGGGGAGAGGGAGGTCTGGGCCTCTTTGCTTAGGCTGCTGCCCCCGCGACCCGGCCCCGGATAAAGCGGATGAAGATGGATGGATGGATGGACCTCAGTCAGCCAACCAGCCTGGTGATGTAACCTTCTGTACTGTACATAATGTTCTTCTTCTAAAATAATTGAATTATTATTTTAATTATTGTGCTGTTTTTTATTAGTAAATTCTGAAATATATGTTACTAATGCAATCTGTGTCCCCTTACATCTGGCGTAAAAATGACAGTGTTTCATAAAAAGAACATCATAGTTAAACACTGTGACGGTAGTGTGATTGTCTGGGGCTTATTATGTAGCAAGACAATGAAAAACAGCAGCAGTTTCACCTCTTAATGGTTAGAACAAACACCAAAATTAAGGTTTTGGAGAGGTTCAGAGAAGTTTGGACTTTTTACAGTTACAATGAGTACAATTGCAGATACTCCCTGAACACCATTATTGAATTAAGACATAGTCTGAATAACCGCCTGTCCTTTATTCACCCAAATCCTGTTGTAAATAATCCTGTTATTGTAGGCTCTACCTTACAATGTAAAGCACCTTGAGGAGACTGTTGTTGTGATTTGGCGCTCTATAAATTGAATTGAACTGAACTGAAGTGAATAAGTCTTCCAAATTTGTTTGTCGGTGATCTGAGTCTACTCTTTCATAGTTTTACAAACGACTCCAAACTACTTAATCCCCCAAAACTTTGCAGAGACTTTGCAGACTTTTGCAATAATTTGCAATGATTAAAATAGTCACAGTTTGGCAAATAAGTTTACTCTGTTTTAGTAAAGTTATTAAAAGTGTTGACAGCTAACACTTAAACAGCAGTAATGTGAATAGAGTGTTGTACAGCTTTTATCATGGTCTGCTAAACACACTTTATATTCTGTAACATAGCCTCACCTGCTTTATCCCTCATTTATCATTCTACAGTGTTCAACTTACACTGTCATTTATCATTCAGTGAGTGGAGAGGAAGAACTGTTAGTTCTCAGTCTTGTTCCATTACGGCAGAATGTGCTGAGTATAATTTAACATTAATGAGCCACATTGTGTGTGTGTGTGTGTGTGTGTGTGTGTGTGTGTGTGTGTGTGTGTGTGTGTGTGTGTGTGTGTGTGTGTGTGTATGTGTGTAATCTTCTGCCCTCTCTTGTTCTTGTACACCATGTGACCCTGGTTTCCTGCGCAACTGTGTGCGTGCATGTGCATTCCTTACTGATTGTGTATTAACCAGCTAATAAAGGATTTGCGGTTCCAGATGGGAAGACACAGTTTGACTTCCTGATTCATGATCTGTCACATCCACTTTACCTTTCACCACCTCTCAGCTGACACGTGGGGCTCAGGCATGGCTTCAAGTGACCAACAGGCTTTAAAAGAATTTTAAGACTTCTCTTCCATTTCAGTGCCTAAACTTTTTAAGGTTAGGAAAGTCCTTTTTGCCTTTTCTTCTCATCATCAAGGATCACTTAGACCTCACAGCTTTAATGCCAACATAAGCTGCGTAAACGTTTCAAAAAATTATTGTTTAAAATATTTTCACTTTAAACATGAAAATATTTTTTTAATACTGTATCTCTGTAGCCATGTTACTGAAATGGTTTAAAGCTCTGGATCATTGTGTGCCTGTGAGCACACATGCAAAGCAGTGCTGAATGTGAATCACTGTGAATAATGTTTAGGCACAGAACTGGATTGGAGCCAAAGACCATGCCAGGCAGGCACATGGCTAAGAGTGCTCGAGCGCCTGCTCCTCTGCCCCTTGACGTCCAAAGTGCCCTTGTGTCAAGACTTTATGCATTAAGTAGGCTCATATAAAGTGGGACATTTAACAATTTAACAAAGACTTTAAGTAGAAATAACATCACTAGCATGGAGGTATACCAAAGTCAATTAGATTTATTTAATACAGTCAGAAATGTCCTTAAGTGTTTGAAAAATGACAGCCAAACTTTGCCTCTGTATACTACCACAGTGGATTTCAAAATGATTGATGTGCAGACTTTTAGTTTTAATTCAGAGGATTTAACTAAATTATTAAGTGTTTAGGAATAACTACTGTTCCTATATATAGTGAAAGTAGCACTGTGGCACAGTGTTTAACACTGGGTTGAAATCCACCATCTGGCCAGGGCCTTTCTGTGTGGAGTTTGCTTGTACTCCCCGTGTCTCCATGGGTTCTCTCTGGGTATTTCTCCCACAGTTCATGCACTTAGTGGGGTTAAGTTAATCGGTGATTCTAAAATTGTCAGTAAGTGTGAATGGTTGTCTGTCTCTCACTGTGTTAGCCCTGCAGCAAACTGGTAACCGCTCCCCCACCTCTTGCTCTATGACAGTTTAGTGATTTTAAAATTGTATAGTTCTAACTACCTCTGGATCCAACTAGTTCTAGTTTAACTCTATAATCAGGAAGTGTGCAAAGACGACACTCTTAAAATGTAAGTAAATAAAGGTTAAGTGGATCTAATGTGAAGAATGACTTACATTATCACCACTTTTTGATTTTACTACTGAGACACATTTAATTGGGAACAACATTCCCCGAGAATTCCAGCTTCTGAGGTAACCTGAATATGACTGGGAAGAAGTAAAAACCAGGACCAGAACAGATTTTTTAAAATTGAATTCAAGTTGAATTTCCCAACATTAATCTTCCTGCTGCGTACCTATCAACATATAACCTTCAGTGTGTTTTTCTTTTATTGACTTTATTGTGAGCTGTAAGAACAAATTGTCACAGGGCATTATATTGAAAAAATTAAATATGTTGTATAGCTCTTTCCATGCCTTTTCATATGACATATTACTTCAAAAAGGTTCCTTGAATTGTCCATACTCCTCAGGAGTACTCAGGAGGAATACTTGGCTGGCTGGAGAATTGGCAGGCAGGTGGAGAGCAGGTAAGCTCTTCATTTTGCAGTGACTGAGCCAGCACACCAACAACAAAAAACTGCTCAGCTGTCTTACAACAGCAACACAAATGGTGATTGCCCTTTGATCTTCGCTGCCTTGAAGGAAAAGTAAAACAAACATGGATAACAATAAATAATGTACGTAGTGATTTTTTAAAGAACAACATGAAGACACCACCCTTTAACTTACACCAGCAATTTCTTTTAGCGCTATGCACCATGTCCAGACTGTGGTGTAGTCCAAGCACCTGCCTGAAGAGGTGAAGAGGAAAATCATTCTGTTCTCTATCTTGCTACTTGCGCATTGTTATACATTTTATCTCAAAAGCATTTATTCATAACGGCTCTTATCTGCACATGAGCAGATCTCAATCAGCCTTCTCTCTTTAGAAAACGTATCCATGGTTAGATAAAAACCTCCTTCTCCATCATAGTACAGTTCCAGGATGTCTGCCACTTGTCTGTGGTTGCTAGATTAATGACCTCCTTGTTCTCATTTTCCACAGTGGTGGTAGGATGCAGGACCATGATATCTTTCCTTTGAAGGCTTTAGACATTTAAAGAAAAGTAAGCAAAAGTAGGTATTGCAGTTTATCATGTCTATTTTCATAATCTTTAGCAGGAGAACAGTTTTTTCACAACTATTTCTTGATAATAAAATCTCAAGCTTCAAATTTCATAACAGGCCTGGAGTTCCATATCCATCGGTAGTGTCCAGTGTGACAAATCTAAACGTCAGAGAAAAGTAAATGAATTCGGGCATGATGGTGGTGGTCAACTGGTGGTGACAAGAAACTTATACAGTTATGCAAGGATAGAGTTAGAAAATGTGAGCGACTGCCGCAACTGCTGTGCAAATGGATGATCACTGCTGTGGCTCTTGTAGTGATGTTGGCATCAAAGGTGCCACGCTGTCACACACTACAGCAGTCCTGAGAGCATTTGTATATCTCTAAATGGCAGGTTCAAGTATGTTGCAAGCTGCCTCCAGCTGTTCTCATACAGCTTATAGATGATGTTATCTTCATGTAGAATCCGCTGCAGCTGTGCTAACATAGACAAACCAGCACTAGGACAGGGTTCTTCACGAGGGTTTTCATCAAACACAATAACAGGAAGTTGATCAAAAGTTGTGTCCTTGTAATTGCTCCTCCCAGTCTGTGGAGGCAGAGCATTAAGAGAGCATGCTCTCTCATGAATGAACAAACAACAGCAGTGATTAATATTTCAGTGCCAGGCTACATTACAGACAAGGGAAGACAGAGCAATATGAGGAGATGATGTAAGGGGAAAAACGTGAGGACCTAAGCACAGGTGAAAACAATAGCATAACGGGACTGGGAAATACAAGACACAACAGATAATGATTACCAAAATAACACAAGTGAGACACAACTAGTAAACTGGGAAAGAGATTGACTTAACACAGGGAGGACAGAGACGGGAAGATACTGAAAGGCAAAGATGAGACAGAAGAAGGACAGACAAAAGTCAAAGTAACAAATATTAGATTAGAAGACTCAAAGAACAACCCTAGAAAATAAACCATTAAAAAAACAAAGCAGAAGATAAACAATACTTCAAAATACAACATAATAACAAGTCAATTAATTGAAAACCAGACTCTGATTAAACAAAATGCTCAGAAACCAAAAGTAAAGGTAACCTAAAATGTAAGACTTCAATAATAAGTAACGTACAAACAGAGGCTGCTGGAAAGTTAAAAAAAAAAAAAAAAACTTCAACATGACTCTCTTCTCAAAACCAAAACGAATAGTTGATGATCAAATTCAAAGAAAAATACCAACAAGTCTGTTCTACAAGCTCTTTTGAGTTCTGGCCCTTTATTTGTGATAATAGCTTGGCACACCCCCCTTCCCCATTTGGAAGAAGGTTATTTACACCACTCTCTTTTTTTGTTCATTTTGGAATGTTAGGAGGTGAAATATGTCATGGTTAAATGATAAACATGAACCCTTAAATCAGACTCACAAGCAGGCAGTAATTAAGTAAGAATGAAGCTTTTATTGTGGGCAAAAAAAGAATCATCCAAAAGGCAGACGAAAACCAAGCCTATGAAAAACAGGGGACATGCTAGGGGGTAACCCCGGGAGCATGGGGACAACAGTAAAAAATAATTATATGACATGACAATGAACAAAAATAAACTCAGGGAAATTTAAGAATTCAGGAAATAAGAGGAGGGGAAGAAATCTGAATACATAACATAGAAAGGTGACCAAGAGTTAAAAAAATAAAGGAGGAAATAACATAACAGGAACATCCAACACTGTGTCAAAGGCTAGACAGGATACAAAGAACATGAGGGAAGCAGAAAGTATAATCAGAAATCAGAATCGTGTTTATTGGCCATGTATATGTGCAGACACATACAAGGAATTTAGATGGTGACTCTCAGCGCAACAATGTAAATCACACACACACACACACACACGCACGCACGCACACACACACACACACACACACACACACAC
The DNA here is from genome assembly GCF_057382275.1 of Copadichromis virginalis. Lineage (NCBI taxonomy): Eukaryota > Metazoa > Chordata > Actinopteri > Cichliformes > Cichlidae > Copadichromis > Copadichromis virginalis. The sequence goes on from NC_140619.1 coordinate 15,462,266, forward strand.
ACACACACACACACACACACACACGTGTCTATATATACATTACACATGCATACAAATACATACACAAAGCTGTGTAAACCAACTATAAATAACCAAGTAATCTAAACTTACATACATAAAATTCAGGATGATAGAAATGAAATGAGGTGGAATGAATACCACAGAATGTACATAAGGTGCAGTTGCAGTCTGCTAGTGGGAGCAGTGTGACAGGTCAACTGTTTAGGAGGGAGATGGCGAGGGGAAAGAAACTGTTCCTATGTCGGGTGGCCCTGGTCCGCAGGCTTCTATACCGTCTGCCAGAGGGCAGCAGATAAAAAAGTCTGTGTCCAGGGTGTGAGGGGTCTGTGATAATTTTCCCTGCCTGTTTCCTGGTTCTTGAGAGGTGCAGGTCCTGGATGGAGGCGCCAATGATCCTTTCTGCTGCTCGTACAGTCCGCTGCAGTCTGCTCCTGGCCTGTTTAGTGGCTGCACAATACCAGACTGTGATGGAGGAGCACAGGACAGACTCAATGACCGCAGTGTAGAACTGGATCAGCAGCTCCTGTGGAAGACTGTACTTCCCCAGTTGTGTCAGGAAGTACATCCTCTGCTGTGTCTTTTTGAGGATGGAGTTGATGTTGGTCTCCCACTTCAAGTCCTGGGAGATGGTTGTACCCAGGAACTTGAAGATCTTCACAGTCAACACCGGGCTGTCTGACATGGTGAGGGGGAGCAGTGTTGAGGGATGTCTCCTGAAGTCCACTGTCATCTCTACAGTCTTAAGCTTGTTCAGCTCCAGATTGTGCTGACTGCACCACAGTACCAGCCGCTCAACTCCCTGCCGGTATGCAGACTCATCACCATCCTGAATGAGGCCAATGATGGTGGTGTCATCTGCAAACTTCAGGAGTTTAACGGCCGAGTTCTTAGAGGTGCAGTCGTTAGTGTAGAGGGTTAACAATACTGAGGGGCCGAGTTTCAGAGGTGATCTCCCCCAGCCTCACTTGCTGCTTCCTGTCTGTCAGGAAGCTGGTGATCCACTGACAGGTAGCTGGTGACACGCTGAGCTGGGAGAGTTTGGAGGAGAGAAGTTCAGGCACGATGGTGTTAAAAGCAGAAAAGTCCACAAATAGGACCCTGGCATAAGTTCCCAGGCAGTTGAGATGTTGCAGGATGTAATGCAGCCACATGTTCTCTGCATCATCCATCGACCTGTTTGCCTGGCAGGCAAACTGCAGAGGGTCCATTTGGTGGCCTGTAATGTCCTTCAGATGGGTTAACACCAGTTGTTCAAAGGATTTCATGACCACAGGTCTGTAGTCATTCAGTCCTGTAATGGTGGGTTTCCTGGGAACAGGGATGATGGTGGAGCGTTTGAAGCAGGAGGGAACTTCACACAGCTCCAGGGATCTGTTGAAGATGCGGGTAAAGATGGGAGCCAGCTGTTCAGCACAGGTTTTGAGGCAGGAGGGTGAGACACCGTCTGGCTGGGGGCTTCTAATCCTGAAATAGTCGGCTCACATCCTCAGTGTGTATTCTGAGTTTCAGGGAGGAGGAAAGGGGGGTGAGAGGTGTGATGGAGGTCGTTGAGTCTGGATTGGGGAGGGTGAGGGGGAAGGGGGGAGGGGTGGGAGGTGTGTTGGGGTCAGTGTCTGAAACAATGTCTCTGGGGAGGAGAATCTGTCCGTCTCAAACCTGCAGCAGAATGTATTTAACTCATTGGCCAGGTCTTTGTTTGCTTCAACAGTGGGTGTGGGGCGTTTGTAGCTGGTGAAAAAACTACACCATAAGGAAACTAAGAATTAAACTAAACATAATTCATGATAAACAAAATTCAACAGGTCAGGACCAGGACACTGTCACAAAAATACTGCACTGTCCAGTGGTACGGTGAGACAACTAGTAAAACTAGCACTTAGAGTTCCGGTAAATATGCTTTTGCAAGGGAGATAAATGTTACACTAATATTTGATATTGACATGTAAAAAAATGTTACATTTAGATTTTTAGGTTGTATTACCAACGTCACTTTTAAAATCCTTCTCCCTGTGAAACTCCTTCCATTTAGGAAATGCTCCTGTGTCAGTATTTACAGCTGATTTATCCTGACCGGTCAATCTGTTCCTTTCTTTCACATTTTCACTTGTTTGATGAAGGCAAATCCTTCTCTGATGATAAAACAGTTATGATCATTCATATCTTGAGTCTGCTTACTCTAGCCACATATGTAAAACTTTATTAGCTGGAACAGAGAGTAAATATGGGTACAAAATCTAGTAAATTAATGTCCAAAAATTACTGACTGCATCTTTAACAAAATGTTTGTTTCTTTAGGGTCTTTATGGTTGTGCAGAGAGTCTCCTGTTCAATCAGCAGTTTTAATTCTGGATGTAAAGATTCCAATAAAGCTTATACTGAAATTGAATACAAAATTCATGTCATTTCCCAACATCAGTCATGTTTTTAGAAAACACCACCGCATAATAACTCCTGCTATTAAAATGGTGGATAACAGTATTAATGCAATAGAGAGCAAAAAATAAATAATGGCTGTGCTGTTCTTCTTCTGGAATGCCAAAGGCCTTTGACACAGTTGACTTTGTCACCTTGGTGAACCGAATACACAACATTGGCTTATCAGTGAATGCTGTTCAATTGGTTTTGAAACTGCACAACTCAGTGTGTGCAGTTTGCTGGGTCTTCTTTCTCTCAAGGACTCCATATTGCTCTTTTCTCACTAAATAAATAACTTTTGCGAACATTTATCAAAAGCTGCGTTCCATTTTTAAGCAGATGGCACCAATTTTTTTTCAAGAGCATGCGCATGAAGGTGTCTGTTGATTCTAGAATCTACCTACTCAAGAATGTTCATGTCTTTGTTAGGTTTGCAGTCTGGTAGTGATGTGTCGGTCGCGAACAAAACAGCTCTTAGAGCCGGTTCCTGATTGGGAGCCGTGGGTTTTTTTTTTTTCTTTCTCTCAGCCTCTCTCTCGCACTTTTTTTCAGCTTCACTCCGCATGTGAGCCTTGTGCTTTGCGCTGGGAAGAGGGGGGAGGGGCGGTAGTTACACTCTCAGTAACACAGGAACAAAGCTGGAAGGAAAGAGAGAGAAAGAGATCCAGGGACAACAATGTCACATTAGAAAGGTATAATAATCATCCACAACTATTTTCAGTTCCGGATGATAAAGAATTCAGAAAGTTTATTCATGCAGGTCCATATGACAGAGAATATGCATGTTCTTTTTGTTTTCATATTATAATTTATATTTAATTGTGTTGTGGGTTTGTGCTGTTTCACTTTAAATTTGTTTAAAAGGAAAAAGCTGAAAATTTAAACAGTTAAAAGTTGAAATGTAAAAATATTATTTTTTGTATTATATGATTTATTACATTTTATGTGGAGTGAATAAATAAAAGTATATTTACGGTGGCCTCTAGAGACAAAGCACATACGAACTCCAAAACACGTACAAACCCTGAAGCACGTACAAACTCCAAAACAAGTACAAAACACAAAAGAAGTGCTCCAGGATGGTAGGGGCAGTGTTGAGCTTTTGTTACCTAGTGGTACACAAGCCAGGAAGTACCAATGACCGGATTTGGTGTGTGGTAGTAACAGGTAAATGAACTTTTTTTTTTAATTATTTGAATATATAATACACATATCCTTTCAATTGTGTAATTTAAGTGATCTAGGTAGCTCTGTTTTAGAAGTTCAGTTAATGCTAGAAATGTGTTTTGGAGTTGGTACGTGCTTTGTCTCTAGGGGCCACCGTATATATTTATATATAAACATATATAAATAAAACCACTTTTTTTTTTTACATTAGTAACTCCTTTTGTGCATAATTTTATATTGTTGTTAATAATAAATTAATTAAATCAACAAAACAACCCGAAGAGCTGGTTGGGCGCCAAAAGAGCCGGCTCTCTAAAGGGAGCCGGAAATCCCATCACTACAGCCTGGGGACTTTCAAGTTTCAAGCTGGCTCCAGTAGAAAGCTGGGCCCTAGTTGTAGGTGCACCTACACCCTAATTTACGAATAAATTCTTTACAAATCCTACCATGTGAATTCATGGATTTTTTTTTCACATTCTGTCTCTCACAGTTGAAGTGTACCTCTGGTGCAAATTACTGACCTCTGTCATCATTTTAAGTGGGGGAATTTGCACAATCGGTGGCTGACTAAATACTTTTTTGCCCCACTGTAGTACACCTTACATATATGCAGGTAAACTGAGGTTACAGTATACTCTCACAGTATACTCTCACCTCTCATTCAAACACATAGGTGTTTGGATGAGATCTGAACAGGTAAAACCCTGGGGCAGAGCCGCAGTTACATTCAGCATAAAATATTATTATACAGTCCATAATAAACATCTATTAATGTAATATACAGTTTTATTCCTTCAAGGACTCTATCTCCAATGTCCTTGCCATAGCTAATAAAGCAGAAAGGAGAAAGTTCTAATTAAATTATTTACATTAATTTAATAGCTGCTTCTTGTACTTTATGTAATACCATTTTATGCTTTAGAAACATAATTTCTTCCAGTGTGTGTCTGCACTCAGCACAACCCTTCTGCTGTTTGCGTCATTTGAGACTTTAATGTGCACTAATTAATGAAGCTGGATAAAGCAATGCTTTCTCAATTAAGTTACGCTTCTTGTGCAGTGAGTGCTTTAAACATACAGAGTGGTTGTTTATCTGAAAGGAGTTTATGTTGCAATTAATTTTGCAATCTTGTATCAGCCTTCTGAAAAACATTGCATGACATGATTTACATGGGTACAGTGACCAATGACCAAGGCAACTGCTTGCTAAGTGCAAAAAAATTAAATGAAATCATGACTCAAAGGGGGATTTTTCCTTGTCAATAAGGGGTTACCATCCTTTCTTTACTGAGCCATTTTATGAACTTTTGACATACGTATTTTTACATTGTTCGTGTTTTTCTTTTGCTTCAGTGCTGCTTTTATGTTCAGGATTAGTTTTCTTTTAAATAATTTCTTGTTATTTTTCTCCTGTTTTTAACTTGGACACTTTTGAAATGCATAGGAAATTTTAAAAAAAAGATATTTTCTTTCAGCATTTTAATTAAAAAAGTGGCTCACTTTCTATAGGTATACTTGAACCGTATACAAATGATTACTATTTGACTTCTAAAGTTCTGTTCAAGTGTATTTTGTTTCTGTATCGGTGAATTTAATAATCACGCCAGCTGTCCTTGCTGCAAATCCAATTCTTTCAATTGCGACAAGGTAGTGGAAGAACTGAGTGGCTTTGCCTGAGCTGCTAGAGCCTGGAGGGAAATACTACTCGCAAACAGCTCACTGATTAAGTTATTATGGTGTTTTCACCTGTGTGTGTTCAGTATTCTGTGTGACGCAGCACTTTAAGGGAGGATACAAGGGTGGCAAAGTTAATTACGGCACTTATTTTCCAAAAGCTCAGCATATTCTTGTTACATATTCTATTTTCCTCATTAAATGAATACAAATGCACGCTACACTCACCTTAAACGCTTATGTAAAGATAAAATAGTGTCCAAAAGCAGAAGCACCAGCCCGCTGTAAGATAACATGGAACAATAGAAAATGTGTCAAAACTAATGTCAGCCTGGCACTTCAGTGCTGCTTTTGTACCTTAATATAACTGACTGAGACTTTGTATAGGACTTTATGTAACATATTTATTTGGGCAACCTGCTGCACTGAGTAAGCCAACATACAAGACTGATCAAGCATCATCATCCACTGAACCAAGTCAAGAGCTCGATTATGTTGTCTTCTGATAAATTTAGATATTATTTAGATATTTGCTCTACCTTTTGTGGTCTATGCGACTTAGACTCATGTCTGTTATCGCTAATGCCTCATCCGTTCCATCATAGCACCAAATAGAAATTACCATAGATGGAAATGACATTTTTCTTTTGATTATTGTGATTTTAAAATCAAAATTAAAATGCACTAAACAGTTTTTTTATATGCAAATTCTTCATCCTCCCTCAAATGTGTAGTTTGTTGTATAGTGATCCCTTGTTTATCGCGGGAGTCATGTTCTAAAAATAACCCGCAATAGGTTGATGCTTTTGTTGGGGAGAAAACTTACGAACATACAGTACATCACTTCAGAGTCTGTCAGGATTTCTGGGTCGTTGACCCAGTATTTTCAGTTCACGTTCACTGTTTATCTACTGCCTGTTCCACTTCCTGTTTTATTGTGTTAGCCTTGGTCTGTGTGCATTATGTTCAGTCCTCTTCCCATTTATCATTAGTTCATTATGTTCAGCTGTGTACTCACCGGTCTCTCATTATCATTATCATCAGTCTGTGTATTTAAGCCCTATGTTTCTACTCGTTCACTGTCGTGTCGTTGATTTTGATGTACATGTGATGTTCCTGTCGTCTCCCCGTATGTATGTTCAGTTAGTCAGCCAGCCATCCATCCAGTCTTTCAGTCAGCCAGTCCTTCATTCCTGCTTTGTTCATTCACCCGCTCCAATAAATCCCCGTCATTTCTGTACCTGCGAGTCCTGCGTTTGGGTTCCTTCTTCCTCGCCTCCACACCACGCCTGACAGAGTCACACTGCTAGAGATAGAAGATTATGTAAATTTGACAACCTGAACGCATCCTGTACTGTAAAGGAGACACGGCATGAGATTCAGTCACAATGGTCTATAGCCAGTCAGGACGCAGAGCACAATGCCCTGTGTTTAAAAAAAAAAAAAAAAGGCATCCAAAATTGCACAAAAAACCCCCAAAACTGCAAAACACCAAGACCGCGAAAGGCGAACCACGTTATAGCGAGGGACCACTGTATTTCATATTTGCATTTTCTCCTGTCACCACTTATTGACTGACACAATTAAGTCCTAGACAGTCACAAGTAGGGGTGGGTTTAAAAAATCTTTTTTCCTAATTCAAATCAATTTTAGTTTGAGTAATGCAATATTAATTCATTAAATCCTGAATCAATTTTTAAATACAAATGTATTTGCCAGAAATGCCAGAGTCTCAGCTTGAACCTCTCAAAACTATTTCAACAACCACCAAAAAGCTAAAACAGCAACGTACGCGTACAAACCGTCGTGTGCTGAAAGCCGACATCTCACAGATTCTGAAGCTGCAGGTTTCATCACTCTGACCAAAACTCACTGAACCAGCAGCAAAAGATCAAAACTATGCTTCATGTTTGAAAAACATTGTCATTAATTTCCTCTTACCTTTGCCGTTTTGCTTCCACCATGATAAATCACACTTCCTGCACAGCTCTCTTTCTCTCTCTCTCTATACTCAGAGACTAGTTTACCATCAAAAATCTCTATTTTCTGTGTTATTTGCTTTCTTATTATGCACAAGTCTACCGATGTGTACAGCGCTGTTGCCCACTGTTTTTTTTTTTAAATCAAAACTGACCTCCTATATCAGGGGTGGCCAACCAGTCAGAGACCAAGAGCCACTTTTTTTTTTACTGTGTTACCGCAAAGAGCCACATCATACGCATGGGCACACATGAACATCACCCATCCTTTCCTCCCTCTCTCTCTCTCTCTCTCTCTCTCTCTCTCTCTCTCACACACACACACACACACACACACACACACACACACACACACACACACACACACACACACGCACACACACAAAATACACACATTCTGCTCAGCCAGATTTATTGTAAATGTCACACACCAACATGATAATGACTCCTACAGTACTAAAACCACAGGCCAGTCATTTTCAACAATTGTGCGCACTGTCTCACACACACAAACTCTCAGTTCAACCAAGTCCATAAACAAAAATATAATAATCTACAATAGCATTTACTTTTACAATGCATGTTGTTTAATGGGACTTCTGGCATTCCTTGCCTTGAACAATCCTCTTCAAATCTGGCTTGTATTCCGTTGTTGCCACTCGAAGCAATTCTTTCACATGAGTGTCAGTCAGAACAGATCGATGCTTTGATTTCACATTTTTTAGGGTAGAAAACACAGACCCGCAGACGTATGTTGACCCAAACATTGACAGTATCTTAAGAGCAGCCCGTTTGACATTGGGGTATTTCTCCATTGGCATACTTTTCCAGATCTCAATGGTCCCTTCCCTTAAAGCAGGTTTCAATTGGTCCTCCTCACAAAGATCGATCATCTCCAACTCAGCCGCAGCTTCATCTGTGACTAGCGAGACTTTCAAACAGCCGGTCTCTGCATTCAATGGGTCGACGAGGAACGTAATCTGTGGCCTTTTCAATTGTAGATCATGGAACCGGGTCACAAAGCTTTCGTGCAAGTTTTCAATCAGCGTTGCATATCTGGCTCTTTGCTTACTCAGGGCAGCGCTGGTGACTTGCCCGCTTGGCTTTTAGCAGAGTGGGAAAATGCGTTAAATCTCCCTTTTGAATATGTGTCTTGAACAGCTTCAGTTTGTTGACAAACGCAAACACACTTTGCACCAGGTCAGGCAGCATTTTTAACTTACCCTGCAGGGTCAGGTTCAGTCTGTCCAAGTGACACAGCATGTCGACCAAAAAGGCCAGATCCATAATCCACTTGAGGTCCGAGAGCTCGGGATAGTCCTTGTCCTTCTCTTCCATAAACAGTTTCACGGCATCCAAAAGCTCAAAGAAGCGAGAGAGTACCTGGCCTTTTGACAGCCACCTCACAGTGCAGCGGCAGGTCACCTGGAAGCCCTTGGTCCAGCTCAGCAATGAGATTCTTGAATTGACTGTGGTTAAGCACATGTGTGCGGATATAGTTGACGTTTTCCATCACAGGCTTCATGACGTTATCTAAATTCAATGATTTAGACACAAGTTGCTCCATGTGGATGATGCAGTGGAAATTCCAAAAGTCAGGAATAGTTCGGTCAGCTTTGCACAGCCCCACAAGCCCGTTCACAGATCCCATCATGGCTGGTGCTCCATCCGTGGCTATTGCAGTTCATTTCGTTATGGGCAGATTTGCTTTTTCTAATGCAGCCATCATGGTTTCTTTCACATCTGTGCCACGGGTTCTGTCTTTTAATGGCACAATATCCAGGAGTTCTTTGATCACACAATCGTTTGACACAGACTGTGCAAATATTGCCAACTGAGGCTTGTCTTGTATATCACAACTCTCATCCAATGCGACACTAAAATACTCACATGCTTGAAGGTCAGAGTGCAACTGTGTTTCAATAGCCGTGTTAATGTCCGATATTCTGTGTTCAACAGTGTGGCGGGACAGTTGGACGTCTGATACCATGCGTTTTAATTTGTCGTTTTCAGGAGACAAGATTTCAACAATGTCACTGAGGCATTTTTTAACGAACTCCCCTTCATCGTATGGCTTTTTAGCCCGTGCAATGTTCCAAGCTAGCTGATAGGATGTGAGCGTTATGGTCTCTGACCGCTTCGTAAATTTTTAGAAAAACTGTATGTTTCAAAGTGGCCAACTCGTGCTTGCGAAGTTCAATCCCTTTTGGGTCGATGGTTCTGGTCGATGTTAGCATGGAGTGAGCTGAAGTGGCGCTGAAGATTTGAAGCTTTGAAATGCGCTAATGACGTCTGACATATAAGGCAGAATGGCTTGCCATTGCATTCAACAAAAAAATATAAACTCTCCCTCTCTGTTAAAAACGTCCTGTGTTCATCTTCATATTTTCTTTTTGCTGTGTATCTTTTCCTTGCCATTTTAAGGGCAAACTTGCTCCTACTGGGAAACTTTGCGGTATTTTCATCTCACACACATGGCCATTTGATGAAAATACCGTATTGAACTCAAGCAAAGCGAACGTGCACATTTTAAAACAACAACACAAAAAACCCCCCAAAACACAAACTTTGATATGAACGTAAGAGCCGCATGAAACCAGGCAAAGAGCCGCATGCGGCTCGAGAGCCGCGGGTTGGCCACCCCTGGTTTAAGGGGATCATCGTCATCATCAGTAGGTGGAGCGTCTGCCCCGCTCGGGGTTGACCCTGAACAATCCCCCCTGCACTTTTCATGTAGCTAGGCTGTTAAAGTTTATCTACTGATGGGTTTACTGCAACTGACGACTCGTTAAATTAAGGTGAATATGAAATGAAATGAAAAAAGACACACAGCTTATCATTTTATAGTTCTACAACATCTAAAATCCTTCTGTTGTTATTTTTTTTTCTTTGCTTGATTAGCTGTTAGCATATGCACTGTGTTAGAGGCTTGTTGCTAGCTAGTTGATCATGCTAGACACCTGTTACTTTAATATTCTGTATATTTAAATGATTCGGCATTACTTCGTTTTTGTTATCCATTTTAGACCGAGATGAGATCAGCTGCACACCCCATAGAGGCCCAGAGTGACTGTTAATATCAAAAATATAATGCTGTCCTTTGAGATTTTAACATAAGACTGAGGATGATATAAAACTGAATATTTAAACAGTTTTAGAACCATTACACTCACAGAGCACTCCACAGCCTGCTAACATGGAAACTTTAAATAAAAACATCAGCAGCAGGTTTCACAGAAGTGTAATTTGTTATTTTCATTTAATATTAGAGTCCACATTATTATTAACAGCTACATCCACCCTGGGGAGAAACTATAGTGAGTGAGACCATCAGGGCCAAGCTGAGTTTCCTGGGTCCAGAGGTTTGGAGAAACTTTCTCCCTTTCTTTTACCGCAGCTGTCCTGGGCCAGATGTTCTGCTGACCCACAGAGAGAGGCATCATTTCAGAAACATCAGGAAGACCGGAGCTCATTGCAGGGATCGAGGATGACTCATGATCTTCACCACCAGGGAAATCTTCAGAACTCCACTGTTATATATTTAAGTATATATTATCCTCTCTGGCTACTCTGGTATGAATGACTTTATGCGTTGTATATTACTTGATATAAACAACACACTATTGGCAAAAAACAGTGTGAAAGTATTCCAGATTATTCCAAGTTTTTAGTTTGACATACAAGTGACAACCTTTGACCTTCATCAGGTTCTATTGTCCAATCACACACTCTGCCCCACCTTCTTATATCTGCAACCCATGAACCATGCAATCATCTTTATTGGTCACATATAATTTATATTTATCTGTCAGTCACATCTAGTTAGTTCTGGCTAATGTAGTAGCAGCCTAAACAATAAGTGTTTAGAAGAACACGTGTTTCTAGGCAACCAGACTGACTTTGCATTGATTTCTATGACGCCAAAATGACATAATTGGCAGTTTTAGGTAAAAGTGATCACATTTTTTTTTCATTTAAGCCCAGACATCTCAGAATTCATTATATGATGAATAAATCCTTTTAAGAACGGGACTGCATTATTAGATGATAGTTTTTTATTTTATTTTGTGTACCTGAGGTGATCACAAGGATGCAAGGATTCATTTTGAATGCATGGGGACAAAAAGAAGAAAAAAAACTCCTATCCTAGGTGTTATGGACTGAAAGACTGATTATGCCATACCAAGTATAGTCTTTCTCTTTATTTGGTGTCAGGTAATTAACAGTGTTGAAAGAGCATGAAAAGGCATTAAAATCTGTTGATGTGAGACACCAAATGTCACTGAATATGGCAATTAAAAAGTCAGTTGTGTTCCTAATTATTGTCCTTACAGAGGTGATAGACAAAAAAAACAGAAGCTTCTGGTCGGAACAAGGGAGCAGTCATTTGAACTCATGGGACATTAAAGTTGTTGAGATAATAGAAAGTAACAGTGTGCTCAACTGCTGCACCAAGTGCTCAGTTTGACAAATTTGAAAACAAAAACAATGTAATGTAAACACATCTGAGCTATGAGCAGTACGCTGCATAATAATAAATGTACAATATTAAAAATTCCTGCACTCCTTGAGCAGGTTGAAGAACCAGGGGATCTGGGTTTGGGAGGCTTGGTCAGTCTCGTCTGTCTCAAACGCTGCATCCTAATACAAAGGTTTACTGTGATTGGTTCTTCATGTCCATCCAAGGTCAAATCAAATCAAATCACTTTTATTGTCACATCACATGTGCAGTTACACTGGTACAGTACATGTGAGTGAAATTCTTGTGTGCGAGCTTCACAAGCAACAGAGTTGTGCAAAAATACAATAACGTAAAACAAGCAAAATACAAGAATGGCTAAATCTGAGACTAATAAATATATGTACAATATATAATAGTATATTCATTACTGGATGTGTATACTAAATATGTTTTTCTACGTGTGTGTGTGTGTGTGTGTGTGTGTGTGTGTGTGTGTGTGTGTGTGTGTGTGTGTGTTTATACACATATTTTACAAATTAAATAGAGTAAACAATAAAATAAAAAATATAAAAAATATACAGAGTTGGTTGAGACGTGCAAAACAGTGGCATTAATGTACAGTATGTAGTGCATAATGTTGAAGTTCCAGTAGTGAAGCTGAGGTGTCTATGACGTGTTCAGCAGTCTGATGGCCTGGTGGAAGAAGCTGTCTCTCAGTCTGCTGGTTCGGGACCGGATGCTGCAGAACCTCCTTCCTGATGCAAGTAGTCTGAACAGTTTATGGCTGGGGTGACTGGAGTCCTTGATGATCTTCCCCGCTTTCCTCAGGCACCGCTTCCTGTAGATGTCCTGGAGGGAGGGAAGCTCACCTCCAAGGGAAAAGGTGTCCAGTGAAGGCAGTGCCCCATGTCTCATTCCGCAGGAAGGCTAATGCACATCTGCCAGAGGTGGCAAAATTGAAGAATGCAGCACGCTGCAGAGCAAAAGGCTGCTCAGGGAGAACTCGAGTACAGTGTGTTACATGCAAGGTGTTCCTCTGCTTACAGGCAGATGGCAACTGTTACACAGCCTTTCACACATAGGTGTAAACATGGGGAAAAAATTTGAAGTAGCAGTTTTGAAGTGTTAGGTTTCCTGCTACATCCAATGTTCAGAATTCTATTACTTTTTGTACTTTGTTACAGACATCTGTCTTCCTGTAACTTCAAATGAGCCATATTGCACAAAGGGGAACAACTGTTGTTTCTAATTTTCTTTTTGTACTCAGGAAAATTGCTGCTGTGTTCAGACAAAAAATAAAGAGTTTTGCACATCATTACTTACTTGTGACTTTATAGTGGTCTATCGAAATTTAAAACGAATGTCCTAATATGTGGCCATCATTTTTCTACATCAGGTAAAAAGATCATTCTTTGTTTTTGCATTCATCAGGCCCCAATCAGCCCAAATAGCAAAAAGAAATTAAAAAAGCATGTCATGAAAGAGTTCGGGTCTTAGGAGGATAATTATTGTAGTTGTGTTTGTTCCTTGATTGTTGTGCATGCATAATGTGTTTTTGTGGATTCAGTTTACGTTTAGCAAATAATTCAATTATACGTGCACTGTGTAATTTTTACAATAATGGTAACCTCAAGGTACTTTATATTGTAATGTAAAGACCCTACAAAATTAGAAAGAAACTGCTGGGGTTTCACACACTCCCTATGAGTGTAAACGGAGCGGAAAGGCCGACTTTATTTCCAAGATGTTTTGTGTTTTTAAAAGGAAGGAAACCTTCCTAAAAACGGGCAGAGCAGTGGAGCCGCCAAGGGAAGCACACAATTTAAACTGTAAGATTAAAAATATAATTTATTATATTTAAATAGTTAAAAATGTAAAATGAATTAAAATAACCTTGGCCAAGGGATAACACAATAAAAATCAACTCATAAAAATAAACCAGTGTACAATATTAAAATATTAAAAAGGTAAAACACAGCAAAACATGCATAGTAGAAAAACTTAGATAACTTGTCCCTTTCCACCCTGTGACATCCCCCCACACTGAAAGATTAGCAGTCCCTGCTAAAAACCCAGCTTCCAGTCATGAAGCTTTCTTGGAGTCCGGTTCACGTCTTCTACCCCCAAGCAAAAATATAACAAAGTGCACCATTCAGTCCAAGGCCACAACGAGCAATCACTCTCACGTCCTCGTAGCATAGCTACCTGGAAGCCATAAGGTCCTACACTGCACCCGGCTGCTACCGTGGGGATACTTCCAGGCCTAACCTGGATCTCGTGCTTAATCCCAAGCACTGCTGCCCCACCTCCCGCAAGCCTGCAGCTGACCTCCCATGACAACCTCGGTTGGACGTTCTTCATTCATTCTTGGTGTGGCTAACACTTATACTTGTGCACACTGTCCATACTCATTTGCTCAGGGGACATACGACCTAAAACACACATTATTGGGGCACTAATATACACATACATCATATATTTGCATTTCCCCTGACTAACCCAACTGCTCTGGCTCCGTATCCTGTCGACAACGCCAATTATGTAACGGAGCGGAAAGGCTGATTTTATTTCCAAGATGTTTTGTGTTTTTAAAAGGAAGGAAACCTTCCTCAAAACGGGCAGAGCAGTGGAGCCGCCAAGGGAAAGCACACAATTTAAACTGTAAGATTAAAAATATAATTTATTATATTTAAATAGTTAAAAATGTAAAATGAATTAAAATAACCTTGGCCAAGGGATAACACAATAAAAATCAACTCATAAAAATAAACCAGTGTACAATATTAAAATATTAAAAAGGTAAAACACAGCAAAACATGCATAGTAGAAAAACTTAGATAACTTGTCCCTTTCCACCCTGTGACATGAGCAGTGTGTGAATGGGTGGATGACTGGATATGTAAAGCGCTTTGGGGTCCGTAGGGACTAGTAAAGCGCTATATAAATACAGGCCATTTACCATTTATCACTTGGCAACAGTAGGAGAAAAATGTTCAAGTTAGGGTTGAGGGGGAGAAGAAGAGAGCAGAGAGAGGCAGGACAAAAACAGCATCTGTGGAAGAATCAGTTTTTAATAATTACTATTAATTAAATACAGTAGTTAGTAAGTAATAGATAGTAGCATAACTAAAGGATGGTCCAAGGTCACCAACAATAATTATAAAGCTAAATCAATGAATTGTCTGTCTCTGATATCCAAAATGGGAGCAGGTTCTATAGTAGAAAGACCTGCAAGCTGAAGGCTCTGCCATCCATTCCCAAAATCCTGCACCTCACATCCAAAATGTTGAATAATCAGTGCCTATTTAATAATCAGTGTCATATTTTAAATTCCGTTTTGGATTTAACAGGGTGCCAGAGAAGCTAATATGTATGAAAAAAGAGCTCTCTTTCTAGTCTCTGTCAGTGTTCTCGCTGAAGCATAACTGAAGGCTTTTCAAGGAACTACACTAAAAAAAAGACCATGTTGGATGTACTTAATTCAATAGTGGACATTGGTTGCGCACAATTGTTTTGCTTTGGCAGAAACTTAAACAACTTAGTTAGATCAACACAACTTATTCATATTCAATAAACCTGTGCATTTTGTGTTGATTAAACATGATTGAAACATGTTTAGATGAAGTAAGTTGAACTCCTGGAATATTTTAATCATTCAGTAGGAAAGTTATGATAAACCACGATAATTAGCAATAGCATACACGTGGTGTGTGTAGTTCTCTTCCTCTCCAGTGATTTTCCTGAAGTTTGAAATCTCATGTGATCTTGTGAATTTAATGAGTCCAGCAACTAACCACTCTTACTAGATTGTATCATGTCATCTCAACAAGAATAAATTAAGTTGTTGAATTTCATACAAATCCTACATGATTTAATTATGTTCACCATAGAAACATGAAATTATTTTGTTCAAATTACAAGTTAGACTTTTTTAATGTAACAACCACCCAATTTCTGTTGCTTGACTTGACTGAGATGGATGCCTTCCTCAAACCACGATCCAAAGCCGTCGAGATGAAATCACATGCAGCGTTGCAAGATTTAACATTGCTATATTATTGACTTACTTCACAACATGATATGAACAATTTAATATACCCTCTGCATATCATGTAGTTTCTACACTATATAGTTACACTTCACTTTAAAGCATGAGACAATTGTGTTGAATACACGCAATATGCTCACATAAATCCAAGAGATGGCCAATCCCTTTTTTTCAGTGTAATAATAATAATATAATAAATAATTACTTCAACAGTTCAGCCTTAAAATAGTAAATGTATGAGCTAGCTCTTCAACACCACTCTGAGACAGGATGTTTCTAATTTTAGTGATATTACACAAATTAATAAAGTTCTACAGATTTGTTTAATGTGTATTCTAAAGGACATATACTAAAACTGGGTGCAAGTGAAAATTCAAGCATTGTGAGTGGGTGTGGCAAAAGTCTAACCACTGCACATTGTGGTGGATGTGAAATAAATGAATATATTATAAATGAGAAGAATATATTATGGAGCTGGGTCAGACTTCAGGAACGGGGGAAATCAGCACCTTTCGTGCTTATTTAATGGTATAATGAGGTACAGACTCCGGTCCAGTCTTCTCCAGAAGTCTCACAGTTGCAATTCCTAATAAACAAACCAATATGAATACACATGCAACCTTTCCAAGGAACCTTTTTTCTCTTTCCACCCACTGCATGCTGGTAAAGAAATTACATTAGGAACCACACTTTTAATTTGCTGTTTATTTTCCAGTCAGTGTTAATCCACTACTGTGAATATTAAGTGTGCAAATCATTGTGTGGCAGTTCAATTTAACTACACATCGATTTGAAATTAAATGTGCCGTATTGCCTGTTCACACTGTCATTTTTGAACGAGTGCAGAGTATTGTGGTGGGTTCCAAAGATTGTGGCAGATATTTTTTCTAATGAGAAATGAATGAAAACCATGACATCAGAAACTATACAGACTCTTTAAACTCATTCGTTCACTCATAAATGATCAGTCACATGTTAAGCATAAAAACATAATTTGCATTTCATCTGCTAATAGTTAAACAAACTCTACAAAAGCCAAAAAAATGACTAGGGGAGGGGGCAATGTCACAGGCTGGGTCTCCGACCCAGCACTCTGAGTTTTCTTTGTATTTGTCTCATTTTGTTATGTGATCAGTTTTGTGTTATTTCGTATTTTCCTTTAGTTTAGGCAGTTATTGTTCTTGGTTTTCTATGTTTTGGGGTTTTGTAATTATTCATCACGTATTAGGTCTGTTAAGTTGTGTTGTCATGTTTTAGTATTTCCTGTTTTATTCTGGCAATGTCATGTGTTCTTTGTTTATTGTATTTAGCTTTCCTCTCCTGGTCCTGTCATTAGGTTTATGTCTGTCAGCTGTTTTCCCCCATGTGTCGCCACTTCCCCTGATCACCTCATGTCTGTATTTAAGCCTTTTGTTTTCTCCATGCCATTGTCGGTTCGTCTGTTTAATCTCACCTCAGTCATGGTTATAGTTTTTTGGTCTTAGTACCTTTAGTGTTTTGTTTCTTAGTGTCTTGCCAGTTTAGTGTTTTTTGTTTCTTAGTGTTTTTGCCAGCTTGTTTTGGTCTCTTGGTTTATTTCCTGCCGGCATCGCAATAAAGCTTCACCTTCTGTTAAAACCTTACTACTCCTCATCGTCATCTGCTTTTGGGTCCTCTTTCCACACACACACCGGCGCACCCCGCCGTGACAGAACGAACCGACCAGTATGGACCCAGCGGATGCTGCTCTCACCGAGTGTCTGGAGGAGACTGCTCGGATCCAAGTGATCCTCGACCGCATCTTTACAGCGCCCGATTTAAAGAGCAAGCAGGTAATGATTAGCGTTGCTGAAGCTATCATGGAGAGGGATCCCCGCCTTCTCCAGCTCCCGGACTCACCTGCCATACTTGATGCCTTTACAAAGATAAAGGAGATGCTGCAGGCCCAGGGATTGTCGAGTCAGGAAATGGCTTCCAGCGCCCACCAGTCACAACAACCCCACAATCAGTCATCTCCATTGCTGCCTCCGGAACCTGAGTGTGTTCGTGTCGGTTCGCTGAGATTCGCCGCAGCGTCACCACCTCTCAGCTCACCAGTTTCCACGCCCTCATCACAGTTTCGCCATACTCCTGTCACAGTTCAGCGCGAGGAAGCGCCGGACACCATAGACTTGGACGACGACGAGCGCCAGTCTATATTCTGCGCTCTCTTGGAGGAGGAGCTCCGGTGGAAGCCGTGGCTCATTCCGGAGCACGAGCACTCTTTCCGGGGAACTCGACTGGCTCTCGGGGGACCTCGGAGTTACCAGGGACTTCCACCTATTTCACCGCCGTCTTCCACTCCTAAGAAAAAGCGGCGTGCGCGCCGCCGACGCTCCATTACACAAACACAAGTGAGTGACTATATCTTGGCACCTCATGTTTTTTCTCCGGAGGTTATGGAAACTGACACTACTTTTCCGGTTAATGAGCCCGGCTATACAGAGACTGTTTGCCCTGGAAAAGCTAGCCATCAGGCTCAGCTAAGCTGCTGTGGGACTGCTATCCAGGCCGGTTTGGAGACGGAGGTACAGCTGGTGCAGCCAATTTCAGTGTCAGTCGGAGGGCCCGGGGAGCCCGTCCGGCCTCATGTTTCGTTTGCTGGAGGTTCAGGAGAACCCAGCCAGCCTCATGTTTCGTCTGCTGGAGGTTCAGGAGAACCCAGCCAGCCTCATGTTTCGTCTGCTGGAGGTTCAGGAGAACCCAGCCAGCCTCATGTTTCGTCTGCTGGAGGTTCAGGAGAACCCAGCCAGCCTCATGTTTCGTCTGCTGGAGGTTCAGAAGACTCCAGCCAGCTTCATGCTTCGTTTGCTGGAGGTTCAGGAGAATCCAGCCAGCTACATGCTTCGTCTGCTGGAGTTTCAGAAGAACCCAGCCAGCTTCATGCTTCGTCTGCTGGAGGTTCAGAAGACTCCAGCCAGCTTCATGCTTCGTTTGCTGGAGGTTCAGGAGAATCCAGCCAGCTACGTGCTTCGTCTGCTGGAGTTTCAGAAGAATCCAGCCAGCTTCGTGCTTCGTCTGCTGGAGGTTCAGTTGAACCCAGCCGGCTTCAAGTTTCGTCTGCTGGAGGGCCCGAGGTGCCCGTCCAGCCTCATGCCACGTCTGCTGGGGGTTCAGGAGAATCCAGCCAGCTACGTGCTTCGTCTGCTGGAGTTTCAGAAGAATCCAGCCAGCTTCGTGCTTCGTCTGCTGGAGGTTCAGTTGAACCCAGCCGGCTTCAAGTTTCGTCTGCTGGCGGGCCCGAGGGGCTCGTCCAGCCACCTTCTGCTTCTGCTACGCCTGTTCCAGCTTCAGCCTGTGCTTCGCCTGGTCCAGCTTCAGCCTGTGCTTCGCCTGGTCCAGCTTCAGCCTGTGCTTCGCCTGGTCCAGCTTCAGCCTGTGCTTCTGCTTCGCCTGGTCCAGTTCCAGCCTGTGCTTCGTCTGCTGCGGCTCCGGCCTGTGCTTCGTCTGCTGCGGCTCCGCCTGGTCCGGCCTCAGCCTCTGCGGCTCCGCCTGGTCCGGCCTCCGAGTGTTCAGCTTCGTCTGCTCCTGCTCGTCCCGTCCGGCCAGCTCGTCCCGTCCGGCCAGCTCGTCCTGCACGTCCTGCTCGTCCTGCACGTCCTGCTCGTCCTGTCCGGCCTGCTCGTCCTGCACGTCCTGTCCGGCCGATGACTGGACGTCGTTGCCGTCATGGACAGCCCTCTGAACTACGCCGCCGTCATGGACGGCCCCCTGAACTGCTACGCCACCAGTGCCTCCCGCCCGGCCGGCCTCCTGACCTGCTCGGTCGCCGTCGCTGCCTCCCGCCCGGTCGGCCTCCTGATCTGCTCCGTCGCCACCGGTGCCTTCTACCTGGCCGGCCTCCTGAACTGTTTTCTGGGCTCTTGGACCGTTGGCCTCCGGGTCGGCCCCCTGAGCTCATGGATTTTGGACTGCTGGACCGTTGGCCTCCTGGTCGGCCTCCTGAACTTTTGAACTGTCTTTTGTTTTGTTGTCGGCCTCCGGGGCGGCCACCTGAACCGCTTCGCCATTCGCTCCTGTTCTGCCGGGTTCATGGTCGCCCTCCTGAAGTCGGGTCTCGGACTTTTTGTGCCATTGTTGTGTTTGCTCTGTGTGTTTTCGTTTCTTTGTTTTTTGTGGCCTTGTTTCTGGCCCTCCGTCCTGGGCCCCCGCCGCCCGCCCTTGGTGGGTTGTTGTGGTTTTGTTTTCTGGGTGTTTTCGGGCGTCTGGAATCCGCCCTTGAGGGGGGGGGCTCTGTCACAGGCTGGGTCTCCGACCCAGCACTCTGAGTTTTCTTTGTATTTGTCTCATTTTGTTATGTGATCAGTTTTGTGTTATTTCGTATTTTCCTTTAGTTTAGGCAGTTATTGTTCTTGGTTTTCTATGTTTTGGGGTTTTGTAATTATTCATCACGTATTAGGTCTGTTAAGTTGTGTTGTCATGTTTTAGTATTTCCTGTTTTATTCTGGCAATGTCATGTGTTCTTTGTTTATTGTATTTAGCTTTCCTCTCCTGGTCCTGTCATTAGGTTTATGTCTGTCAGCTGTTTTCCCCCATGTGTCGCCACTTCCCCTGATCACCTCATGTCTGTATTTAAGCCTTTTGTTTTCTCCATGCCATTGTCGGTTCGTCTGTTTACATCACCGCAGTCATGGTTATAGTTTTCGTCTGTTTAATCTCACCTCAGTCATAGTTATAGTTTTTTGGTCTTAGTACCTTTAGTGTTTTGTTTCTTAGTGTCTTGCCAGTTTAGTGTTTTTTGTTTCTTAGTGTTTTTGCCAGCTTGTTTTGGTCTCTTGGTTTATTTCCTGCCGGCATCGCAATAAAGCTTCACCTTCTGTTAAAACCTTACTACTCCTCATCGTCATCTGCTTTTGGGTCCTCTTTCCACACACACACCGGCGCACCCCGCCGTGACAGGCAAAGCTGGAATCACTTGCTTGGTGCTTCCATTCTTGACCTCAAGCTAGAGGTGTTTGCTCTAGAGTTATAATGAGCTTACTACTGAGTTCAACAAAGGGACAGACAGAAACGCTTTTCAAATTCTTGCTCTTAAAACGTCAATCTTGTCATTTCACTTTTCCCCGTTTAATTTTTACTTTACACCAGTTGCTGTGGTTTTAAATTTATCAAACATCATTCAAAAAGATATGATCAAATCCACCACTTTGCACATGAGCTAAATCATCACTGTTACACAATGAAAAGCAGAATGAATGATAACATCAATTTAGTAGTAATAATATATTAGAAAACAAGATATGTCACAAAGAAATAGCTCAAACACCACTGTCAAGCTTGTGTTTCGTGTATTTCATTTGTTTTTGGAAGGAAACTATCAAACTACACTAAAAACATCTTTATATCCAAAATGCTGAGTTTAAGTAATTTGATTCTGTGTATATTTTCATGTCAATTTGTTACATACGAACAGAGTAAACTGCTATATTGAATGGAAACTTAAAATAAAGTACACAATTTAATAGAATCTCGGTCAAATTTACTTGACTGGTGTAAATCTAGTTTATACCAAGCATATCTTCCCTAATTATCAATTGTTTCAATAAATAAGGCTTTGGTTTCAGTTACATTAACTGAAAGTTATTGCTGCATGGTTATGATTGCAAATAATCATTTTTTTAGAAGTAGAAGTAATAAAGAGGATCCCTCAGTACACACTCAGAGATCAATTGTAGTTAACTGTATTTGCCCTGAAAATGAAAAGCAATATCCAGTACCTTTATTATGAACAGTTGGGATATGTGTTTGATATGAGCTTGCACAGTTTTTTAGGGCTTTCTGTGAAAAGTAGGGCAGCTGGAATGAGCTGACTTCCACAACTAATTCAAAGTTCCATTGTCGTCCGTAGCTTGCTGGTCCAAAACCACAGCCAGCTGATTAATGCAATGTTTTCTTTTTCAATCTCCTGCCCCACTTTCTTGCTTTATTTTATTTCTCTGTGTTCCCCATAGGCAATCAGCATTTCATCTTCTGCCAGATGCCACGTTACTTTCTAGAAATATATTTAGAAAAAAAAAGAAAAGAAAACAGTTCTGGCCTAAAGCTACTATTTACTCTCAATAACCAAAATGCATCATCACCTTCACTGTACGCATAAGAGCAGTGTCTCATCTATATGACACATAAAGACTGTAATAATCTATGACTACCTAATGACAGCCAATGACTACCATCTTACACATCACAGTGTTTGACGTTTTTAAAACCTTCACTGTGTGTAAATATATATGTATGCTATAGTGATAAGAAACTGTGTATCCATTCTGAAAAAACAAACAAAAATGGACCCATGGTATTTTGGTTGTTGTCATCTGTATTTGTTGTTTGTTAAATCGAGCATGGTTCAAGAAATAGGCAATACTCAGACTTTATGTTGCTTTAATCATTTGATTTTTCCATTACTCTTCCACTTTTTTAGCAATCCCCTGCCCCAATTATTCTCTGTGGCAAGTTTTTTTTTCATGCTATCAAATTCAGCAGGGAAGAAAAGACACAATTCAGCCTTTATTGGTTAAGATTTATTTTCTCTGAGACAACAGGTCTCCTTAAAATAGAGTTTTCTGTTGGTTGTCTTACTTTTCTAGTTCATGCCCAAGAAGTGAAAACCAGTAGCTTTTATTATATTATTAATATATATATATATATATATATATATATATATATATATATATATATATATATATATATATATATATATATATATATTATTGTTATAAAAAAATCTTGAAAATGATTGCATTGTCTGAGAAAGATTAAAACTGTGTTTCAGCAATTTAAGCCAGATGTAACATGACTTATTTTATATTACCAAAGACAAAGCTCCCACTCATCTCTGCAGCTCAGAGCAGAAGGTTTTAGTATATTGTAATCTCTTATTGTAGTTACATTACCTGCTCCCGAAGTGCTTACATCCAATTTTACGAGCTCATTTTGTGCAGTACCCAGGTATTCTTAGCCAAAACAGCTTCTCATAAATCCACTGTTTGTTGTACAATGCAGAATGACACTGCCAGTGATTAGCTGGTGGAAATAGTGGGAGCAATATTTTCAAGTCAATTAAATTAATTTTATTTATATAGCACCAAATCACAACACTCGCCTCAAGGCACTTTGTTTCAGTAAGGTAAATGCACTAGAATAATTCAGAGAAAACCCCAACAATCGGGTGACCTCTGTGTGGGCCCCGTATCGGAAAGTGGGAATGAAAAACTCCCATTTAATAGGAAGATTTAATAGGAACTCCAGCAGAACCAGACTCAGCCATCTGCCACCGCTGATTAGTGGTGAGGGAAGGGTGACAGGACAAAAGACTGTGGAAGAGAGCCAAAGCTTAAAAATAATTAAATGCAGAGTGTTGTATAAACACATGAAATGAAACATGAATGAATAGAGGAGAGTGATAAAGAAACCCTCAGTGCATCATGGGAGGCCTCCAACAGTCTTGGCCTATTGTTGCATAACTAATAGGGGATTCAGGGTAAAGTAATCCAGCCCTAGCTTTGAGCTTTATCAAAAGGGAAAACAGTCTGAGAACAAAGTGCTCTAACTGTCACGGTCGGATGGTCTTCCCGGACGACCTGCTTGTTTGTTTGTGTGTGTGTGTATGCCCTCCTCTCTTTCTCTCTCCCTCCCTACTCTGCGGGTCTGGCTGCCGAGGAACGGCGTCTCCGAGAGAGTGAGAAAGGCTGATCTCTGACCTGGAAGTGTAATCTTCGGCTCCAGCTGCCGCTAATCTTTCCTCACTAGACGGAGGTATTTAACGATGTGTCCAGACGGCAGTCGACGCTGGATTGTACTCGGAGCTCGGTAGCTAAGTGTGCGCGTGATCTTGTCACCCGCGTGGCCAGGCAAGCCTTCTCATCCATTGTTGTGTTTGCTCGACTTTCAGATTGGAGAAGTACGGGACGGAGGAGTGGAGTAAAGGATTCACTGGTGTCACACGGAAGGAGCGCACACAGACCTCACGGGAAAACTCACCTTCACCACTTCTGGGAACTGAAAAAGAAAGGACAATTATTGGATATATTGATGTTTAAGGACTATCTTTCACGCACTTTAAATAAACGCACTGTCTGCTTCAACCCAGAGCTCCGCGCTTGAGTCCATACCTTCCATCAGCCGTGACAGAACAATCCAGCCAGCAATGGACTCAGCGGACTCTACCCCCCTCCAGCGCGAAATCGCGCTTCAGGCTGAACGATTGGAGCGACACGAGACAATGCTGCAGCATGTCGCCAAAGAGCAGTTCGCATTACTACAGGTGGTATCGGAGCTAAAAGGTATGCTACTCGCTACACCCAGGGCACCCGTTCAGCCACAAGGGGGCCCTGCGCAACCACAACCACCTATAGCCTTGCTTGACGAAGCGGCGGCGTCTCCCCTTCCGCCGTCTCCACCCCCGCCACGACGTGAACACGCGTTGCCGGTGCCTGAGAAATTCGGCGGGGACCTGGATAAATGTCGGGGGTTTTTGATTCAATGCTCCTTGATGTTTAGGCAGCAGACTCAAGCGTATGCTTCTGACATTACCAAAATCACCTTTATGGTCGAGCTACTGACGGGAAGGGCTCTGCAGTGGGCTCAAGCGGTGCTGAGCGCTCAGCCCTCTATCTCATACAGTAACTTCTTAAGCAAGTTTCGATGTGTATTTGATAAGGGGTCTAACCCAGACAGTGCTGCTCATCGTTTGTTTGCATTGAAACAGGGTCGGCGGACCGTGGCTGACTTCTCCGTGGATTTTTGGATCCTGTCCGAAGAAGCCGGCTGGGAGGAGAAGGCACTCCGAGGGGCCTTCTTGAACGGCTTGAATGAGAACATCAAACGTGAGGTGGCATCCAAAGAGCTACCTAAATCATTGAGTGCCTTGGTGAATTTGTGTATCAGTCTGGATGACCATATGCGAGAGTTTGGGAGGCGATCTGGAGATGGGCGGAGGTCAGCAGGGGGCGTGGGAATTCCCTCGCTGGAATGGAGGGAGGAGGAACCCGACTCTCCAGCTGATGAGGAGCAACCCATGCAATTGGGGCGGACTAGATTCAACCGGAGAAGAAGACGACTGGTGGGTGAGTGCTTTGAGTGCGGGAAGAGGGGGCATTTCGCGGATGCCTGCCCCTCTCGGTCAAAAGAGTCTGCCCGTCAGTAAAGGTGGGGATACTGACGGGTGCACCTGCAAGTTCGGTTCTCCACCTTAGCTGTCCCGCGAAATTACAGTTTCTTTCCTGCATTCACCCATGTAACGTTCTGATCGACTCTGGGGCCGAGCAGAGTTTTGTGGATGAGGCTCTGGCCTTCAAGATAGGTTTGCCAGTCGTCCCTCTCCCTGAAACGCTCGAGGTTTCGGCGCTTAATGGCAGCACACTAGCTTCTGTCTCTCACCGCACCCAAGAAATTACTCTCACCCTGTCCGGCAATCATACAGAGAGGATTCGCCTGTTTCTCCTCAAGGCGCCCCACACCCCCTTAGTTTTGGGTTTTCCCTGGCTTCAGCAGCATAACCCACATATAGACTGGGCTAGGGGGTGTATTACTGGGTGGAGCACGTATTGCCACAAGCAGTGTTTACGCTCTGCAGTGCCTGTCTGCGTGACTACTGATCCGGCCGGGCTGCCCACTCCACCCGATTTGTCTTCTGTACCGGCGGATTACCACGACCTGAGTCAGGTGTTTAGCAAGGACAGAGCCCAATCGCTGCCGCCCCATCGCCCGTATGACTGCGGAATAGACCTGCTCCCTGGTGCTCCCTTGCCCTCAAGCCGTCTCTATAACATCGCTAAGCCCGAGCGTGAGTCTATGGAGCGCTACATAACTGACTCCTTGGCTGTGGGCATCATTCGCCCATCCACTTCTCCACTGGGCGCTGGGTTTTTCTTTGTTGAAAAGAAGGACAAGACCCTACGCCCTTGCATAGATTTCCGGGGCCTGAATAAGATCACGGTCAAGAACAAATACCCTCTTCCTCTTCTGGTGTCAGCTTTTGAGCTCCTCCAGGGAGCCACCGTTTTCACCAAACTCGACCTCCGCAATGCCTATCATCTGGTTCGTATCCGTGAGGGGGACGAGTGGAAGACTGCTTTCAAAACCCACCTGGGCCACTTTGAGTATCTGGTGATGCCTTTTGGGCTTACAAACGCTCCCGCTGTGTTCCAGGCGTTGGTGAATGATGTTTTGCGAGATTTTCTTAACCGCTTTGTGTTTGTCTATCTTGATGACATCTTGATTTTCTCCAGGACCCAAACAGAGCATGTCAAGCACGTCAGGCTGGTGTTGCGGCGTCTGCTGGAGAATCGCCTGTTTTGCAAAGCTGAGAAGTGTGAGTTCCACGTTTCCTCTGTCTCTTTTCTGGGCTTTATCGTTGAACAGGGCCGATTGCGAGCAGATCCCGCGAAGATCAAGGCCGTTCTGGAGTGGCCAGTGCCCACGACCCGGAAGAAGTTGCAGAGTTTTCTTGGTTTCGCCAACTTTTACCGGCGCTTCATCCGGGACTTCAGTAAGGTAGCCTTGCCTCTCACTCAACTCACCTCACCCAAACTGTTTTTTCTGTGGTCTCCAGCAGCTCAGCAGGCCTTCGACCGTCTCAAACGCCTGTTCGCGTCGGCTCCCATTCTCGCCCAAGCTGATCTCGCCTTACCGTTCGTGGTGGAAGTGGATGCTTCGGATTCAGGGGTTGGGGCCATCCTCTCACAGCGCTTCGACGGTAAACTGCACCCCTGTGCCTTTTTCTCCCGTCGTCTCACCCAGGCGGAAAGGAACTACGACGTGGGCGACCGGGAGCTGTTGGCCATCAAGCTGGCGCTGGAGGAATGGCGGCATTGGCTGGAAGGGAGCGAGCATCCAGTAGTGGTTTGGACCGACCACAAGAATCTCGCCTACCTCCAAGCGGCAAAGCGTCTGAACGCCCGACAGGCCAGGTGGGCGTTGTTTTTCACTCGGTTCACCCTGACCATTACCTACAGACCCGGGTCCAAGAACACGAAACCGGACGCCTTGTCACGCCAGTTCGCACCTGACGTCGACCCGGGGGAGAAAGAGAGGCCCATCCTGCCCGCCTCCTGCTTTGTGGGGGTTCTTACCTGGGAGATCGAAAGGGTGATCCGGGACGCCCAGCGACAGGAACCCGACCCCGGGACTGGTCCGGATGGCAGACTGTATGTTCCCTCGGCGGCCAGGTGTAAAGTTATCCAGTGGGGCCACGCCGCGAGGTTCGCCTGCCATCCGGGTAAGAACCGCACTGTCACTTTTTTGCAACGGTTGTTCTGGTGGCCATCTCTTTCTCAGGACGTCCGCGACTATGTGGCGGCATGCCCAGTGTGTGCTCGAAATAAGTCATCGAACTCCCCTCCATTGGGACTCCTCAGACCGCTGCCCGTCCCCGGCCGGCCATGGTCGCACATCGCTCTGGACTTCGTCACCGGCCTTCCGCCATCCTCTGGTAACACCGTAATACTCACGATCATTGACCGTTTCTCTAAGGCTGCCCATTTTGTTGCCCTTGCCAAACTCCCCACCGCACTGGAAACCGCCCGGCTCCTTACCCAGCACGTTTTTCGCCTTCACGGCATTCCGCAGGACATTGTCTCGGACCGTGGGCCCCAGTTCACCGCTCGGGTGTGGAGGCTGTTTTGTGCGGAGCTGGGAGCCCAGGTCAGTCTGTCTTCTGGTTTTCATCCGCAGACTAATGGACAGGCGGAGCGAGCTAACCAGGAGCTGGAGGCCTTGCTGCGCTGTGTCGTCTCCTCCAGCCAGTCCTCCTGGAGTGACCAGTTGGCATGGGTTGAATATGCCCATAACTCCAGCACGTCGGCTGCTACGGGGTTCTCTCCTTTCGAAGCCTCCTTGGGGTATCAGCCCCCGCTTCTCTCCATCTCCGAGGGCGAGGTGGCTGTGCCTTCCGTCCAACAACACATGAGGCGCTGTCGACGGATCTGGAGGGCGACCAAGGCAGCTCTTCTGCGGACGTGCGGACGTAATAAGGAGCTTGCTGACCGTCGTCGCGTTCCTGCACCGGCCTATCGGGTGGGCCAGCAGGTATGGCTTTCCTCTAGGACTATTCCCCTGCGGACCGAGTCCAAGAAGCTGAGTCCCCGGTTTCTGGGCCCGTTTTCGGTGCAAGCTGTCCTGAACCCGGTTACGGTCCGGCTGGCCCTCCCGCGCAACATGAAGGTGCATAATGTGTTTCATGTTTCTCAACTTAGGCCGGTCCGGACCAGCCCGTTGTGCCCGCCTCCTGAGCCCCCGCCGCCCGCCCAGATGGTCGCTGGCGCCCCGGCTTATGACATTACTCGCATTATGGATGCCAGGCGGCGCGGTAGGGGTTTTCAGTTTCTGGTGGATTGGGCTGGGTACGGTCCGGAAGAGCGTTCTTGGGTGCCGCGGTCTGCGATCCTCGACCATGGTATGGTGAGGGAATTCCGCCGCCGGCACCCGGATAAGTTTCGTGGGTCGCCCGGGGGCTCCCGTTAGAGGGGGGGTACTGTCACGGTCGGATGGTCTTCCCGGACGACCTGCTTGTTTGTTTGTGTGTGTGTGTATGCCCTCCTCTCTTTCTCTCTCCCTCCCTACTCTGCGGGTCTGGCTGCCGAGGAACGGCGTCTCCGAGAGAGTGAGAAAGGCCGATCTCTGACCCGGAAGTGTAATCTTCGGCTCCAGCTGCCGCTAATCTTTCCTCACTAGACGGAGGTATTTAACGATGTGTCCAGACGGCAGTCGACGCTGGATTGTACTCGGAGCTCGGTAGCTAAGTGTGCGCGTGATCTTGTCACCCGCGTGGCCAGGCAAGCCTTCTCATCCATTGTTGTGTTTGCTCGACTTTCAGATTGGAGAAGTACGGGACGGAGGAGTGGAGTAAAGGATTCACTGGTGTCACACGGAAGGAGCGCACACAGACCTCACGGGAAAACTCACCTTCACCACTTCTGGGAACTGAAAAAGAAAGGACAATTATTGGATATATTGATGTTTAAGGACTATCTTTCACGCACTTTAAATAAACGCACTGTCTGCTTCAACCCAGAGCTCCGCGCTTGAGTCCATACCTTCCATCAGCCGTGACAGAACAATCCAGCCAGCAATGGACTCAGCGGACTCTACCCCCCTCCAGCGCGAAATCGCGCTTCAGGCTGAACGATTGGAGCGACACGAGACAATGCTGCAGCATGTCGCCAAAGAGCAGTTCGCATTACTACAGGTGGTATCGGAGCTAAAAGGTATGCTACTCGCTACACCCAGGGCACCCGTTCAGCCACAAGGGGGCCCTGCGCAACCACAACCACCTATAGCCTTGCTTGACGAAGCGGCGGCGTCTCCCCTTCCGCCGTCTCCACCCCCGCCACGACGTGAACACGCGTTGCCGGTGCCTGAGAAATTCGGCGGGGACCTGGATAAATGTCGGGGGTTTTTGATTCAATGCTCCTTGATGTTTAGGCAGCAGACTCAAGCGTATGCTTCTGACATTACCAAAATCACCTTTATGGTCGAGCTACTGACGGGAAGGGCTCTGCAGTGGGCTCAAGCGGTGCTGAGCGCTCAGCCCTCTATCTCATACAGTAACTTCTTAAGCAAGTTTCGATGTGTATTTGATAAGGGGTCTAACCCAGACAGTGCTGCTCATCGTTTGTTTGCATTGAAACAGGGTCGGCGGACCGTGGCTGACTTCTCCGTGGATTTTTGGATCCTGTCCGAAGAAGCCGGCTGGGAGGAGAAGGCACTCCGAGGGGCCTTCTTGAACGGCTTGAATGAGAACATCAAACGTGAGGTGGCATCCAAAGAGCTACCTAAATCATTGAGTGCCTTGGTGAATTTGTGTATCAGTCTGGATGACCATATGCGAGAGTTTGGGAGGCGATCTGGAGATGGGCGGAGGTCAGCAGGGGGCGTGGGAATTCCCTCGCTGGAATGGAGGGAGGAGGAACCCGACTCTCCAGCTGATGAGGAGCAACCCATGCAATTGGGGCGGACTAGATTCAACCGGAGAAGAAGACGACTGGTGGGTGAGTGCTTTGAGTGCGGGAAGAGGGGGCATTTCGCGGATGCCTGCCCCTCTCGGTCAAAAGAGTCTGCCCGTCAGTAAAGGTGGGGATACTGACGGGTGCACCTGCAAGTTCGGTTCTCCACCTTAGCTGTCCCGCGAAATTACAGTTTCTTTCCTGCATTCACCCATGTAACGTTCTGATCGACTCTGGGGCCGAGCAGAGTTTTGTGGATGAGGCTCTGGCCTTCAAGATAGGTTTGCCAGTCGTCCCTCTCCCTGAAACGCTCGAGGTTTCGGCGCTTAATGGCAGCACACTAGCTTCTGTCTCTCACCGCACCCAAGAAATTACTCTCACCCTGTCCGGCAATCATACAGAGAGGATTCGCCTGTTTCTCCTCAAGGCGCCCCACACCCCCTTAGTTTTGGGTTTTCCCTGGCTTCAGCAGCATAACCCACATATAGACTGGGCTAGGGGGTGTATTACTGGGTGGAGCACGTATTGCCACAAGCAGTGTTTACGCTCTGCAGTGCCTGTCTGCGTGACTACTGATCCGGCCGGGCTGCCCACTCCACCCGATTTGTCTTCTGTACCGGCGGATTACCACGACCTGAGTCAGGTGTTTAGCAAGGACAGAGCCCAATCGCTGCCGCCCCATCGCCCGTATGACTGCGGAATAGACCTGCTCCCTGGTGCTCCCTTGCCCTCAAGCCGTCTCTATAACATCGCTAAGCCCGAGCGTGAGTCTATGGAGCGCTACATAACTGACTCCTTGGCTGTGGGCATCATTCGCCCATCCACTTCTCCACTGGGCGCTGGGTTTTTCTTTGTTGAAAAGAAGGACAAGACCCTACGCCCTTGCATAGATTTCCGGGGCCTGAATAAGATCACGGTCAAGAACAAATACCCTCTTCCTCTTCTGGTGTCAGCTTTTGAGCTCCTCCAGGGAGCCACCGTTTTCACCAAACTCGACCTCCGCAATGCCTATCATCTGGTTCGTATCCGTGAGGGGGACGAGTGGAAGACTGCTTTCAAAACCCACCTGGGCCACTTTGAGTATCTGGTGATGCCTTTTGGGCTTACAAACGCTCCCGCTGTGTTCCAGGCGTTGGTGAATGATGTTTTGCGAGATTTTCTTAACCGCTTTGTGTTTGTCTATCTTGATGACATCTTGATTTTCTCCAGGACCCAAACAGAGCATGTCAAGCACGTCAGGCTGGTGTTGCGGCGTCTGCTGGAGAATCGCCTGTTTTGCAAAGCTGAGAAGTGTGAGTTCCACGTTTCCTCTGTCTCTTTTCTGGGCTTTATCGTTGAACAGGGCCGATTGCGAGCAGATCCCGCGAAGATCAAGGCCGTTCTGGAGTGGCCAGTGCCCACGACCCGGAAGAAGTTGCAGAGTTTTCTTGGTTTCGCCAACTTTTACCGGCGCTTCATCCGGGACTTCAGTAAGGTAGCCTTGCCTCTCACTCAACTCACCTCACCCAAACTGTTTTTTCTGTGGTCTCCAGCAGCTCAGCAGGCCTTCGACCGTCTCAAACGCCTGTTCGCGTCGGCTCCCATTCTCGCCCAAGCTGATCTCGCCTTACCGTTCGTGGTGGAAGTGGATGCTTCGGATTCAGGGGTTGGGGCCATCCTCTCACAGCGCTTCGACGGTAAACTGCACCCCTGTGCCTTTTTCTCCCGTCGTCTCACCCAGGCGGAAAGGAACTACGACGTGGGCGACCGGGAGCTGTTGGCCATCAAGCTGGCGCTGGAGGAATGGCGGCATTGGCTGGAAGGGAGCGAGCATCCAGTAGTGGTTTGGACCGACCACAAGAATCTCGCCTACCTCCAAGCGGCAAAGCGTCTGAACGCCCGACAGGCCAGGTGGGCGTTGTTTTTCACTCGGTTCACCCTGACCATTACCTACAGACCCGGGTCCAAGAACACGAAACCGGACGCCTTGTCACGCCAGTTCGCACCTGACGTCGACCCGGGGGAGAAAGAGAGGCCCATCCTGCCCGCCTCCTGCTTTGTGGGGGTTCTTACCTGGGAGATCGAAAGGGTGATCCGGGACGCCCAGCGACAGGAACCCGACCCCGGGACTGGTCCGGATGGCAGACTGTATGTTCCCTCGGCGGCCAGGTGTAAAGTTATCCAGTGGGGCCACGCCGCGAGGTTCGCCTGCCATCCGGGTAAGAACCGCACTGTCACTTTTTTGCAACGGTTGTTCTGGTGGCCATCTCTTTCTCAGGACGTCCGCGACTATGTGGCGGCATGCCCAGTGTGTGCTCGAAATAAGTCATCGAACTCCCCTCCATTGGGACTCCTCAGACCGCTGCCCGTCCCCGGCCGGCCATGGTCGCACATCGCTCTGGACTTCGTCACCGGCCTTCCGCCATCCTCTGGTAACACCGTAATACTCACGATCATTGACCGTTTCTCTAAGGCTGCCCATTTTGTTGCCCTTGCCAAACTCCCCACCGCACTGGAAACCGCCCGGCTCCTTACCCAGCACGTTTTTCGCCTTCACGGCATTCCGCAGGACATTGTCTCGGACCGTGGGCCCCAGTTCACCGCTCGGGTGTGGAGGCTGTTTTGTGCGGAGCTGGGAGCCCAGGTCAGTCTGTCTTCTGGTTTTCATCCGCAGACTAATGGACAGGCGGAGCGAGCTAACCAGGAGCTGGAGGCCTTGCTGCGCTGTGTCGTCTCCTCCAGCCAGTCCTCCTGGAGTGACCAGTTGGCATGGGTTGAATATGCCCATAACTCCAGCACGTCGGCTGCTACGGGGTTCTCTCCTTTCGAAGCCTCCTTGGGGTATCAGCCCCCGCTTCTCTCCATCTCCGAGGGCGAGGTGGCTGTGCCTTCCGTCCAACAACACATGAGGCGCTGTCGACGGATCTGGAGGGCGACCAAGGCAGCTCTTCTGCGGACGTGCGGACGTAATAAGGAGCTTGCTGACCGTCGTCGCGTTCCTGCACCGGCCTATCGGGTGGGCCAGCAGGTATGGCTTTCCTCTAGGACTATTCCCCTGCGGACCGAGTCCAAGAAGCTGAGTCCCCGGTTTCTGGGCCCGTTTTCGGTGCAAGCTGTCCTGAACCCGGTTACGGTCCGGCTGGCCCTCCCGCGCAACATGAAGGTGCATAATGTGTTTCATGTTTCTCAACTTAGGCCGGTCCGGACCAGCCCGTTGTGCCCGCCTCCTGAGCCCCCGCCGCCCGCCCAGATGGTCGCTGGCGCCCCGGCTTATGACATTACTCGCATTATGGATGCCAGGCGGCGCGGTAGGGGTTTTCAGTTTCTGGTGGATTGGGCTGGGTACGGTCCGGAAGAGCGTTCTTGGGTGCCGCGGTCTGCGATCCTCGACCATGGTATGGTGAGGGAATTCCGCCGCCGGCACCCGGATAAGTTTCGTGGGTCGCCCGGGGGCTCCCGTTAGAGGGGGGGTACTGTCACGGTCGGATGGTCTTCCCGGACGACCTGCTTGTTTGTTTGTGTGTGTGTGTATGCCCTCCTCTCTTTCTCTCTCCCTCCCTACTCTGCGGGTCTGGCTGCCGAGGAACGGCGTCTCCGAGAGAGTGAGAAAGGCCGATCTCTGACCCGGAAGTGTAATCTTCGGCTCCAGCTGCCGCTAATCTTTCCTCACTAGACGGAGGTATTTAACGATGTGTCCAGACGGCAGTCGACGCTGGATTGTACTCGGAGCTCGGTAGCTAAGTGTGCGCGTGATCTTGTCACCCGCGTGGCCAGGCAAGCCTTCTCATCCATTGTTGTGTTTGCTCGACTTTCAGATTGGAGAAGTACGGGACGGAGGAGTGGAGTAAAGGATTCACTGGTGTCACACGGAAGGAGCGCACACAGACCTCACGGGAAAACTCACCTTCACCACTTCTGGGAACTGAAAAAGAAAGGACAATTATTGGATATATTGATGTTTAAGGACTATCTTTCACGCACTTTAAATAAACGCACTGTCTGCTTCAACCCAGAGCTCCGCGCTTGAGTCCATACCTTCCATCAGCCGTGACACTAACGGGGTATTATTGTGTTATAAGTTTAATAAGAAGCTGTTCATCTCAGGAACTGGTGGAGACCAGAATATAACTTTAGAGGAGAATTATTATTAGCTTCATACGAGGTGGTCAGATCTGTGTTTCAGGCTGAATGTTAATGTTGCTCAAGGTATTTGTTACTGTGTGAAAAGGCAGAATAAATACACAGTTGGTGGATGTTCGCAACTAAAGAATGTGGTATTAGCACTTTCTCTCTTCAAGTAAAAGTGAAAGAGTGCCTTAAAGTGTGCTTACTATGTACAGTATGCTGTTCCGGAAATCAAGGGACAACTTTTTGACTTTGCTAAAGTCTTTGGCTTGTGACAAAGACTAATACACACATACAATGAACTTAAATAAATTGCTTTGAGGCAAATATGGGCAAATAGCACAATGTAGTGCTATTTGTCTAACTAGTGAAGCACATCAGTCACATGTTTGCTTATGCACATTTGAGTTATTTGTTACTAAAACGAAGCAAAAGAGATCAAATCTGTCTGAATGTCTTGTTCAGTTTTTACATATTGCTTACAGCGCTCTCCTCCTCTCCTCTGTCTCCTCTCATGCTCTCTCTTTCGTCTTCATTCTTTCCTGTGGGACAGCTCCCCTTTCTCTCTCTAACTTTGACACCAGTTCTTTCCCTCATGTATACTCTTATGAAATTTGACTCCACTGCTTTTCACAGAATTAACATTAGATTTATAGATATAACTGACAGCTCAGGTGGTGAGCAGGATTCATTCAGAGGAGGACTACTTTATTAAGTATTCCACTATGTAAACCAGTGTGCTGTGTTACAGCTTTTATATGCATGTGTGTGTGTGTGTGTGTGTGTGTGTGTGTGTGTGTGTGTGTGTGTGTGTGTGTGTGTAAAATGTAATGCTAGGTATTTATTAAAGGCAGTATTATATACTGTAATTCATACATTAATCTAAGAGACTGATGAGTCCAATTAGGCATGTTTTATTTTGTTTGTGGGATCTTTAATAGTTGGGGATGATGGAGGAAATTCTGTCAGAACAGCTGTATGAAGCTGTGAGTGCGGGGTTAAAACTTTGGTTCTGCCATGTAACTCTCATTCTGCATGTATAGAGGTGAGTTTCTTTCTGCTGTTCAATAATAGTAGTGATATTTCTAACAATATTCACATTTCTATATGGAGATCGGTGCATAATTAATAAATGTCTACATGTGTTTTTTCAGCAGTGTGCATACAGAGATTTTAATATAGTTTCTTTTTTTAAAACCTCCTTCAGTCAAACCCATACATGCCATACTGAAATGACTGTCATAATGCAGCAGTCAGTGTGACTGTATTACTGTTGTGTCAGGTTAATGTCTGAATCTTAAAATATGTATTATGTAGACTCTAAAAGCAGAAACACAAAACTAACCAGAAAATACAGAACTTTCTGAAGTGAATCTCAGGGACTAACTGTGTGTGTATTAGCATTGCAGTAGTAAGATCAATACATCTAATTCTCATTGTGCTGAAAAATACAAAGTCTAAGTTTAAGCCACTTTTTAAAAAACAGAATGATATCAACATTTACATCTCATTTGCTCCAACTGAATGTCTGTCTTTTACACATTTATCAGAAAGAAGAACATGCTAGAAAGTGGGTACATTGTATAATCATCCACAGACAGAAGATTTAACCAGAACAAATTGCTCTCAGAACTGTACTGGAATAATCTGCATTAGCACTCTGGCAGGGACTCTCAAAGGGTTGCTTGGTCTTTCAAAACAGAATTCTTAGATTTTTTTTTTTGAGTAATTCCAATAATACTGATATAATATAAATGCTACAGAGCAGGAAGGCTGCTCTATAACTGAAATTGAGGTCTGGTCTCCTGATTGGATAAGAACAGCATAATTCATCTTGACCTTAGGTATCCAGAAAGAGGAATAATAAATCATCCTACAGTGCCATTCCAAAGTCTGTATATACTCATTCAAATACAGTTACATTTTTGAAACAAAGGCCAGCTGTAATCAATCGTCTACTAAACTTTTAAAGAAAATTCATGTGATGTTTGCCCTGATCACAATTGAAGTTTAAGATAATAACAGAAAACAGGCCATTGGGTAAATCCAAGTCTTTAAAGAATGCTATTTACCTTTACATTTTAATCAGATTTAGACACACAGGGACATCTTTTCAAAGGCTATGGTTGACACATCAGATTAACATGGAAAATATCCACGGTGCTTGGTGATTCATTACTCAGTATGCAATTGCAGGTCAGTGAGTAGGTCATAGCAATATGATAAATTTTACAGAACTTTTCTGCCTTGACATACAAAGTGGTTTACAGTTTATTTTCATTCTCCAATTCAAACTCGTGTTGGAGAAAGATGTGTTTTCAAAGCTCACACTTGAGCTGAATTGTTCCTTTAAAGGATCGATCAAAGCAAAGTCAGGAAACTCTTAAACCAGGATCTTGGAATCAAACCACCAACCTTCAGATTAGTAGGTGACCTGCTCTACCACAGCCACCCAAACTGAGAGCTTAACCTTTTGAACATATTATAATATTAAATCGGTGCTCAAAATATATTGAATGGTGGCTGCCACATGTGTCAGCAATGAGAGAATTGGAGAGCCATTTCAGATAAGCACAGAGTGAAGTTAAATTTACTTTGATAAATATAAACATGAATCTTCCTTAGTGAACAGAAAACATTAAACAGAAGCAGAAAAATGTCTGAAAATTATGACACTTATAAAGATAACGTCACAGTTTTGCTTATCTCACCTTGTGAATGAGCTGATTTGCAATTTGAGCATACAAAGTTGACAAAGATATCTTTAAGTGTGCACACTAAGTGAAGGTGACATATCTGATGTGGTTATGGCACTGGAAACAGTTCAAACATATAAACTGAAAAGACCCAAATCAGAATCCAGAAATCAGGGCTAACAAGATTATTTTTATTTATTTATTTTTACTTGTCAAACTGGTCGTAGCTCAGCAGCAGCTTGTTGGGTACATATAATGAATTAAAATTTGTGATGGCAAAATATAGAGTTTGTCAGTAATTGAACAGTATATACATAGACTGGCTTGGCTCACCCACTCTCCGTGACCCTAAAATGGTACAAGTAAGAAATAGCCAGTACACAGTGACAGTACTCTTACATGGATATCTTTGGAGTAGCAAGAAAAACACCCTACAAGAAGCACACTAGGCTCGGGCAGAGTTCCATGAAAACCTTGAACTTTAGAGGCTATAAACCCAAATAGTATGATGTTGGTGAAGCTGCCCACTACACTGCTAACTTTGTACACAGAAATACTGAAATCTTAAATACAAGAGAAACATTCATAGTCTTACTCTGGAAGCTAGTAAAGACTTTATATTTATCTTGTTAACATATAACTGAGGTGCATTCACTGTTGATACAATTGCTCTAACCTCTAAAAACCTTTTATTTGCCCTGCAAAATGTTTTCATTTAGGTGTGTTCAGAAGAACTACTGGTTCTGCTGGAGACTAATAATGGGGATAACCACAACATCACTGGTTTTCAAAAATGTCATGAGCATTTAGATTAAGGCTTTACTGTCAGACTAACTCTCCATCTGTTCATAACAGATTTTGTCCTTCACTAGCTGGGCCCAGGTCCTCATTTTAGGTTTGACAGCGTTTTTTTAGTAGATAAAGGCAGATGGCTCAAATATGAATTGAGATGCGGTTTGGGGGAGGTCTCAGAGGGGACTCAGAGTGGCTCCTGGGCCAAGCAGATCCCCAAGTACTAATGAGAAGTGAAAGAATTGAAAAAGAGGAGGGAGGGCGGGGCATGAAAAAGAGAGCGAACACCTTGGGGATGTCATAAATAGATAAGAACCAGAAGTGACATGTTTGGAGGTGTGGTCACGCTGCTGAATTTCATTTATCTCCAAGAAGTCAAGTCTCTTCATTTGAAGGAAGAAAGAAGTCTGATGAAGTCAGCTGAAACAAGCTGAAATACATAATAAAAGACTGGACTGCTGAGGGCAATGGTATGGTATATGTTACGGTTTTGAGGTACAGTTCAGATGTGCTGAAGGACTCATTATCAGTGTCAACTCCAACCCAGTCTCTAACAGTAATATTAACTCTAAACCTTTATTTCAGAGAAAGCTAAATGTTTTTTGTTTTTTCATGAAACAAAAAAAAAACAATTAGGGGCATGACCAGTTCGATTTCAATTCAACTTTATTTGTACAGCGCCAAATCACAACGACAGTCGCCTCAAGGTGCTTTAGATTGTAAGGTAGACCCTACAATAATAAATCCAGACAAAAACCCAACAATCATATGACCTCCTATGAGCAAGCACTTTGGAAGGAAAAACTCCCTTTTAACAGGAGGAAACCTCAGGGCCTGAAAACTGAAGGCTCTCCCTCTCTTTCTATTTTTAAATACTCTAGGAACCACAAGTAAGCCTG
Source organism: Copadichromis virginalis (assembly GCF_057382275.1). Classification (NCBI taxonomy): domain Eukaryota; kingdom Metazoa; phylum Chordata; class Actinopteri; order Cichliformes; family Cichlidae; genus Copadichromis; species Copadichromis virginalis. Next base: position 15,500,481 of record NC_140619.1, read on the forward strand.
CAGTGTGAGAGTGAAGTCACCCCATATCACCCCAGATCACTTCGCTCTGGGGTGATACTATAAGTTCATTAAGAAAAGATGGGGCCTGATTATTTAAGACCTTTTATATGAGGAGCAGGATTTTGAATTCAACTCTGGATTTAACAAGGAGCCAATGAAGGGAAGCCAGGAGAAATATGCTCTCTCCTTCTAACGTACAGGAGGTTATTTAATGGCATGGCTGCTTTGATTGGCTAATTTGCTGACACAGGCATCTGCAGCTAGGCCCCTACCCTGCTAATTTCAGTCACCAAACTGGACCTTCCAACTGGGTTTGCACTTTTAGTGCCTTTTACAGCAGTCCTCCCTTATGGCGTGTCCTCATTTGCAGTTTTTTCCTCATATAAGATTTGTAGATTTGTTTTCCTTGTGTCTGTTACTGCATTATTTTACATTACATTTAAGTTCAGCAATAAAGCTGCTTTTATTTCTCACATCCTGAGTCCTGTGTCTGGGCCCGACTATCCGTCACGCAGCCACCTTGACAGTTACAAACTAAAAAGCTTTCATAATAACATTTAATGTATTTTTCAATTAGATTTAATTAATTTTGTTAATTACTTTTGGTAATTTGCCATAAAGGAGCTCCTCAGGGGACTGTGTACTCCTCATCTACGGCACAGTGAGCACGAGTGGGGTAAACGGAGTCCTAATGGATGACTTCATCAAGTAGTCTGGGAGGAATAATCTACTTCTGAATTTGAATAAGACCAGAGAGGTGGTTACTGATTTCAGAAGGAACATGGTGACTATATGACTTGTGTCTATCCTGAGGCAGGATGTGAATGTGGTGGAAGAGTATAGCTACTGAAACTGATGTGAGCAGCCAAATTTACAACAAGCTGAACTGAAAGAGCCACAGAGGCTGTATAAAAAAGGGGGATGAACAGGTTTCTATTTCCTATTTCTCCAAAATATAATTATATTTTTATTGCAATTGATTTCTTATTTGAAAAAGTAAATAACTGTGTACTTGCATTCCAAAGCTTGTCACCATAAAAAGTAATCTGAGTACTCTGCAGCCAACAGTGGTCTTGATTATAAGTTTTACTGGTTTTACTCAGATTCCTGAGTAATCTGTGGAAATGATTTTCTCCTCTCTGTGACATTTTCACATACAAAAAGCAAAGGCAGTCGTGCTCATTCATACTGGCTTCACACATTTCACACCCTCGCCTCGTCATACTGCAAGAACTCAACCTCTGCGCCCACTGACACACACACACACACACACACACACACACACACACAAATCATCCACAAGGACTCGCAGAGTTTGATATTTTCGCCTAAGTGGCTTGTATAAAGACAGTTCTGCCTGGCTTTCCGACATGACTCACAGTTACTAGGGGCTACAATGAGGCCAGACCAAAGCCAACTGTGTTGCAAGTGTGCGTTTACATATGTGTATATGCAAGCAGCTCCTTTGAAGCAACTTAAAGAAGTCCAGACGCTTTTCTTTGCAAGCTCCTTTGAAATAAACTTTCAACAATGAAGACAAGCTCTCTTGCCATCTTGCAAGATGCTGTCTCTGTCCAATAGGTTTTTTGAGTGCAACAGTTTTGATTTTTTTTCCTTCTTTTACCCGTTAGTTAAAAATTATTTCAGTTACTTACACTTTAATTGTCACATGTATTGGCTCACCCTACAAATCAATGAACTCAGTCCACAAAGCAAGATCAGGGTTCAGTTCCTTCACACCACACACCCTCATCCGTGTCCTTGTGGACCCTGTGTTGTGCATTGATTTGGTGGTGTGAGCCAGTATTTTGGACAAAGTGTATATAAAGGCAGACGTGTGGGGCTTGATATTATATTCCTTACAATTCAGTTTATTTATATGGTGCCAACAAAATGAATGCCAAGGCACTTCACACTGTAGGTTTAGGACCCTACAAAATATAACTAAGAAAACCCAACACTTGAGCATATGTTGTCTGCCATGATATGGATATGACATAATATCATTATTGTTTGTACAACCATCTGAGAAAATAATGGATTACATGGTTTAGTAAAAACAAGTGCTTCCTCAATGAAAATATGTTTTCAGTTCTTTTCAGTTTTTGATTTTGGAAATGTGTATTTCAGCAGGGAAAAATCAGAACTGAAATAAAGTGGTGTCAAGCACATGAATTATATTTTGTGTGTGTGTGTCTATCTATCCATCCATCCATGCATCCATCTAGCCATCCAACTTTTTTGGAACCCTCCAGTCTCTTACAGTATGTTACTGTTAACTGAAATTACGGTCAATTACGACCTGTTAAACAGTAAATGACCGCCTGTTGGGACACGGTATCCTCTAGCAGAGATGAATATTTTTGGTACTGATGATGCGTGATAACGGTAAGTTACTGGTTAATATATTGCAGTATACCAATTTCTTAATCACAGTATGATGTTACTTTGTTGACGTAATTTACGATATAACGACATAACGGTATCTTACTGGCGTCATTGTCACCAGTGAGATACCGTAAAAAAGGCTACGGTGCGTTACCATAATTTGTCCAAGAGTATTATACCATACCAGCAAAAACGGTATCATCCTGCAGAACAGTAAGCTACCGTAACACGGCGTCACAGTATGACGCTGGCAACAGTGTTACCGTAAAGTGGCGATGAAAAGTCTAACAGTGTAGCCTTTTCTTCAAGTTCCAGTGCACAGCTGGGATTACCTCTTGCCGGAATAACATACGAATACATCTCTAGATGACATACATGGGTTTAATAGTGCTATATCTCATATATATGCAGTAATGAGATGAAACACATATTACTTCTACAGTCTAATTATTCATGTCAATTGATTGTTTTAAAACAAATGTAAGCAGTACCACAGCCTGGCATACAACCAGGCTAACACACAAAATTATGACTCATTCAATAAATGCATTAGTAAAGACATAAGCGATCTATCAATATACTCTGCACCAAAACTCAACAGTTGATCAGTTCAACTGTTGCTTTTGGTGGTTTCATGTGTCTCAAATATGCCTTCAGAGAATAGTCATGCAATATAAATACATAGTACATGTACTATAAGTACAAATGTATAAATAAAAACCCCTCAACAGGGATTTCAACAGGGACCTACTGTCTATTAAACGTGAACTCTAACTGTACAAGACATTTCAAGGCTCCGCTGTATTTGTAGCAAATGCGTCAAGTCCACAGATGCTTGAATATACTCAACAGATGCAAAACTCCTAGAAAAGACAAAACATGTTCATGTATTCAAAGAGTAGTCATTTTACTTCTCTGTGCAACAAGCAATCTGTCCATATTTGCTATCTAGAATGCCCAATGGGCAAAACTATATAAATGACTGACTGAATTCAAGTTGAAGAAGCGAGTGCCTATTTAAAATCAGTATTTAGTTATTATCTTAGATTCTTTTTGCCTTGCTAGATGTTTGCTTAATCCTTAGCCTACAGTCACATGAATCCTCTCAGAGTTTTCAAGGACTGTAAACACAGATTGTGCCCTAGCTGGGTAAGTGATATGCTAAATATTAAGGTTGAAAGTTAGCTTTTTAATGATAACACTGGGTTTTTACATCTCTGTCCACCTGGGCAATTGCTTAAACACACAAGACCTTAAAGGCAAATAGCTGCTTTATCAGTTTTAGTTGACTTTTGGTATTTTTAAAAGGCCAGTACATACAGACCACCTGGATGACCTGACTGGCGTGTAACTGACAAGCATGTCAGAATTATATTAAGGTGCCAGACTGCTTAGGGCTTTGTAAACAAGAAGACGGTTTCTGCAATTAATTCTAAAGTTCACTGGAAGTCAGTTTGCAGGATATAAACGTATTTTACTGTGCATTTTACAGTTTTGTTACAGTTTTGTTCTGTTCTTCTAGAATATCATTAAAGTTACGTAAATAGACTGTGATTTCACATTTCAAATGTAAATTAACATTAAATCACTGTAATGCAATAAAACGTAATTTTCATGATTATTAAATGTATCTGTCTGTACATATGCATATGTAGATTGTTAAAATACATTCACAAATGTATCATGATTTCACAAATATCTGTCCGTTATTTGAAAGATTGAACTGTTGAATTCAAATGTAATGCTATGGATTTGATTTGATTTGATTTGATATACCTTTATTAGTCCCACAAGAGGAAATTTCATAAGGCTGCCGACCTATTGCACGCAATGGCGGCGCCATCTTACCCTCCGACCATATATACATTACACAAAACATCACATGGGGAAGACAGGTCAGAGAGGTATAACAATGGAAAAATGAGGAATAAGGAATCCCATATATAATTAGCACAACAAACTCAATTTTCATTACTGAAAATAGCTGTATTTTCATGAGACAGTTATTTTCTGTTATTTTACGGTAGTATTTTGGCGCCCCAGCTGCCGGAATCTTACTGTTTTTTTAGAATGTTTTTTTTTCTATTTATATATAATTTCATTGTTTAATCACATTAACATGTTCCTAATTTAATGTTTAAAATCACTTGAAAAGGCAAGATCCCATGTAAAATTAGTGCAACAAACTGTATTGTCATTACTGGAAATAACCGTATTTTTATGAGGAAGTTATTTTCTGTTATTTTACAGTAGTATTTTGGCGCCCCAGCTGCCAGAATCTTACCATTTTTTTAAGATGGAGAGCAGATTGGTATCTTTAAGGTTTGGAATTTCAATCTTAATTATGAAACTAAAAAAAGAAGAAATACAAGAACTTGACTGATGATACACATCTAGGGATGGGGCAGTCAAGACCTTTGTGATGTCCCACAAAAATCACAAAAAAACCCCAACAAAATAAAACAGTTAATCATTCTCTGATGAGGAATGTTTGGTGGGCTCTGTCGTGTTAATATGCTCTAAGAAAAAAAATTATCATTTGAGAATGTGACCCACTATCTAACAAGATGTTTTGAGAATATTATTATGAAATATTATTGGGAATTTGGATCTTCAGTTAAAAACAAAGTGGAATAATGACTTTTTCTCCTTGGCTCTGGATGAGAGCTATAATGGCTGCCACACAGTCCAGCTACTCATTTTTTTACATGTACAAAAGAGTTTAAGATTATAGAGGAGCTGGCAATAATGTGTTTAATGAAAGGGACTACATTAAGGTGCGTTTACAGAGCTACCTGAGTATGGAACTTGAGAGCAGAAATTTCACTGTTTTGTGAGAGGAAAGGCAAGGATATTCCAAAGGTAGTGATGTGCAGATCGATCCTGAAATATCGATTCCTCCGATACCAGTCATTTATGTTCTAGAATCGATTCTCACATTAAAATATAGATATTTTTAGTAATTTAGGGTTAATTTGTAGTTTATCATTAACAGCAACACAGTGGAAAGAAACTATAACATTCGGATTGTCTACATTCAAAGGAACTACTTCCTCTTCCGCCTTTCATAGTCATGTGCAAAATATGGCTGTATAAATGGCTCGCAGCCCCTTGGCGCGCGCACTCACAACAATGGGTGAGCCTAATTGTGCGGACATATTTTACCTCCACAAACAGCTGAGACATGGTTTGCAATACATGTAGCAAAAAAGTGCTCCAAGAGTGAGGTGTTGTGGCTATACTTTCCCAACCTTGAGACCTCAGAATTAGGGAGACAATCAAAAGGGCACATTTTACAGGGTTTATTTATCGGATAAAATACGTTAAATGTCACCGAAACAGCGGGGGTGTCCAAATTCAGAGGCTGCTTCCACCTGAGGACCCGCCCTTCGCGGTCTAAAGAAAGCCGGTAGTACTACTAGTAAAGTAGTACGTCATGAGTTCCCTCGGTGGAGTGAAACTCAGCCGTCTGCTCCTTGCTATCTAAAATATAACCGGGCGCTGGCGTAAACTCTCGACCGTCTCACACTTTCTTTAATTAGTTTTCTGTTTGAACCCACCCGAGGGATTAATAAAGTTAAATTTAATTTAATCTAATCTAATAACTTTAATCTCAGCCAAACCAATTTACTCACGAACAAACAAAACACTGAAAAAGCCAAACAATAACATTTTTAAGTTATCAAAGTGACTTATATATCATGTTTAACCCGAGTAGTGAAAGCCTGCGGGGGTTTGAAGACGATGTGTCGATCGGCTCAGATAATTGAAGTTTACACAGCTACATTCTCACCTGAAAACATGTTAAAAGTTGGGGGTTTTTTGGACCCAGAAAGAGAAATAAGAGTAATATTAAAACTAAGTAGCTGCCGCCATTGTTGGAAACTGGAATTGGCTCGGCCGCGCTATGAATTCTGCAATATGGTTTTTCAATTTTGTTGTCCAGGTGGAAATTCGGGAGAATGGTGGCTCCGGGATTCTCCCAGAAAAATCGGGAGGGTTGGCATGTTTGGTTGTGGCAACATCACTAACTTTGTCAAACACCTCAGAGTAAATCATATCACAGAATATGAGGCGCGTATGTTGAGATGAACTGAAGAGGAGGAGAGGGACAGGTGAAATGACACACTGATGTTGGTAGCATTATGTAAATGCTTCATGTTAAAACTGATGCCACCAATTGATTTTTAACTTTAAACACAAGTATGTTGTTTTGAATTTAATTAACAACATAATATTTCAATACAACAAAATGCAGTAAATTAAATCCAACGTAAAAAGTTCATTTAAAATGAAGAGCACTTTAATTTAAAGAGGATTGTCCTAATAGGCTCTCCGTACTTCTGAGTTTGCACATGTGCAGTGTGGAAGTTTGATCATCCGCCATTTTCAACTGAGACTTGCATATGCTTAGCATCCTGGATAGAATCCATCGCCATCTGAGGATTATTTGGTAAGTACAACAATTTAAGGATGACAAATTTGATTAATGTATACTAACTGATACACATCTGACACTTTCGGGAATACTTTTGCATTTTCTTTAAACAAATGATGCCTGGCAAATTTTTTAACACTCTAGCTTGTATACCTCTCTCACATGTTAGAAGTATGAAAACATTTAACAAATATTGTTGAACCTGCTTCGGTGTAATTTTCCAAAATCTTTTGCGATTCTTGTTAAGATGAGACTTGCCTACTAAGACCGACAGTTTTAAAATTACTCCCAACATCTACCGCACCTGCTCCCTGACATCAGTAATGACCACTGGGAGCGCCAGCGATCCTGTAGTTTGAAGAATGAAATGAATGTATAGTGTATTTTAGAAATGTGCATCAATTAAGTTGCTACATTGTTTGAAAGAATTCGACTCCATGTTGATTTCTGGTTTAGTGTCAGAAATCTTCACTGAAGAAGCTTCACTTTTCTTTCCAAGCTCCTTAGACTACGATGACCTGGATGACTGTGAACCTTCACAGACTTATTGTTATCCACAAAATGTCATGATAGGATTTTAAGTCCATATTGCCCAGTTCTAATCTTCTATTTAATTTTAATATTTTTAGGGGCACAATTATTAAATATATTGTTGAACAATCTACAATTGATTAAAGCAAAAATGAAAGCTTTCACGTAATGTCAAAATTGAAAAGCTTCGATTTTTGGGTTCATATATTTGTTAATCTGACACAGAGGAGTCAGTGCCTTACCAATCATGAACCTCACTGCACATCACTGATGTGAGTTATGAAACATTGCTTAATCACATATCTGCTATGTGTTAATATTTTTGACTTTGTTTTGTAAAGAGGTTGAAAGGAACCAAAATAGGAAACTTCTCTCATATTGAGTTCTTATCTCCACCAGAATCCCAGCGTTGATGTTCGACGGGAATGCATTCTGAAAGCTGTCTGTGTCTACTTAAATGAAAAGCCAGATGACCTGTTCAAGGAATTCTTGGTAAGTTAAAAAAGGAAAACGATCAGTTATTTTCCTTTTTTAAATTTGGGATTGGAAATGGAAGGTGGACTTACTTGTCCATATGTATATGTACGCAATTAACTTATCTTTTTTAAATTTTTATTTAAAGGATGTGGATCTTGGTGCAAGCAGAGAAACGGAGCAGCTGACATAGAAGGATGCACTGTGCTGCAAGCTCTTAGTGATGTGGCAAAGGGTTGTGCCCTCCTGCTTGGACTAATCTATAGTCTAAATCTGAGCTACCCAAAGCACCTGAAATACACATTTGAATTTCTTCAGAAGGTGCTGATGGAGTTGGATGGGAACAACCTATCCATGAAGGTGCAGGTTCTGAAAAACAAACTGCTTGAGTGAAACAGCCTGCAGTGAACTATAGAGGACACTGAACTTTAAGGTTCTCGAACCCTTCTCCTTGCACTTCATAAACTGTTCAGTTTGAATTGCCACAAGAACTTCTGCAAGGCCTTTCACTTTTCTGCGTTCTTTGTTTTTGAACCTTTACCAACATCCAACTACACTGAAAAAGACTGCTCCTAACTTTGGACTTCAGTTTAAGTTTTGAAGCAAAGGTTATTTTTCTAAATATGGACAAAAATGACACAAAAGTAATTTCTACCTGCTGTTTGCAGGGCTGTATTGCAGGCTTTTCATTGTAGCCCAATCAAGTTTAAATTCCATCCATCCATCCATCTTCATCCGCTTTGTCCGGGGCCGGGTCGCGGGGGCAGCAGCCTAAGCAAAGAGGCCCAGACCTCCCTCTCCCCAGCCACCTCCTCCAGCTTGTCCGGGGGAATACCAAGGCGTTCCCAGGCCAGCCGAGAGATATAATCTCTCCAGCGTGTCCTGGGTCTGCCCCGGGGCCTCCTCCCGGTGGGACATGCCTGGAACACCTCACCCAGGAGGCGCCCAGGGGGCATCCTTGTCAGATGCCCGAACCACCTCAACTGGCTCCTTTCGATGTGGAGCAGCAGCTGCTCTACTCTGAGCCCCTCCTGGATGGCCGAACTTCTCACCCTATCTCTAAGGGAGAGGCCAGCCACCCTTCGGAGGAAGCTCATTTCTGCCGCTTGTATCCGCGATCTCGTTCTTTCGGTCACTACCCACAGCTCGTGGCCATAGGTGAGGGTAGGGACGTAGATCGACCGGTAAATTGAGAGCTTCGCTTTTACACTCAGCTCCCTCTTCACCACGACGGACCGGTGCAGCGTCCGCATTACTGCAGCTGCAGCCCCAATCCGTCTGTCGATCTCTGGCTCCCGTCTCCCATCACTCGCGAACAAGACCCCGAGATACTTGAACTCCTCCACTTGGGGCAGGAACTCATCCTCGACCCGGAGTGGGCACTCCACCCTTTTCCAGCTGAGAACCATGGCCTCAGATTTGGAGGTGCTGATCCTCATTCCCGCTGCTTCACACTCGGCTGCGAACCGTTCCAGTGCGAGCTGGAGGCCTTCACTCGATGAAGCCAACAGAACCACATCATCTGCAAAAATGCGGGAGGATGGGCCCATGTCTCCTCTTCAGGCTGTGCCTGGCCGGACCCCATGGACTAAGGCCCGGCCACCAGACGCTCGCCCTCGGGCACCCTCCCCAGGCCTGGCTCCAGGGCGGGGCCCCGGTAACCCTATCCCGGGCAGGGTAAACTGTTCCCTCGGTGTCCTTTTCATAAGGGTCTTATGAATCGCTCTTTGTCTGGTCCCTCAAGTTTAAATTAAGTCATGTTAATGTTAAAAATGTTGGAATCACAACACTTTCCAGTTTTAATCATTTCAGTTTAACATGACATTCTGTATCTTGTCTTCCTGCACCTAAAATGCACTTGAATATATGTAAAGATTGTTTGGGGAAAAAGATCTAGAAGCATTTGAATTGCTCAAAGTGTGCTTCAACAAGTTTTACACAAAGTGTTATTAAAATTAGGTTAACTGAATAAACTTGTGTTCGATTTATTTAATTTACAAACTTAAATAGAGTAAGTTGCAATTCTGTTAAAGTGATTTAATCCTATAGTTTCAGTAGCGCGTGTTTTGGGTGAGTAGATTTATCAGATTTACTTAAAATTTGTTGTTCAAATTAAATATATCATACATTTTATATTTCACTAACCCAGTTGTGTGGAACCGGTTGACATAACTGGGTGGAGTAAATACAACATGTTATTTCTCAAAGTAAGTACAGCTTGTTTTGGTTGAGTAGGTTTTATTTAGTCTTCTCAATTTAAATCAACAAGGTTAGTTATATAAACATTATGATATTCAGCTAATACAACATGATTCTTTTGATTTGCATTTAATTATCCAAATCTTATCAGATGTACTTAAAATTTCTTGTTCAAATTAAATGTATCATACATTTTATATTTCACTAACCCAGTTGTGTGGAACCGGTTGACATAACTGGGTGAAGTAAATACAACATTTTATTTCTTAGAGTGCGAGACACACGTCTCTCACAGAGTCCTTTAGTGCTACAGGCAGGCAACGTGTTCAAATAGCACAACTTCAGTTTTTTTAAATTTCCATATGATGAACTCTGCATTATTAAGTGATAAGAACAAGTAATCTGATGTCCTGTAATCATTATGACGCTATAATTTGAAATACAATAAATAAAATACCTTTTTTTGTATAAAGTATCGGTATCGGATCAGTATCGTCGATACCACCCTGAAAAGTACTTAGTATCGGATCGGAAACGAAATCAGTGGTATCGCACATCACTATCCAAAGGTCTCAGATGCAGACTGGAAGACCAATCGTGCACTGACAGTTGATGTGACTGAGATGTGACTGAGTGAACTAATGCTATAACTGATGCCAAACTGCAAGGCCTGGTTCCATGAGAAGGTTGCACTTTCTTTTATTAAGAAAAGCAAATCAGCCATAATAAAGGCTCACTTTTTGTTTAAATCTCAGTTTATCTCTCCTGTGTCTGTAAATGAGTGTGCTCCATAAAAACACCGGCTACTCTGCCGTGACAGTTAGTGTTGTATCATTTAAAAAGAAAACCTGCCTTGTTTGGGTTTTTACAAAATCATTTACCACATCACAAATAATTTGAGGATAGATAAACTGTAGACATGATTTACTGAGGACCATAAGTACAACTAAGTTTGAGTTAGCTTGTTCAAGAATGCACAATCACTTAGAGACACTTAAATAAACACATAAATAAATAGGAATTGTTGCAACATACCGAAGGCCGTTATACTTGTAGAATTTATAGAAAAACAATTCCTACAAACAGACTTTAGTGCAGTGTGTTAGAGCAACAACCTTTCCAAATAAGCAGTTTCTTTATCACTTAATGGATTGATTTTGGGGCAGTAAGCAGCAACATTTTAATTGTCCTATTTGAATTCCTCTTATTACTTTGGACTTTTTTTTCTTCTTACAGTTTTCACACTGAGGCACAACAAAAGCACAATGCCAGTAGTCTAATTAGTCTTTACTTCACTTCTTTTTCAACTGTTGTTTTTGACATTTTGAAATAGTTTAGGGACCATGTTGGCTAGTGCGGCGAGAATGAAATGGCTTGCCATATCTACAGGGGCCCTCTATTCAATCACATGAGACAGGAATACATTATGGCTGATGACGTGGAGAGGGTCAGATTACCTTGATTAAATTTCGATTTTAGCTGTTGCTACCTGGAGCTACTGGGATTTTTTTTTCTCTTTTCCCTCAGCACAGAGGGAATGAAACCAGGTATTATTACTGAAGGCTTCTGAAGCCAAACGTTCAGGTAGAACGCTTTAATGTGGTGTCAGGAACCTTGGGGAATAAACATGGAAGTTATCAAGAATGACATATGTATCATGTCCATACTGTATCAGTCAGAAGCTAGGTTATCAGCTATCACCTCTGGTGCTGTTGACAACATGTTGCTGGTGAAAACTCTACTACTGTTGACCAAAAAAAAAAAAAAAATAGGGAAGAGGAGGAGGAAAGACATGTTTAGAGACAAGGCAGCATTGGATGATAGTTAGTAGGGTGGTTTTGGAAATCAAAAAGTGGTTTGTAGCAAAGTTAGAGAGGCGAGGCTGCAATTGTTTGAACATGTGCAGAGTGTGGGTATATTGGACAAAGGTTGTTCTCTATGCTGGTGCCATACAGGTGGAAAAGAGAAAGACCAAAGAGAATTCACTGCAGAGACAAGGTTCAAATATTGTTCATGTTTAAAACCTGTACAGTATTAATGTCACAATCTACCCCTGATATTGCATAAATAATCTACATGAAAATGTATAATAAAATAATTGCCATATCAGTTTGATATAATACAATACAGAAAGCAAATTACACTTGATTCCATAATTCATTGCATTATTACACAGTTAAATTGCTCGGGAAGTAATTTTCAGTATCGATTAATCAGAAGAACTGGTGATGCATAACATTGGTGCAGATGTCAGTCTTATCCTCAAAATTTTTCTTTTTTATTGCTCAGGGCTTTTAGAACCACACTCCCCAGTCGTTGAATAGCTAGGGCACCTTGTAGCGCTGGTGGGTCATGCTTTTAGCACATTGTAGTGGTTTATTTGAGTCACACGTTCTGTGCATGAGAGTTGTTGTTCTTGTTAACGTACAATTACACAATAAATATGCTTCACTTGATGCTCAGATTTTTTTTAATATTATTGCTGATTATTTCTATATGATGTTTCTGGACTTTTGTTATAAGTGTGCTTATTAAGTGAAGTGGCACTGCACTTCTCCCTCCCAGGATGGAGAAGTGTAGATGTCAGTGCAGCAGTGTTGAAAGGGGTGCTGGTGTTGGAAAAACAGGAGAGAAAAAGGTCACAATAATAACAGACAGCAACTACTGCACACAGGCACTCAAAGAAGATCTCACCATTTGTGAGCCACTATTTGGCTTTTAGCTCCTTCAAATCAATTTTCCTTCCAAAGATTTGTGAAAGAAAATTGCTGAGATGTGACTAAGCATGAAGCTGAAAGTTCTACAAGTCCTACAACAGAGAGCCAATGTCAAGGAAGGGGCCACTGGGACAGAAATGACAAAGTGGATTGTTTTGTACAACAAAGAAAGACAGTCTTTTTCAGGATTGAGAAGTAAGATGAGATACCCAAAGGAAGTCGGTGATACCTCCAAGAAGAATGGAAGGCATATGGTCTATACAATAGAGAATAAGGAGGATAGTGAGTTTATGACTTCACAATAAAAAGCACTATTCCTTGGGTATGTATAGATGTGGCTGAACTCATAGGATCAAGGGGAAAAAATGGGAAAAGTACCTCCTAGTGCTTATGGCTTCCATGTTGGGCTTTGTAGTCACCAAGCCGGTCAGGAGAGCTAATGGCAGGAGAGATTTGAAAGAGGAGTGAAAGAAGCCATCTATGTCCACCACAATCTTTGAACAGAGGCGATGGCTTACAAAATCAACTGCCTGCCATTTATAATCTAGTTTTGAGATCCCTTCCCATTTGACCTCAATGAATCACATGATAGGGTGGGGCTAGGTTTCACAGTGTTTTCGAAACCTTGGCTGATTGTGACCCACACCCATTTTCACACCTTGGCTCCTTGGCTTCAAAGTTTGTCCATATGATAAATTTTAAGAACTGTTGGTTTTGCCACAACACTGGAATGACTGCAAGTGTCAGTAATTTCGATTGCGGTACTTCAGTCCTCATGTTTTTAAATCCAATTTTGGGTCTGTTTATGTGACATTATGTTTTTTTCATATTGTGAAACATGCTGCAAATCAAACTGAAATAGACTGAGTGTTATTTAAAGGCCGCATGAAAATCCTCTGCAGGTTAGTGCAGGATGAACAGGGTAGCTTGCTGTACCGAGATGGATTAAAAGCGTGTGTGACTGGTGCACAGTGGCTGTGGTGTTCGTGGTCAGAGTTAGGTTAGATCAGGTGTAGCAGATATTCATATGACTTTTAGCTGACGATGCTTAGATTCATTGACTAAATTCTACCTTCATACCACCTTTATACCATCGAGAAAAGAGACAGCATTGACAGTGTACTGTCACTGTAAAAGATGGAAATCAGCCAGGTGAACTCAAGAAATCTCTGTTGAAATCTTGTTGAATTCAGTTGTGTAAATCCACAAACAGAAAGGTGGGTCATTGCTTTCTGACCTCTGACTTCTCAACTTGGACCCCTTTTAACTTCTTAATGACTTCCTGGTAATGTGCATTTGGTGTGCTGCGTTCACAGAATCCTTTTTCTCTTATGTAAGCTGAACAACAGCACTGTTTTTCATTTGTAGATGCTAGCTGTTTCACATAAGAAGATGCTTTCAGTCCTACTATTGGGGTTTGAAAAAATTATTTGCTGTTAGAAAATTGCATGACAATGAATTGAATATTACATTGTATTATGTTTACAGTCTAGCATCTTGGTTGTCCATTACATATCAATTTCTCAATTAGTTACTATATTTTAGTTTTCTAGTTTATTTATCATAGTTTTTTATAGTATAGTTAATTATTATACTTGATCTACCTGAAGCCAGTAAGTCATATTCTTGTTTGCACTACTTGACATTTGTCTCAGTAACAGACTTGAAGGTGCCCAATGCTAGCACCAGTTCTAGTCATCAAACAAAGTGGAGCTAACGAGTAGGTTGCTTAAAGATTATTGACAACGTCATATTATATTTGCATATACTGCACTGTCACTGACATGAACGGCTAGTCAAACTCTCAGTCTAACATATCAATAAAACTGTTGTGAAGAAAAGAGTCACAGCAATTGCTAATCAGATTAGCACAGAAACCAGGAGAGAAGACTTTCTGATTTTCATTTTAAGGTCAGCAATTTCCCCATAGTGGATCCAAAGTTAAAAAATCACAGTAAACCGTGCAATGTAGGGCCGCATCTAAGAACTGCTACCACTTTAATTAACTGGCAGTCAAGGACATGTCCATTATTCAGTTTGTCACTGTTGTGCTTGCGTGCAAATCAGCCAACAGTGTGCAGCAATCAAACTCGCCCAAACAGTATGCATTCTTTGGTAATACTATTTACAGTTAGAGTCACAACTTTGTCTTCTATTCTTACATGTAAATATCCTATTTTCACTAAATCCATATATATCTTTAGATTTAGATTTTTTAATAATTTATACTGTACAATCCAATGGCAAGGAGAGTGGAAATCTGGTTCTGATGTGCACTAACTGGTGTATGTTCTGAATGACAATAAAGTGGCTAGTGTATTCTAATCTAAAAATATAAATTGACCTTTCCAGATGTAAAACTGGAAATTATTAGATTCCCCAGGGGAATAGCCCAATTATATAAGAGCTGATTCTCCAACAAAGAGACTAAATTGAAAATGCTGGGATACAAAGTCAAATCAAACAGCCCAAAGTTTCTGAAGCATCATTACTTTGCTGGAGATGGTTTGAACACAGTAAAAACCAGAACATACCAAATAGATAATGAATAAATAGGTGCTGTTAGAGTATATTCCCATTTATTAGACCAAGACAATAATCTGTTGATGACTGACTTCTGCCCTCTTTTCCCTGAGTAGGAATAGTTGTAGGAATTGTTATGAGAGTCCCGGAAAATAGGTTGCTGCTCTGAATCTTTGTTTTGAATCTCTGAATGCTCTGAATCTGTTTTTCCATGGAACAAAAACTTTTTTGTTTTGTTTTTTCATGTCATTTTAAGTTTTTTTTTAGATGGAAAAGCAGTGTGCACTGTTAGCCTTTGCAGTAATTTCCATAGCTTAGTATTGCAAAATCAACAGTAAATGTTGTGGCTTCAGTGCCACAAAATTTAGAACGGAAATTTATATTGTTCAGCTTGCATGTTAAAAACCACAAACATGTAGCTAACTATAGGCTTTCTTGTGGAACTGAGAACTGCCCTGCCACTTTCAGAACATTTTCTGCCTTCATTCACATATGCCAAGGAATCACAGAACAAGAAGGGTGACCACCGAGGAGGAGTTTTATAAGTTCACTGGTGACCTCAGCTGTCAAGTTCCTGGATGTGGGTATGCTCTACAAAACTTCACAGCTCTTTGTGCCCCTATCAGATTTCATATCAAAGATGGGGGGGGGGGGGGGGGGGGGGGGGTCCATTTGAAGGTTGCTCTAAATACTTCAGTGTCCGAACATCATTTTCCAGCCATATTTCTCAAAAACATAAGTAGACAGTTCAGCAGTCAAGGCAACAAGAAATTGGGGGATTTGCCATAATACAAGGACAGGACACAGTTAATCTATTAGAAGAGAGTTGACTTTGTGTCATTTAAAAATGCAGGCTAAAATGCTCTTGCCAGCCAGCACTATACAGAGCATCATAGAGGAATTTCAGGATCTTTGCAGCTGTGCAATGCACGAAGCAAAAGTAGACACTGAATCTAACACCATTAACCTTTCATTGGTAATGGTAGGACTAAGGGTGGAAATTATGACAAACTGTAAAATATACTGTATTTTACTATGTATTTTTCAACTTTTCAATGCAAGACCTTGAGTTTGTAGTTCTTTTGCAGTCCTGGGATTGATTTTCAGCTTCAGACAAGGTCCCCAAAACTGCCTTTCTGTTAGTACTCAATCCTAATCGCAGTGTTCATCTTTTAGTGAGGACATATTTGTTGAAATAGCCATATGAAGTTGCTTTTCCATTGATCTCTCTCTCTCTCTCTCTCTCTCTCTCTTTTTTTAGATGGCAGACCAAAGAATTTGAATGACGCCATTACTCTGGAGCTTGTGAAAGATTTCCACTCCAACTGTCGCATGCAATCACAAGAGGAGACAGAGGTCATCCAGAGGAAAGGAGAAGTATGGTTAGAATTGTTGTGGAGGCCATGCAAGTTAACTGCAGAAACCCTAAACGTGCGTCCAGTGAAGAGGTTGCTAAGATCATTGTAAACAGATACCCTCAAACATTTGCAGATTTTACTGAAAAGGGAGAAAGACTGGGTTGTGGACATTATTCACTACTAAGAAGCATCAAATCTAGAGTTGAACATGTTAATCAAGATAATACAACACATAGACTTCGTCAAACAAAGAGAACCAGGAATGAGGAAGACTGTAATCCCAGCAGTAATGCAACCTCACCTAAAAAAGTTAGATGCCTTGTTGATAGCTATGGTTGTATAAATTGGCAGCCAGTTGAACTTCCTTAGGGGGAAACACAAGCTTCTTTGGAGGAAAAGAAACACATCCTGTTAACAATATTTAATTTAGAAGGACCTGGAGCTGTGGAGAGACCTGATGTGGATGACTTCATGTGCCTCACATATATTTCTCAGCGGCAGCTTATCAACAGTTGTCCCTCACTTTCAGTAGCTGAAATTCAGGAGCAGTGGCCATTCTTGTTTACTTGGAAAGGTCTTTCGAACCACTTTTACAAACTCACAGGCATCGATATCAGTGAGCGCTTAGGTCAGGCCCTCATAACCAAAGGCAGAAGGATTATTAACTATTTCTCTAGCCAGAAGCTCAAATGGAACCTTGGTATAAGGACACTCATCCAGTAGATAGAAAGTGAGGGAGTTTTGACCAACAACAAGGTTGGCACAGCAGCCATACTTCTCATGATGAAGTATTACAAGGAAGACGAAGACTCCCTCTTTGTCTTAGCAGATGTAAGCTTTTTTCATACAGCTCTATGTTTAATGCTGTTGCTTGCTGTCCTGTTTTGTTTTTTGTATTTTTTGTTACATAAAATGTCTTGGTCCTCTTTCTGGCAGGAAACATCTACCAGGATGTCCCTTGAAGCAGAGATCAACCTGCCAAGCACCCCAAGGCTGATTATGCTTGGTAAGAAGTCATTCGTGAAATAGAGCTGATTAGACCATATTAAAATTTCTGTTTGGCACAGGAGCTTTTTGTGGACACGGGTATCCAGTCTCTGTTTTGTTAGCTCAAATTTCTGTAATTTCCTTTATAAACCAAGGTTGTTGGACATGTGTCTCAGTGAATCCAGCAAAGTAAAAATATCAAATTTCACATTACATATTACTGATCAAAATGGTAGTCTAGCAACACCAACAGCAAAAATACTGAAGTCAATACTGTAAAGTTTAACAGCAGCACAAACTATAAACTCCAAAATAACCATACAGTTGATTCATCTCCGGTAATTTAATTGGGCTGATTCTTTGTTAGGTGTGTTTAATGTGCACAATAATTCCCAATTATGTACAATTATAATATGTTAAAACGGACTTATTTACATAAGGCCATTAATATGTCTTGATGCATTCTCAATCATCCAGGAAAATAAATCTCCAAAAGTTGATTCTGTTCATCTGGACGTAGCGTTTTCTGGGAGAAACGTTTCGTCACTCATCCAAGTGACTTCTTCAGTCTCAGCTGACTGCAGGTTTCCCCAATCTTATAAACAGTACATTTGCATAATGAATGAAACCAGCCCACTGAAGGAACAATGGGCTGTGAGGTCAGTTCCTTAATCATAATTATGCAAATTCTCATGACCATTGATCAACAACCACTGACCAAAACCCACTGATCAAAGACCACTGATCAATGGCCATGAGTACCATTCACAGAAAGTTGGGGAATGGCTGCAATCACAGCATTGTAAGATGGCGAAAGATGTACCCTTAGGCCCCCTCCTCGATTCAGAGATGGTCTTTCCCTTTTCACGTAAATGGCCTCCTTGACTCCACGCTCAAACCAGTGTTCTTCCCTGTCCAGGATGTGTACTTTCTCATCCTTGAAAGAGTGTCCACTAGCCTGTAGGTGTAAATAGACTGCAGAGTCCTGGCCTGACGAGGTAGCTCTTCTGGTTGTTTGGTTTCCCCGATGTATAAATCCTGGCAATCCTCCTGGCACTTAACAGTGTACACTATGTTACTCTGTTTGTGTCGGGGGACCCGATCCTTGGGGTGGACCAATTTTTGGCGCAGCGTGTTTTGGGGTTTAAAAGCCACAGAGACCCAGTGTTTAGAAAAAATCTGTCTCAACTGTTCCGATACTCCTGAAACATTGGAACTAATTCAGAGGTATGTTTGAACAGTTAGCTAATAGTGATAGATGATGAATAAATTATCCCTAAGTAACTCATTATTTCAAATCACAACTCAATGTTACTGTATGTTACTATTTATTATGGCATGTTTTAAGGTTTTCTTTAAGGATAAACCCTGAAGAGGGAACAAAATGTACCTCCAAGGTTGGGACAAGCAGAAAGACTGGGACCACTGTCAGTGTTGGGGAGTAACGGAATACATGTACCGCCATTACGTATTTAAAATACAAAATATGAGTAACTGTATTCCGTTACAGTTACCGTTTAAAAAGGTGGTATTCAGAATACAGTTACTTTGTTGAAATAAATGGATTACACTGCGGTACTTTCCTGTTTCGTTTTGTCGCGGGTCAGGACTGTGTTGCAGGGAGAATGGACGTTATGGGTCTGTGAGCGCGAGGAGGGAGAAAAGGGGGAGTGGAAAGGTACAAGTTGTCATTGAGCAAAAACAGGAGCTGGAAGCATGTAAATATAATAATAACCACTTCAGCCAAGAAGAGTGCCTGACGAGCCCAGTTGTAAGTAAGCTATTAGGACTCGACTGTACACCGTGTTCGTGTTTTCCTCCGAAAACAATAGTTCCGTTGGAGCAGTCTTTCAACGCCTCTCTCTGTCTCTCGCAAGAAAAGTTGACCCACACAACAAGCCGACAGGGACCCCGCCGTATTAGCCAGAGGTCCCTTTACTACAGTTCGGAGTCGCGGACCTTCAGTAATAGTAATAATAATATATTAAGTAATCCAAAGTATTCAGAATATGTTACTGTCATTGAGTAACGTAACGGAATACGTTACAGAATACATTTTGGGGCATGTATTCTGTTTTCTGTAATGGAATACATTTTAAAAGTAACCTTCCCAACACTGGCCACTGTGAAGCGAAAGGTTGTTCACATTAACCCTCATGTCACAACTTTCCTCCAGCGGCTTACTGGAGGAAAGTTAGCCTGTCCCGTTTGGCTCTTTTGGCATCAGAATTGTTGTCTAAAGGCAAAGAAAGATGCCCAACGGATTTACTTTACCAAATTGACCATCTCATTGATTTTTTTCCCTTCTTTTACCCGTTTGTTAAAAATTATTTCAGCTACTTACACTTTAATTGTCACATGTATTGGCTCACCCTACAAATCAATGAACTCAGTCCACAAAGCAAGATCAGGGTTCAGTGCAGGACAGTCAAGTTACTTCACACCACACACCCTCATCCGTGTCCTTGTGGACCCTGTTTTGTGCATTGATTTGGTGGTGTGAGCCAGTATTTTGGACAAAGTGTATATAAAGGCAGACGTGTGGGGCTTGATATTATATTCATTACAAATCAGTTAATTTGTATGGTGCCAACAAAATGAATGCCAAGACACTTCACATTGTAGGTTTAAGACCCTACAAAATATGAATAAGAAAACCCAACACCTTGAGCATATGTTGTCTGCCATGATATGGATATGACATAATATCGTTATTGTTTGTACAACCATCAGAGAAAATAATGGATTACATGGTTTAGTAAAAACAAGTGCTTCCTCGATGAAAATATGTTTTCAGTTCTTTTCAGTTTTTGATTTTGGAAATGTGTATTTCAGCAGGGAAAAATCAGAACTGAAATAAAGTGGTGTCAACCACATGAATTATATTTTGTGTGTGTCTATCTAGCTATCCATCCAATTTTTTTTGGAACCCTCGAGTATCTTACAGTATGTTACTGTTAACTGAAATTACGGTCAATTACGACCTGTTAAACAGTAAATGACCGCCTGTTGGGACACGGTGTCCTCTAGCAGAGATGAATATTTTTGGTACTGATGATGCGTGATAACGGTAAGTTACTGGTTAATATATTGCAGTTTATTATCTTGCAGCGGGCTTACAGTGACATACCGTGAATAAACAGTAGTATACCAATTTCTTAATCACAGTATGATGTTACTTTGTTGACGTAATTTACGACATAACGACATAACGGTATCTCACTGGCGTCACTGTCGCCAGTGAGATACCATAAAAAAGGCCACGGTACATTACCATAATTTGTCCAAGAGTATTATACCACACCAGCAAAACACGGTATCATCCTGCAGAACGGTAAGCTACCGTAACACGGCGTCACGGTATGACGCTGGCAACAGTGACGCCAGTATGTTACCACAAAGTGGCGATGAAAAGTCTAACAGTGTGGGTTGCAGGTAGACAACAGAGTGGACAGGTTGGCAGTAAAAGGTCTAACAGAGGGAGACAGAAAACCACACACTCTGTATTGTAAACTGGGTATAGGTGTCGATATCAAATAACATGAGAAGTCTTTTTGTTGTGGGTGAAAGCTCACACAGAACTGCCAAATGTCCAGGGGGTTTAAACCAGACATCTCCTTGCTGTGAGGCAGTAGTCCTAACCACTGTGCCACCGTGCAAATCATTCTTGACAGGCCATGATGTTTTGCCTCATTAGTGTATAATATCGAGCATCTCGTGCTTAATAGTGCAGTCCAGCGGTTCCCAAACTTTTTTCGCTAGGCCCCCTTTGTTTTACAAGAAAAATGTTCGTTAACGTCTCTGCTTTAAGATTTTTTTTCTCTTGTCACTGTAAGCGCATTGGGTATTCCAACACAATCTCACGGCAGCTATTGAAATAGTCATAACTTCTAATCAGTTAAATTTGTGTTCAGTCCTGAAAATCTCTACTTCTGATTCATGTTTGTGTAAACAGAATTGATGTTTTCCTTTTTTAAAAACAAGTCGTCACACCAGAGACTTGGTTAAGTTTAGGGATAACAGCTTGGTTAGGGGTCCTTTATACCTTGTATAACTCTGGTAAAACAATCTAGATGATATAAAATATGATGTGGAATGTTTTGGGTATCACTCGCAGATAGTTGTTACTGCAACACTTTTCTGTTGCCA
This sequence comes from Copadichromis virginalis, assembly GCF_057382275.1. Lineage (NCBI taxonomy): Eukaryota > Metazoa > Chordata > Actinopteri > Cichliformes > Cichlidae > Copadichromis > Copadichromis virginalis. The sequence continues at coordinate 15,522,245 of NC_140619.1, forward strand.
TTAATGCCTGTAATTGTGATCTCTTTATTGTGTTGACTGACACTCACCACAGGCACACATGGAACACACACTTTCTTAGCACTAGATACTTGCAGCAGACACAAAATATAGTAAAATCCATTGTATTTTACTGTCATAAAAACATGACAATTTATGTCCATGAAAGCACAAAAATAGAACTTGAATTTACATTTTGACACTTTGCTGGCAATTCTCTTGCACTTTTGAGAGTTGGACAAACTCCATGGAATAGGGTTAGCGGGGCCGTGTACTCATACAAAAAGGCACATTCAGGTTTCTGCTGTTTTTCTTCTCATGCCACAGGATAATACACCAAAACTCTGTGGCGATAATCTGATCTTGAGAGAAAAACTGAATTTTAAAAAACTCCCAGCCTGCTTTACCATCTTTGAACTTAAACTAAACTTGACTCTTAAACTAAAAACTACAGATCCTCCACACAAAATTCAACTTTGGAAAAGTTGGTGCTTACTTTCCTGCATAACTTTGAATCTATGATGAAATCAAAATAGGACTTCCAAATAATAATCAAAAAACAGTAGCTGTGCTGAAAGGGGTTAACCGATCGATAGGATGACTTTGACAAGTTAAGCTTTATTCTAGTATGGATTTACAGTAAGTCTCGAAAGTTTTTCATGGCACTTCATATCAAGGAAGGCAGTAAGCCTTTACAAACACATAATGGATATATCTTGGCTTTGAGTTACACTTGTAGAATCCTTCTGCCAAACAACAGAGCTGAAAGGTAGAATAAAAACCCTGTTTTGAAGTTTCCAAAAATCAATCTTTCCTTTCAACAGACATACATTATGAGGTTGGCACACTTCCATTGCAGCAGTATATCCCAGCTACACATTCGACACAGGCTCTGATGGAATAAAACCACTTGAGCAGGTTCCTCTCACTTCACTCTCAGCATTCAAGATCAATTTCTCAAATTCTTTCTTCTTCCCAGTTGGATTAATCATATCAGCAAGAAAACTACTACAACCATAAATGTTAAAACGTTAACAAGCTGTGCAGAACACAGGAGACTGATGTGTTATTCTCTTATTGTCTGCCATACTCAGGAGGTGGCCTCCAGGTGAATCCTGAGAGAGCAGGTGGTGGGTGATTAAAGGGAAGGACAAATACAGATGGAGTGTATTTTTGCTAGTGTATTTCCTGTAGATATCATGTGGAGAAAAAATTTAACTGAGTCTCTCCCTGTAAAGCTAGCACTTCCTTTGCCAAAAACCATTATTCCAACAAGTAATTGTTAAGTTCAGCCAGATCACATGCTGAGAAGAATAGGAAAGCATACAACATTATTTCCCCTGTATTGGCTTCTCTTCATTGGCTTCTCACATACAATCCCGCTCCTCACATAAAAGGTCTTAAATAATCAGGCCCCATCTTATCTTAATGACCTTGTAGTACCATATCACCCTATTAGAGCACTTCACTCTTGCACTGCAGGCTTACTTGTTGTTCCTAGAGTATTTAAAAGTAGAATGGGAGGCAGAGCCTTCAGTTTTCAGGCGCCTCTTCTGTGGAACCAGCTTCCAGTTTGGATTCGGGAGACAGACACTATCTCTACTTTTAAGATTAAGCTTCAAACTTTCCTTTTTGCTAAAGCATATAGTTAGGGCTGGACCAGGTGACCCTGAATCCTCCCTTAGTTATGCTGCAGTAGGTGTAGGCTGCCAGGGGATTCCCATGATGCATTGAGTATTTCTTCTTCAGTCACCTTTCTCAGTCACTATGTGTTAATAGAACTCTCTCCATTGAATCATACTTGTTATGAATTTCTCTTCCACAGCATGTCTTTATCCTGTCTTCCTTGTCTCTCCCCATCCGGTCACGACAGATGGGGAGAGACAAGAGACCCTGAGCCTGGTTCTGCTGGAGGTTTCTTCCTGTTAAAAGGGAATTTGTCCTTCCCACTGTTGCCAAAGTGCTTGTTCATAGGGGGTCAGATGATGGTTGGGGTTTTCTCTGTATGTATTATTATAGAGTCTGCTTTACAATAAAAAGCGCTTTGAGGCAGCTGTGGTTGTGATTTGGCGCTATATAAATACTGTAAAACTGAATTGAACTGAACTGAATATTTGATATGACTGTTTGGCCCATACTGTATATTGGTTACGTACAGGTTGAGCACTTCAGAAACTAACTATTTTTCATTCAAATACTGACTGTTTTATTTGATTTTGATTTTATTGATTAGCATTCAAATATCTCAGTGAAGACAGAACAAAGATCTACCACAAAGCAAGAAAGCATGAGACAAGGCTAATCAAAAAGTATTGGCTGAAGCATTTGCTTATTACGCCAACCCAAGAGATTTATATACTGCTATTAAATCATACATTCTTTTTTAATGATTTATAAACCACTACTGAGAGGAATATTTGGGTGACATATGCACATTTTGGTGGCACTATACTTGGGTTTGAATCTAACATCATTGTAAGTGAGTTCTTGATCGAAATCATTTTATTGAGAATAGTATTTCTTAAAATGGAGGATATGTATGGAGGATACTGTCTCACCTGGGACTCTCCACCCCCATCTGCCTCTGGATCAAGGACTTCCTGACAAATAGACCACAGTCTGTCAGACTCGGCCCCCACCGGTCCAGCACCATCACACTCAGCACCGGGTCTCCACAAGGATGTGTTTTGAGTCCCCTCCTGTTTACGCTCTACACATCCGACTGCTCCCCTACCCATCTCTCAAACACCATCATAAAGTTTGCGGATGACACCACAGTGGTTGGACTCATCTCAAGGGGGGATGAGTCGGACTACAGAGATGAGGTCAACAGACTGAGTGGTGTTCAGTTAACAACCTCCAACTGAACACCACGAAAAATAAAGAACTTATCTTGGACTTCAGGAAGGGCAGAGCAGACCCGGCCCCACTTTACATTCACGGGAGTTGTGTGGAGAGGGTACACTCCATGAGGTTTCTGGGCGTGCAGATATCTGATGACCTCTCCTGGACTGCAAATACTACAGCGGTGGTTAAAAAGGCCCAGCAGCGTCTCCACTTTCTGAGAGTGCTCAGGAGGAACAACCTGGAGGAGAGGCTGCTGGTGACATTTTACAGAGCCACCATAGAGAGCATCCTAACGTACGGCATAACAACATGGTATGCAGGGTGCTCAGCTGCGGACAGGAAAGTACTGCAGAGGGTCATCAACAGCCCAGAAGATCACTGGCTGCTCTCTGCCCAGCCTGGAGGTCACTGCAAACTCTCGGTACCTCAGCAGAGCTGGCAATATCATCAAGGACCACTCTCACCCCAGCAACCAACTGTTTGAACTATTACCGTCAGGCCGACCGTACAGGTCACATAATACCAGGACAAACAGATTCAGGGATAGCTTCTTTCTCAGAGCAATCACCGTAGTAAATAAGCACAAAAACAATTTAACCTATTCCATACTGTCACTGTCATTATATTATGCTGCTATTCATACTGTCATTATATTAATGCTGCTATCCTGTATATATTGTACATACTACTGTTTGAGTACTTACGATTGTTTTTTTGTACTTTTTATATTTTACATTTATATTTATTATTGAAACTTGCACCAAGGGAGTGGCACTCCAATTTCGTTGTACTCTGTACAATGACAATAAAGGCTATTCTATTCTATTCTATTCTATTCTATTCTATTCTATTCTATGTAAACAGAACAGTATCATAAAAAATATGATAAATAATGTCATTACATTTTTCAATTTCACTTTATGCCCTGAACCCTAACCTCATCCTAGCTGTAACCTTTATCCACATAATTTTAAAAAGAAGTATATAATAAGTAGACAGAAGTTGTAAAATGTGTGTAAAACAAACAAAACGAGCAAAAGGAAAACAACATAATAAGAAAATTACACTAACAGCTAACATATGCATAAGGAACAGTTAATAATATTCAATTTTACTGAGCAGCATACAGGGCTAATAATTCTTGATATGTTTAGAGGCAGCAGCCAACTCAGACAGTGTGTGTCTGTGAAAACTTGTGTGTATGCGTGTGTGAGCACGCTTGTATTTACAAGGTTTCTCCATGTGTCTAATAGTAAGTGTGGGGAGCCATACCCCTGACCCCCCGGACATGAACAAGGCGTGGAGGAGCTCCAGGCCCCAGACATCTAGAGGCCCCTCTGAGCACGAGAGCCCAGGGAGGACCGCCGCAGGGGCAATCGCGCTACCCACCTAAAAAAGAGCCGAGGAAGAGTTGGCCGTCCGACTGGGGTCTGGAATGTGGGGCCTCCCTGCTGCTGCGGAGTCGGGGCTGCTGCTTCTCCCCGCCGCAGGGAAAAGGGTAACACCACCTGGGTCTGGGTGCAGTTTCCCCCTCCAGGGGCAAGGGTACCTAGACCCGGTTCGTAGAGTACGCTTGGGGAGTGTGATTGTGTGTACAGTGTCTCTCTATGTCTGTCTCCACGTTGGTTGAGTGTTGAGTAATTGCATATGAGAGCATGAGTTTGTATCTGTGTGTGCCTGTATGTCTATATGTCAGGTTGGGTATCAGACGCCACCTCTCTGGGGACATCTCGGGCCCTCCAAGGTTTGGAGGCCTATCTCCCCCCACCACTCCCCCTGCCAGTGGCAGACGCCCTCAGACATCGGTGCGTTGGTGGTTCTTTGTGTCCGGGGATGGGCGTCCAGGTACACACTGGCTCACTCCTTGGTGGCTGCTTATCGGAGCCTGGACCCTGGGGCTCGCTCGGGCCACTTCGGGGGTGGGGTGCCCTCGGCCTGGGGCTCGGTCACCCTGGCACAGCTGGCTGCCGGCGGAGCTCACGGGCGCATCACTGCAACCCCCCCTGGCTTCTGCCCCGCGGCTGCTGAGTGACCCCTCATCTGGGGCTCTCCTCAGCTCTTTCTGGGATGGTGGCGCGGCTGCCCCTCTGTTGGTCTTCCTTGGTCTCTTGTGTTCTGGGGGCCTCTGAATGTCTGGAGCCTTGATCTCCTCCATACCTGCTTCATGCCCTGGAGGACGGGGCTGTGACCCCCCCACACCCTCTAGTAGATCATTACATGAAGGAACCTTTTAAAAACAAGCGTGTCCATGCTCACAGGTGTACACACGGGTGCTCACACATACAAACTACACCCTTTTTGGCTCCTACCTCAAAGCACACTGTGCACTGTCGATCTTACACAATAATGTTTAATATTTAGTATTTACTGTAATATTCCCATAGATCATCATGATGTTGTTTATTGTATTGCTCTCGTTTTCTTCTGCTTGTTTTCTTTTTTCTTTCTCAACAGGTGATCCAGGTGATTGATATATGTATTTTTTTGTCTGCTTATTTAGTTGGTTTTTGTTTTTTTTGTCTTTATCTCCCTCTTCTCCGCTGTTTTTTCCCCCTCTTCCTTTCTCCCTTTTCTTTTCCTCATTCAAGTCTTTCCCGTATATAGCAAGTGAAAATAAAAAAATAAAATAAAATAAACAATAAAAGGTGAATCAAATAGACCATTACGGCAAGGCTGGGATGGTCAATTTGGTAAAGTAAATCCATTGGGCATCTTTCTTCGACTTTAGACAATAATTCTGATGGCAAAAGAGCCAAACAGGACAGCCACAAAAAAAAAAAAAGAGCCGAGGAAAATGTAGGACAGGGGTCACCTAGCAGCCACAGTGCAGAAGCCTCAGGGGGCTGCAGCGACAAGCCCGCAGGCTCCTCCGGCACAACTGAGCCACGGGGATAGGCACCACCGAACTTTCACCAGGGGTGAGCCAGTACGCACCCCGTGCATCCACCCTGGACAAAGAGATCCACCAATGCACTGGCGGGTGGGGACACCAGCCACTGGGAGGGAGTGTGATGGGGGGAGAAAAGCCGAGATGTTCCGACCTGACACATGTAAATAAAGCAACGGGCTCACACAGACACTAACATGCATTCGCACTCTCATGCACACACATGCAAATACTGAGCACTCACCCAACATGGAGACAAAGAGAACTGAACAGAGTACACACACTCACACTCTTAATACATACTCTATACTCCCGGGTCCAGGCACCAGTACCCCCAAAGAGGCAATCTGCCCGCAGACCCATGACATGGATGCCTTTACTCTGGGGCTCAGTTAAGCCAGCGGCAGCTTCACTGCGGCTCACAAATGACAGCTCACTTGACCACGGTGCTGGGCTGCGATCGGCATTCACTCAGCTTTAGCGTCAATCTGGGTTTTTGGCTAGGTTAGTGTTAGCATGGTGTCTGGCTAGCTTAGCATTAGCATGCTTTCTGTGCGACTGCTTGTAAAGAGGCTAAGTTGTGTAAGCAGCAAATACAGTTGTTTCTGTCCTAGATGCAGTTTGCACTTGCCATTATGCTCTTGTCCTTTTGTGCAATAGAAATAAAAGTTATGTCCATACTAACGCTGTAAACTGACCTGCTATTTTCCTCCTACAACAACTGAAATCAGCTGATTATAGCACAAGTGCAAGAACCAATTGATTCCCATCCCTACTTATCTGACTGCCATCTCATAGTGTTAATAGTAGTTAATGTTTGTCATATTTACTGGCTTTTCTACGCTAAGAAAGAATTGCGTACTCATTCTTTCTTATAGTGGTTTTGTCACAAAGGTAAAGCTAGAACAAGACAAAATGCAAAGGTCACAAACTGCATTTGCTAACAGTTGAGGCTGTAACACCAAATCCCTAGGTGTATTGAATTAGTAACTTTTGTGGTCTCATAAAGTCAGGACCCCTTGTCATCACAGTACATGAAGAGATTATAGTTATATAATTATAACTATACGTTTTATTAGTTTTATAGTTATAATTGTATATGTCCTATGTGTTTTAGGTGGTGGATGTGTCGAAATTTTGTCCCCTTCGTATATGTATACCAGGGGGCATTTTTATGTTAGCAGCTGCAGTCTGAGGATATAGAACTGTAATATGTAAAGAATATTGTGCCATTTTAATCCTAGGGAGGTTTTGAATAAATACTGATTTCACAGTGAGAAAATTAAGTGTAGCCATGAAAGTGAATATGTAATCAAGAACTCTTGTTGTTTGAGTGTGCTGTTTACTTGAGTTATTCTCTCCGGAGCTCCTCTCAGATGCAAAACAGCAATTTCAGATGGTAGTGAGACAGCTTGGGAATGATCTAAAATTGATTTGCTGTTGAAGACTATATTTAACTATATATTTTAAACACCTGGCAAGGATACTTAGTTTCAATTTTCAAACCACAAGCTGAAGAATCAACTTTTTGATAATGTAAAGCAATTAACAGCAGTTTGAGTGTCCACTCATTCATTTTCTTCCACGTATCCAATTCAGGGTCACAGTAGGGGGTTGTAGTCTATTCTGGCTGTCATGGGGCACCATGAGGCTATGTAATGTATATTTTACTTCTTCTTATGGGGAGCCCAGTGGTGTGTCTACTACAAAGTAATACAGACTTTGAGGTCTGTATTACTTAGTTTCTTAGTTTCTTGAAAAGGTTTCAGCTGTGAAATGTTCTGGTAATCTGATGATTTGTCTGATAAACAACAGAAATACACCACTGCCACAGCTAGTTACAAGTTATGATGCAAAACTGTGTGGCTGTACACAAGCAAAAAAGCAAATGGAGAGATGCCAGAGAAAGACTTCAAGACCACTAATAGAATCCTAACATCATGTCACTGAGTTCCTAGACTCTGTTGAAGTTTGTTATACAAAAAGAGGAAAAGAAAAACCCTCAAAACACTCCATGTGAATAGCTTTCATAATACTTTATTCTATTCACACATGCAAGTACTGATGTCATATTACAGCAGCTTCCGATATTTAATTGTCCTTTTACATGATGTGTCATTTTAACATTTGTGTCTATTTGGTTATTTAATATAAAAATTGGTACCACTTTACATATCTATAAACTATTTATTAGGAGAGTGTTATTGTAATTCCTTCATCAGTAATCTGTATGCCTTAATAAGGGCAGGAATGAGAAAAACCTTACTGGTTCCTTGCCAAATAGTGAGACAAATCTGTTCACCTATATATTGCATCTTTATTTTGAACATGTTAAAACAGTATAATAACAACAACAGAAAAAAGAAACAAACAAACAAAGCAAAACAAAAGTAACAATAATCATTTTAAATAACTCACATTAAAAAAATGAGTAGGAAGAAGCATAAGCTTATTAGATCCCACCCCCTTTCCACTATTTATTAACTAATAGTCAACACTTTTTCTTTCTGTTTATGCCCTATCATAAATTCTTCCTTACAATGTGTTACATGTATTTGTTTTTATAACCACAGTTACATGTCAAAGTACCCACACACACATATATAAACATCCCTGTTGTGAAAGTAGTGGGTGAGAACACGCCATCAAAGCCCTACCTCCTCCCTGTACTTTGTTTAATAAAGCGGTTCAAATATGGTTTTTGCAGAGTTCTGCTGGGACATTATTTCAGTTCTTCACTTAGTCTATTGCACAGCTTCACTCCACACAGAGAGATGCAAAAACTTTTTAGGGTTGTACTAATACAGGGATGTTTTAAATTTATTCCCCCCTCAAATTGTATCCCACTTCCCTTAAATCTACAGTTGCTATATCAAACATTTCAGACTAAGTTACTACTTTGTAAGCACAATAAGCATATGTAAACATATTTTTAACACATAACATTGTACCTTATCAATGCATTAGAAATAAATATTGTAAAGTGTAAAAGATAACGCTATTTATTTATTTACAATGATGTATAATGATATCATTTTTGTTTCATCATTAAGGGGTTAGAGGGAGGTTCATAACTGCCTGCTTTTATGGAAACCAAAATACATGTCAGAGAACTGATTCAAAAATCAAAAAGCCTTAGATCTGGTGCCAGTGACCTTGTGCATATTGTTGTTAACATTAAACCTTAGTGAGAAAAAAAAGTTTTTACTTTAGCCATAGCTATAGAGGCCTTCTGTTTTTGAATAGAGAAGAAGACAAACTTGTTGCCTGCAGTGAGTAAACAGGCTGACTGATAAAAGAACAGCTCATATTTCATTTCTGTTGGTGAAAACAAAGCAGTGATATGCTCTCTATCTGCCATCTCACCAACAGAATGCAGATGACAACAGCATCCTGGCTGCGCACACGTGTATGTGTGTGTGTGTGTGTGTGTGTGCACGTGCCACTTCTTATGAGTCCTTTCATCTGTGTGTTTGTGTGTGTATAACTTCAATGAAATATTTTAATACAAAACCAGCATGTTGGTGCCTCTGAGCGGCTCTCCTTTGTCTCGTCCTCAGATCTGCTTCCTCTCAGTGGAAACCTAAAGCTGTTTTTTAGAACAGTGGCCAAGTTAATGGATCGAAGGCACCACGGGAGTGCCTGGCAACAGTTTATACTCACACTGTTGTACAAACAAGTCATATTTTCAGGTAATTTAGTTGCCTGATGTTGCTTTGATGTTGTTAATCAGTATCTTTAACAAGATGTGCAGTAAAGCAAGTGAAACTGCAGTGTGGAGGTATTTGGCTGTGACTTTGGGTAATACGATTAAGACGAGGAGTGTAGTTAATAAATGAAATGTGCACTCAGGTTAATTTTTATCTGTGTCATTGTTTGTGTGCAGTTTATAACAATGTCTTATGGGCTACATCCACCTCTCCAAAGGCACAGAAACAACAACAAATTACAGCCATACTTATAGTAAGTATACACACATGACAATATTTTTCGCATTTATTCATCTTTCTGTTGCTTTTGGAAATTATAATGACTAAAGCAAAAGCCACGAAACTACAAAATTGTACTCCTGAAAAAGTTCACTTTGACTATCATGCTTGTTTTGCATCCTGTTTACTTAAAATAAATGAAAACTGACTTAAGCTGCTGTGTGAAGACACTGATTTTTGTGGAATTTAATAATCACAGCACTAGCTATCAATGGAGGACAGTGATCTTTGTGCTTGCTATTGTAGGCAAAGGAGACAAGCTAAAGAACCAACAACAGCAAGAATATGAACAGAAGAGGCCCAAATTACTAATTCTCCCACATATTTTGTACACTGGCCTAATGTGTATGGCTACAACATGGGGATGTGGCACTTGTAAAAGGCTGAAAGAAGCCAAAATCAAAAAGTACATTACAATGTTCTTTAATTTGAAGATAAAAAACAGGCCCAATGGAACAAAAAGAAAAAACCCCACATTTTTAGACTTTGCTGAGCTTTGAAGTTTGACTTTAAATCTTTTAATTACTCTTTTAATTGCTGCATCGGCCCAAGTAACCAAACAAATGGGTTTACTCTGATTATAAATTGACTCTCCTGCAATGTCTGTTAATGAGAAAAGCCTTTTTTTTTATTGGAGAATATAGATCAGAGTCTAAGAAGCAGCCAGATAAATTTTCTCTAAAAGTTCAGATTTATTATTCTCTTCTTTTCATCTGTGAAAATTGTTCATTTTAAATTCTAAATTAAAGATGTCAGCATAAGCTATGATTGTATTTTTTAATTTAAAAAAATAAATTTGGCTTTACAGAAAATTGGCAACCTTTTTGGGCAAAGTCCAGTGTTGTTAGGAGAGACAGCATCTATCCCACTTTGGATGGAGAAGTTTTCATTTCTAGCCATTTATTTCTGGCCAAATGTATTAACCTCCCCAAAAATGTGACTATCCAGAATTGGGACCTGGAAGTAGCTTCCCTCCTCCTGCTGGTCTCTAAGGGGATGAGGTCTTAGGGGGATGTGTCTGCTCTCAAACAAATAAAAATCAGTAAGAAAAAAAACTATTTAAAAGTAGAAAAACAAAAGAAAGAACAATATAGTATCGACAACTGCATCAAAGAGTAAAACAGTGAAACGTGGATTATTAAACATTAGATTTCTCTCTTTAACATCAATAAATTGATGTACCCCCCGTAACAGAAATCCAGATATAGTAGGATAATTATGTACGTATAAATGAATCAAAACTCCAGAGTTATATCAACTGTCAGAGTCAATGAAGCACAGGCTGAGGAGGGGGTGCAGCAGCAATCTTCCACTCCAGCATATAACCAACCAAAGACCCAGACAGAGCTTCAATTCATTTGAAAGCTTGATGCTTAACCTTTTCCACCCTAACTGGAAAACTGAAAAAAACAGATTTATTTGTTGCAATCAATTTTGTTTCTATCTTCAATTTGATCTAGATTTAACTGTGGATGAGTTTAAAATTCATGTAGATACTGTAAATGACAGCCTGAACACAGCATTTCATCTTTTTTACTCAACACCCCCCACCACCACCACCACCACCACCACCACTTTACAGGGAGTGCAGAGTTATTAGGCAAAAACAGATTTCTGGTCACTGAGATACTCAAACCAGAGCTAATTCACGGTCTGTATAGCTGCTGTTCCAAATAGATTGCGTAGATGAACATGAACAGTTTGTGTTGCTGCCAGGCCTTAAGATTAATGCAGATTATGTGCAACAGGGCTACAAAAATACCTAAATCGTCATTGCCTTAGTCTAGGTAGAGAGTTTTCATGTTTTTGCTGTTTGCCTATGAGTAAACATACCTACAGGGAGTGCAGAATTATTAGGCAAGTTGTATTTTTGAGGAATAATTTTATTATTGAACAACAACCATGTTCTCAATGAACCCAAAAAACTCATTAATATCGAAGCTGAATGTTTTTGGAAGTAGTTTTTAGTTTGTTTTTAGTTTTAGCTATTTTAGGGGGATATCTGTGTGTGCAGGTGACTATTACTGTGCATAATTATTAGGAAACTTAACAAAAAACAAATATATACCCATTTCAATTATTTATTTTTACCAGTGAAACCAATATAACATCTCCACATTCACAAATATACATTTCTGACATTCAAAAACAAAACAAAAACAAATCAGCGACCATGTAGATACTGTAAATGACAGCCTGAACACAGCATTTCATCTTTTCTTTGCAAGGACACTCAAAAGCCTGCCATCCATGGATTCTGTCAGTGTTTTGATTTGTTCACCATCAACATTGCGTGCAGCAGCAACCACAGCCTCCCAGACACTGTTCAGAGAGGTGTACTGTTTTCCCTCCTTGTAACTCTCACATTTGATGATGGACCACAGGTTCTCAATGGGGTTCAGATCAGGTGAACAAGGTGGCCATGTCATTAGTTTTTATTCTTTTATACCCTTTCTTGCCAGCCACGCTGTGGAGTACTTGGACGTGTGTGATGGAGCATTGTCCTGCATGAAAATCATGTTTTTCTTGAAGGATGCAGACTTCTTCCTGTACCACTGCATGAAGAAGGTGTCTTCCAGAAACTGGCAGTAGGACTGGGAGTTGAGCTTGACTCCATCCTCAACCCGAAAAGGCCCCACAAGCTCATCTTTGATGATACCAGCCCAAACCAGTACTCCACCTCCACCTTGCTGGCGTCTGAGTCGGACTGGAGCTCTCTGCCCTTTACCAATCCAGCCACGGGCCCATCCATCTGGCCCATCAAGACTCTCATTTCATCAGTCCATAAAACCTTAGAAAAACCAGTCTTGAGATATTTCTTGGCCCAGTCTTGACGTTTCAGCTTGTGTGTCTTGTTCAGTGGTGGTCGTCTTTCAGCCTTTCTTACCTTGGCCATGTCTCTGAGTATTGCACACCTTGTGCTTTTGGGCACTCCAGTGATGTTGCAGCTCTGAAATATGGCCAAACTGGTGGCAAGTGGCATCTTGGCAGCTGCACGCTTGACTTTTCTCAGTTCATGGGCAGTTATTTGGGGCCTTGGTTTTTCCACACGCTTCTTGCGACCCTGTTGACTATTTTGAATGAAACGCTTGATTGTTCGATGATCACGCTTCAGAAGCTTTGCAATTTTGAGACTGCTGCATCCCTCTGCAAGATATCTCACTATTTTTGACTTTTCTGAGCCTGTCAAGTCCTTCTTTTGACCCATTTTGCCAAAGGAAAGGAAGTTGCCTAATAATTATGCACACCTGATATAGGGTGTTGATGTCATTAGACCACACCCCTTCTCATTACAGAGATGCACATCACCTAATATGCTTAATTGGTAGTAGGCTTTCGGGCCTATGCAGCTTGGAGTAAGACAACATGCATGAAGAGAATGATGTGGACAAAATACTCATTTGCCTAATAATTCTGCACTCCCTGTAATCACACTCTAGATCTCACTCTGACATATAGCATAGAAACTGAGACAGTAAACAGAAAACCCTGTTTCGTGTGCTCATTTCCTAATAACATTTACATCTATTATAATGGATTATTTCACAGTGGGGGATACATTTCATCACAGTAGCTATCTTTCTGAAATTGCTGTAACTAAGCTAAGGATATGATTCCTCCACTTTTGCCTTCTTCGGTACCATGTGCCAACACGGTGTTGTGCAGCTACATGAATTCTACTCCCACAGAGGTGTGTATTTGAGCATTTGTAGGAAGTTAAACAAGCAAAGCCATCTTTATTTACACTTATTTACAGCAACCACTGACCAAAGCAGATAACTCATGAGCTGGAGAGGAAAATGGCAACTCATAGTAGGCCCATAGTGAAAAATTGGTTTGTGGATTTATTACTTCTGTAATTCATTATTAGCAGAATATCCTAAAAATCCTCCTGAAAGGCCTTTAGTTAATCCAAAATGCTGCAGCAAGAGTACTAACAGGGACAAGAATGAGACACACACACATACACTCAACAAAAATATAAACGCAACACCTTTGTTACTGCTCCCATTCCCCATGGGATGGACGTAGAGACCTAAAATTCATTCCAGATACACAATATAACCATCCCTCCCAAACAGTGGTCACAAATCAGTCCAAATGTGTGGTAGTGGGCACATCTGCTATATTGAGATAATCCATCCCACCTCACAGGTGTGCCACATCAGGATGCTGATCTGACATCATGAGTAGTGCACAGGTGTACCTCAGACTGCCCACAACAAAAGGCCACCCTGGAATGTGCAGTTTTTTGCGCTATTGGGGGTCTGGGGACCCAGAACCGGTCAGTATCTGGTGTGACCACCATTTGCCTCATGCAGTGCAACACATCGTCGCATGGAGTCTATCAGATTGTCAATTGTGGCCTGTGGAATGTTGGTCCACTCCACTTCAATGGCTGTGCGAGGTTGTTGGATATTTGTGGGAACTGGTACATGCTGTCGTATACGCCGGTCAAGCACATCCCGAACATGCTCAATGGGTGACATGTCCGGTGAGTATGCTGGCCATGCAAGAACTGGGACATTCTCAGCTGCCATCTGCCCTGAACAATGTGAACCATGATTCATTCGTGAAGTGCACACCTCTCCAACGTGCCAGATGCCATTGAATGTGAGCATTTGCCCACACAAGTCTGTTACGGCGACGAGCTGGAGTCAGGTCAAGACCCCGATGAGGACGACGGGCATGCAGTTGAGCATCCCTGAGACGGTTTCTGACAGTTTGTGCAGAAATTGTTTGGTTGTGCAAACCAATTGTTCCAGCAGCTGTCTGGGTGGCTGGTCTCAGACGATCTTGGAGGTGAACCTGCTGGATGTGGAGGTCCTGGGCTGGTGTGGTTACACGAGGTCTGCGGTTGTGAGGCCGGTTGGATGTGCTGCCATATTCTCTGAAACGCCTGTGGAGACGGCTTATGGTTGAGAAATGAACATTCAATGCACGGGCGACAGATCTGGTTGACATTCCTGCTGTCAGCATGCCAATTGCACGCTCCCTCATTGCTTGTGGCATCTGTGGCATTTTGCTGTGAGACAAAACTGCACATTCCAGGGTGGCCTTTTGTTGTGGGCAGTCTGAGGTACACCTGTGCACTACTCATGATTTCAGATCAGCATCCTGATGTGGCACACCTGTGAGGTGGGATGGATTATCTCAATATAGCAGATGTGCCCACTACCACACATTTGGACTGATTTGTGACCACTGTTTGGGAGGGATGGTTATATTGTGTATCTGGAATGAATTTTAGGTCTCTATGTCCATCCCATGGGGAATGGGAGCAGTAACAAAGGTGTTGCGTTTATATTTTTGTTGAGTGTATATGTATCTTTAATTCAATTCAGTCTTTATTGACAAACTTTATGCACATAGTTAAAAAAAAAAAGAAACAAGACAAAACACAACATATAAACCTTAATAAAAAAAAATAAAGTATAAAATATTTGTAAAAATATTAAACCACAGTATACATAAAATGCACAATTACTTAGAAGAAATCAATAAATACACAAACACTTCAACCAGTGCTTCCTCAGACTGGAAAAGTAATGGGAACCACTCACTGTCAGATCTGCGAGTGAAAAAATTATACTGTTACTAGAGCCATCCAATCATTCTCTAAAAGTAAACATTAAATTTCTTAAAAGTGCTTTAAAAGTCCAAACACCCACAGCTACAAACATCTGACTGGCAATTCTTATGGCGTTATTTTTGTGCCACTATTCCGAGCGCACGTAAAAGAAATTTGAGCGCACTTAAAAAAAAGTTTGCAGGTGCAAGTGTTGCATTTTGCGAAGAAAAGCTAAATTTAAGTGAACAAAATTCATTGCTGTGTGCAAAAAATTAATTTCAGTGTTTGCTATTATCCATAAACACACACAATAGCAGCCCCTCTCACTCAGTTTTTGCATTTGCGCTAGTTCGCAATGTGTCGCTCTCAACATTTCTGCCCGTGCACGCTCAACTCTTTCTGTATATTTGTGCCACAAAAACCAGCCAATCACAGTCTTGGATGCAAAAATATCTGATTGGCTGTTTTGGTCTCCAATCAGCTCGAAATGACGAAATGCAATATCCCAGAATCCATTTCGTCCAAAACTCAAACGAGGCAGTGGTGGAGTTTGAAATATTACTCTTTCTGGGACAAAAACAAACATAAAAATGAAAAATATCTAAGCTATACGGTCAGCTGGTGGGTAACACCAGCTGACCGCATAGCTTTCATCTCCGAAAACGTTAGAGCACTTATGTGATGTCTTGATAAATCGAGCAGATATTTGAATTTTACACAGCACCATTCTCGCATGAAAATATCTTAAAAATTTATTTTGTGACCCAGAAAGAGTAATATTTCAAACTCCGCCACTCTGTGTTCCTCAGCCACTGCTTCGCTTGAGTTTTGGACGAAATGGATTCTGGGATATTGCATTTCGTCATTTCGAGCTGATTGGAGACCAAAACAGCCAACAGATATTTTTGCATCCAAGTCTGTGATTGGCTGGTTTTGTGGCACAAATATAATGGTGTAGAGAAAGAGTTGAGCACGCATATGACATATGAACACGTGTCTTTTAAGAGGCTATTCGTAGAAATTGGAAGTTCACTTCCTCTTGAGACACCCAATGACCAAATGGCGCCTTGTCAAGAAGCAGCTTCACAGAGCTTGGCACTGGACAAAACTCTGTGTGTAACAGTCCCTGAACACCATTTCTCCACCAGTTCTCATTTAGGTTCCCTGTGCAAAAGGAGGCTATCACAACCAGCTTAAGCCTAATGAGCTAATTTCCTTTAAAATGATCACATCTTTGATACAAATTGCTAGAATACTTCTTGTTTCACTATTGTGTTTTATGACCTCTCTGTCTTTACTGCCTCTGCGTATTTATTTTTCAAATTTCTTAACACACAAGTCACAGTTTAATGGGGTCAGAATATTAATAATGCAATGGGTTGCTTAGTGGTGCTCGCCTTACCATCAATCAGCAGGCTACATCAGATTTGTCTTCTTGAGAATAATTTGAGGAAAATTAAGGCTTACTTTAGCAACAGGACATATTTAAGTTTTAACAATAAATTCTCATGTTCATTAACCCTTTAAAGCCGGTCGGAGCAGGCACGTTCTGTTTTGCGTAACTATGTTTAAATCCCTGTAGAACCGGAACCCCGTAAGCTAGCGCAATAATTATTTTTGCATATGAAACCGGAGGAGTTGTACTTACATCTTATGCCATCATCTTGCCCTAGGTCATGGTTTCCTTCCACATATAGCTTTGCAAAAACTGCATAAAAAGCGCTTGCAGGAACAAAAACATAATATTCCAGAAACAGGCTTTGCCGATTTGATCAGCTGTTCGTAACACTTCCCACATTGAAACAGGCGCAAACGATCGCATGTCCGCCATTTCCTGCCTGAAACCGGAAGTGACGTCATTTTCGCAGAAAATGTAGTTTTTTACTTGTAGGCCTTAAGAGCCTATACTGTGTTTTTATAATTCATGTTTGACTTTATGCTTTTCTGAATAGTTTCTGGGATGCTTAGAACTCGAATTGCACTGCTGGAAATAGTTTATTTTGATGCACATGCTGTTTTCTTTGCAAATTTGCATCATAGGATTGTTTTTCGTTTTTCCTGCAGTATATAAAAATTGTTCTCAAAATCTCAAAAATAAAACTGAAAACACTCAAAATAAATTTCCTGTGGTGGGAAAACATTTTTTGCAAATTTTTTGTATTTAAAGTTTGGAGGGATAAACCTCTTAAATTTCTCAAAGTAGAAATATATGTAAAAATAAACAAACGATTTTCAATTTTTTTGTAGTATATTGCACCTTTTTGCAATTAATGTAGTTACTATAGACTTAATGCAGACATATTATTAAAATATGGGCTATAACAGATGTATTGATGTATAGCAACTTGAAATGCTCCCAAAAATGGCACTACAGCATGTAAAAAAAAGTAAGCTCTGGCGGACTTCTTGGTAGGTCTTAAAGGGTTAATAAAATTCATAGCAGAATTACACTGAATTAATTAATCTCTTTTATTTAATAACTGACAAAAGCAGATGTCTAAATTAAAAATTAGAGTGGGGTTTGACAGTAGAAGCATCAGCATGTGGCTCAGTCTCCAGAGGGTCACTAAAAGGAGAGATGGCGACAATGCTGGTGACAAATTAAATGAAATACAGGCATTAAAATGTAGAACAACAGTAGAAGTCTGTATATATATATAGAAGACAGTGGCGTGTCCTGGGGTGGCACAGACCATCCCCCCAACCACACTGGCCACCCCAGGTGCCACCCCGAAGCTAAAACAATGAAATTCAATCAAATATAAATTGTACGATTATGTTTTCTCAGTGAAGCTCAGATATCCGAGTGTAACTGAATGCAGCATCGGCTTCTGAGCATCACGTTAGCAAAGGAAGGAGAAAGACTGCACTGCAGAAAACAATTTTTCGGTGAAAGAAAATGAGGAGAGAATAAATGTCCTGGTAAGTAATATTAAGTGTGTTCAGTTTAGTAAACTTCTGTGAAATTAGAATACCAAGGAAAAAATAACACTTAAAGAATTATTGCAACCATCGAATATTTCAGACAGTAGGCTGCTGGGGGGAGCTAGCATAAGAGTTAAGAGTTATAAGATATAATCCAAGTCGTAACATTGATGTGTGGAGCTGCAGATTTGGTTGCAGGTTAACATAGCTGGACTGGCCATCGGGCATACCGGGCATTTGTCCGGCGAAAATATTACACGTTTCGTATTGAGCTGAGTACACAGCAAATTCAAAAGTGTTAAATATATTGGTGTTAGTAGACTTTGTGCAAATGCAGAGTTAATTTTACTCTAAGTAGAGTCACTTTCTTTTAATGTAACTCTAAGGTGTAAAACATTAGTAGTTAAAATCGAGTGTTAAAAATGAGTGTTTCTATATTAAATCTTGAGGTGTCAAAATGGAAACATTAACTCTTGACTTCTTAACTCTGAACTCCTAAAGGGGCTATGACACTAATAGAGTAAATTCATAGACTCCGCCCCCAGCATCACAGGTTCCGAATGAAGCTGAAGGGAAGCCATTTCAGAACATTTAGCTCTCCATTTTTCCGAGTTGTTTGCCACGCCTGGTAAGGCATTTTTTCTGAGATTCTTGTAATTATTATTACTACCTTTTACTTCTGTGGCTTTTTTGAGTCGAGACAAAGCTTTGTGAAAAGCATTAGCACGTTGCTCGGTGATAGCATAAAAATCTGTTTTAGCTAGCTGAAATGTATTGTTGGCGGGCAAAAGACTTGCATATGAGTGTTCAGTCATTTTTTTGCTAACTCAAATACACTTAAAACAATGTTTAGGTTGGCATAAAATTATGGTGGCACTTAAAGCCTGAAAACTATCTCCCACATAAACCGATATAGTAAACGGCAATAGCAGATGTGCTGACTGGGTTCTATGTTAACATTTAGATCTTTTCAGAGTTTTGTGCACTCATTTTACGTAAAAATTAAAAAGATCAAGGCTTTGAATTTATTACGGAATTAACTATTGTCTGTGTTCTTCAGTTGTTATAGAGAGCATCATTTTAACAAATGTGATGTGGGTAGGGCTGCCACAAACGATTATTTTGATAGTCGACTAGTCACCGATTGTTTTTGCAATTAGTCCACTAATCAGATCATGCATCAATTGGATGTAAAACGGACAGCTTATTGCACCAGCAGCATCTGCTCTTATATAACTATCATTAGATTACAGCTTTAAGTGTTTAAGGTATGTGCTAACTAAAAATAAAGACAAGATGGTAGTTTATTAAATGTTAATTAAATGTGCAGAGTGTTTCGGTGGAGTTTAATAAAGTCAGCCGATTTACTCAGGAACAAATAAAATACTGAAAAAAGCCAAACAATAACATTTTTAAGTTATCTAAGTGACTTATATATCATGTTTAACCTGAGTAGCGAAAGACGGCGGTGGGTTTGAAAATGATTTGCCGGGAGTCCGGTGTTCCCACGGGCTCTGGTGAGCCTTGCTCCCGGCTAGCTATCGAGCTAGTGGGTAACAGACGTCTCAGAAAACGTCGGAGCGCTTCTGAAAATATGTGGTGTCTTGATAAACTGAGCAGATATTTGAGGTTTACACAGCTACATTCTCGCCTGAAAACATGTTAAACGTTTATTTTGTGACCCAGAAAGAATAATAACAGTAATATTAAAACTAACTAGCTGCCACCATTGTTGGAAACTGAGCAGGGCCGCGCTATGAATTCTGGGACACAGCTTCTTCTTCTTCGGGGTTTAACGGCAGCTGGCATCCTTGTACATGCAGTGCTGCCATCTTCTGTTTCAGTCCGTTATTACACTCTTAAATCCTGCTACTTATTCCTGCGTCTTTTGGGATCTTACAAAGCTTAAAACGACGCGTCGACTATTAAATTAGTCGTCGACGACTTTGATAGTCGACGTAATCGTGACTAGTCGACTAATCATGGCAGCCCTAGTTGTGGGTATAATATTGACTTGAAAGATGGACAAATTGTTTAGTATCTAGAATTGTCTTTTGGGAAAATGCTTTGCTTAACACAAGTTATGGATCATGATTCTTTTTTTTTTTCAATTGATTACCAGGTTATTTGTCCAATTAATTACTGTACAACTAATTTTTTTATTGAATCTCCACACAGGATATGCTTGCAAAGGTGGAATATGGGGGAGTGCAGAAGTATGTCAAAGTTCCAGAAAGTGATGAATGCTTTCATTTCCACCAGTTTCTTAAAGATGGTTTGTACTCATGTGCAATTTAAATGAGTATAAAATTATCACCTATAAGTGATCAACAGTAAGACTTGGTGGTTTTAATAGTATAGTGACATTTTGGATTTCTTTGTTTCAGTTATGGACAAGTTCAGCTTGCAGCCTCAATTCTTCACAGAAGGTGTACTCATCCTCACTGATACGTCTGACACTGAAGTTGTCGCAGACATTTTTGATGAGCTGATAAAAGTCTGGAGTTCGAGCTTTCAAAGTTGGATATAGAATGCAGACAGCAACAGGTACAGTAGATCCATAATAATTTAGAGGAGTACATTTCTTCATGGTCTTCAAAGTTTACATGAATATTAGCCAGATTTAACAACCTTTCAGATTCCAATTTTCTTCTTTGAAAAACTGTAAAATGCTTTTACATGTTGAGTGCATATTACATGCTGTTATCAGATATAATTTATGTGGTTGAACATTATTGCAGTTGTTGTGACTTCTCATATGCATTTTGCACATTTTTTTTCAATGCCTTTTATGTCCCTTTTTTCCCCTTTAAGACATTGAGATCAGTGTGGCTGACGATGAATCAGAGTCATCGGTACAGCCAATCCCTCTTGCCCTCCTGACATCGCCAGTTTCATTGTCAGACCATCCATCGTCCCCAGCTTCTACCAGTTCATCAGATTCAACTATGATCCTCAAAAGTACAAAGAACAGGAAGAAGGGCCTACAAGTGCTTGATCGCGATGAAGCGAAGCAGGTCAAAAGCAAAGCCTAAAGCAATTTCCAGTGCTTAACAGCATTATACAAACACTAACTTTTTTGTATAATTTGCTTTAGTTTAATCAGTATGACTTTTTTTTTTTAAACAGAAGGTTTGTAGTGTCCTGAGCTCAAACCCAAAGGGTGAAGAAATTTTCAATGAATACGACAAAACTAAAACACTGTCAGATCCAACTCATCGACAAATGGTCAACATACTGGTTGCAGATATGATAGAATCACATGGGTAAGTATTCTTTGATGATCATAAAAACAATTGTCGAGTGAGCAGAAGAGCAATACACTTTGTTTTGTTTTTGAAAGGAGGATTCCGCCCATAAGTGTTCGGACTAACTATGCACTGGGGATTGCAACGCTTTTTCCATATCTCCAAGATCCTTACTCAAAAAATGGCTATGTAAGTGTTATCTCTGAAACGCAACATCTCTGTAATTTATACATGTTGTTAAAGTGGTACCAAATATGCATTCCTTTGTTGCATTTTTTTGTTGTGTATGTTTTTTGTTTGTTTTTGTGTGTGATTGATGTGCATGCATGAGCAGGAACATTACTATGATCCGGAGGCTAATACTGGCTATCTTGCTTGGAGACTCAAGACTGTCCAACGCAATACCTATGATGGTGCTAGTGGGTGTCCCAGGCCAAGCTTCCAGCACAGTCCAACAACCCGAAGAGAATCTTTGTTTGTTAGTGGACAGCTTTTTGGTGAGGAGTGCAGAGAGGCTCTGTCTGTTATTAGACACTCAACAGATAGGTCTGTGGTTAAAGAGAAGATGAAAGCTACTTTTGAATATAGACAGAAGCTGGTACATGACCCAGATGCAACATCATCAATCTTGGATGTCTTCCCTCGTTTCCTTGATACACCGGGGTTGGTGAGTATATTTTTAGATATTTCATGATATGAAACTAAAGATAACATTTTGCCAAGAACACTTAAGTAACCAGTATTTGGTTCCTGTTTTGTCTTATTAATAGATTGATCAGGATTTTGCAATGATGCTTGGAGATGAAGCCTCTGGAAGATTTCTTACAAAGTGGTCTTCGTATTTCAAGCAAAAAATCATCGCAGAAAGCCAAAGTCTTCCATCAAGTCCTTGTGTTGAGGAGTTACGAGCATCTTTTGATACGGAGGCTTCAAATGACTGGGGTAAATTTGGACAGTGTTTCAGTATATAAAATACTTACATTTCCATTTGTCTGTCCTAAAACAGTTAACTGAGCGGAAATAGACTAGTAAATTAGTAATTTATGCATCCTTGTGGTTGTAAGCATTTCCAGAAATCTCATCATTTAACTGCTTATTTTCCAACTGTTTTCTAGTCCATGTTTAACCTTTTGTCTCAAATGTGCTTTTTGTCTTTAAGGCTGGGATAGTGACATGGCAGCTCTTCTGTTGTTGCTGCATCTCCTGCCCCCAACATCAAAAGGCCACAAAAAAACAGCAAAAATTAGCTCTGCACAGGCAGCCAATCATCTTGTGAGATTCATCAAGGTATGCTCGATTACTCTACTCTATTTTTTTGTAAAAACTGTTTGTAATTAATGATTTTTGGTCCATGGTAAGCCACAAGATAAAAACAGAAAAGATGCAGTAAATTAATTACCTTTTGTGTATTTGATATGAAATCATGCTGTATCTATAGATATCAGAAGAGATAAAATCTGGTATGGCTTTCCTTTCCAAAAGAAGTTAATCCACAGATTTGGGTTCAGCACACACTCATTGCCCCTGCAAACAGAAGAATGTGAACTTCAAAAATAAAGCATTACTCTGTTTTATTCTACTTGGATCCATTTGTGTTAAGACGGGTTACTTGCTTGGGCCCATAGACCTTATATGCAAGCCAAACAGTTGAAAAGAAATTTTACTCATGATTGAAATGTGCTATTCAAATTCCAGGAAGGAGTCAGCCTCACTGCTTTCCTGGAGAAAGCTAACACCAGGCAGCCCTTCCTTCTCTGCATTGGTGAGCAAAAGAAGAACATTCAGAGGTTCTTCATCATTGTAGACCAGAAAGCTATCCCATGTGATGCTCCAACTTCAGTGGCTGCTTTTGATGGGCTTTTCAAAGCACACTTTGTCTTCAGCCTCTCATATGATGAAGCTCTTTCCAGTTTCTACACCTTCATTCAAACCACAATCTACAACATTGATGTTGGAAACACAAAAGAAAGCCCTCGAGTCAAGGAACTGAGAGCATGTCTGCTGCAAGACCGTTAAATGCCCGCAAGGTCCACACGCTTTTGGGAGGATTTAAAAAAAAAACAAAAAAAAAAAACTGTTTGACAATGTTCAAATGCTTTGTTTGTAAAATGCACCACAAAAATTGTTCAGCTCTTTGTCAACATTTGTCAACTGGAAGTCTCATATAAATCATATACATAACAAAATTTCAAGAAGTGTCTCAATCTTGAGTAAAGTAAAACACATTCTGGACCACAAATCACTCCACATTCTCTATTGTTCCCTGATTGCACCGTATTTGAATTACTGTGCAGAGGTTTGGGGCAATACTTACAAATGTTCACTGTCATCAATCTTTATATTACAAAAAAGGGCCTTAAGGATAATCCATAAAACTGGTTACAGAGATCATACAAATCCACTATTCTTAAAATCAAAAATTCTAAAATTCACAGATCTGGTTCATTTTCTCAGTGCACAAATTATATATAAAGCAATAAATAACCTGCTTCCTGACAATATTCTAAAAATGTTTTCTAAAAGGGAACGGGGATACAATTTGAGGGGGGAATTAAATTTAAAACATCCTCGTATCTGTCACGATACACTTTCCCGCAGCAGGGAGGTCGCAGGTCCGGGGGGGAGATCTGAAGCAGACGAGAAGGCAGGTCACCAACTAATCACAAGTCACGGATATGAAGCACAAGAGCTGTGAGAACACTAACGTTAGGGGTACAATCATCCAGCGACGAGAGGATCTGTGTTCCAGCCTCAAATAGTGCTCCCGGTGATGATGGGTGAGTGTTGTCAGGTGTGTGTGTGGGCCAAGGGCGGGAGCCCACAGTGAGCTCCGCCCAGGCAGAGAGGGAGAAAACAGCAACAGCAATTGTAGCCTTGTGGGGCCGACCGGGCAGGCACGGAGACCATGACTTTCCCCCCCCCCCCTCAACGGGAGCCTCCCGGTGACCCACCAGGCTTACCTGGATGCCTGCGGTGGAAGTCCCGGAGCATGGCACCATCCAGGACAGCAGCTCGAGGCACCCAGGAGCGTTCCTCTATCCCGTAGCCCTCCCAGTCAACCAGGTACTGAAAACCCCGACCCCGGCGCCGGGAGTCCATGATGCGGGTGATATTGTAGACCAGCTGACCATCCACGAGCCGGGGGGGCGGCGGGGCCCTGGAGGGAGGGCACAACGGGCTGGAGAGCACCGGCTTGACCTGAGACACATGCGAATGCGCATGTTGCGCGGCAGCTTGAGGCGGACAGACACAGGGTTCACAATGGCCTCAACGGGAAAAGGGCCAATAAACTGAGGAGACAGCTTCTTCGACTCAGTCCGTAGCAGCACAAAACGGGTAGCCAGCCATACTTGTTGAGCGATGGTGTACACGGGGGCCGGTGTCCAGTGACGGTCAGCGAGGGTCTTGTTCCGTTCCTTAGTACGGAGCAGGGCAGCCTGAGTCGCCCGCCAGGCACGACGGCACCCGCGGAGGTGAGCCTGTACAGAAGGAACGGAGTGCTCACCTTCGATGGCCGGGAGCAAAGGTGGTTGATAGCCCAGGGACGCTTCGAAGGGAGACTTGCCCGTGGCGGAGGATGTGTGGCTGTTGTGGGCGTATTCGATCCATGGAAGCTGTTCACTCCAGGTCGATTGGTTGTGCGAAGTGACACAGCGGAGGGCAGCTTCCAGCTCCTGGTTGGCCCGCTCCGATTGCCCGTTACTCTGTGGATGGAAACCGGAAGACAGACTGACCTTGGCCCCCAGTGCGGAGCAGAACTCCCTCCAAACACGGGACGTGAATTGCGGCCCCCTATCCGAGACGATGTCCTCGGGGATCCCGTGAAGACGGAACACATGGGAGGTGAGGAGCCGGGCCGTCTCCAAGGCCGAGGGGAGCTTCGGGAGGGCGACGAAGTGTGCAGCTTTGGAGAAACGGTCGATAATGGTAAGTATGGCGGTGTTACCAGCGGAGGGCGGCAGGCCCGTGACAAAGTCCAAAGAAACATGGGACCATGGTCGAGCTGGTGTAGGGAGAGGCTGCAGAAGACCCGGTGGAGGGCGGTTCGAAAGCTTATTCCGGGCGCAGGTCGAACAGGCGGCTACATACTCCTTGGCATCCCTAGTCATAGCAGGCCACCAGAAGTAACGTCGGAGGAACGAGCAGGTGCGGAGGACCCCAGGATGGCATGAAAAGCGGGCGGTGTGAGCCCACTGGAGAACCTGAGAGCGGACGGCTGAAGGAACGAAGAGGCGACCAGGTGGACCAGTGCCAGGATCCGGTTCGGTCTCCTGCGCCTCTTGGATGAGCCCCTCGATCTCCCAGGAGATGGCTCCAATTACGCAGGCGGCCGGGAGGACAGGCTCAGGGTCCGAGTCCTCCCCAGTGATGGAGAATTGCCTGGACAGGGCGTCTGGCTTTACGTTCCATGTTCCTGGCCTGTAGGTGATAGTGAAGTCAAAACGAGCGAAAAACAGTGCCCACCTGGCTTGCCGGGAATTGAGACGTCTAGCCGAGCGCAGGTACTCCAGATTCTTGTGATCCGTCCAGACGATGAATGGTTGTGCTGCTCCCTCCAACCAATGTCTCCACTCCTCCAGGGCCAGCTTGACGGCCAGAAGCTCCCGGTCCCCGATGTCATAGTTACACTCTGCTGGGGAGAGACGGCGAGAATAAAAGGCACACGGGTGCAGCTTACCGTCCATCTGTTGAGACAGAACTGCCCCAACGCGTCCACTTCCACAACGAACTTCCGTGTAAGGTCCGGTTGCCGGAGTATGGGAGCGGTGGTGAACCTGTCCTTGAGCAGGGCGAAGGCTCGCTGAGCGGCAGAATCCCACTGGAAGGGAACCTTGGGAGAGGTGAGTTTAGTGAGAGGGAGAGCAATTCTGCTGAAATCACGAATGAACCGTCTGTAAAAGTTGGCGAATCCCAAAAAACGTTGCACTTGGCGGCGATCAGGAGGAGTAGGCCATTCCACCACAGCCCGCACTTTCTCCGGATCAGTCCGCAAGTCCCCCTTCTCGATAATGTGGCCCAGAAAACTCACTGACGCCACGTGGAAATCGCACTTCTCCCCCTTCACAAAGAGCCGGTTCTCCAGAAGGCGTAGCAGGACCTGCCGGACATGGACCTTGTGCTCCTCGAGTGTCTTAGAAAAGATCAAGATGTCATCCAAGTACACAAATACACAACGGTTAACAAAATCACGAAGGACATCATTAACCATCGCCTGAAACACTGCGGGGGCGTTAGTCAGCCCAAACGGCATCACGAGATACTCAAAGTGGCCCCGATGCGTATTGAACGCGGTCTTCCACTCATCCCCCTCCCTGATGCGCACCAGGTGGTAAGCGTTGCGCAGATCCAGCTTGGTAAAGACGGTCATGCCTTGAAGCAGTTCAAAGGCGGAGGAAAGCAACGGCAAAGGGTATTTGTTCTTAACAGTGATCTGATTAAGGCCCCGAAAGTCAATACACGGCCGCAGCGAACCATCCTTCTTATCCACGAAAAAAAACCCAGCCGCGACAGGGGAAGAGGAGGGGCGAATCAACCCTGCCACCAGCGACTCCGAGATGTAACGCTCCATAGCATCCCTCTCAGGCCGGGAGAGGCTGTACAGGCGGGTAGACGGCAGCGGAGCTCCAGGAAGAAGATCGACGGCACAATCGTACGGGCGGTGCAGGGGAAGGGACCGCGCCCGATCCTTACAAAAAACATCCCGCAGATCATGATAAACCCGCGGAACCATCGAGAGGTCCGGGGCGTCCGACGGCGAGGCCGTGGGTGGGAGCGAAACGGGGGAAGCCGCAGCCCGGAGGCAGTTCATATGGCAGGCCACACTCCAACCTAGTACGGCACCCTTCTCCCAGTCGATATGCGGGTTGTGGAGGACAAGCCAGGGGTGACCCAGAACCAGCGGAGTGAGAGGAGCCTTAAACGAAAAAAAACAAATCCTTTCTGCGTGATTGCCAGACAGAGATAATGAAAGGAATTCAGAAACATGAGTGATGTCAGGCAGGCGCTGGCCCGACAGTGCGTGAACGCGGAGGGGGCGTGACAGAGGCTCCAAGGCGATGTTCAGTTTGGCGGCGAGTGAGGTGTCAATAAAGTTCTGCTCAGCCCCAGAGTCAATGAGAACGGAGAGAGAATGAGAAACAGTCCGAACACGCAGAGTAGCCGGCAAAAGAAGCCTGGGGAGAGGGCTTTCACTCGACAGATCGCCCACCAGCACCCTCACGATCACTGGTGAGCGCGCCCTTTTGCCAGCGTTGGGCAGGAGGAGACAGAGTGGCCTTTACAGCTGCAATAAACGCACTCACCGGAGGCAAGACGGCGCTGGCGCTCCGCGGGCGACAGCCGTGAGCGCCCAAGCTGCATGGGCTCTTCCCCATCCACGGTGTCGGCGTCACACGACCCATGGGCTGCAGTAGGGGTCCCACAAAAGTCCAGCGGGGCATGCCCCGAACGCGCGCGTGCGCTCCGATGTGCGCGCACCTGATCGTCCACCCGCATACACAAAACCAGAAGCGCATCCAGGGAGGAAGGCAGTTCACGGAGCATTAGTTCATTCTATATTTCCTCATTAATATTAGTGAGCAATGCACTTTTAAGGGCCTCTTCCCCCCATTTCGCCTGTTCAGCCAAGGTAGAAAAGTCAATAGAAAAATCAGCCATGCTGCGTTTACCTTGTTTAAGCGCACGCAAGCGCTGGCCGGCGGTGGCAGTTGTGGCTTTCCTGTCAAACACACCTTTAAACTTAGTAAGAAAGTCAGAAAAGGTGATGTCCGGCTCCGCCTGAAGCGCAGCTTGAGCCCAGGTTAGAGCACGGTCCTGGAGTAACTGGACGATATAAGCAATTTTCGCACCATCAGTAGAAAAGGTTTGCGGTTGCTGGCGACACTGAAGGGCACACTGAGTGAGAAAACCAGCACATTTATCAATCTCTCCCGTGAAAGCCCTGGGAGGCTGGATGATTCTGTCACGATACACTTTCCCGCAGCAGGGAGGTCGCAGGTCCGAAGGGGGGATCTGAAGCAGACGAGAAGGCAGGTCACCAACTAATCACAAGTCACGGATATGAAGCACAAGAGCTGTGAGAACACTAACGTTAGGGGTACAATCATCCAGCGACGAGAGGATCTGTGTTCCAGCCTCAAATAGTGCTCCCGGTGATGATGGGTGAGTGTTGTCAGGTGTGTGTGTGGGCCAAGGGCGGGAGCCCACAGTGAGCTCCGCCCAGGCAGAGAGGGAGAAAACAGCAACAGCAATTGTAGCCTTGTGGGGCCGACCGGGCAGGCACGGAGACCATGACAGTATCCGTACAACATTAAAAAGTTTTTGCATCTCTGTGTGTGGAGTGAAGCTGTGGAACAGACTAAGTAAAGATATGAAGCAATGTCCAAGCATGGCGCAGTTTAAAAAGCGGTTTAAGGATATGGTTTTTACAGGGTACAGGGAAAAGGTAGAGATTTGATAGGGTGTTCTTGTCTAATATTTTCATGTGTGTGCGGGTGCACGGGTATGTTGGTATGGGTATATATATATATATATTTGTAGGTTGTGTATCCTTGAGGTGAAAATGTGTATATGTGCGTATGTGTATATACGTATGTATGGATAGACAGAAACATATGTATATATTTAAAAAAAAAAAAAAAAAATTACACATGACATATAATGTAATTGCAAGGAGGTATTTTTGTAGTCTATTGATACTATATAGTGGAAAAGGGGTGGGATTAAATAAGCTTATGCTTCTTCCTGCTCCTTTTTGAACATGAACTTTATTTGGAGTTGTGGTTGCTCGTTTTCCTTTTGTTTTGCTTTGTTCATTTGTCTCTTTTAATTCTATTTTGTTGTACTTTTTCAACATGTTCAAAATAAAGATTCAATCAATCAATCAAACATTTAAAATTTCATCATGGTTTATATCCAAACAAAAATCTGCATTTAAAATGTGGAGAGCAAGGATGTCTTTCATCTTTTTGTACTTACAATGGCTTTAGAAAACATCTTCATAATGTACATAGTCATTATCACGATAAACATGTAGGGATGGAACAGGAAGTTGCCCAACAAACACATTCTCTAGGAGACTCTTTTAGTGATCAACCATCTACTTCTGCATCTGTATCACAGGTTCCCACTGTTATTTCACAGGACTCGCTTGTTGGAATGTGTGGATCTATTGTCGCTCACTTACAAGCTTCTGGTCTTACTGAGAGTGCTGTTCAAACAATAATTAGTTCTGTTGAGGAAGTTGTCAGTGATGTTCAGAGTCAAGCAAGAGAAGTAGTACTCCAAACATTTTCCCCTGATAGTAAGGAATCAGACATTTACAAAAGAGTTGAGCACAATTTAAACCAATTAGATAACCCCTTTTCAAAATTTAACACTGAGGAAAAAAAGACAGAAATATTACGATGAAAAATGGGAAATAGTTGAGCCTAAAGAATTTGTACTTGGTGTAAGATTGGATACACGTAGACATAGAACTACAGGGGTTTATAGCGAAACACCTGTCAGAGACAAATACATGTATGTGCCCATTTTAGGTACGATACATTCAATTTTCAAGAATAAAGACATTAGAGAATGCTTCTTGCATGAGAAACAAACACAAGCTGGGTTATACAAAGACATTAATGATGGATTATATTTCCAAAACCATCCTCTGTTTTCACAACAGAAATATGCTCTACAGATTTTACTGTATTACGATGATTTTGAAACTGCTAACCCATTAGGTTCGAAGAAAGGGATCCACAAACTGGGCTGTATTTATTTCACTATAAAAAACCTCCCACCAAAGGTTAACTCTGTGCTGATGAATGCACATCTAGCTGCTCTTTTCTACACAGACGACTTAAAGAAATATGGTTTTGAAGAAATACTAAAGCCTTTGATGACTTGAAAATTTTAGAAACTAAAGGAATCCTGCTTCCCTTTACTGAAGAGCCAGTGTTTGGTTCTGTTGTTCAAGTTACAGGAGACAATCTTGCTTTAAATGGCTTACTAGGTTTTGTTGAATCATTTAGTGCAACAAACTGGTGTAGGTTTTGTTTAGTAAACAAGGAAGAAATTCAGTCTGTATTTAATGAAGACAGTTCGGACATTGTTCTGCGCTCCAGAGAACTTCATATTGAACACTGTAATGCGTTAAGTGAAGACCCTGCTCTCACTTCCGTTTATGGAGTTAAAAGATCTTGTGTGCTCAATTCATTGGAATATTTTCACAGCACTGACAATTATGCAGTTGATATAATGCACGATTTATTGGAAGGAGTTGTGCAGTATGAGCTCAAACTTTTTTTTCAATACATGATCAAAAATGGCTACATCTCCATTAGCACATTACTTGACAGGATACAGACGTTTAATTATGGTTTTGTAGAGCGTAAAAATAAACCAAGTGGGTTAAAAATAGATGATAACAGCAAACATTTAGGTTTAAATGCCATTCAGTCATTATGTATCCTACGCAATACTGCACTAATTTTTGGAGACATAGTTGAGCGGGACAATAGCCACTGGAATTTTGTTCTCCTGTTGTTGCAAATTGTTGATATTGTGTTGTCCCCAGTCCTTACTGATGGCATGATATGTTACTTGAAACATCTGATCTGTGATCACCATAACATGTTTAAAAAATTGTTCCCTGGTAGAAAATTAATTCCTAAACACCACCTAATGATTCACTATCCAAGGTGTATTAAGAAAATTGTCCCTCTTATCCACATATGGTGTATGCGTTTCGAAGCAAAACACAATTTTTTTTAAAAGGGCTGTCAAAAATTTTAAAAACCTTACAAAATCTCTAGTAAAGCAACATTGTCAATTGGCCTTTTACTATGAAAATTATTGTTTTAAAAGATTTCAGTTCGGTCCTTTAAAATTAAAAAGAGTTGATAGCATGGAAGGTGGACATTTGTTGTGCGAGTCATTAAATGTAGATTCATGTGTAAATGTTTCAACTACAAATTGGGTTAGAAATTATGGCACTGAATACCAGGTTGGTTTGTTTTTATGCACTGGAATGTCCAGTGATCTACCAGTCTTTAAGAAAATTTGCTATATCATAATACATGAACAACATGCATTCATATTAGGCTGTACTGTCAACACCTTGTACTTTGATGAACACTTTCATGCATACTGCATTGAAGAAAAAAGTAATGAGCATGCTGTTATTTCAATTGACCAGCTCACCTATGTTAGACCCTGTGACAAGCAATATTCAAAGGAAAATGAGAAGATATACATTATTCCATATTGTTACATGTTTTAAAAAATGTTTTGAAAATGTGGGGCATATAAAAATAAATCTTTTTCAGAAGAACATTGGCTCTTTTTAATATTTTTTTCCCCAAGGAATTTCTAAAAGATCAAAACAGTAAAATTTACACTTTTTAGAATTAATTAGACGATAACTCTTTTATAGTCAAAATAAAATACTCTGTAAGAGTTTATATATTAACTCTTAACACCTAGTTAGTGTTAATGAGTGTTAAATTTTCAACTCCAGGCAGATTTGATATTTAACACTAAATCAGAGTTCATGTACCAACTCTCCAAAAAGAGTTAAATTAACACTCTCTGGTGTGGACCCATATAGAAACTTTAATAGTGTTGAAATCAAATCTGACGGTGTTAATTTGGACATGCTGGATTTGCTGTGTAGGGACGCAGTTTGTCCCGTACTTTAGCTATAATGGAAAAAGACACAAAGCTGGATTTATTCTGTGTGTTTACACTGCACAGCTGCCTCTTCTTCTGTCATTCTCTCCCCCTCCTTCTCCTGTTGCTACTTCAATCATGAAACTGGATTGAAACCAGGATCCTTTTCTATGTAGCTGACAGCTGGTAACTGTGCAGGGGCGGGTCTAGCAAAGTTTTGCCAGGGGGGCAGGTGGGGCATTAACAGGGAGAGGGGGGCACAAAGAAACACTTTTTTTTCTTATTCTCATTTAAAATATCTAACTTTAATTAAATAATTATCTGAATCTTGCGAACAAAGTTTTTATCTGACGTAAAATGTATAGAAATCATACATATACCAACAAGACAGTGTACATCACTGTCACAACAGCATTTGTTTTCATTCAAAGGCTTTATGGCTTTAATACCTGGTGGGCCGGTCTCTAGTCAAAATGCCCGATTTTTTTGTCCCAGTCCAGACCTGCAGGTTAATACTGGCAGTGTCACCATGCCAGCTGACTGTATTTCATCATCAGCCACTGTTGTTCTTTATACATCAGTGTTACCAAAGTTTATCATAACGCAGCATAGAAAGTATTTACTTGCTTTCAGGTTTCATTCAAATGTTAGCCTTTTCATTTGTTTCCCCACTTTTTTCCTGTTTCAAAATCAAACACCAGTTTGTGAGAAAATTATCTTCTTTTTTTAATAGGCAGATAAAGTTTTGCATTGGCTTATTTTCCAGTTGTATGTTAAAAATGTTCGTATTTTAATATTCAAAAATGCTTTTGCCCAAAACATATCTGCACTATACAGTGGGGCAAAAAAGTATTTAGTCAGCCACCGATTGTGCAAGTTCCCCCACTTAAAATGATGACAGAGGTCAGTAATTTGCACCAGAGGTACACTTCAACTGTGAGAGACAGAATGTGAAAAAAAAAATCCATGAATTCACATGGTAGGATTTGTAAAGAATTTATTCGTAAATTAGGGTGGAAAATAAGTATTTGGTCACCTCAAACAAGGAAAATCTCTGGCTCTCACAGACCTGTAACGTCTTCTGTAAGAAGCTTTTCTGTCCCCCACTCGTTACCTGTATGAATGGCACCTGTTTGAACTCATCATCTGTATAAAAGACACCTGTCCACAGCCTCAAACAGTCAGACTCCAAACTCCGCCATGGCCAAGACCAAACAGCTTTCGAAGGACACCAGGAAAAGTATTGTAGACCTGCACCAGACTGGGAAGAGTGAATCTACAATAGGCAAGCAGCTTGGTGTGAAAAAATCAACTGTGGGAGCAATCATCAGAAAATGGAAGACATACAAGACCACTGATAATCTCCCTCGATCTGGGGCTCCACGCAAGATCTCATCCCGTGGGGTCAAAATGATCATGAGAACGGTGAGCAAAGATCCCAGAACCACACGGGGGGACCTGGTGAATGACCTGCAGAGAGCTGGGACCAAAGTAACAAAGGTCACCATCAGTAACACACTACAACGGCAGGGAATCAAATCCCGCAGTGCCAGACGTGTTCCGCTGCTGAAGCCAGTGCATGTCCAGGCCCGTCTGAATTTGCCAGAGAGCACATGGATGATACAGCAGAGGATTGGGAGAATGTCATGTGGTCAGATGAAACCAAAGTAGAACTTTTTGGTATAAACTCAACTCGTCGTGTTTGGAGGAAGAAGAATACTGAGTTGCATCCCAAGAACACCATACCTACTGTGAAGCATGGGGGTGGAAACATCATGCTATGGGGCTGTTTTTCTGCCAAGGGGACAGGACGACTGATCCGTGTTAAGGACAGAATGAATGGGGCCATGTATCGTGAGATTTTGAGCCAAAACCTCCTTCCATCAGTGAGAACTTTGAAGATGAAACGAGGCTGGGTCTTCCAACATGACAATGATCCAAAACACACCGCCCGGGCAACAAAGGAGTGGCTCCGTAAGAAGCATTTGAAAGTCCTGGAGTGGCCTAGCCAGTCTCCAGACCTCAACCCCATAGAAAATCTGTGGCGGGAGTTGAAAGTCCGTTTTGCTCGGCGACAGCCCCAAAACATCACTGCTCTCGAGAAGATCTGCATGGAGGAATGGGCCAAAATACCAGCTACTGTGTGTGCAAACCTGGTAAAGACCTATAGTAAACGTTTGACCTCTGTTATTGCCAACAAAGGTTATGTTACAAAGTATTGAGTTGTATTTTTGTTATTGACCAAATACTTATTTTCCACCCTGATTTACGAATAAATTCTTTACAAATCCTACCATGTGGATTCATGGATTTTTTTTTCACATTCTGTCTCTCACAGTTGAAGTGTACCTCTGGTGCAAATTACTGACCTCTGTCATCATTTTAGGTGGGGGAACTTGCACAATCGGTGGCTGACTAAATACTTTTTTGCCCCACTGTATGTCAGTAAAAATACTTTGCAAATATTGCTGTCCTTGAATGCTGAATAAACACTGACAGAGCACTGATTGTATCTCTTGTACTTTATCAACACAGTATCTAAAAACTTTGCACCGTAGTGGTTAAAATCTCATTCTAATAAGAGTTAAAAGCGCATTTGGTTATTAGGTTTAAAGGGTTATTGAATTATGGTTAATGGTTGGTAGAATTGTTTTTAACATTACATCTGCCACCCTTCTCCAAATCTGTGCCCCTACCTGGCCCCCCCAACAAAAATTTTCTAGACACGCCACTGATAGAAGAAGGTCAAATTTGAAAGAAAACCATTCCATTCACAGTTAAGATGGATCAATTGATGAGTCTTATAGTGTACAAAGTTTGTCTTCTGTAGTACATGCTAGAAGACGAGCACAGGAATGGCCCTGGTCAGGTGCCTTTTTAACAGCCACCTTTGGATATAAAGTTCACTTATTTAAATGGTGGGAGAAATAAAATAAAGGCCCGTTGCTGTAAGAAATAAATAAACGTAGTTTGTTGAATTGAGAGAGTAATAGTGGCTCCACTTCATTTTTCTCACTCTCACTTGCAGCATTTCTTCCTGCCCTTAGAGGTAAAGGTCAATGAACTTCAAAGCGCGAGAGGCAATAAAAGCAGATAAGGTGAGGAATAAAAACTGTCTATCAAAACACAGTTTCAACAATGGTTACCTATACTAAAAATACTAACTAACTATGAAAGCCATTGTTGCTTTTTGGAATCCTTTTTGCATGTCTCTGTCAACCTAGCTCCCTCCAAAACAATGCTTTGTGAGTCCAAAGGACCCCCTTTGATAAGGTTGATAGGTGTATTTGGACCAAAGGGAAAAGTGTTGAACAGAGTCCAAGAGTTACATGGATTTCCTGAAAGTAACTAAATGCTACGGAGCTCCCTCAAGCAGCTTTGGTACAGGTGCTGTTGTCCTGCTGTATCTGGACTGCTGATAAAAATGCCAACGTAAATCAAGTAACAAAGCTGATGAGGCATCCCATTGAGGTATGTGAAAGAGTTGTTGAAGCAAGGTTAGAAGAGCAATGATGATTAGTGAGGAGCAGTATATCTTCATGATGATTAAAATATCTACAGATGGATTGGCTGGTTTGAGACTATTGATGGACAAATATAGAGAAGGTCAGAAGGAGTTGCATTGTGTCTTTTTGGATCTAGAGAATGCATTTGACAGAAAACACTGTAGATCTGTTTTGAGGGTAGCGAGCATCTGGAAGAGAACTTGAAGAGAAGACATTTTCACTAGAACCCAGGCAGAATACGTGTGTGAACGACAGGTGGAAAAGTAAATATGCAAAGAACAGAGGTAGTGAAGATAGATGAGTTTAAATACATGGACTCAACCATCCAAAGCAGGTGAAGAAGAAAGTAGATTCTGGGTGGAGTGGGTGGAGACAGGTGTCATGTGTCACAGAATGCTAACAGCAAGATTGAAAGGGGGCTTTTAAAAGATAGTAGTGAGACCTGCTATGATGTATGGTTTGGAGACCGTAGCACTGACAAATAGACACGGGGTGTAGTTGGAGATGCCACGATTTTTACTGAGAGCGACCAGAATGGATTGTATTAGAAATGAGCACATCAGAGGGACAGCTCAGGTTGAGGGGCTCGGAGATAAAGTTAGAGACAAGGTTGAGATGGTCTGGATATGTGTACAGGAGGTACTGTGAATAAACTGGATATATGATGTTCAAAATGGAACTGCCAGGCAGGAGGAAAGACCACAATTAAGGTTCATCGATAGGACATACCAAGGGTTGGTGTGACCAAGGAGGATGCTAGAGATAGGGTGAGACAGGAAGAATACTCCAGTGATTAGAAAGTGCCTAAATAGTACTCCAACGAAAAAAAAACCATGTAATTTTCACTTTTCAGACCTTTCAGCCTTTCTCTCCATGCATTTTATTTGCAGCTTTGTCATACCATTTAATTTGTATTGTCAGTAATCAGTAAATTTAAACACACAGATAAATGTTTCTGTTCATGCCACCAAAACATTCTTTGGTTTTTAAAGTGTGGGTTACTGCAAGGCAAGGTATTTACTTTGTTAGAGAAAATGAATTTACTTTTCAATGTTCCCGAAAGGGTTTGTTTCAAAAGAAGTGCTCATCTGAACAGGCATATAATACCAGAGGTACTGATATGCACACTGAATGGCAAGAATCTTGATGTAAATTTGACCAAAATGCAATGAACTGGCACTCCTGAAAGGTGCTTGTGGTGTTGCAATTGCTACAAGTGAAAAGTAGCAAAAGTAGGTGTGCGAAGAATTTAAATAAGAAAGCTCAAGAGAGAAGCAGCTTACTTTCTCACTTTCAAACACCAAGCCAATCTCTATGTAAAGTAGGTTCTTGTCAGATTGTCAGTTTCAGAAAGTCACACTAACAGTATAATGCTTGCTTCCAGTGCCAACATAGGAAAGATAAGTGCCTTGGGGAGGTTGCAGCCTCTATTCCAACTCCTCATGTGTTCTTCACAGAGCCACAAAATAGGTTCTTTGAGCTTTTTTTTTAACTATATAACATTGAAAAAAAAAGTTACTTCTATATAAACCTCTTAAATCCATGCTGGTGAAAAGGAGTGGACTTTTTTCATTCTGTTTCATAATTTAACTCCATGTAGAGTCACTCGCATCTGTAAAGTTTCTACAAAGAGAAAGAAACAGGACCTTCCAATTAGTCATGGTAATGCTGGTTACAGATAAATAAGTGCCATGTTTTACAAATTTACAAAGTCCATGCAAGAAAGAAGGTGGTGGTAGCTGCAAGAGTAGCATTTTTTTTTATCAACCAAGAAGTTGTTATTCACATCCTGTTATTCACAAAGACAAAGACTTTCATCTTTTGCGCTTGTTTGACAACTCACGGGTTAGTTTTGTTTTCACTTGGTTTTTACTTGCCCTTTCAGCAATTTAGCATTTTTAGTTTGTAAAACTAACCAAGTTTTTTTAGGGGCTCAGAGTCTTGAAAAAGGATTGATCCCATCTAATTTCTTATTTTTTGAATATTTGTCACACTCATCTGTGAAAAGTATAAGGTGCGAGTGGTGGACCTTCCAATTCTATTATTCTATGGCAAATCCCAGTCAGTCTCCAGAGAACACAGGGCTCATTGAGGACACTGAACATTCAGCCCACTCTCATAATTATTTGGTCACAAACTTACATCAGTGGCCTGATAGATGTTATTTTGTAGCTCTGGCAGTGCAAAAAGTAGCAGATACTGGTCCTTCTGATGGGTTAAGGACTTTCTACAGCCCTGTCCAGTTCTCCTAGAGTCACTGCTTGCTGGCAGACACAGCAAACCTACTGGCAATGGCATGTACTGATGTGGCATCTTGGAAGAGTTGGACTATAAGGGCATTGTCTGTAGGGTCCAGGTGTCCCCTCAATCTATCAGAGTGATACTGACTTTAGGGGGGAAAAGAAAGAAGCATTTTGGGAAAAAAAAAAAAAAAAACATGAGGGAAAAATGTCAGTGGCCTCCACCTGTAAAACTATTCTTGTTTTGGGGGTGTTTCATTGTTGCCCGTCTAGTGCATCTGATGTTAATTTTATTAACATAAAAGCACTGTAAGTGAAGGAAGTGAGAGGTAAGTGATGGAAGTGACGGGAAAAGGTAAGCGACCCATGTTGTAGGTGACGTCGCAGACGCAGGAGATTTGGTGGAAAAAAAGCAAATGGTAGCATAGAATTTAACAAAGTTTCTTTAAGCTTCAGTATTGCCAAATAAACTAATCAATTGTCATATAACTAATAACTAGGGGTACAACAATACTCGTATCGATATTGAACCGTTCGACACAGTGCTTTCGGTTCGGTATGCATATGTATCGAACAATACAAAATTTTTAATTTATTTTATTTTATCAACTTTTCTTCTGACGATGCTGTCTGTGTTGAGCGCTCAGTGGATCTGCACTCGACAGTGCAGCCTAGGCAGGGTAGTCGAACGCAGATTCACTGAGCGCAGGGCAAGCTAGCAGATAGAAGTTAAGCTCTCGTTGCAACATGGCAAATTGAACCTCCCCCACCCTCATTCAGATCTGGCGTTTGGAACTATTTTGGTTTTCATGTGACGTATGACCCTGAAGGTAAGTGCGTCATGGACAAAAGTAAAACAGTATGTCGGATGTGCCACGCAATGCTCAATTACATTGGTGGGAACTAGTGCGTTAGCGCAGTTAGCTTGTTGACGTGTTGACGCCATCCAGCCCCACGCACGGGGTGATCCGCGGTAGCTCGTTAGCGGAGTTCTGCCGTGTTGTGGCATTAACGTCATTTCAACGAGATTAACGGTGACAGCACTAGTGGGAACACAACAAATATGACTGCACATTTACTCCGACATCATCCTAGTGCAAAGACAAGTGGAAGCAGACAAAAACAACAAGCACACATGCTACAAACTTTACCCGAGTCATTTGGACAGCCGTTAGCACATGATTCTCCTTATGGGGACCTGATATGTTTAATATGCTACTGAGAATATAGCCCAGAAGAAGCGTATAGTATAGCATTTATTTTGGAAAGAGCCATTTCCCTGTAATAAACTCTCTTTTCCAAAGATGAGTGATTTCTTGATCAGATAGATTATTTTATCCCTTTGTTGTTTCAGCAACATTAAATTTAAAAACTGTACTTTTCAGTTAAAATATATATTTATAATTTTAATAAATGACAAATTAAAAAGGCATGAGCATTTTTTTTTGTATCGAAAAAATATCGAACCGTGACACCAAAGTATCGAACCGAACCGTGAATTTTGTGTATCGTTGCACCCCTACTAATAACATCTGTCCTATCATCTCTAACACCCTGGAGGACAATGGGGAGAGTTTAGACGCTCTCCAAGATTACATTGACCGGTGCTTCCAAGATTTAGTAATGAAGAAGGCTCAGAGTGCATCTTCCCCGGCCAAAATTGAGACACCGTCATTGAAGAGATGTCGCCCGCCAGACTCCCCCGGCACAACATCACCTGCCGGCAAAGACATTGCAGACATCCTGGAGTCAATCGACAAGCGATTTTCCAGTTTCGATGCGAGGCTGTCCCTGGTGGAGATTTTAGACCGGGAATTTAAATCTCTGAGAGAATCCCTGGAATTTAGCCAGGAGCAGGTGGAAACGCTTGCTGCTGAAAATTCCACGCTACGGGAGTCGGGCAAATCTCTCACCGGTAACGTGACCCAGTTAAACATAGAAAATAAAAAAAAAATAAAAGAATCCATTATCGATCTACAAGCCCGTAGCATGCGAGACAACCTTGTGTTTTCTGGTATTCCAGAATCTGCCGGAGAGGACGCGGAAGCAACGGTGAAAAGCTTCATTAAAATCCACCTGAAGCTGCCGGAGGACACCGTAAAGAACATCGCCTTCGAAAGAGTGCATCGCTTGTATGCCATAAGGTCGCCGACTGGGAGACCACGTTCAATTGTGGCCAAATTCGGCCAATTCAAACAGAAGGAACAGGTGAAGAGTCGCGGCAGGGAGCTGAAAGGAACTGACTTCAGCGTGAACGACCAGAAAAAGACCAAAGAGATCCTGGAACGATGCAAGGTCCTGTTCCCAGTTCCACGTAGCTTCATCCAGAGAGGCTCCCGCACTGTCATCGCCGTGGACCGGCTCTATGTAGCCAGCACCACTCCGTGGTTATATTGACTGCACTCCAGATAAGAACCCGCTACACTCTTTTCTTATTCATTCACACTCTCTCCTTTAACATGTGTTTAACCTAGTAATATCAGTATGATGTCATAGCCGATATAACACCGTCACCCTCCGTCATTGCTTTAATTGGAATGTTTCAGTTTCTTTTCTTTTTTGTTGTCGCTTACCGTTCTCGTGTTTTTTTTTTCTCTTTCTTTTTTCTTTCACTGCTGTGATCACCTACTTCCCCACTCACCTACAAACAACACCCTCTATTTCTGCATATTCACGCACCACGATCATGCAAACACATGCGCTCAACGGCAGCACATTTACAACAGCCTCACAGCACACACAGACTTATAGGACACACACACAAGCCACGCTTGTTCATATTAGTGAATAAACACACACATAGTCAGACTTATGGAGCCTCTCACCACATTTTTTTTTTCTCTTTCTATTTACAAACAAGTGATGTTTCCACATTCTCTCCACCCATCTAAACGAAACACCTAGCGTACATCAGACATTAGACATACACACACAATTATGGGCACACTAAGGTTTGTCACATGGAATGTAAATGGAGCTGGCACCAGAGAAAAAAGGTTAAAGATATTTAACCAGCTTAAAAAACTACAGGCAGATGTTGTTTTATTACAAGAGACTCACAGGCCTGTCACAGGTTTAAATGAACTTAAAACACCTGAGTTTCCTAATGTGTTCGCAGCCTGTTATAATTCTAGACAAAGGGGAGTAGCAATTCTAATACATAAAAACGTTAATTTCACAGTACTCGATACAGTTATAGATCCAGAGGGCAGATTCTTAATCATTAAACTATCTATACGTGATAAAAAGCTATGTATTGTAAGTGTATATGGTCCAAATGTTGATCCCTCATTCTTTCACGATTTTTTCA
The DNA here is from genome assembly GCF_057382275.1 of Copadichromis virginalis. Taxonomy (NCBI): domain Eukaryota; kingdom Metazoa; phylum Chordata; class Actinopteri; order Cichliformes; family Cichlidae; genus Copadichromis; species Copadichromis virginalis. The sequence goes on from NC_140619.1 coordinate 15,563,425, forward strand.
GTGCACTCTCTGAACACTTAGATGGCACACTTGTTCTTGGAGGCAACCTCAACCTTGGACTAAATGAAGAAATGGATATGCTCAATACAGCAGGAACTCAGTGTAATTGGCAGTCCACAAATATAATCGAACAGTATATGAGCGACTTTGGTCCTTGCGATGCATGGCGCTCCCTTCACCCCACAGTAAGGAATATTCTTTCTTCTCACATGTCCATCACTCCTACTCTCATCTGGATTATTTCCTAGTCAGCAGCTCACTGCTGAGTGATATTTCAGACACTGAGATTCACCCTATAGCTGTCAGCGATCATGCTCCTGTATCTTTAACACTAATACATAAGAAGAATGCTACACCAAGTAAAAACTGGAGATTCAATACATCGCTGCTCATAGATGAAGACTTTATTAAATATTTTAAAAAAAGAGTGGACTTCATATTTAGACTTTAATGACACTCCCGGAACATCAGCTTCTGTTCTATGGGAATCAGGGAAAGCTGTGATGAGAGGTAAAATCATTTCTTTCTCATCACACAAAAAGAAAGAAGAAAACAAAAATATTCAGGAACTAGAAAAAACCATCAAATCCTTAGAAGCCTACACGTGCGACCGAGATAAAGAATTAATGAACAAAATATACAAAACAAAACTAGAATTAAATGAAATTATTAATAAAAAAAGACACAATTCCTAGTACAAAGACTTCTCTTGCAGAATTTTGAACACAGTAACAAATCAGGTCGATTTCTAGCTAACCAGTTAAAAATAAATAAAGAAAAAACAACTATATGTGCTGGAAGAATAAACAACATTTTTAGGGATTTCTATGAAACTTTATATACACCACAAATAAACCCATCTAAAAATGAAATTGAGCAGTTTCTTGACAATGTAACTCTTCCAAAATTACTAGACAGCCAAGCAATGGCACTGGATTTGCCACTGACGCCAGGTGACCTCCAGGAAGTCCTGATGCCCAATAATAAGGCTCCAGGTCCAGAAAGCTACCCTGCAGAATTCTACAAAGAACTCTGGACAATTTTGGCACCAGTATTCCACGGAATGTTGCAGGAAATCAAGGAAAATGGCAGACTACCACCAAATATGAATTCTGCTAGCATTAGTCTCCTGCTAAAACCAGGCAAAGACCCTTTATTTCCCCCAATCGTCCAATATCCCTTATAAATGCAGACCTCAAAATAATCTGAAAAGCCCTCTCAAAAAGATTAGAGAAGATAACCCCCTTTTTAATTCATCCTGACCAAACTGGTTTCATAAAAGGTAGGCACTCATCAACAAACGCACGTAGATTACTTAATTTAACACTTAGAGTGTTAACACTAGACTACTCATACAGTAAAAACATTGAAACCACAATATTATCTCTAGATGCAGAAAAAACGTTTGACAGAGTTAACTGGAAATTTTTATTTGCAACTTTACACAAATTTGGTTTTGGAAACTCTTTCATAAACTGGCTAAGAATATTATGTAATTCCCCAACAGCTTGTGTCAGAACAAATGACCAGACATCCTCCAGCTTCTGTCTCCTGAGGGGCACCAGACAGGGATGCCCACTCTCCCCCTCACTGTTTGCAATTTTTATCGAACCACTAGCAACAGCATTTAGACAGGCTACAACAATTAAGGGCAAATGTAAGAACGTAGAACATAAAATCAGTCTCTATGCGGATGATGTGTTACTTTTTTTTCCAAAACTCACAAACCAACCTTTCTGAGGTAATTACTCTAATAAACTGGTTTTCAAGGGTTTCAGATTATTCAATTAACTGGTCAAAATCTACAGTTCTTCCAATTAACTGCTCCTTCCATAATTCTTCTTCTGCCCCACTACAATCTGGAAATATTAAATATTTAGGTATTAATGTCTCTCCTAAGCTTTCAGACTAAACTAAATTAAACCACATCCCACTTCTAAAGAAAGTAGAAGTCGATCTGACTAGATGGAAATCTCTACCCATATCACTCATGGGAAGGGTCGCCACTATAAAAATGATGATCTTGCCAAAAATAAATTACTTATTTGTAATGATCCCGAACAAACCATCATAAGGTTCAGATCTCTGTATTCGTATATTTTTAAATTCCTTTGGAAAGATAAAATAAAATAAAAAATAAAGGAGGATTAGATCTTCCTAATTTTCAACAATGTTTCTTAGCAAACAGGCTTCAGTACATCTCAGGATGGTTAAAATGTTCTTTCTTAGATGAGCCCTAGCTAGATGTTGAACAAACACTCTGCAATAATCTAGAGATTTCAGACCCACCATTTATCAGCTCAAACATCAAAAGACATGAATTCTTTAAAAGCATCAGCATCAGCTCTTCTCTGACAGCATGGTGGGAGTTTCTAAAAATAACAGAGTCTTCATTAATCCCATGCAAACGTACACCTATCTGGAATAACCCTGACATATTACAAAACAATAATATGATTAATTTTTCAGAATGGAGTTGTAAAGGAATTAAATACTTAGAACATATATTAGAAGGAATAGACTTTATTCCATTTGACAGACTAGTTATACAATATGGGATCAACAAGAAAAGATTTTTAGAATATCAACAAATTAAATCCATAGTAAAAAAGAAATTTAACCTCAGTCAAGTTGAATTGCAAACACCACCAAGCGCAGTACATTTTCTTATTCTTAAATCCCCTAAATTATTGTCTAAAATATACAGAGCACATTCTAAAATAGATGAATCAATATCCCTTCCTATTGCAAAGTGGGAAGCAGATTTGTAGGTCGGCTTAGATGAAAACTTCTGGTCTCAGATATGCTTAAAAACCTTTAAATTGATTAGAAATCCCAGTCTGCAATTAATACAATACAAAATACTACATAAAGTGCACTATACAGGTCATCAGATGTTCCAGATGGGCTTTACATCTTCCAACAACTGCTCACACTGTCAAGGCAATACACCAGACAATTACATCCACGCTCTTTGGTTCTGTCCACCAGTGCAGAAGTGTTGGCGCGGGATATGTGAAGACTTATCAAAAAGTGTCTGAAATGTAAAATTCCAACCTCCCCTTTAGTGTGCTTGTTGGGCAAATTGGATGATGTCACTACAGAAACTAATACAGTCCACATGGTTTTTACTGCCCTATGCATTGCCAAGAAATTGGTCCTCATGAACTGGAAAAATAAAAATAATCGTAATTCTAGCCAATATAGAAACCATCTAATAGATCACATTAGTCTTGAGACAGCCTCTGCCACCACATTAGATCAATCGCTTTGGGCTCCTGTACTGTCTTTCCCTCTTCACACTGCACAGAAGAGGAACCGGCAGCAAGGTTCAACACTTTTCTTCCATCAAGACTCTAAAGACCATTACTCTTTGTCCACAGGTTTAATGATGTAGAAAGTGTGAAACTGAAACAAACATAACACAATTACAATTACAGTATATTCTTTAAATCTTACATATACACTGTACCTACAAGTCTACAATAATCTAAATCAACGTAGCGTAGCACTTTAGCTGCAAGAATAAGCATTAGCCGTGCTCTAAACATGTGGTTTCAACAACGTATCAAAGTTACACATTAAACTTCCCTCATGTCACAAAATACAACCACAGAACTACAGATAAGCATCAAATAAACAATATACATACAGACAATGCTCCAAAAGACGAAGGATTGAAGGCAGATGCATGTGGATTCATGGCAGTCTCCTTGGCCATGTGCAAACTTCACTAAACCTTACTACTTCCTGCTTCCTGTGATGTCACCAGGTATCAGAACTCTTAAAGGGACAGCTGCCGTAACACTATCGGCACAGCTCCTTTGATCGGCTCCATCACCTAGCGGGGGTGGGGGTCATGGTTTGGTCCCGCCTTTGCCATTGTGGTTGATGTGGAGGTTGGGACAGGCTTAGGGAGAGAAGCATACACTTTGTGTGTGTGTAGTTGTCTGCCTCTTATAACTCTAGTGATTTTCTCCAAAAGTTGATTCTGTTCATCTGGACGTAGCGTTTTGTGGGAGAAACGTTTCGTCACTCATCCCACAAAATGCTACGCCCAGATGAACAGAATCAACTTTTGGAGATTTACTTTCCTGGATGACTGAGAATGCATCAAGACGTTCTAGTGATTTTCCTGCAGTTTGAAATTTCATGTGATCTTGTTAATTTCATGAGTCCAGCAACTAACCACTCTTACTAGATTGTATCAGGTCATCTCAACAAGAACAAATTAAGTTGTTGAATTTCGTACAGATCCTACATGATTACGTTCAAGATAGAAACATGAAAATGTTGTGTTCAAATTACAAGGTAGACTTTTTTAACCCTTTAAGACCTACCATAGAACCAAGTCCGCCAGAGCTTATATTATATTTTTACATGCTGTGGAGCCATTTTTGGGAGCATTTCAAGTTGCTATACATCAATACAACCATTATAGCCCAGATTTTAATAATATGTATTCATTAAGTGCATAGTAATTACATAAATTGCAAAAAAGTGCAATAAACTACAAAAAAATTGAAAATCGTTTTTGCTTTTTTAACATATATTTGTAATTAGAGAAATTTAAGAGGCTTATCCCTCAAACCTGTAAATACAAAAAAGTTGCACAAAATAGTTTCCCACCACAGGAAATTTATTTTGAGTGTCTTCATAGTTTTATTTTTGAAATACACCAATTTTTATACACTGCAGGAAAAACGAAAATAAATATTATACTGCAAATTTGCAAAAAAGCAGCATATGCATCAAAATGAACTATTTCCAGCAGTGCAATATGAGTCCTAAGCATCCCAGAAACGACACAGAAAGTCATAAAGTCAAAGATAACTTTTAAAAAGACCGGTACAGGCCCTGAGGCCCTCATGGTAAAAAAGACTACATTTCCGCGAAAATGACATCACTTCCGGTTTCAGGCAGGTAATGGCGGAAATGCAAAAGTTCGCGCTGATGTCTATTCCAACGTAGGAAGTGTTATGAACAGCTGATTGGATCGGCAAAGCGTGTTTCTGGAATATTATGTTTTTGTTCCTGCAAGCGCTTTTTATGCAGTTTTTGCAAAGCTTTATGTGGAAGGAAACCGTGACCTAGGACAAGCTGATGGCATAAGATGTAAGTACAACTCCTCCGGTTTCATATGCAAAAAAATTTTTTGCGCTAGCTTACGTGGTTGCAGTGCTACCGGGATTTAAAAATAGTTACGCAAAACAGAGCGTGTCCGCTCCGATCGGCTCTAAAGGGTTAATGTAACAACCACCCAATTTACTTCTTTCAGTTTACCAAAAAAAGCAGAGGTGGCTGTTTGACTTGACTGAAATGGATGCCTTCCTCAAACCACGATCCAAAGCGTGTAAGACTGAAATCCCGTGCAGTGTCACAAGATTTAACATTGCTATATTATTGACTTACTTCACTCGAACATGATATGAACAATTTAATCTACCCACTCTGCATATTATGCGGTTTCTACACTATATAGTTACACTTAACTTTAAACCATGAGGCAATTGTGTTAAATACACACAAGATGCTTACATAAATCCAAGAGCTGGCCAATCCCTTTTTTTCAGTGTGTGTGCTTAGACTTGAGCCAGAAAGTGCAGCCAGAGCAAGATTCATTATGTTCACATTTTGTAACCTTGAGAAATCCTAAAAGTGATTTTACAGAGGAAAATGTTTCAATTCAATTCAATTTCATTTATATAGCGCCAAATCACTACAACAGTCACCTCAAGGTGCTTTATATTGTAAGGTAGACCCTACAAATCAAATTCAAATTTGAATTATAATACAATAATATAGGAATCTGGTCTATACTTTTATAAAGATTGTTTTCCTTTTAGTTCATGCAAATGTCTTCTGATTACACAGCATTTGGGGGTCTTAACAGAACCTCAGTGCATTATTTTATAACATGTCAATCCCAATAAGGTGTTCATTGTGCAGTCAAACTACAACATTTCAGTGCACAAAGTGTGCTGCTTGCCTTCATTAGACAAATAGAAAAAATACATTAGCATACTTGACACCTTGCAGAAATGCAGACAGTGGAGGAACATGTGGCTGTGGAGTGCTTATTAACCCCATGCTGTTTAACAGGCCTGGAAGCTCTGCTGCTACTGCTGAAGTAGCAACCTTCAGTTACCTTGTGGTTTGGATTTGGGCTGTTACCTACATTACAAAGGCACACATACAAAAAACAAAAAAAAAAAAAAAAAAACAATCTGTCAAGTGCTTGAGGCTCAGCTTACACTTATGTATTATTGATGAGAAATTTAAATTTCAGTGATCTGTTTTTGTGCATGAGAACCAAGTTCTCTGTGCCTTTTGCATAATGTCCCTTTTTTATTTAAAAAAAAAAAAAGGCATTAAATCAGAAATAGAACTAGTGACCAGATTTATTTTAAATGGCAATCAGATAGCTATTTAGGAACAGCTCTGGATAAAAAAAAATTATGGGGTGTAACATTTTCCAGCATCACGAGCATAAACTCTTTTCCCAGATTTCAGAAATATCTAAATTAGACCCTCTGAGGTCATTACTGTTGGCAATCAGGGTTAGTGTTAGGAGTAATGTTTTAGGTCCTCTTTATGCAAAAAAATAGAAATATCTCAAAGATTCACAAACTATGATGAGCCAATGTATTTGACTCCCAGCTTTTACAATGCAACCATTTTAAATGTGATGAATTTTAAATATATTTATTCAAATGCTGTCACACATCACATTAGTCAGTGTATTGCAGAAATTACTAAAAAGAACATTTTAACCTATTTTGGCTGGAAAAACCCCACTGCAGCAGCTTCACACTAGGAGATGAGGTAAAATCAAACCTCTTTCTCTGATTCTCTCTTAACCCAAAACAGACACACACACATTCGCTCCCTCGCCCTCACATTGGCAAACCTATTAATTTTAATATGATTGGGAATTTCCCCTAAAAAACTCCAGGGACCTTTGCAGCCAGACCAGGCTAAGAACAAGATATGAAACTTCAACTAGTTTCAACACTCCAGGCACTTCAACATCAACACTGCTGTCATTGCTCATAAGGCTTGACGTATCTAACTAAAGCACCACCCCATCTTTTTCCAAATCAGGATCAAAAGCAATCAAGTCGTCCTCCTCCCCAACCCCCATCAAACCCTCCCTTTTTAAATTGTATTTCAAGTGAGTTAAATTACTGTCAAAATAAGAGGGAAACACTGATGAAACATTAGGTAAGACCTGGCAGAATATGTAAGAGACATGATTATTTTTCAGCCTCACCAGACACTTTGAAAAAGCCTCCAAATGAGAAACATTACAGTACTTTTCATTAATTTTAATGCAAAATAAGGTGAACAGTGGACTGACAACTAAATAAAGCACTTGAAATCCCAAACAGAAAGAGATATCCTGCACTGAGAAACCTAACATGGGTATAAAAATTCACTCGCTAACAAATGAGACAACGCTGGGCACCCGTGTAAAAGAATTAGGAGAGTTGTTAGTTTCAGCCTCTTTCCTTCACCCTTTGATGGCCTACAAATGTGAGCTTGTGAGTGCAACTTTTATACGCTTCTCATTGCAATAAGTATATTTTCACAAGTCTTTAAGTTACAAAAATCTCTCCTACTAAAGTATATTTACAGATATTTATGTTTAGGACAGGAAACAATAGTATTTAGGTTGGTTCTCATTGTGAGACACAACTATCTTCCTGCAGTGCTACTACAGTTGATGTCACACATGAATCATTTTATGTCACTCTTTAAAAAACAGCTAGTCCCACCAGGAATTGACGGTCTGAAAATCCCGAGATCAAAATGGGAGACGCCCCCTGAGCTAAGATCCTGTGGGACTTCCAGACACAGACTGGTGATGGGTAACAACTGGACATAGTGGACAAGCAGAGGGAGACAGCTGTAGTGATAGACGTAGTGGTACCGAATGACAGCAACATGAGGAAGAAGGAACACAAGAAGTTGGAGTAGTACCAAGGGCTCAGAGAAGAGCTCGAGAAGATGTGGATGGGTGAAGGTAACAGTGACCCCAGTGGTAATCGGAACACTCAGTGCAGTGACCCCCAAGCTAGGTGAGTGACTCCAGCAGATTCAGGAACAACATCCAAGATCTCTCTCTCTCGAAGATCTCAGTCCTAGGAACAGCAAAGATACTGCGCAGGACCCGCATGCTCTCTTTGAAAGAAACTAATTTCTGCCACTCGTATCTGGTGTTATTCAGTCATTCACTAGCCCCAGCATATGGCCCTATAGGTTAGAATGGGAATATTGATTACATTAAATCCACATTTTCACCTTTATGGTTATCCGTTCTGCTCACTTAAAACCAAATTTGTTTTCACAGTTCCTCTGCTCAAAATAAGCAAAGACATTTAATTTATATGTTATTTATGAAAACCTGTTGAGTTATACATTAGTAATGAAGCATTTCCATTGATTCTAATATCGAGAAGCCCGAGGGCCTCCTGAACGACTAAGGCTAGAACTAGAGCTGGGCGATATGAGATTTTTTCATATCACGATATGTTTTTTTTCATTTCAGGCGATAACGATATCTATCACGATATAAGCCAAATAACTATATTTGTAAGATTTAAATGTGCCGTTGCTCACAAGTAAAATGTGAAATAATCAGCAGCTTGTTTTTATTTAAATATTTATTTCCCATAATAAGTTCAACAGGGTAGATGTACTTAAGGAACATGAGACTTTTTCAGATAAATAAAGGCAAATATTGCAAACTACACAAAAGGCAGCCGCTAAAGCATTTAAGTTTCAAAATAGAACAAACGAAACAGACTAAATTGTCAATTCCACTTAGAAACAAAATATTAATTCTAAAAATAAATCTTAGTTTGTTTTACAGAAGAACAGACAAAACTGACTAACTTTTGTCAATATCAAATAAACTGAGAACTAAAAGGAAATTCTCAATCTCTCCTTGTTGTATAGCTGAGCTTTTCAAACAGTTTTAACAGTTACTTTAGTCTGACAAAAGCCGAATGACGAATTAGCGCTTCCAGTCAGAGACTGAGGCTACGTCCACACGTACACGGGTATTTTTGAAAACTGAGATTTTCCGTTTTCGTTTTAAAAAATAATCCCGTCCACACATAAAGGCAGAAATGAAGGAAAACGCTGCTATGAACATGCCAAAGCAGCAGGTGGCGCTAGATTCCTAACCGTGCAGAAATGTTGGCCAATCAGAAGTCTAGAAGCCTCGGTGGGAAAAAGTAAACAAAGCTGGGGCATAGAAGCAGAACCGAGTCGTATGTGTGGACAGACAGTAACTGTGTGTATATGTAAGCATTTAAACACTGCAGAGAGTAGAATTAACAGTAACAGTATTGTAGAAATTCATTTCACCGAAACAATAACGTGGCGCACAGTGTGACGCATGCACCAGTTTATTGTATTTCCAGACTTGCTTTCGGCACAATTTACAGTGCACGCTACTCTGTTTTTTGTCAGACTTGAAATAGCCGAAATACTGTCACACTACGGAACTTCTATGGCTCTTCCGTTTGACAATCTCTCCGGCATTGGAACCATCATCTGTTTTCTCTTCGGTCACGCTCGGTTGATTTTTCTAGTCGGCACACTCATTTCCTCCATTACGAGCTGGCTCCATTACCCGCTGGCTGCTTCCCAAACAAACACACGTGCGGCTTGGCACTTGTGCTGTACGTAACAAGTCACGCGACGTGACGCTGCGGCTGTGATTGGTTCGGCTCTGCGCTACTTAATTTGGATTGGCTGACCTTTTTTTTTTTTTTTTTTTTGAGGACAAGAGCTGCGAGGTCTATCGCGATAGCTTAATTTCTCTATCGAGTAAAAGTTATATCGCGATACATATCGTTATCGTTCTATCGCCCAGCTCTAGCTAGAACATAGATGAGATTGCTTCTCTCTCTCTGAACACGAGCCCAATACATAGTCAGTGTCTACAGGACTGCAGACAGTATGCCAATCACCCTATTAATCTCACACTTCACTGTACCCTCACTCATGAACAAGACCCTAACATACTTGAACTCCTCCACTTCACAGACACTTCTTGGCATTCACACCTTTTTTTTTTTTAACTGAGAATCATCAACATTTATCCTAAAAGATTTGCATATGACTGTTCTTGCTGCCATCAGTTTCAGATGTCACTGAAAAGAATGGGGAGGGGGGGGGGCATTTTTTTTTCATTTGTTTTAAAGTCACTGCACATGGACATTTCAGAAAGCCACAGTGTGCTCTGTGTACAGAGTTGCCTCTAAATGCACCAGGCTTATGAAAGATTTTCCTGCAGAAAATCCAATATTAGTTTTGTAATAGACTGCATGCATGTTCACACTTAGGCACCCCTGAGAGAAAGTGGAAATACTTGAACAGAAAAAGCTACATGTCATGCTTGCAAAGTATGTGATGGCAGACATGGATCAATTATCAATGCATCTATCCTAAAATCCCTGATATCCCTGGTGTGTACCTGCCCATGCCATAGCAAACTGATACTTTAGTAACATTGTAAACCACACAACTTGAAAAACAATTTAAGAAATTTTTGAGGTGCTAAAGATATATTTGGACTAGGTGGGCCTAAGGCAAAAACTGCAGTTTTGTATTGCACAGTATACCAGAAACATAAGGGTGTGCTTTGCAGCTTGGGTTAGCTTCAACACTATACTGCAACTGCACAGACTTCCATCTGATTTCATATGGTGACTTGTCTGTCTACAGCATATAGAACTGGTATAGTTTTTGAAGGTTTGGTGATAAAACCAAAGAATCTGATTATTTATATCACATTTCAATCTCTCCAACAACACTGTCAGCATTGTTATTCAATGTCATCCTTTAGTGCTACGGAAGGCCAGGGTCAAATTCAGTTCATTTTCAGGATTCATCATCTGAAACCTTTGTCTGCTGTAAAGTTTGAGCAAATCAAGAATAGAAGAGTCACTATTCAAAATATACTTCTGTTTAAAGTATACTTCTGTAGAAGGAACAAGTATTATTACTATTGTTACTAGTATTATATAAGGTTAAAAGCAGTGATGGGAATAACAGTGTTACAAGTAACGGCGTTACTAACGGCGTTACTTTTTTCAGTAACGAGTAATCTAACTAATTACTATTCCTATCGTTACAACGCCGTTACAGTTACTAACAACAAAATGCAGTGTTGTCGCGTTACTATTTTTCAACAAACAGACGGTTGAAGCTGTGTTTAGCTTATCACACCTTATATCAGTTGCACGGAAGTAGCTGTCTATGTAAGTAATCTGCTCGCTACAGCTTTAAGCAGCTGCGCGTGCTCCCGCGGACGGCAATCACTTTCTGGCAGACAACCACTTTATGGCACAACAATCACATGAATGCTGCTGTTTGACTGAAGAAGAATAAAGTAGTCACAGTAAGCCTATCACATGACCACTTCAAGATTACAAAGCAACAAGGTGATATATACCAGTTTTTAAATTGTGTTGATAGGCCACTTAAAACCAGAGTCATGATAAACAATATATATGAGGTGTTTTTTCCTCAATAGTTTCATCACGTTTAACGACTAAGGACAGCGCTAGCAAGCACTCTCTGCTTATGACCAAAAAATAAAAAACAAAAACAAAAAACAGCCTTTCGTGTTGGTGGAAAACTGTACCATGTGGACCAATCAAAAAATGATATGGCAACATGACATTTGGTTGTTTAGGAAGAGGGGGGAGTTTTAGGAGTGACGGCGAGATAGAGAGAGAGCGAGTCTTGAGATGTGAGAGATTTGTGATGTTTAGCGTGTTTGGAGTGTGTAGTTAATGTGTTGTCTTGTGTAGTTAGTGTGTGGTGTTGTGGATAGTTTTGTGTTGTGTGTAGGGATGGGTATTGATAAGATTTTCACAATTCCGATTCCATTTTCGATTCTGTTTAACGATTCGATTCTTTATCGATTCTCTTATTTATTCTTTTTAAAAAAGGAGAACACTTAGGTCAAATAGCTTAGAACTTTGTTTGATATCTTCTCTTTGAACAAGGTAGAAATTTAAGAGTAACATGGCCTTACAAACCCAACAGTGAGATCTTAAGAGATCCACAGCCTACGGCTCTTCAATGGGGTGTCACAGGGTCCCCAGGAAAAAAAATTGTAAATGTAAAATAATAAAATAAATATTCTTCTGTAGCAATAACAAAGTATAACATAAATTATTCTGTATCAATTATACAAGAGTATCCAAAATGTCCCTGCCTACAATTAAACACATTCACTTACCGAAAATTTGAGGGCATCTGCTGTGGCAAATGGGTGCAAGCCTTTGACCACAAACTTAGTCACTGCTCGGTGACATTCGTCTATCCTGGCCTGAAAGGAGACACTACCGGTAGACTGCAGCGAGAACTGCCAGCGAGCACCAGCCAGACCCTGTCTCTCATCATGGTCACCTAAATGCACAGTAATAGCAGGTTTTGTAATAAGGCAGATCGCGCTAACATAATATGCACTGTTAGTTGATTATTTACCTGCCTCATTAACGGGAGAGGACGTGCAAACGTTACCGCTGCTGCTGGGTTAAGATTCACAAGCCCGGAGCAGAATTAAAAACACGGCATTCATTTAAGGTCATCGCGTGTTTTGTGAGCAAATGCTTTTGCATATTCGTAGTGTTTCCTCCCTTAAAATGAAATATCTACTTTGCAAGTATTGCAAGTTGCCCTGTTGTCATCCGTTCTCGTAAAGTATAACCAAACTTTTTAGCGTTTGAGCCGCCGTGTTTCCTGCCAGGTAAATGACGCTCCGCAACGTGGTGACATCATTCGGGGCGACTGGAATCGATAAGGGAATCGTTTGCAAAAATGGCAAACAATTCCAAGGAATTGAAACAGTGGGAACCGGTTCTCAACAAGAACCGGTTTTCAATACCCATCCCTAGTTGTGTGTCAGAACAATGAGGTGACTGCTGTCTCCAGGTAAAAAACAGGATGAGTGATACACCTGCTGCTGTCAGACCTGCAGGTATCAGGCTGTGATGTTCTCCTTTATTTTTTTTGGAGTGGCACAAATAATTTGTGTGGCATAACAGCTGACTGTTATGTTAATAGTTTGAAATGGTTATTTTAAAAAAGGGTAAAAGGTAAATGGCTGCAAATAACTTGCAATAGTTACTTTTCAAGTAATTAATTACTTTTAGAATATTGTAACTCAGTTACTAACTCAGTTACTTTTTTGAAGAAGTAACTAGTAACTATAATTAATTACCTTTTCAAAGTAACTTGCCCAACACTAGTTAAAACTAAACAGAGTTTGGTAAATTATATAAATTACAGAGTTACAAGATTTAAATTTACAGCGACATTTCTTAAACAACAGTCTTATTTCCTGTGTCTCAGTGTTTAATTAACAAAAAGACCACAAGAAAAAACAACTGCCCCTCATTCAAAATTCTTGACGACAAAAAATCTTGTTTTCAATAATTTGTTATTCATATAAAGGTTCTCTGTGCCAAATGTCCACAATGACTCTTAGAAACAAAACAGAGAAAAAATCTAGCAATTAAATAAAGGGAACCCTGAATACAGTTACACTGCTGAAAACACCTAAAGATGACCGGATAGTTGAACATGTGAAAGTTATGCTTCCATGTGCAGCTGACAGATACAGTTTAAGTCCACTGTTTAACAAAAGAAAAACAGTCAAAGACCATTGCTCTCTGCTTAATGCATGACAAATTTTTTCTTGTAGATTTTGATTCTCCTAGTGACTTTATCAGTACTGGTTGGAGGAGATGATATAAGCAGTGCATTCAGGTTGTACAGGTAGTCCAGCTTCAACAAGATGCCACATCATGGTATTTCATGTTCATCCTGTACCAGAGTAGTCTCAACAACACTATTTAATAACACATGAAAAAAGCATACTTCATTAAACCTATAGGAAATTGTTCAGTCTTGTGCATTTAATTCACTCAGTGAAGCAGCTACTAATCCAGCGCCTGGGTAGCAGCGTGGAAGGACAGTACTGTGGATTCGAACCCCCGACCTATATCCTATCACACTCTACCTACTGAGTTAACCTACCCCTCTATATGTGTCATCATATGAGCCTATGACAGTAATGACCAATTTTAGAACTGAAGAAGCCTTCAAGGAGAAGTGAGATGTGATCACAAACCTAAAGAAATTCCCATAATACAATCATCACAATACACACACACACACGCACACACCTGTTTGTCATAGTACCTCTGAAGTCTTTTACTTATTAATTCAAACTTCGCTTTTGTGGCCTACTTTTTATGCCACCTTACGTAACTTAATTGGAGCCTTAATTCAAAAAGTCCACCCTCACAGATTTATACTGTATTTTACATCCTAATTCAGAGGAGGAAATGGCATTGCAAGCTTTATTACTATTACTTTTTTAATTTAAAAACCAAAGCCCCCATCAGCTCCCTGCAGTGGTGCTTATTATGTGAGAGCTGCAACAGAATACATAAGCAGCATCTGTCTTTTTTCACTTGCTGCCACTACCATGTCTGTTTCTCCTGCCAAATGCAAAAACCTTTAATCTCACAGTTCGATTCACATCTTGCAACTCTGGGTAGAAACTTTGTACTTGCTGGGGAAGCTGGACAGGGCACTTCACATCATCATTTAGAGCCCGAGGTTGCTGACCCATGCAGTTCAGCCTGCATGCATAAACAACTCAGTGCTTCCAAATATTTAATTCACTATCAGGATCTATTAAAGCAATGAACCCTGTTGTTCAGTGCACACAGATACACACTTCCCAGTGTCTCTGTTTTTCTTGACAGCTCTTACTGCACCCTCCACTCTTATTACCTTCCCTTACACACACACTCCTTCCTTCTCATTCACACACGAGGACACACACATACTTTTCTCCTCTGCTCTCTGCAACCAAGCATGGCTGGGCTTAGATAGGACTTAATTTGTCCTGCCTCTAGATGAAAACATATGCTATACATTCTCTTTGTAAACAGACTGGGCAATAGTAGTAGAAAGTAGAACTTAAGCTCTCAGAGAGACAGACTACAGAGACAAGTGTAGAATACCAACTCAGATCACAGAGCTGAATGTAAAAGGTTACTGTATACAACAACTCAGAAACAAAGCAGCTATTTAGGGAAAAGAGGCATAGGTAATCAAGAAAGAGTAAAATTTCAGACAAAGTATGAGATAGTTGGGTAATGGGGATTGCAGAATTTGCATTTATTATTCCAGAGACTGGGAAGGAGGCTGTGCCTTGTTTATCTCAAGGTTTTGTTAAAATACTGAGAGAAAATAGGATAAGGTGGAAGGAAAAACTAATAATAAAGTCACTCACTGTAAAATTAACAGTGAAAGAAATAAACATCCTGGTCTGTCCATAATAGTGTTAACACAGAACGACACAAAAACGTATCTATCTAGTGTGTGGATATGTCACTGGCCAAAGCAACTTATAGGTCTTCCATTTCTCTACATTTTGAGCCGATCATTGTGCGAAAAAAGTTTCTAATGTAATCAGATTATCGCATTAATGTGAAACGAAGAAAAACACTGGCATTCACATGTTTGGTATTATAATTTGGATATATCATACTGATCAAACAGCTTTGATTTGTGAATACGTTTTTTACCAAGATGGAGGCACAGAGAGTCTAATTGTTGGTAACATTGTAGTTGTTATCATGTGCTTTGTGTTTGTGCGAACTGTCGCATAAATAAAACCAAAAAATAAATAGATATGTCCTAGATAGTTACTTTTGAATGTTTTTTGTTGTATTCTAACTGGGAATGTAGTTTCAGTGTTTCTCCACATTTTTTTGAGAGGAAAGGACCAGGAACAACAGCTAAAGCATTGTAGTTTTCACTTGCCTCAATAGAGGTTAGTGTTCATGATTCAACAACAAGAAAGAGACAGGGCAAAAACGGCATCCATGAGAGAGCTCCAAGCAGAAAACCAATGCTGACCAAAAACAACACAAATGCTCATCTCACATTTGCTAAAAAAATATGTAAATGATTCCCAAGGAAATATTCTGTGGCCCGACAAACATGGTCTTGGTCTACTATTATGAAAAGATGTGTCATCAATCATCCCCTTCCTGATTTCTTATTTTCATTTTTTTTTCATGAAAAAAATGAAAATAGGAAATCAGGAAGGGGACAAAAACTAGTTTCACAGCAGTCCTTATTAGCACATACCCAAGTATATTTGGTGAGTCATTTAATTTTTTACAATTTTTATTTTGAAAGCTAATTGATTGTTATTCATATGTCCCCCGACCTTCTGGTAGCCTCACTGTTTCATTACTAACAGACTTACTGGCCAGGTTGCTTTTATAATGGTGCTTGGAGCAGAATTTATCTATTTATCTATTATTGAAAAAAAAAACATGCTGTATTTGATCATGAGATATATACAGTATATACATTTTTTACACACACACACACACACATACATATATATATATGTATGTGTGTGTGTGTGTATATATTAATAAAGTGCCAAATCACAAGAACAGTCACCTCAAGGTGATTTCTTAGCAACAACAATGTGTCTGACATGTTAAAGAAAATTATCAGCATACAAATAGTCAAGAGATAATGATACATGAACCTATGCTGACTTTCAATGCAGTCATCCTACGTGTTTTGAAGGCATTCGTTAGGGAGCAGCAGTTTTCAAATACACACAATACGAAAGAAGAAGGCTTGAGCTGTCTATTTGGCCAAAGATCACAGTGTAAGCTTGTCTTTCTATCTGTTTGTTACAATGTGTGGGTGTGTGTAAGCTTAGGAAACAGAGAAAAGTCCTTAAAGTGTCCCATAAAAACGGATTCAAACTTAGACCACCATTAAAGTCGTTAGGTTTTACTGTGTGTATCCAGCCTGCTACTCTTCTCAGTAGGTGTAATGGGATTGTATAACCTACTCCTGGATTAAGTAAAACTCTTTCCTAAACCTATAAATTTGAGCTGCAAAGCCAAAACATTTTATATTTATGCTGTTCCTAGTGAAAAACAGTCTTCCAATAGCTACTTTAGTATTTAGAATTTTATTAGTTTTGTGTAAATTAATTCATGAAATCTTGAGTTGTGCTCAGACAGCATTCAAAGCGTATTTATACAAATTTGAAAGTTGTAATAAGAATTTTTAACCCAGATGAATGTGGAGTGTTGCACCTGGAAGAATGTCCAGTGCAAAATCTTAGCAAAATCACAAGATGGTAAGGGTCTGGCTAACGATGATCGACTCTGGTGCTGTTGAGGAAACAGCACTACTGCAGGCCGAAGACAAAGGAAAAGTAGAGGCCTACAGTATGAATGCAGTCTTCCAAGGATACAGACCTTGAATTTGGAAAAAGCTCTTCTCTCAGCAGTGTATGCCAACTTCCTGTTGCCGTATGGCTCTTGTTTTTTTCTTTCTTCTGGGTGGAAAACAGTCTCCACTGGTTGTACATCACCTGCTTTCCAGTCTGTCAGTTTGTTCATCTTCTTCTAGATCCTCACATCTTTTTAACCCAGTTTGACTTGACAACTGTATTGAGACCTGCTATGATGTATGGTTTAAACACCGTGGTGCTGACAAAAATACAGCAGGTGGAGTTGGAGGGGGATGGGATAAGAAATGAGTACATCAGCGGAACAGCTCAGGCTGAGCAATTGGAGACAAAGTTAGAGAGGAAAAAGTGAAATGGTTTGGACATGTTCAGAGGAGTAAGAGTGGATGGAGCTGCCAGGCAGTTAGAAAAGAAGAAGACCTCAGAAGAGGTTCATCGATGTAGTGAAGGAGGGAACGCTTAGGGTTGAT
Source organism: Copadichromis virginalis (assembly GCF_057382275.1). NCBI lineage: Eukaryota > Metazoa > Chordata > Actinopteri > Cichliformes > Cichlidae > Copadichromis > Copadichromis virginalis. The sequence goes on from NC_140619.1 coordinate 15,581,233, forward strand.
GCAATTAGATTAGATTAGATTAGTTAGAGCTCTGTAGCTATGCCTTTCTGCTCTCTGAATAAATCTGCATAAAGTTACATGAAAAGACTCAGTTGTTGAAAGTGAATTTGATTTTATGTCTCTTTATAACCATTTGAAATTTTGACTGAATATGGAGAAGAAACATTTAAGCGCTTGTTGAAGTCTTGTCAGTATTTTTTAAAAAAAAGAAAAGAAATATAATACATTTTTTAACCCTCACCTCTGAAGCCCTGCGGGTCTGTAGTACTGAGAGTTAGAGCATTTTCAAAATACCTCAGGGGTCTATCCTTAAAGCCTGGAGGGGGTGATTACCAAAGAATCACATGAGACTACATAAGAGAGAATAGCTCTGGCAGTAATCAGCAGGAGAAAGAGCTGTAACAGCACTGATAGCATAATGCAAGAAATAAACACCAGCACACTGGTTGTGGTGGGCAAAACAGCTCTCTGTAAGAATTTCTGAAATGCAAGAGTCAGTGCAACATGCTGACATCCATGATTTTAACCTAGTCTGTATTATCATTATCATTATTATTATTATTGTATTACTGTCTCACATTAATGCATATCTAAGAAGTTGTAACAAGATTGCCATTATTAAAATGTTGCACTTACTATCTTTCCTTAAATTCTTGCTCCATAATGGCACTAAGAGTATTTTGTGATTGTTAACAAATCTAAAGGAGGGAGCGGTGTTCTAGGAAGGTTCTTTTCTTGTAGTCTGTGATTATGTTGGCTGTTAGCCATCCATGCTGAGCCTGAGTCACTGTTGGTAAACTGGCTCTTCACCCTGACAGCTTTGTTGAGAGCTGGGTTCTGACCAGGGGCCCGTTCTTCGTACGTCGCTTACTACATCCAAGATCAAATGACACATCCAAGACCAAATCATCGTGCTAACCGTGAGCTCGCTAATCCGGTTCTCCAAACACACCTGCTGTTGACGATTATTACAGCTGGATGAAGTAATGTGAGATCACTGGGTGTCGTAAAAGGGGCTACCCATCGATAGTAGAAACATTGATCGGCAACCCTCTGATTGGTCGGCGAAAATGTCGAAGGAGCGCGCTCGGTATTTTTCGGCAGCAGAGCAAGAACTCTTGATTGAGGGATTTCAGGAGTTTCAGAGTTTAATTATCACGCAAGGGAATACTGCAAAGGCTGCAAAAGCAAGGAGAGAGGGCTGGCAGAAAGTTGCTGACAAATTAAACTCGTAAGTAATTTAATAATAACAATAATAATGGAGTGGATTGATATAGCGCTCTTCAAGGCACCCGAAGCGCATGACAATGCCACTATTCAGTCACTCTCACATTCACACACTGGTGGAGGCAGCTACGGTTGTAGCCACAGCTGCCCTGGGGCAGACTGACAGAAGCCAGGCTGCCATATTGCGCCATCGGCCCCTCTGGCCAACACCAGTAGGCGGTAGGGTAGATTTATCATATCACACTATATTATCCAATATTATATTACATTATATTATATTATAATATGTTATATTATATTCCCTTTCACATTAGAGCCACAACAGGACCCACTAGAACATGGGAACAAGTAAAAGTGAAATATAAGAATATTCTACAGAATGGTAATATTTATCACTTATATTGCTTTTAGTCTCTTGGAAGGAGACCCTGAAATAATCTGTTTGTTTGTTCATAACAGGAACTAAGAAAAGGGCAGAGCAAAAAAAGACAGGTGGTGGTCCTGCATCCCCTCGTCAACAAGTTGGTTAGGTAAATAATACCCTCACGGGAATATTGATATCTCTCTATGAGCACAATGTCGCGCTGAGCTAAAAGATCCTGTCTGTCCCGCAATATACGCTGAATTCTGGGGATTCTCCTCATCAATCTTGCACCTTCCGCAATGGGTGGCTCGCGTAAATGGACAGGACATGGCTGCGACAGGCTTCCCAAATCCACCTTCGCTTTTATAGCCGTGGTCTCCCATCTTGATTACACGAAGTAGTCAAAGGAGCTTGCACAGAAAAGCGTTTGAACTTCTTTAAGTTGCTTGAAGACGTTTCACCTCTCATCCGAGAAGCTTCTTCAGTTCTAAGGTCAAATGGTGGAGAGTCCCAGATATAAAGCTAGTGGGAGTAACCCCCCACAGAGGGACAAAAGGACCTCCTGATGATCCTCCAATCGCCTGAGCCAAGGTGTGAAACTGGGCGTGGGTCCCAATCAGCCAGAGTTTCGGGTGTGTTCATTGTGAAACCTGGCCCCACCTTATCATGTGAATTCCTGAGGTCAGATAGCCCAGGATGTGAGTGGGCGTTAAGGCGTCTGGGAAGGGATCTCAAAACTGGATTATAGATGGCAGAGAGTTGGTGTCGTAAACCCCCGCCTCTGTTCAAAGATGGTCGCTCACAGTGGACATAGATGGCTTCTTTCACTCCTCTTTCAAACCATCTGTCCTCTCTGTCCAAAATGTGAACATTGGCATCCTCGAAGGCATCCATAAAGGACACTCTTTCGAGGATGCCAATGTTCACATTTTGGACAGAGAGGACAGATGGTTTGAAAGAGGAGTGAAAGAAGCCATCTATGTCCACTGTGAGCGACCATCTTTGAACAGAGGCGGGGGTTTACGACACCACCTCTCTGCCATCTATAATCCAGTTTTGAGATCCCTTCCCAGACGCCTTAACGCCCACTCACATCCTGGGCCATCTGACCTCAGGAATTCGCATGATAAGGTGGGGCCAGGTTTCACAATGAACACACCCGAAACTCTGGATGATTGGGACCCACACCCAGTTTCACACCTTGGCTCAGGCGATTAGACGATCATCAGGGGGTCCTTTTGTCCCTCTGTGGGGGGTTACTCCCACTAGCTTTATATCTGGGACTCTCCACCATTTGACCTTAGAACTGAAGAAGCTTCTCGGATGAGAGGTGAAACGTCAACTTAAAGAAGTCCAGACGCTTTTCTTTGCAAGCTCCTTTGACTACGATGACCTGGATGACTGAGAACCTTCACAGACATTACACGAAGTAATTTGCAATTACTACTCTGAAATATGAATTACCGTATTTCCCGGACTACAAAGCGCACCTGAATATTAGCCGCACAAGCTAAAATCAGGGGAAAATCCTGTTTTGTACATACATTAGCCGCACCTGACCAAAAGCCGCAGGTGTTTCAATGTTGACTTATCATATGTAAGAGAATATGCACAAAGCGAATTGTCAGGAAAGAGATGGCTGTTTGGAGACACACCCCTTTTATTAATATTTTGAAAAACAAGTTATGGGTACATATTTGCACATGTGCTGTGCTTCATAAATGAGTAACAAATGTAGTACATAACAGTAACCTACAGCACACCAGAAAAATAGATTCGGACTACCTTTTAGGCTCAGGTGCAGTGACACGGCTTTAACAAGAAGAAAAGTCAGTCATTCACCACCATCTTCCTGCGCACTAAAACCACCAAAGTCCTCTTCTCCAGTGTCGGAAACGAACAGGCTCAGGATGGCTTCGTCATCCACTCTCAGCTTCTTTCCTTCGTTGTCACTTTCAAAACCAAAGAAATCCTCATTGTCATTGTCAGTGTCGGAGTCGAACACCCTCTGAAGGGCTGTGGCGGTGTCCTCCTCTTCATCATGCAGCAGTCCAGCCCTTCGAAATCCGTTGGTGATCGTGGATGTTTGCACACTTTTCCACGCTGTCAGAATCCACCGGTAGAGTTGAGCACAACTTGCTTTTCGCAAGTTTATCGCCGCTCGTCATCCACGACTCCCGCTGAACGCGTAGCGCTACTTTGAAGTTTGTTTTTCGCGCTACTTGTACGGCACTATGTTGCCTGGCGGATGGACATGTGACCAACATACCACTCTTGAACCCCAATCCTTCCGCCAGGCAACGTAGTGCCGTACAACAGCGGAACAAACAAAACAAATCGTCTTACGATATCACAAAAATCATGGACAATCTATAGAAAAGCCGCACCTGACTAAAAGCCGCAGGGTTCAAAGCTTGTGCAAAAAGTAGTGGCTTATAGCCCGACAATTACGGTACATCTGTAATAATCACATACATGTAATAGAATGTTAATAGTACATTTCCCTTTTTTAGGAAATGACCTGTATGTATCTGTGTGACATCAATAAAAGGATCAAGTGCTGCATTATCTTTAGTTACACTGATGTTATTTATTTATGGTGAAACAGTGGTGGAATATCGCTGTTGCTTTCGTATGAATGAAGCGGACATACCTGCGTGGCCGCGATCTAATCCTGTTTACATAAAGTAAACCTGCTCCCGAGCAGGTTTACGCTTACGGCTCTGTTGCTATGACAGCAAGTCCCGGATGAGCTTCGGGGAACCGAACGATCCAAGATCACGCGAAATCGTCAACAATCAAATCCAGCTAACTTACTTAGCGAGGTACGAAGAACGGGCCCCTGGTAGTGGTAATCTTCATTTACCTTCCTGTGTGCCTGAGTCTTGAATTTCCACAGGGTCTTACCCTCCAGCCTGGCTTAAAGCTCTGCGAGTTAGCTTTGCAAGGCAGGTAACACAGACAGACTGGTATCACAGGAAGAGTAATGGAAGATCACACGTGAAAGCTGTAAAAGAAAAAAGAAAGATGGGATAGCCACATAGTTGTTTATAATACAGGTTGGCTGCATCGCAAATGACGGCTCACTTTATCATGGCTCTGAGCGGGGGGACTCAGCTTTAACATCAATCTGGGTTCTTAGCTAGCTTAGTGTTAGCATGCTGTCTGTGCTTGCAAAGAGCCCCTTTGTGTTACAGTTTTTTCTGATTGCTTAAGCCCTTTTTTAGCAACTATTGGCTAATTTTGCAAAACTCTTCACACAAATAAGAAAACCTGTCACCCAATAATCAAAACATTGTAGTTCTCTTGCAAAAGCAAACACAGCTAGATTAACTCTTCACACCTTCGTAAAAATGGTGTTTCCGTATCAAACAGTACACACAAGCCATCATCTACTAAGCACACAATGCGCCAACTGCACACTGATGGTATGAATACAAAACACATCTGGCGTTTGCCTTCCCTGTGCACAAGGTAGGCTATGTCAGTTTGAGCTCATACTTCTGTCATAGATCCATAAGCATAGAGGGATCCAAACTTCAAGTACTGGTGTTTATTCAAACACATCAAAACAAACACAAGTGTTTATTTCCAAGTATAGGATTATTTGCAATCGCCATAATGACTATATGGGTTACGTGGTCTGCAGTGAACATGCTTCCTCTGCCCCCTCCTCATCTTCCTCTTGCTCCTCCTTGTCCTTGTCGTCCTCTTCATCCTACTTCTTCACCTCCACGTCCTCTTCCTCGGCCTCCTCTACTTCTCACTCTTTCTGCTCCCTCCATTGTACTCCGCACACACAGCTTACCTGTATTATAGTGCTTAGGCTGATTGCAAAGTGAACGAATTATCTAAAAAAGTTTTGACATGTGAAAGTGTGCCAGACAGTTGGCAAATTAGTGTTAATGATAGCCATACATGTGTATACTTTTGCTAGGAGTGTGTTGGAAATTTGGAAATTGAGTGTTGTGCAGTGAATTGTGCCTACAGTTTTGCAAAGTGTGTGTTACGAAATTGCAAACTGAGTGCAAAGCAGTTTTTGTGCTTTTGGTTTTGCAAACTCAGTGAGTGGTTTTGCTATAAGTCTGAATAGTTTTAGGAATTGTGCTACAGGAATCACAGTTAGAGTTTAAGCATTCAGAAAAAACTGTAACAGTATAATGCAGTTGTTTCTAAACTGGAGCAGTCTCCACTTTTCTTTTATTTTTATTGAATAAAGGAATGAGAGTGCAATAGTAATGATCATATCCATGCTGGAAACACCACTATTTTCTTCCTCCAACACGCGAACTGAAATCATCTAATTGTAGCGAAAGTGCAAGAACCGTTAAGCGGGATTATTGGCAGGCAGACTAAGAATTCCAAGGAATAGGACTACTGGGATCCAGTTCTCTAGAAGAACAGGTTCTTCATCCCCATCCCTTTTTATCTGAGTATGAATGTGTGTGGTAGATAAAACGGTACTTACATAGAAAGAGCATAGAAAAAAAGTGCTGGTATGAATGGGTGTGAACGATTGCGGAAAGTTCTGTAAAAACATTTTGAAAGTGCTCAGAGTAGAAAAAGTGCTATATAAGAACGAGTCCATTTACCAAGGACACAAGGAAATAATTCAGCCAAAATACCTGCAAAATAAAGCTTAACAGACTCAATTTGATATATTTGATGAGAGTCTAAATTTAAGTCCAAGCTGTTAACAAAGACATTTGGAGAATTACAGGCCAATACTCTAGTCCTAGAAATTTTGTTTTATCTCTACTTCTGATAATCTGGTTGGCTTTAAACATGAAAATGGCACTAATGCATTTTGGTCTTTTGCCTTATAACACATTTTATATTAATTATAATGAGAAAGAGTTCATGATTTGATGAGGATTCATATATCCCACCAACCCTTTGAAAGTCTTGATTTGCATGAATTAAAAAAAGTTTCAAAGAGCACATCTTGGATTTCTTATGAGAATCTCAGTTTTCTGGTATTTACACGAGATAATGTGAGTAAAATGAAAAGATTCACTTTGCCTGTTTTTTGTGTGAGTAATGGAGTTTGACAGTGTGATATTTTATCTCCTTTTCACATTATATACAGAATGATTTAAGCAAGGAAGACAGAAAACTTGATTTTTTTCTGCCGTATTTGTTTTTGTTCTTTTCAGTGTATGGTTCCACTCATATTTACAGTGTGTAATGAGACTGAGACTATGGGACTATTACATAACCGATGATCTTTCAGATAGAGAGGATCTTTGTAGCAAGTGCTATGAGTTACAGAGACAAGTGTCTATGTTGGCCTGTGGCTATTTTGGGTATTGTACTGTGACTGTCCCTCTATGCTACTCATCTGTAGCGCTGTTGCAAAAAAAGGCAACTTTCAGAGACCTACACTGGTTTAAACTGACAGCATGAGGCTAATGAGAGGTTTTAGAAGCAGTAGGTCATGCTTGCAAGTGCTGAACTAACACCTGCTCTAAATGCATCATTGTGGAAGTATATTTCTGATTTAGGAAAGTGCTAATATAAGTGGAGATTAAGTTTAAACTTACAGGAAGTATTAGTCTGGATGTTGTCCCTCATACAGTCTGAAGGCTTCTTATTTTTGTACCACTTATTCTTCCCTTAACTTTAGAAATAAAATGCCCTCCCTATTAATATTTCTCCATTACTGTCTTTTTAATTTTCTTTTGTTGCATCTGTTTTGGTGTTTATAGTGTTTTTGGAGCTCTATTTTTTTTCCTTTTTTATCCACTTCTTTCCACAATATGGAGTTATTTCAGAGCCAGTCATTCAGTCTGAGGGGCAACAAAAGAGCCAGAAGCCTGAAATCGATTACTTTCTCAAGGCAAAGTGTACAGATACCTTCTTTGCTGGTATCACTCTTTTCCATTACTGACAATCCTCTTTCCCTCTTTTTCTGTCTCTAAACCTGTTAATCTAGCCACATCACCGTCCTTTTTTTTCTCTCTTCCCAAAATGTTCTCTGACCTCCTTCTATTACTCTTTCTTTAAGGGAATACTTCAGCTTTTTGGAATATGTGGCCATTTCTTTTTCCAGCAAGAGCTGTTGAAAATCAATATTAATTTTATGCCTTCAGTCCAGTGGTATCTTTAGGACCTCTTTTAGCCTAGCCCAAACACTGGTGTGTGTAAAAGGTGCACACCAATGACATCTTGACTCTCTCAACTAGACCAAGCAGAACAGTATAAAGAAACCTCTTTTGGAAGTTCTCTAATGCATGAAAAAGTTATATTGCAGGCTTACGATGGCTAATGTTAGCAACCCTAAATTTGGCAAACAACACTTTACTTCAACTATGTTACAGTTTACCTCTGAATTGACTTGAACCCAAAGGTAAGTCTAGGTGAGTCCAGCTAGACTGGTCTAATATATGAGATATGGACGCATCAGTAGAGTGTTACACCCCGGCCTAGGCAACCGGCGTGCAACAAGAGCTATATATGGCCTGTAAATGGCCTGTATTTGTATAGCGCTTTTAGTCCCTAAGGACTCCAAAGCGCTTTACATGTTCAGTCATCCACCCATTCACACATACATTCACACACTGGTGATGGCAAGCTACATTGTAGCCACAGCCGCCCGGGGTGCACTGACAGAGGCGAGGCTGCTGGACACTGGTACCACCGGGCCCTCTGACCACCACCACAGTAGGCAACGGTTGAAGTGTCTTGCCCAAGGACACAACGACCGAGACTGTCCGAGCCGGGGCTCGAACCGGCAACCTTCCGATTAGACGAACTACCAACTCTTGAGCCATGATATATGGTGCTGCTAACTTTGCCCAGGGGTCATCCCCAAAACTGCCATTTTGATAAACAAATAAATAAAAACATTAGTAAAATGTTGACTTTCATGTTACTTTCATGTTTTTACTCTATGAAAATGTTATGTATTTATAGGAGTAAACTCTAAAAAATTGTTTATATGATAGTGTTTTAATGTTAAATCTGACAAATAAAAAACAAAGAAGAACATGTTCTTTATTTTATGGGGATAGGAAATTTATGAAAGGACCTCTTGAGGACCTTAAATGCCCCAAAAGGCACCAGCATCAGATCCAATATAGTGACACAAATTGACAGAATGGAGGTCTAGCAGCGAGCCATTGGTGTTACTGAATGGACATGCCTTTAACTTGAAGCTCTAGCAAACTCCAAAAATCTTTCTTTGTGTTTTGGGCGGTTTTTTGCACTTTTTTACTGTATGTACTGTAAATAACATGATCTGTATTTTCTGAAAGCTTGGCAACTTGTTGGCAGCTTTTGCAGTTGATTTTAGATGGCTACACTGGGGTTTTTTTAACCACTTCTGCATACATTTTCCAACCCTTGAGGCTGCTCCTTGTGCAAAGAATATGAGTGAGAGAGGAATATGAGAGTAGTGAGACTAGTGAGAGTAAGACTAGTGCATGCCAGTGGGCCATTCAACATGCAGGCAAACCAAGAAGAGTTGTGTGTGCAGCCTCAGTCTGATCCAGCTTAGTTCCTGTTAATAGTCTTAGCCATTAGCCATTACTCCACTGTTCCACGTATGATGCATTTTTTTAAAAATTCTTTCATCTGTATTACTCCAACCTGTCCTTAAAAATAACTCTTAAAACAGAAGCAAAAGACACTACTTAGTGTTTGCATAAGCAAATAGTACTAGCAGTTGCACAGTGTAAAAAGGGCTAAGCAAGACTAAAAGATTACTTCTGTCAAGCTCACATACATTATTTACACACTTCACAAACACAGCAGACCCACTTGGAGAAAAGGTCTCAGTACACAGTTAGTATCCATCAGCTGTACACAGCTATAAGTTGTGTTTGGCTGTCAGACGCTATTTGTCAGCCTGCCACCTGTCTTTGGTCTACAGGTGTGAAATTACAGCCGGCACCTTCCTTCCTCACATGCCTGACATATTGCACACAACAGCACAAAGTCCTTGCTTCACTACACACGCTTGTTTTGTCTCTATACTCCAGACCATATAACCATGAGAGAAACATCTTGTTTACAGAACATTTAACATAGAGTACAGTAGACCATCGGTCTATTGCACATGCAACAAATGGCACACTTCTGCGACACTTTGAGTTTGTGGGGCCAAGCTTACAGTAGGCTTTCTTAAGTTACAGTTAAATGAAGAGAATGAAGAAAAGACAACAAAACCAAAAAAGGTTCTCTCAGACAAAAACTCGCTCATGAAATTTGTGTCTGCTTGAATCGAACTAAATTCAATTCCTATTAAAAGAATGTAATACCATAAAAGTTTAATTAAACAGCATGGCCAACACAACTGGATACACAGTAGAGATAGAATAGTTTTATTTTGAATATGTAAATGTAACTATAACAAGAGAAAAGAAAAAGTTAAAAACATCACATTTTCAGTAATATCCCTATGTCTACACAAAGTTTATGCTCAAAAGGGAGTAAGATGAGACACAGTAGAGCTCATTTATTTTAGTCACATTTTATTATTATGATGTAGTTATTAATCAATAATTTATTTAATCAGTTAGTCCTCAAAGACGGAGCTTCGGTTATTTGCCTGTTGCCAATTACTACCTTTCTTTAGAAAAAATGTTAAAAACTGCCCTGACTTTCATCATTGTCTGTAGAAGTATTACTAACTACTGTTATAGCAGAAAAAAATAAAATAAAAACATCCAATATTACTCCAACTTTGTACTTCTATTTACTGTGCACTAAGTAGCACAGAATCATCTCTCTCTGGTTTATGAGTGAGACCAGGAGCATATTGTAGCATGAGTGAGCTGTTTCAAATTTGTTTTGTATGTTCATAGTGTTTTTTTCTGGTGTTTCTAGGTTTATCGTTTGGCTCTGTTCTGTCTGGTGAAGGGTTTTTTGGTGGTTTTGAGAGGGACTACTGCCAATTTTGCTGGTCAGAACGGTGCTGGTACAGGACTCTGGTCTGACTATGGTCTCCAGTCAACCGACTTGCAAGTTTACATGCAGTAAACAGACATGAATGTTCAGGGTGGAATTGTTATAGAGCATAAATAAGAAACAGAATTGAGTACAGAACTTTGACGTTTTGCAGATTAGAGAAAATCAAAAATAAGTTCAAAGGTATACATGGGGGCTCAAATGTATGGCATATTGGAGTGTATGTAACTTCTGACCCTGTGTGGATTAGAGAAAATCCAAATAAATCCAAAGTTTTGCACCCAATTCTTATTTTTCAACCTCACTGAAGAAACAGTTAAAAAAATCATTAAAAGCCAAACTTATCATGACATTCGTGTGGATGATCTAAACTTTTGGGACGCTAAAGGTGGAGGAAAAACACAGACTATACAAAGTGTTGTTAATGTATTTTGTATCATGGAACCAGTCTGGCTGTAGGTATTCTGAATAAAGAAAGCAAAGAACTGAATATGTGTGATGAAAACTCAGAGAAACACAAAGAAAGGTAAGAACACTAACTGCACACTTCATCAGTTATTCAGTATCCAAAATGAATTGAAAGGGACATTATTGGATGTTAACAATCTTCTGAGACACACAGCCATCTAATCTGTCCATGGCACTTTGTGCTGCTCAGTTAATTTACTATAATGATTTCCCACAGCTAGCCAAGGGCCTGCAGTTGAGAATGAACTGGGAATTTAATCTGCCTCTGGTCCCTGTTGCACTACTCAAAGACCTGTGATTCTATCAAATCACTTGGTCCACATGTTCTGCTTTCTGTCTGTCCAAGCCAAGCAAAGACTTAATAATTTGATGCAGTTCAACTTTAGGCTTTGAAATGGAAAGTTATTTTCAAAATACACCACACGGGAATGAAGGAAAAGTATAAACTCAGTGTTTAGAGAATTAACACTGTGTTTTTTGGGGGGGTTTTTTTGGGTTTTTTGCCTGTCCCGTTTGGCTCTTTTGCCATCAGAATTATGGTCTAAAGGCGAAGAAAGATGCCCAACGGATTTACTTTACCAAATTGACCATCCCAGCCTTGCCGTAATGGTCTATTTGATTCACCTTTTATTGTTTTTATTTTTTTTATTTTCACTTGCTAGATACGGGACAGACTTGAATGAGAAAAGGGAGAAAGGAAGAGGGGGAAAAACAGCGGAGAAGAGGGACGGGGATAAAGGGCAAAAAAACAAAAACCAACTAAATAAGCAGACAAAAAAATACATATCAATTACCTGGATCACCTGTTGAGAAAATAAAAATAAATTAACACTGAGTGTTACAGAAAACCTGTAGCTTTCAACGAAGATGTTTGCTGGGGTCAACAACTAGCATGTCATTTCAGCTGTGTTACAGAGCATTTAGCAAAGTTTGTAAAAGACACCAGTGCTATTAAGTGATGAAAATGATTCCAAAACACAGATTAATTCCTAATAAAAGTTTTGACCTTCATGTATAAAGGGAGTATTATTCCAACATCATAAGCACAATACAAAATCACCAGCCAATCATTTCAGCTCATTGTCAATACAAATGCAACCAGTAAGTCACATGAACAACAACTCAGTACATTTAGGCAAGCAGACATGGTCAAAGGGATATTTTCTTGGTACACTTCGGGCACCTTAGTACCAATTAACAAAACACAAGGAGCACCAAAGTCCAAAAACCAGTTGTGGGGGTCTGCCAGGCCATAGGGCAAGACTCTGGGAGTAAGGCCAGCGGCAGAAACAATAATTGTCTGGAGGCCAGAAACCAGCAAGATATCTAAAAAAAAAAGCTGGAACTGGAGCAAGAAAAGACTTGAAAAGAAACAACAATAACAACAAAACTACTGGAAGAACATTGTGTAGCTAATTAGTATAACTGGCAACAGGGCAGTAACATGATTGGGTATAGAAAGAGCATCCTGTTTCTCCCCATATGGAAAAGAAATAGAAAAAACTTATAAAAGACTTGCATAAGATTTGGCCTACTTCATATAGTGAATCATATAAGGCTTATATGATTTACACATGAAAGTGGCCACTTTCTCATTACTTTCATATATTGTTTTAGTAAGTATCCAAAACATACAGGTTTCATTTATATAATTTTTCAAGGGATCTTATATCTGTTTTCACTCTTGTATGCTTTTCATACAAGTTTCACACAAGGCGGATACAAACTATCTTTTCCATACGGGTCAGAAGAAAACCTAGGCGGCTACAACAGACTATCATCCTTGGAAGCAGGATTGACTTTGCTTCACTATGGCTCCATTGAAATCTGTATGAGGACAGTGTTTTGAGGGCATGCCTGTGTCCCATGAACAGTTATTGGAGTTGCTCAAGTTGATTGCCCAGCAGCTTTTTCTGGTTGTTTGTGTATCTCCTGATGGTAGCCCAGCATGCTAGACAAACTGCTGTAGGCTCTGGTTCCACTGCTTCAACATCAGTTACTATCTGCACATCACGTGGAAACAGAGCTAGCACTGTAAATGAGCCCTCTGTGACTTATCATCATAACACACGAGCTTCCTCTTACTAAGCAACTTGGCCAACATGTGATTTACAGGAATTAAAGTGCAGTGTCTAAAGTTTTTTATAACTTCTTTAGCATGTCAGTGAATAAAAACTTGATGATAGATGGAGGTGTCAGCTTACCAGAGTTATTATTGTTTTGGTATTTGTTTTTATTTTTAGATTACCTATTATTTTTTTTAGTTTTTGTTTTTAATATACTTTAGTTTCAGTTTCCAGTGCTAGTCTTGCATGTTTCAGTTTACTTTTCATTGCTTGAAAGTATCTTGCTTTAGTTTATTTCTTAATAGTTTACTAATTAGTTAGTTTTAGTATTTTATTGTCAGGAGAACATATGCCAGAGGTAAGATTTAGGAAAGTCACTACAGGTTTTAACATAAAAAACAGACTCTTTTGAAAGTTGTTCACTCTCAGTCTTCTTGGCATCCAAAGTCTTGATAAACACATCCATTAAAACCTCATCAGGTGCGTTATCACAATTCTTACCAGACTGTCCTAAAACCATTTCAGTTACTTAAAACTTTTCTGAAAAGTCTTTTCATTTTTTATTTAGTTAACTAAAAAAAATTCCACATGCAACTTTAATTTAGTTTGGGTGGCACCGTGGTTAGCAATTGTGTCTCACACCTAAGATCCTGAGTTCAATTCCACCATCAGGTGGGGTCTTTCTGTGTGGTGTTTGCGTTGGTTCTCCCTGGGTACTCTGGGTTCGTCCCACAATCCAGGTTAAATGGAAACTCTAATTTGCCCATAGGTGTGAAGGTGAGTGCGAATGGCTGTCTGTGTCTATGTGTTAGCCCTGTGACAGACTGGTGACCTGTGCAGGGTGTAACCTGCCTCTCACCCTAAGATAGCTGAGATAGGCTTCTGCCCCCTGAAAAGGATAGGTGGAAGAGAATGGATAGTAGGTTTAGTATATTGTGTAGTTTTGGCTTACGTATACCATTGGCTCCAGACGCATACTCCATTAGTGTTTTGAAATGAAAAACTCTAAGATATTGCATGTTGACTATACTAAGTTTATCGAGAAGTTTTGCTGAAATAACACCAGAATTTTCCGTGAATGTTTTTAACCCTCCTGCAAATATTGACAGTTGAGTATGTTACATTGTGATGGAGTCTTATAACTCATCTGTGATTTTGTTACTTATTTTAATATACTTAAAAAATAAAGATGTAAGCCTATGTTTTTGAGCTCATAGAGACATGTGGTCCATATAAGATAGCCACTAGAAATTTTATATGAATATGATACATTACTATAGATAAAACAAAATATAAGCGCAGCCTTAAATATGTGCAATGGTTACATTCATTTATACAACAGAAAAATTACTTTTATTTTTGGTAATTTATATACAATTTACCAACAATGAAGTTTTATGTGGTAAGGAGATTTCTGTCATGGTCTGGGTGAGTGGTGTTTATTCACAGTGCCATGGACTCCACCTCTGGGGGGAGCCCTTATCATTGCACCTGCTGTCCACACCTGGTGATAATCTAATGGCTGATCAAACTTTAAGACCAATGCACACAACTAGTCTTCACCATGTCATCTGCTAACCCATGTTAGTGCTTCGCCATCAAGTTTAGAGAATACATCAAGTTTGTGTTTTGCTTATCTTGTGTCACCTTGTGTTCTAGTTTCTCACAGATCTCCATTCCTCCAACCTGGCAGCAACCTTGCTTACCTGGACGCCAGTCAGTGCTGGGACACTAACACCACTGGTGCATGCTGTGTTTCCACTGCTGTATCTACCTGCTCTCCTGCCATAACCACACTGGATCACCAGATCACTCTGGCTGGATTCACATTCCAGGCTCACCCCTTCTGGATCCTCACCCTCACATCACACTCTACCTGCAAGCAAGTAAGCCACTGGAAAGCTTGTCATTTGCCTTACCTCCTGTCACCTCACTCAGCATTCCACTGACATTTCTCTCACTGTGTTTCAGTGACCACGAGCTATGACTGCTTCCAACTCATGTTTTGATTCTCGTCTCATGTTTCCTGAACTAAAGCGTTTTGTCTTGTGTTCTGTAAATAAAGTCTTGTTGAAAACCTATACCAGCATCTGAATTTGGGTCCATTTCCATGCCCTGGCCTTTGCCACTGTAACAGTTTTCATCTTGTTTTATTTTACTTTTTAAAAAAAAGATAGTTCTCCACTGCTTCTCATTGTCAGCTAATGGTAAAGTATTTAATATTTAGGTGATCACTAAAGAAGTAATAATTAAAACTTATTAGGTGCAGAAAGGTGAAAGCAGTGCATCAGTACATAATAAAAGACAAGTATTAATTTTTTAGTATGTTTCAATTTGTCCTCACAAACTGAAACATACATTTGTGCTCCTGCTTGCTTTTCTTATTGGCCATTGAACTGATGCATCATGTCTAACAGCTACTGTAGTCAGTTCCCAGAACCTTATGGACTGTTGTTAGATGATTGGGTGCCGCATAGTGGCAAGCGTGGCCCTGTCCCAACTTTTCTGAGAGGTGTTACTGCAATTAAATTAAAAAATGTGCTGTTTCTTAAAATTGTATGTTTTCTCACTTCAAATATTTGGTGTGCTTTCTGTGTACTACGGTGATTAAAATTTGGATTTGTAGATTTTTGCTAATCACTGTATTCTGTTTTTACATTTTGCATTTCACATAGTGTCTCAACTTTGAGATTGTGTGTATTTTTTTTTTTCATTTATCCTGTATAATGTGTAGGCTTCTAGGCCCAACTGTGCAGTTCAAACACAGCTCTGGACGGAAGCTCCACAGTTTCATATTACTTGAAATCTAATGCTAGTCTTGTCTGGGAAGTCTGTTCCATGATTCAATTTAGTCACACTGGTATAACCATTAACATCACTATTATTGGTACATTTTCAAAAACAAGCCATGACAGAATGGGCAGGCTGGAACAAAATGTTATTTCCATGTAACATACCTCCCTGTTTGATACTAGGCAGCGGGAGGCTGTAGTGATGCCGCTAGCACCCTGGGGAGAAAGATGAATTTAATATAAAATCAAACTCATACTGCTGCACTGTGTACTGGTGCCAGCTGATGTTCCCGATGACTTAAAACACAACATCCAAGCTGCAGAGCTGCAAGGTACTCAACGCTTGGTATAATAGCTTCCCTCTACTGCAGTTCTTTAAACATCATGTAATCAAACATGGAAAGCTGTAGTAAAGAGTATGATCATCATCATCTGACTTTAAATGCCCATCTAAAAAAAAAAGTAATTCCAGGAGTCACACTGTGGAGGTTACTGTGTGTTCAGTAACAGCTGATCAGGGATTGTTATTCTAACTTTATCAAACGTTCACATCCACATGGGAGGGTGAGTAATCTAGCTTAGAGGCACATGCTCCAACAGTACTTTAAATGAACGCTAAAATTTCTTCTACTTAAACTTGCTGCAAATTTACGTATTTACTATGTGACTAAAACAAAACCCTTAAAGGGTTGCCAATCTGGTGGATAATAACCCTCCGAGGTCACATGATAAAAATAATCAGTCTAATTGTGATGCATCAAAAACTGCTTACTTACACAATTTATTTAATTCAATTCAATTCAATTTCTATTTTCTGTAAGAATAATAGAACCTGAATGTTAGTGTAAGTATAGATGTATAGGTTATAGAATTGTTTCTTCTTGCTTATCCATCTTTTTTAATGATGATTGTGGACAGTGTTTTTTAGCAATGCAAATGAAAATGTCAAAATTTTATTTCTATAGCATATTTAAAGACAAAAATGTTGACCGACTTGCCTTAGAAATTAGGTTACAACAAACAAGATGAACCCATAGATGGGGTAAATACATAGAATAAAGTATTCAATTCAATTCAATTTTATTTACAGTGGGGCAAAAAAGTATTTAGTCAGCCACCGATTGTGCAAGTTCCCCCACTTAAAATGGTGACAGAGGTCAGTAATTTGCACCAGAGGTACACTTCAACTGTGAGAGACAGAATGTGAAAAAAAAATCCATGAATCCACATGGTAGGATTTGTAAAGAATTTATTCGTAAATTAGGGTGGAAAATAAGTATTTGGTCACCTCAAAAAAGGAAAATCTCTGGCTCTCACAGACCTGTAACATCTTCTGTAAGAAGCTTTTCTGTCCCCCACTCGTTACCTGTATGAATGGCACCTGTTTGAACTCATCATCTGTATAAAAGACACCTGTCCACAGCCTCAAACAGTCAGACTCCAAACTCCGACATGGCCAAGACCAAAGAGCTTTCGAAGGACACCAGGAAAAGTATTGTAGACCTGCACCAGACTGGGAAGAGTGAATCTACAATAGGCAAGCAGCTTGGTGTGAAAAAATCAACTGTGGGAGCAATCATCAGAAAATGGAAGACATACAAGACCACTGATAATCTCCCTCGATCTGGGGCTCCACGCAAGATCTCATCCCGTGGGGTCAAAATGATCATGAGAACGGTGAGCAAAGATCCCAGAACCACACGGGGGGACCTGGTGAATGACCTGCAGAGAGCTGGGACCAAAGTAACAAAGGTCACCATCAGTAACACACTACAACGGCAGGGAATCAAATCCCGCAGTGCCAGACGTGTTCCGCTGCTGAAGCCAGTGCATGTCCAGGCCCGTCTGAAGTTTGCCAGAGAGCACATGGATGATACAGCAGAGGATTGGGAGAATGTCATGTGGTCAGATGAAACCAAAGTAGAACTTTTTGATATAAACTCAACTCGTCGTGTTTGGAGGAAGAAGAATACTGAGTTGCATCCCAAGAACACCATACCTACTGTGAAGCATGGGGGTGGAAACATCATGCTATGGGGCTGTTTTTCTGCCAAGGGGACAGGACGACTGATCCGTGTTAAGGACAGAATGAATGGGGCCATGTATCGTGAGATTTTGAGCCAAAACCTCCTTCCATCAGTGAGAACTTTGAAGATGAAATGAGGCTGGGTCTTCCAAAATGATAATGATCCAAAACACACCGCCCGGGCAACAAAGGAGTGGCTCCGTAAGAAGCATTTGAAAGTCCTGGAGTGGCCTAGCCAGTCTCCAGACCTCAACCCCATAGAAAATCTGTGGCGGGAGTTGAAAGTCCGTGTTGCTCGGCGACAGCCCCAAAACATCACTGCTCTCGAGAAGATCTGCATGGAGGAATGGGCCAAAATACCAGCTACTGTGTGTGCAAACCTGGTAAAGACCTATAGTAAACGTTTGACCTCTGTTATTGCCAACAAGGGTTATGTTACAAAGTATTGAGTTGTATTTTTGTTATTGACCAAATACTTATTTTCCACCCTGATTTACGAATAAATTCTTTACAAATCCTACCATGTGGATTCATGGATTTTTTTTTTTTCACATTCTGTCTCTCACAGTTGAAGTGTACCTCTGGCGCAAATTACTGACCTCTGTCATCATTTTAGGTGGGGGAACTTGCACAATCGGTGGCTGACTAAATACTTTTTTGCCCCACTGTATATAGCGCCAAATCACAACAAAAGTCACCACAAGGCGCTTTATATTGTACAGTAGATACAGAGAAAAGCCCAACAACCCTATGAGCAAGCACTTTGGTGACAGTGGGAAGGAAAAACTCCCTTTTAACAGGAAGAAACCTCCGGCAGAACCAGGCTCAGGGAGGGGCGGCCATCTGCTGCAACCGGTTGGGGTGAGAGAAGGAAAACAGGTCAAAGACATGCTGTGGAAGAGAGACAGAGGTTAATAACAGATATGATTCAATGCAGAGAGGTCTATCAACACATAGTGAGTGAGAAAGGTGACTGGAAAGGAAAAACTCAATTCATCATGGGAATCCCCCAGCAGCCTATGTCTATTGCAGCATAACTAAGGGAGGATTCAGGGTCACCTGGTCCAGCTGGTTCCACAGAAGAGTGGCCTGAAAACTGAAGGCTCTCCCTCCCATTCTACTTTTAAATACTCTAGGAACAACAACTAAGCCTGCAGTGCGAGAGCGAAGTGCTCTAATAGGGTGATATGGTACTACAAGGTCATTAAGATAAGATGGGGCCTGATTATTTAAGACCTTGTATGTGAGGAGCAGGATTTTGAATTCAATTCTGGATTTTACAGGAAGCCAATGAAGGGAAGCCAAAACAGGAGAAATATGCTATCTCTTTCTAGTCCCTGACAGTACTCTTGCTGCAGCATTTTGAATTAACTGAAGGCTTTTTTTTGGGACATCCTGATAATAATGAATTGCTGTAGTCCAGCCTGGAAGTAATAAATGCATGAACTAGTATTTCAGCGTCACTCTGAGACAGGATATTTCTAACTTTAGAGATGTTGTGCAAATGGAAGAATGCAGTCTTACATATTTGTTTAATACGTGCATTGAAGGACATATCCTGGTCAAAACTCACACCAAGGTTCCTCACAGCATTACTGGAGGCCAAGGTAATCCCATCCAGAGTAAGAATCTGGTTAGATACCATATTTCTAAGCTTTTCAGGGCCGAGTACAATAACCTCAGTTTTATCTGAATTAAGAAGCAGAAAGTTAGCGGCCATCCAGGTCTTTATGTCTTTAAGACATTCCTGCAGTTTAACTAATTGGTGTGTGTTATCTGGCTTCATGGATAGATAGAGCTGGGTGTCATCTGCATAGCAGTTAAAATGTATGCTATGTCTTCTAATGATGCTACCTAGGGGGAGCATGTATAGTGTAAACAGAATTGGTCCTGGCACCGAACCCTGTGGAACACCATAATATTTACAGTGGGGCAAAAAAGTATTTAGTCAGCCACCGATTGTGTAAGTGCCCCCACTTAAAATGATGACAGAGGTCAGTAATTTGCACCAGAGGTACACTTCAACTGTGAGAGACAGAATGTGAAAAAAAAATCCATGAATCCACATGGTAGGATTTGTAAAGAATTTATTCGTAAATCAGGGTGGAAAATAAGTATTTGGTCAATAACAAAAATACAACTCAATACTTTGTAACATAACCCTTGTTGGCAATAACAGAGGTCAAACGTTTACTATAGGTCTTTACCAGGTTTGCACACACAGTAGCTGGTATCTTGGCCCATTCCTCCATGCAGATCTTCTCGAGAGCAGTGATGTTTTGGGGCTGTCGCCGAGCAACACGGACTTTCAACTCCCGCCACAGATTTTCTATGGGGTTGAGGTCTGGAGACTGGCTAGGCCACTCCAGGACTTTCAAATGCTTCTTACGGAGCCACTCCTTTGTTGCCCGGGCGGTGTGTTTTGGATCATTGTCATATTGGAAGACCCAGCCTCGTTTCATCTTCAAAGTTCTCACTGATGGAAGGAGGTTTTGGCTCAAAATCTCACGATACATGGCCCCATTCATTCTGTCCTTAACACGGATCAGTCGTCCTGTCCCCTTGGCAGAAAAACAGCCCCATAGCATGATGTTTCCACCCCCATGCTTCACAGTAGGTATGGTGTTCTTGGGATGCAACTCAGTATTCTTCTTCCTCCAAACACGACGAGTTGAGTTTATACCAAAAAGTTCTACTTTGGTTTCATCTGGCCACATGACATTCTCCCAATCCTCTGCTGTATCATTCATGTGCTCTCTGGCAAACTTCAGACGGGCCTGGACATGCACTGGCTTCAGCAGCGGAACACGTCTGGCACTGCGGGATTTGATTCCCTGCCGTTGTAGTGTGTTACTGATGGTGACCTTTGTTACTTTGGTCCCAGCTCTCTGCAGGTCATTCACCAGGTCTCCCCGTGTGGTTCTGGGATCTTTGCTCACCGTTCTCATGATCATTTTGACCCCACGGGATGAGATCTTGCGTGGAGCCCCAGATCGAGGGAGATTATCAGTGGTCTTGTATGTCTTCCATTTTCTGATGATTGCTCCCACAGTTGATTTTTTCACACCAAGCTGCTTGCCTATTGTAGATTCACTCTTCCCAGTCTGGTGCAGGTCTACAATACTTTTCCTGGTGTCCTTCGAAAGCTCTTTGGTCTTGGCCATGGCGGCGTTTGGAGTCTGACTGTTTGAGGCTGTGGACAGGTGTCTTTTATACAGATGATGAGTTCAAACAGGTGCCATTCATACAGGTAACGAGTGAGGGACAGAAAAGCTTCTTACAGAAGACGTTACAGGTCTGTGAGAGCCAGAGATTTTCCTTGTTTGAGGTGACCAAATACTTATTTTCCACCCTAATTTACGAATAAATTCTTTACAAATCCTACCATGTGAATTCATGGATTTTTTTTTCACATTCTGTCTCTCACAGTTGAAGTGTACCTCTGGTGCAAATTACTGACCTCTGTCATCATTTTAAGTGGGGGAACTTGCACAATCGGTGGCTGACTAAATACTTTTTTGCCCCACTGTACATTAGAAAAATAGGCTGGGGTCCTTACCAACGATGATTTATACCTCAAAAGATGAAAATACTTTTTTGATGACCCCTGTCTTATCCTTGTAAAATCTCCCAAATTGTGCTCAAGGTATGCAATAGAAATGTCAGAAAAATAAGCTTAAACATAGACCTCAAACTGTTATGCTATTGTAGATAATTTTATATCAAAACATAATTTTACTGCTGTTGTTGTTTACAGATGTGCAATTTTACACTAATATTGAATCTATCTTTCATCACATCCACTGAAGGTAAATTATTGATCTATAAAAAAAGAACTTACCGTACTTTTAGCACCATAAAGCGCACCGAAATATACGGTGCATTAAGCAAAAAAAAAAAAAACAGTCAAATAAGTCAAACTTTACTCAACTCATTCTTCTTGCTTCCTCCACTTCTGTACCATTGATTCATTAATGTTGAATTCTCTGGCAGCTGCTCTATTCCCATGTTGTTGCAGTATATTAATGACTAACCTCGTATTATGGATGGATTATCTCAGTTGTTCTCCTGACTTAAGTTTGGTCCATTTACAACATCCTGCCATGTGATTGCATTTGCCCCTAACCATCTGGAACCCCCACGTTAACTTTTATCGAGTAGAAAAAAGTTAGCATTCATCCTCCAGCTTCACTATATTTATGTTATGCTAACATAGCTGTGTCGCTAGCGATCACGTAGCACATCATTATATACCAGCTAGTCCAACTTCAGTAACCCTACAAAAGTCACTGCTTTTTAGTTTTCTGTCTTCATTTATGTAGAGAGTGATAGCAGAGCTGTACCTTTTAATTTTTCAGAAATCTCTCAGTCAGAACATGCTATATCATGTTTAGGTGGAAACTAGCAAGCTAACTTCCTGCTAACTTCTAACTCTGTTAAATTGAATAAATTCTGTTTTCATGGATGCCTGGATGTTAAACTTAATTGTTACACCTGCTGCTTTACCAGATAAAGCTTTATTAAAGATGAAAGAATTTAGACAGTTTTTAACTCTCAGTGATGTTGCCGGGTTCGTTTGACTTTGAGACCTGAAGCGGCCGGGATTTTGGACCCAGATTACGCCACAAGGCTCCTGATTACGGTAGCCGTAATGCTCCAACGATCCATCAAGCGGTGTGGCTTTGTATCTTACCAAAGTCATACTAAAACATTTTTTGACAGATTTTTGAGCGCTGCGTACCACATAAAATCGGTTCGAGTTCAGTAAGCACTACCAGAATTCATACATAAGGTGCACCAGTTTATAAGTTGCACTGTCGATTTTTAAGAAAATTAAAGGATTTTAAGTGCACCTTATAATGCGAAAAATACAGTACTCATTAAAGTTGTTTTTCTGTTCTTTTTTTGTTTTGTTTTTAATGTTAGCAAGATTTTAATGCTGAAATACTCTCCAGTGTTGGGTTTGTATACCTGTCAAAAGCTGCTTCTCCTGAGAAAATCAGAATACACTCAACCCAAAACCGTGATCACAATTATCCAATGAATTTACCTTTTATCAGTTTCTCAGTGGCTATGCCTGTGTAACTCTCTCATATTTCAACCCTCAGTCTTTTGCTCTCCTTTCCCTTTTTCAGATCTTTGTTTACACCATACACCATCTCACATTAAATCCCTTTTACAGGCTTATAGCCTCTTTGTAAAAGCTTGATAAGTGCAAAACGGTTAAAAAAAGGAATTGAAGGTGTAAATGAATAAACATGTATCGTTCTGAGTGCCATTTCCATAAACTCTGCATATTAGTGATGTTTATCCATAAAAACTTACCCCTGTCAAAAGAAAAATATAATCTTGTGATGAAGAAAATGTGCATGTAATTTTCTCATTTATACACTGCAGGGAAGCCAATAAACAAGAAAGTAATCACAAAAAGATTAATTTTATAGGGAATAAGGGGCAAATAAATAATTTGTGTGCAGGGCATTCGGAAATCTTTTTTGCTCTTTTTTAAATAAAACTTGAATCTCTTGATTGAAACTGTATTCAAATATTCAGAGAGAAAGGGAAATATAAATGAAACTAGTTCCTTCTAATCACTCATGATTTCCCACGTATGGGTGTGTTTATTAATCAGCTTAAGATTACTTTGAGTTGCAGTGCTTTGTCAGCTTGAACACGGAGGAAAGAAAAACCTGCACTGCTCTTCATTTTAATGCTGAGTGTGAAAAATTGCAGAAACAGGGATGGGTTTCTTCAGGCAACCTGATGGCTGTTGGAATGTAAAAGGCACCACTGGGTTTACACAAAGGCTTATTACCTCATATAACCTTCCAAGCTCAACAGAACCAGAAATACACAATAATACTTTTCCTAACTGGTGTTATGCATGTGTGTGTGTGTGTGTGTGTGTGTGTGTGTGTGTGTGTGTGTGTGTGTGTGTGAGTGCGTGTGTGTGTGTGTGTGTGTGTGTGTGTGTGTGTGTGTGTGTGGTTATTATGTTTATTTTTGCTAACTAGTGAATGAACCAATAACTCAGGGAGAAATAAGGATACTAAAACTAAAAATCACTTTAAGGGGGTCCCTTTTGTGTTGCCCCTGACTGCAACAATGAGTTTTATGTTAAAGCCAAGGATATCCACTTTCACTGCCTGTCTCTTTAGCAGTAATTGGTTCTTTGTTGTTTGGCTAGCTGCACTCAAATGGGATAATCCTCTGTTAACTGTAATGTTCAGGTCTGTAAAAGTACTTTATAAATGAGAACAGTGTGTAGGAGAGTCTGGTTTTTGGGAAAGAACATGAAAGTGATGCTGAAGAACAGTTGTTTTCCTTAAAATATATACTCTAGATACTGTATTAGATATGTTATGCTAGTTGGACCCCCCTTGTCTTCTCTTGCCCCTCAGCCAGGTACTGCAAATTAATTTAAGCTATGAATTCTGT
This sequence comes from Copadichromis virginalis, assembly GCF_057382275.1. NCBI lineage: Eukaryota > Metazoa > Chordata > Actinopteri > Cichliformes > Cichlidae > Copadichromis > Copadichromis virginalis. The sequence continues at coordinate 15,605,524 of NC_140619.1, forward strand.
TGTGTGCTTTTTGCAGCCCAACACCTTAGACCTCATTTAATAGAAGGAGTTGGATCAGTATCTACCTACTGTAATTGTGTAAACTATTTTTTGCATTCTTTGTCCTTTTCCCGTACTTGATACTTTCATTATGTCGGATTTAGTTTTTCTCACGGCAGAGGTTGTGACTGAATATATTATTTGCTGATTCCTCATTAAATTTCTTTTGTTTCCTGTTGACTCTGCCTCACGCTGGGTGTAACATCTCGATCTCTCAGCTGGAGCAAGTGATGTTGAAGGATTATCTGTAGCTTTAGCAGCACTGGATATTGCTTTAGCAGTGCTCTGTCTGCTGTCAACACTTGTAGAGCTTGCGTCTGTATAACTTGCTCAGGGTGTACAGATGGAAGCGAACAGCTGGGCTGACCAGAGGTGTCTTTGAAGGCTGAAGGTGTTTGTTAGACAATGTCTGCAAATAGGGTATTTCACAGTGCCTGATGAGGTATGTGCGCAAGTTCACCAAATTTCAAATTAATTACATTGATATACATGTAATTTGTACATATGGTGTATCATTTAAAAGAGTTTGTACATTAATATAACAACACAAAAGATATGAAAAAAAGAAAGATCTAGATATTGTTTAATGCTTACCATCAATGTCTAATAAGTTATTGATGTGATGACTCATTTCATGTAAAGTAAGATTTTCTTACCCATACGGTGTGCTTTAGTTAAATTGCTACATTTTTTAAACCATAAATGTTTATTTTTGCCTGTCATACCCCTGGTAATGTGAGCAGTGTGGCTTTATATAATTTAACAGGACATGGATGACACATCTAGAGTTTCAGCTGCCTCAGTGTCTTATGTCTCTTCATATTATTACAGATCGACTCCATGATCTTGAGTTTAGGGAACAGTGCTGGCCATAGGGTACTATCTATTACAGGACTCCATGTTCCTCTTGTCGCAGTTGTTTTTCTCATTATGTGAATCTGGGACTTGATGAGATGCATCTAAAATAATTTCAGATGGGAAAATAAGTTCAAATATCTGATAGCTCAAACAAATCAGCTTAGTATGAGATTTATAAAATCCATGAGAATTTCACTTTCTTAAATATTAGAGCATTTTCTTCCTTGTTATCTTTGTTGTTGCTTTTTTCCTGCTTCTGGATAATTTCTGGATAATATTAGTTTTACAGTTTATGTCATTGTTTACTCACATTAGTCATTTTATTTGTGCATCTAGAACCAATCCAGCCTTGTTAATTAGAGAACCAGAGAACTTGTAAATTAATGAGTGCAGATATAGAGGGAAATATATATTTCCTTTTGATTAAGACTTTTTGTAAATTCACAGCAGTTTCAAGAGGCATCAAACAAATTATAGGGATTCACAAAGTTATGGCAATAACCCAAAACTGTATTGGTGAACTCTTCTAAAGGACCCTTTATCACATTTAAGCTAGTTTATGGCCATGTAGTGTAGTTAATGCAATAAAGGTTTGTATTTTAATTAAAACTCAATCTTCTCCTGAACCTAACCAGGTAGGTTTTGGTTATTAATTCTAACTAAGCAGTAAATGAATTAAAAAACAGAAGAAAAAAAAACTTACGTTAGTGTTTGTCTTCAGCCCATCAAACTTGTGACTGCCATGACTCCTACACTTTTATGTGGACTTTACTGGGTTTTTGTGTCTTGCTGTCCAATATCAAGCCAGCAGTACCAAAAGATGACTTGTACCTACCTCTGTAAACCCAGCAGTAGCTGACAGAGTGCAATATTTGATACACTGGGACAAGAATGGACTCCCTATCTTCATGAAGGTAATGATGCTCAGTGTTTGTTAAAATGTCTTTAGTAAGGTTTTGATTAAAGTTATAGTCTGTTTACATTAATAGACTAAACTTACCAGTTCCCTCTGTCTCTATCCATTCTGGGAACATAAACTCTAAATTTGTTGTGTATATTGGTAATAATGATCATTTAAATATAACAAATTGATGAGATGTTAAAAATATGTAAATGATAACGTCCAACACCAGTACTGTCATGGTTAGTTTTTACTTTCCAGTCTGTTTTCTTCTTGCCTGTTTCAGTAAGAGACTCTCTGTAGCTTCTATACGGCAGCCTGATGATACTTTCACACACTAGTAACACACACAGATGATGTTACGTCATTTTTCAAAAACATTTATAATGTTAGGAATACAATATCATTAAGTTATTATATTGTGTTATCAAAGTCTTGTGAAAAAATAGGGTTAAGATGGGTTGGACTGATCCTATTATATTTTTTCAGTAGATATAACCTAATATTTTGGTGCATTGATAACTATCTTAGACCTCAGTTACACAATAGAGACCAGTTGGCTCTAGGCCTAGCAACCTTCAGTCAATATGAGAAAAACATATTGACTGGAAACCAATTTCACCATCAATGTCCAGCAACCGCTTCCCAACCAAAGAGGGTACTAAACCAAGAAACCCAAACTGGAAACAGAAAAACTTCACCTTCAGCCTTAGCACTGAAGCCACAATGTTTCAAAAGGCACTGTTTTGCTTTGAAGGCAAATGATCTACATTTCTGGGTTGCGTTGTACTTTCTGCAGTTTTCCCACAACTGCACAAGTAAATGACGAATCTTTGCAAGTGGTATCTTCTTTTCAAAGTGCAGGCGACCTACACAATCGTCCAGTGACCACGCAGGAAAGATTTTGCTGTAACACCCTCTTTGCAAGCAATTTCACTCTGTCAGAGCCAGCATTCACTATTTACCACTATTCCCCAAATAAACAGAAAGTAACTGGACAATGCACTAGTTATAACCGAAACAAAATGGATGTATCGCCCTGAAGAATAAAGCTTTAGTATTTTCAGTCTACTCTGTTCCCTCTGGTACTTAAGGGCTCTGTGTTCCCTCTGCTCCTGTCCTCATGCCCTGTTTAGTTCAAGAGCCCAACATGAGAAAAGGAGAGGCTGAGAGTGTATTGAGAGGCCAGGAACTGCTTATCCCATGTGTGTTGCAGCAAGAGAAGAGAAGAGAATCTGGAAGTAACAGATGTAAGACAGAGCCTCTCTATGTGTGTGTGTGTGTGTGTGCGAGCACATGCACAAGTGGTGGTGGAGGGGGGTTGCGAGTAAGTAAAGCAGATTGATGTAACCAAGGGTTTCTGTCCATCACTCATGGTGACTGCTCCCTACTGGGATATTGCTCTTTCAAATGCTCACATACAGACATTGTGAACCTCAGCACTTTTCCTATTGGCCACCCCCTACAGACTATATATCAACTCACTATGGAAGTATCCCCAAGACCCCACAAGTTATAGACCCAAGACACATACACATTCACATACTGGTCGAAATTTATCACTATAGCTATAGAACAATCCTAGAGATCCCCCCTACAGCTGAGGATATAGATGACAGAAAGACACACAGACATATACCATCGTACTCAAAGCTGTTATTTGATAACTGAGCTGCCACAAGCCTCAGACTCCACTACAACTACCACTGAAGATATAGTGTAGTTAACATATACGTGTGTGAGCATGTCTCACAATTTCTTACTGATACCAGCCAGCATAATCACAAGAGCCCACAAATTACTTTCTGCTGGGAAAAAGCATTGTGGCTGCAAAAAGAACTGGCGCATAAACCTCAAATGGAAAGTTAGTCCTAAACACACAGACTTTTTCAGAGGCTAATAAAGGGTAAGTTCACTAACCCTGCCCCATCCCCTCACCCTCATCTCTCTGCAATGTTGGAATTGAATTTTTCCCTCAAGGCAACACACAGACACACACATACACACTTCTGTCAAGCCCTATTTCACACAGATTGCCATGGGATGTGAGAGTTATTACAGTGAAGCAGCTCAAGAGAGGCTTGACAGTAAATGTAATGAGAGGCCCAGCAGATGCTACAGATGCTGCAGGTTGGCTTTACCCTCAGAGAGAAGTGTCACTGAAGTTCTGTGTTTAAATGTGTCGTTCTTATACAGCTTTTCTTGATGTATTTGGGAACATGACTATTTTGTCTATGTCAGGGACCAAGCAGTAAAGCATAAAGGACACAGGTGGTTTTAATTCAAAAAAGGGGTTTTATTGACCCAAAAATATGAAAAACATATTTAACAAAGCCAAAACTTAAACAGGCAGACCAATAAAAGAAGTCAACTCAATAGACTACACTCAAGATAATAATTAACGAAACCTCAAACAAACATATGATAAACTGACCTCCTGAAATGACACACAGGGGGACTTAAATACTGGTTTAGCTAAACCAAATGATACACACGGGGGAAACAAGATGGCTGCCATATAAGCAACTAATACAAAACAATTAAACAAACATGAAACACCCCGCAGGCAATGAAGCATGTGGTGCAATCCAATTAGGCTGTCAGTGGTACTTCAGGTCTCCCAGCCCTTTGCCACACCTTTTGCCACACAGGAGGAGACACCAACCCCCAGGTAACTCAAACAAAGAAAGATGTATTAATATAACATAAAACAGAACTTTGACCTTGCAAGGTTAATATGTGTGCACGCCATATAAACATTGGAAGGTGTGATGGAAAAATAAATACATTTAATAAAGAAACAATATTGAACAATAAGTAGAAAATTTTAAAGTAGTGACTGTAAATTAAACTAAAGTGAATCAGCGGGTAGTGAGGTGTGGAGCTTACCATGTGTGGCATGCCATCACAGTCTTATACAATTGGCCCAGTATGGCGCATGTGCCATCTGGCTAGTTTCAGCTTGTTGTAAACCACAGTCATTTTCAGTGTCTGAGAAAGACAAAGTACAACATGATATCCTAACACAGGAAAGTTCTAATGTCTGAATGTCTGATATTGAGTGTGCCCAAGGTTTTCCAATGATTTGATTACCCATAAATAGAGGTATAACGAAAAAACGATCACATAACTACATTTGTAAATAAATTAGTGGTACTAAGTTAAGGTGCAGATATGAAATCGACTCAGCATGGATACCAAGGATACTAAATACTATTCTAAAATAATAATAATAATAACAATAGTTTTTCACTTTATTGCAATACTCCAATTATTGACGCCTTAACAAAAAAGGTGCCAAAGTGTCACCAGCTGTGTAAAACTGGTTTCTGTAAGGAAGAAACCGAAAAGGTATAAATAGGCACCTATGTCAAGGGTGCAATGGCAGTAACCACAGTGACAAGCCATCATACCTCTTAAGATACAATAATGTGCTTATTTTCTGAAAGTCCAGCTTACCCCAAGGAATCAATGTTTTGGTTGAGAGAGAGTGACCTATGCAATATTAGGAAGGTAAACATATATTTCAAATGACTGAAAAGAAAAATCCTTATAAGATGAGACACATACCAAAGTTTACTTGGTAAGAACCACTTTGTTTGAGACACAGCTGTCCAAAAAGTATTAAATACACAACAGAGAGCCATTGTAGATGTATGTATGACTCATATACATTTCCTTCCTGCTGGAAATACTCGCTAGACACTAATGTCCATTAATCTCCAGCTGGGGAGAATTTCTGCCCTTATTAGATAGTGAAAACGCAAAACAGTGAGGAAATGAGGGGAGATGAGTGAGGGAATGATGTGAAAAACAATACCCCCAGCCAACTGGAACTAGAACTTAAACCCCTGGGCCACCAGTATGACTCAACTGTAATGTTAATTTGAGTGGCCTTTGAACTTGACCTTTGCATTGAGAGGTAGCTATTATAACCACTGAGTCACACAAGCAGAAGAAATGTGTCGTCTGTAAGAATAATAGAACCTGAACGTTAGTGTAAGTATAGATGTATAGGTTATAGAATTGTTTCTTCTTGCTAATCCATCTTTTTTAATGATGATTGTAGACAGTATTTTTTAGCAATGCAAATGAAAATGTCAAAAATTTTATTTCTATAGCATATTTAAAGACAAAAATGTCCACCGACTTGCCTTAGAAATTAGGTTACAACAAACAAGATGAACCCATAGATGGGGTAAATACATAGAATAAAGTATTCAATTCAATTTTATTTATATAGCGCCAAATCATAACAAAAGTCGCCTCAAGGCGCTTCATAGATACAGAGAAAAACCCAACAATCACCCCCTATGACCAAGCACTTTGGCAACAGTGGGAAGGAAAAACTCCCTTTTAACAGGAAGAAACCTCCGGCAGAACCAGGCTCAGGGAGGGGCGGCCATCTGCTGCGACCGGTGAACTGTAGTAAAACTGCAAACTTTTGGCAAACAAAGAATGTTTTTTGGGGTGATATGGGGTTAGATAAGTTGAAGTTCTTGGTTAACTTATTTCTTTATATCCAATGGCATTTTTGTGTTAAATTGGAGTGAATGTATTTGAGGATTTGGAGTGTCCAGTATGCTGGTTGGATTTCCACCAGCTGCCAGAGTTATTCCTATGAGTTCATGTAAACATATTTATGTTTTCAAATTAAGTAATGGAAATTTTGATACTGATAACTCTTCATAGTCATATTCTTCTGTACTGAGAATGTGGTTATTGTTGTTGTGTTTTCTGCACCCGCATGTACAAATATTGCAGATGATTACACAGTTGCAGGACAGGAAGGATTGATGATTCATTGTCTGTAGGATAGATAATTACATTCATAGTGTTTTATGTTTCCAGTTTTTAAACCAAGAAAATAAAGTTTAAACCAGAGTTACTTATTTTGGTGACTGATGATTAACTTATTCAAGTCACTAAATAGCTGGGTGACATACCATTTAAAACTTCAAAAGCAGGTAAAATAATCTTCAGATCAATTCAAAAATGGACAAGGGGGCATTCTGATCATGCTCTGATATTCAACAGAGCCGTCCAAAGGATGATCATGCTACAAACATGATTCATGCCAGCTCTGTAGGACTGCATCCCGTGCCAAACAGGTTACAGGGCCCGGCCAGCAGGTACAAAATAACAGGAGGGCCAGCAGGTGGGACCCAGTGATGACGTCCAAATGGTGGAGAGTAGAGAAAGATGGCAAGATGGTAGTGGTATGACAATCAGTCAGGCCAACAGATTAAAGGTAAGTCTTGATGCATATCAGGATTCCATCTTATTTTCCTCGTCTTTTTGAGTGTCTCCTACAGAGAATGGTAACAAGCTTAATCTGGGCATTCACTCTGCGATTTTTTCAGTCGCGTTATTCAGCTCCTGCTCAAACTGAATGACTGAATCACAGGAGTTAGAAGTTCATAGGTCAAGATGCGGGGTCTCACACTATGGCCTGATGCTCTGATGTGACCTGAGTGCTCACAATGTGAGTCCATAACATGAAGGTTATAACACAAAATCTGTCTCTCGCTCTCCCTCTCTGTCTTTCACTCACACAGACACACACACCACCATCAACTTTGCTAAATTGCTCTGAGACAGAAGGCTTGTTGTCCACACTGCTGCCATCTTAAATGGAAATGGAAACGTCAAAGAGGACCAAAATCTTTTCCTTCCTGAACTCTCTAGAAGCCAGCAAATTGACCTCTGAATACTACAAGGGTAAAAAATAAGATGCTGCACACTTATTGATGGTTTAAACCACTTTGCGCTTCAGTAAAACGTCAACAGCAGGCTGCTGCCAGTTTCTCACAAACAAGAATACTACAGACAAATAGTCTGTGTGGCCTGAAAGAGACTTGGTTTTCTAATCAATACAGCAGCCTTCTTAAAATGCAGGACTCAGCCTTTAATGTGAACCACAAAGTCAATATATGATGGATGGGACAAATTTATTTGGACACTGGTATTTCACCTGCAGTGCTGGCATGTCAGGGGAGGTCCAAAGCCTCCAAACCTAAAGGGAAAATTGCATTAACTTTAGACTGATGAATAAAGGACAATTACTCTTTCACAGAAGAATGATTAATGCAAATGTTTTCAGCAAATCAAGAATCTACCATAACACCAGTGTGCCTTCAAAGTACACAATCAGTTATACTGTATGAGTTTTACTGTCCTTTTACAGCATTGCTTCTGTTCGTTTAAGTTTGCAGACATTCTTAAGGTCTGGACTTTAAGTGAGTGATTGCGACACCTCGATTCTTTTCTTTTTCAGCCATTCTCTCTGTGAGGTTAAACGCACAGCAACTGAAAAACAAACAAACAAACAGATGGCCTTACATTTACTTCAATTTAGTTGTATTTATCTAGCGCCAAATCACAATAACAGTTGCCTCATGGCCTCGTCACCCTGGAATACTTTGGTACAGAGAGAAATTTATGGTCAACTCAATGGCTGTGAGGTTAGAAAAATCAGACCAAGTCGTAGTCTCTCTATCACTGTGCCTGAAGTTGGTATGAGATGTTTCATGAAATGTGACACTGTGTATTATAGCCAAACATCTTCACTTTAGTCTAATCTGTCCCCCTAAAATTGTGCTATTTTCCAGGTGAAGGAAGTTCTGAAAAAGAAGAAAACACACTGGGTCGAAACCAAGTTTTCATCAGGAATATAAAATCCCACTCTGAAGAGGGAAAAAAGTAATTTAAGACACGTGCTGCTGTGTTCTTTGTAGAGAGAAGACCCTTTCTCCTGACAGCACATCAACAAGTTGTGCTTGTTCTGTCTTTTCCTAATTTTACTGTCATGAATTTAACATGCTACTTAACATGGTATAGCTAAACAAGGCCCGTAGAGCATTGTGTAGTCGGGCTGTAGGGTGAATATGCTGTGACATCCACTCCTGGAAAGATTGTGGCATTGTGTTAACACTAGAGATGGACCGATCCGATATTACGTATCGGTATCGGTCCGATACTGACCTAAATTACTGCATCGGATATCGGAGAAAAATAAAAAATGTAATCCGATCCATTAAATATCACGAAAGCACCTCACAAAACTTGCAACACACCATAACTCACCTCAGAACGTTAGCACGTCGGAGCAGTATGCATCACGTGATAGAGCGGCTGTGGCATGCGGGACCTGTCGGTGGTCTGGATAGCATGTGGAGCTACGCTAGCAACCCGGCATTTCATCTCCGACTAAGTTATCCCGAGAGAAGTAATACAAGTGTGTAAGTCCATCTCTGAATGTTTGTAAAGCATTCCCACGTTAAGCTTAACAAGCGACTGCCTCTTCTTGCTGCTACTTCAATCATGAAACTGCTTAATGATCAGCTGATTGGCTTTTCTGTCGCGAGTCCATCTCTCTGGTTTGTTTTTGGCCCACTTTGCACCAGAAAGAGGAAACCAGTGGCTGAACAACAGCAGCACGTTTAAGCTTGATAAACTGTTGTTAGAATGTATTTAATATTACTTTCTACTCGAGGATCTTTTTCTACGTAGCTGACAGCTGGTAACTGTGCAGGGGCGGATCTAGCAAAGTTTAGCCAGGGGGGCCGATAGGGCATTAACAGGGAAAAGGGGGCACAAAGACATACTTTTCTTTCTTATTCTCATTTAAAATGTCTAGCTTTTAATAAATAATTATCCGAATCTTACACCCAAAGTTTTAATTTGATGTAAAATGAATAGAAGTCATTTTTACTGTATATAGTGACTATTAAGTCTAATATATATACCCTAGTAAGCTATAGTACTTTTTCCTTTGGGAAGGTACCATCTGTGCAGTCTGCAATTTTGTTGAAGAAAGATGTTGAATCTATTTAATATTTCTTGAAAAATAATTGATTTCTGTGCATTTTTTTTTTCACACTGCATCAAATTAAGGTTGATTACGTCGATTAAGCATCATGAGGTGGAGCATGAGGGGTGGTTCCCTATTTTTTATTTATTTATTTTTGTTGTTGCTGGGAATTGGAACTCTATTAGTTAGGTTGCTTAATATTTACGCTAAGTACTCTTTAAAATACCAGAATAGGGAGGATGGTGTAGGTTTAAGTTTATTAGATTGATCAGTATTGCTGAACTATGAAATTTTTTTTTTTTTTGCATACAGGTATAACAGAATAGGTTTAGTGTAGTTGTTGTTTTAAACTTGAGTATGAACTTATACAAAATGCAGCAAGATATTTAAAAAAAAACTGTTTTGTTGATTAAAAAACACACTATATCTGATTCATATCGGTATCGGCAGATATCCAAATTTATGATATCGGAATCGGTATCGGACATAAAAAAGTGGTATCGTGCCATCTCTAGTTAACACACGCCTCTGAAATTGTTTTTCACATGACTGTAGATGCACTCTAGGGTCCAAATATGTGAAGCACGGAGTTTACACATTTTAACTGGGTCAGGCACTGCCACAGGCCTGTTTGACAGTGTGGCTAAAGCCCATGTGGATCCAAGTGGAATCAAACAATAGCCGTAATATGTTATATATTTTGTTTGAATGAGATTCTTTATTATGTTAATTGTGTTACAGTTTTACTGACTGTAAAATGTTGTTGATCTATTGCCTAGTTTGACACAGAATGTTTTTTTCTTACTCTCATTTTCACCTCCTAAAATCTTTATTTGTTCTATTTTTTGTACGTATAAATGAATTATTTTTAACTTCAGTTTGTATTATTACATTCACTTTAGTACATCATTATATTTCTGCTTGACTGCAGCTGCTTATTGATGGATGGGCACAACATACGGCTTGCTGCTGGCTCACTTAGTCTATTTAGTCATGCCTGGCTGTGTCAGGGCCTTTTTTAATAAACTCAATTTACAAATCGTGGCATTGGGTAGGTTTTTCCATGGCTTCATCTCAGATCAGGTCCAATAGTTTAGAGCTGAATAGAACTACTAGTTTTGCAGGTCGTGATTTACAGGTTAAAGGGATGCAAACACCAGAGTACAACGTCTAAGTAATTGTAGACTAAGTTCTTCATAGTGTTCTCACACTTATGGGCTCATAATAGCAAGTGCAAGTATGGAAATACACAGTTTGAGACACAGCATGAGTTTGGAAGGAACGTAGCCATCAGTATTAGACAAAAGGTCAGGTGAAAATTTATTAATAGCCACTGTTATTCTTTCACAATTTCGTATTGGGCCAGTATCCCAGTTATTTTGTTCCAAGGTATGATTGCACTAACAGTCCCAGCTAATAAATCCATAGTCTCCACCTTTATTATTTTAAATGGTTTTTTTTGTTTCCTGTTTATATTTTAATGACAAGTAAAATAAAATCAACAGTGTTCTTTTGGAGCTTCATTGTTTTTATCTGATCGTGCATTTCGGTGATGAGTCAATGCAAGTTAAACATGTTACAGCTTTCATTACTTGTCATCACTCTTTCCATAGAATTTCCATTTGTACAGTTGGCAAGAGTGTGTCCATACCTGCTTCATGCCCTGGAGGACGGGGCTGTGGCCCCCCCACACCCTCTAGCAGATCATTACATGAAGGAACCTTTTAAAAAACAAAAAACAAACGCGTCCATGCTCACAGGTGTACACACGGGTGATCACACCCACAAACTACACCCTTTTTGGCTCCTACCTCAAAGCACACTGTGTTCTGTTGATCTTGTGTGCTGCACAATAATGTTTAATATTTAGTATTTACTGTCATATTCCCATATATCATTGTGATGTTGTTTATTCTATTACTCTTGTTCTCTTCTGCTTGTTTTCTTTTTTCTTTCTCAGCAGGTGACCCAGGTGATTGATATATGCATTTTTTTTTCTTTTTTTCTTCTTTTTTTTCTTTTTCTGCTCATTCTGTTGGTTTTTGGTTTTTGCCCTTCTCCCCCGTCCCTCTTCTCAGCTGTTTCTCTTTCCCTCTTTCTTTCTCCCCTTCTTTCCCCCAGTCAAGTCTGTCCCATATTCAGTAAGTGAAAATAAAATAAACAATAAAAGGTGAATCAAATGGACCATTATGGCAAGGCTGGGATGGTCAATTTGGTAAAGTAAATCCGTTGGGCATCTTTCTTTGCCTTTAGACAACAATTCTGATGGCAAAAGAGCCAAACGGGACAGGCAAAAAAAAAAAAAGAATGTGTCTAAAAGACTTAACGAAAAGTGTGTCTCCTCATATATTTTCTCATTTTAACTTTTACTCTAAAAGCATGCAGGTGTGAACAAAATATGTTGTGACAGAATGTTTCTCAGAGCAATGCAAAGATCAGAGCTGTGATATTAAGGGTTGAGGGGGAATGCTGTAAAATGTTTGGCCAACAAATTTAGCACTGTCACCCCACATGCAGCAGTTAATCAAAGTATGCCTGTATTTGGCAAAGGGTGGTAATACATAACAAGATTATCAGAATTAGCATATACATTAAACAAGTATTTGTTGGTGTCTGGAGAGCATTCACCATATAATTTTATTAACACCCTCACTCATCATCTACATGTATACAACCATCTTTTCTCTTCCACTCATGCCATGAGTAGAGTCAGAAAACTATTAAAAATGTATTTTATTTTTTTTTGTTTTAGAGATCTTACAACATGACATGACATACATGGACATACACTTATATCAAATCTGGGGTGGGATCTGGTACAAAGGCCTTGGCTGGAAAGAAATAACAGTAATATAAAATCTCCCTTGTACAATATTTCTGTGGAAAAAACATCTTTGCCATTCTATTCAAATGTGTTAATTACATCACAAAATTTCACTCTTTGGGGGGTGGATGGCTTGGTTAGGAAAATGAGCTACATAGATACTGTAATTTTGGGTGTCAGTGGGAAACATTTTAGCTCAGCTGATTGGAAGAAACTTTTTTTTTTGCTGAAGGTGCTTGTAATCAACGGAGCCCTGGATTAATAAACTGGAGCTCTTTTTGTACAGAAAAAAAGAATTCGCTACTGCCAAGGCTGAAATTTCTCTCCACATCATATATGATTTGGGACAATGAAGATGCAGAAGGTTATCTGGATTAGTTGTGATATTTTTTTGAGAACATCATGAAGATTTTTGACATTTTTCTTATTTCATATCCATGAAATAACCTGGGAAAGTACTAGCCTAAAGCTCTGTACAACAAAATGAATGAAAGGTACAAATAATCACAAGAAAAAAAACAATAGAAATGTATAATACCATTAATAATGATATGATGCCAAGTAAAAGGAAGGCTGGTCTTCATTCTTGGATGGAGAAGAAACTTACGAAACTATGAGCCTACAATCAGAGAATGCAAACAGCAGTGCGTTTAGTAAGAAGCTGAGTCTGGAGCTCATTTACTGCTCTATATGTACAGTGAGGGAAATGATTATTTCATCCCCTGCTGAATTTGTATGTTTTGTTCAGTTTTTACTCTCATGGTAGTTTCACTTTAATGGATGGAGAATCCAGACAAATCATATATTTATATATTTTATATATTATTTTATATAAAACTTGCATGACACTGAGTGAAGTAAGTCGCCTACAACCGACCCAGAATTCTAGCTCCCGCTGACTGGCTGTGTGCCTGTGGCACATAGAATCAATCAATCAGTCAATTACAATACATCATGCACTGTCTATAACCTTTTAACCAAAGCTGCTAACAAAAAAAAATGCTGTGTTTGTTTCTCAGAGCTCACCATCAGTTCAGAAATATTTCGCTTGTGTTTTCGGTTATTGTTGAAATTCTTTGGATGCTGCACAGCTGGGGCTAGAACTCTCAAACTCTCCAAGATAAAGATGATTCATGACTGCAGATTTCAATAAGAAATATTCAGTGAAGGATGTCCTCCTGCAGGTGCTGTCTTACAGATTAAATCATCTACAAACAGCTCCGATGCCAGACAGCCTTTTGTGTGAGTAGGTGGTTCACATTATATTCACTTTTGCACATCCTTCATGTATCGCGTATCCTTCTGATCTGAGCAAACATATGAAACCAGACATGAATAAAGGTCATTTATTGCCAGCTGTGCCTCACCTACCACACATAATCACACGTCCCCTCCCTGCTGCACCTCTTCAGCCTAACGTGACACAGCACAGAAGGAAAAACACACATTTGACCTTGTGTTTGCTGGATGTGGGCTGGTGGGGACACTGATGCATCAACACATTGTGCCACAATAGTGTAGACTGATAAATTGACACTGAAAAGCCAGTAAGCATAGCCACCCATCTACAATGACTCTCAAGGATTAGATTTGCAGTCTGCTCAGTCTGGGCATTAAAGCATTCTTTAATGCCCAGACTGAGAAGAGATGCCATTAGTCTGGACTAACACAGACAGAACTATATGTCTTCCTATATATTTTTAAATAAAGTTCTCTGTCAGTACTTTTATGTGTACTTCACCGACTTGCAGGCTGAAATTATCTTATTGAGTCAAGCTTCAATAAAACTGAAATGCATTCCATTCAAATAGCTCTCCTCTGTAAACACATTTTTCTACCTATTTTATCTGCAATCATTCAGACACATCTGAAAAGGCTGATCTCATATGAACCAGTCAGCAATGTGGAAAAAAAAACAGCACCAAGATTTCTGCCACTATGAACAGTAGTTTTCTTTTGTTGTTGTTGTTTAGTGGAATAAAAAACACTTCAATACAACTATTCATCTTCAAAAATATTTCCATATTTCTTTAATGAAAATGAAAAATATCCGTTGCAAGCTGCTGCAGCTCTAGTGTCAGTGCCAGGTGATAATCACTTCAGTGACACAAATACTTTATATCCCTTGCTATCAACTTAAGTGAAGCATTAAAAACCATTTAAACTTTTTAGCGACAGAGTCAGATGATGAGGCAAATTTCCCTTTGTTCCAGATCATTTAAGACAGGGATGTCAAACTCATTTTACATACTGGACCACATCCAGCCAACTTTGATCTAAATTTGGCCAGACCAGTGAAACTGGTTTCTTCTGAACAGAAACCCACAATGCACAATGAAAAATGTTGTGTTGACAGTTTAGCATCAGTCACACAGGCCTAGAGAGCAGTTGGAGATATGTGCGTAGGTTCTGGTCATAAGGGAGAAATGTGCGCTTGCAGACCACTTGGTGAGCAGTTCCTGGACGTTGTGTGTGAAACTAATGACAATGAGCCTGCTGCACCAAAACCCTCTTATAAGTCTTCGTCTTGCAACATCTCTAGCTTATTGGTAAGAATGCCTGTTTTTTGCATGTAAGATGCTGACTTGTCTGCACTCAATAACCACATAGTGACTTCATAGTGACATAGTGACTGCAACACGAACCAGAAATGGAGACCATTCAAATTAAAAGCTGTACCTTGTCACTGAAATCAAAACATTTCAAAATTTGCACGTTTCACTCTGAAGCTGGTTTGCATCTCACTCTTTACAGTTTCTCAACCATTCCACTCAACCGGTTACACATTTTTCCCTAGTGACTAGTGATTGCATGGGGTCTCTAACCTGTCTATACTTCTCATCTAGGACAGCTCAAAATAAGACACTGTAGTTTTCACCAGGTTTTACATATGTGAGGTGATAAATGTGAGGTGATCTTGTGGTTCCCTGGAACAGACTCCATTATATTTCTTTCTCACTCATACATTTGTGAAGCCCAGTATAGTCTTTTCAAAATTAAAGGATTTAGGAAATTGACTTTTTTTTTGCAATGGTTAACTAACCAAATTAAGTATTTTAAACCATCCAAATAATGACATGGATCATTAGGATTATAAGTGTGGGTACGGTTTTAAAGGAACCATTTAATGATCCCTTGAGAATATCTCCTCTGGGGGGGATTAAATGACTCCCAGAGCTTTACATTTCAGCAGTTACTTATATAACGACATAAGTTTACGATATATAAATAATATTAATGAGAATCACTTTAGAGTTTCTCTATTGTACACCCGTGTGATGTTTAATCGTGGCTCAAGAGTTGGGAGCTCGCCTTGTAATCGGAAGGTTGCCGGTTCGAGCCCCGGCTTGGACAGTCTCGGTCGTTGTGTCCTTGGGCAAGACACTTCACCCGTTGCCTACTGGTAGTGGTCAGAGGGCCCGGTGGCGCCAGTGTCCGGCAGCCTTGCCTCTGTCAGTGCGCCCCAGGGTGGCTGTGGCTACAATGTAGCTTGCCGTCACCAGTGTGTGAATGTGTGTGTGAATGGGTGGATGACTGGATATGTAAAGCGCTTTGGGGTCCTTAGGGACTAGTAAAGCGCTATATAAATACAGGCCATTTAATTAGAAAAGGAGCTGTTGTAGCTATTTATTATTCAACGTTTTATTACAAAAGATCTGCTTTCACGTCGACTTCTTTCTCTGTCCTCACCATTTCTATCTCCACTCTTTATTTCCTTTGTTTTTTGGATTTGGACATTTCATTTTCCCACCTGTGTGAAAACACTACAAATTGTATTAGCTTTGTGCTTGTCTGTTTTCTAAGCACACATTGCGGCTGCTCTGCCACACGGAGCGTGCCGCTGCTCTCATCTTGAACATTTTCCGGCAATAATGAATTAAGCTTAAGAACCAAAGTGCAGTTTTACAGCTAGATGGTCCAACATGTCCTTTCACAAATGTGTTATAAAAGTCAGAAAAAAATCACTCAAAATTTTATCAAGCTAAAGTATCACTCAACACAAGGGCTCTTAAACTGCTTCTAGCCAGGGATCCAAATGAAATTCAGCCTGGGACCAAAAGAAAAATATGATTCTGTCGCCACAGCACTCTGTCTCGTTACAATTTATTAGCTCTCGCATCATGCGGGAGCACTGCTGAAACTACAGCTTAGGCAGACAATTACAAGCTTTTTCAATGGGTGAGCAGGAGTAGCAGTTTCAATTTAAATGCATTTAATTGTACAACAAATTCAAAACACAATATATCTCTTCAATAATTAAATTATGGATTTAAAAAACAGAAGAAGAAAAACACAAGGTGTTTTTTATGATTATGGATATGTTCAGTTTTTTACTGGTGCTTCAGTTTTTATTACTGGAGAGACAGTACATCACAAGTATCTCATATGTTTTCAGTTTAACGGAACAGGTGACTTTGAAACCCACAGCATATGATTCACATCATTTCCATTAAACCATTCAGTGAGTCACGGTGGTTTTCTCTGACCCTAACCCCCAGATCAGATGACAGCTGGCTGTCTGAGTGGGAGTTTTGCCCTGTGTGATATCACTGAATGTTTTTCCTTAACTCATCTCATTTCAAGATTACTGTATTTATTACTGTGATTACTGTGGCTCCTATATCCTTTCTCTGCTCTCTTTCCTTTCACCCTCAACTTGTTGCGGTGGATGACTGCCCCTCCCTGTGCCAGATTTGGCTTCTACAGTTTCTTCCTGTTAAAAGAGAAATTTTCCTTCCCACTGTTGCCAAATGTTTGCTCACACGGGGTCATATTATTGTTGGTGTTTCCTTCTAATATTCTAGGGTCTTTACCTTACAATACACACCACCTTGAGGTGACTGCTGTTGTGAATTGGTGCTACATAAATATAACTGAATTGAATTGAGCCCTTGTGTACAGCGTAAGGAGGTTTTGTCAGTCTGAAAGAGGACATCCCCTTCAAACTGGATTTGATAATAATATAAAATGATTCCTAACAAAAACCTGGTTGTTAGGTTTGTAGCTTGAACCCATCCGCTGGAACGTTGAAGACAATATAATTACACTGCTAAGCAAGACACAAATAGGCAAAGTTCTTCATGTTACTCGTGCACGGGAGAGAACCAGACAGAGCGCCGTTCCTTCGCTTGACCCCAGTAGCTCTCGTCCGTTCTCCCATACACTGTCCTTTTATTGAGGTTACATGAATATGCATAGGTTCATTAACATACGACGTCTACATACAAACAAAGAGTACCTTGCCTGTGTGTGTGTGTGTGTGTGTGTGTGGACTGCTGATCAAAGGGTCAAACATCCTTGGTCAGGAAGAGGGTAGCCTCCCCCTCACCCTAGATGGTTCATCCTAGATAACACGGTGAGGAAGTCCTGCAGTTCATCTAAACAAAGAGCACTTAGACTAGAACAGACGCAACTACGTTAATCCTACCATAAAATAATAAGACACGGTATGACCTCTCATGCTCCCAAAGTGCTGTCTAATACACACAAAGTTTGCAGACTATCAAGGATCAAAACCTCTACCAATCTACAACTAATTACAAAACTCTAAGCATATATAAGTAAATATTTCTAAGCATAAATGACAATCAACAATACAAATCTAACACTGGTCTTGATTTTCTTACCCTTCCCCTCCCTGTAAATGTCATGGTTTCAAGAGTTTTGGGGGATTTGTGAAAAAAAGAAACAAGCAAATGTGGTGACGATGCATTTTTTTGTTTGCTCATATTAAATTTATCTTTGTGTGTGATCATCTGGTTCATTTAACCAGTGTGCTCGAGTACAGTTAAACATATCATGCACTGGACCACTTGAAACGATGAACCCAGGTGCAGTTCACCTGGCCTCTATGCCCAGAAACACAAGTTCAAAGCTACCTTGAGGACAGTTGCATCTGTGAAACTGAACTGCAAACTGGAAATATGTAAGGCTTGTGAGGCAACCATGTTTAGTGACTAAAAGCAACCCCAATTAAACTAGAAAACACATAAATCCAAAAACCTCATCCTCTGTGAGAACGCCTTTCAAATCTGTGTGTGCATGAGAGGAGATGCTCAGGATAAAGGACACTTGAGCTGTGTCCCAATTCGTCGACTCCTTCAAATGCGGCCGACAAATGCGTCCTTCATTTCCCCGACCAGGAAGGATGGGTCGGGTTTGTCCTTCGTGGCCCACCATATCCCAGAATTCATAGCGCGGCCCAGCCAAATTTCAGCTGCCAACAATGGCGGCCGCTACTAAGTTTTAAAATTACTCTTATTAATCTTTCTGGGCCACAAAATAAACTTTTAACATATTTTAAGGCGAGAAAGTAGCTGTGTAAATTACAAATTTCTGCTTGGTTGTGCCAACGTTTTCGGAGACATCTGTTACCCATCAGCTCGATAGCAAGCCGGGGGGTTCAATGGTCACTCCAGCCGGCGAGAGCAGCGGACTCCCGGCTTCATCGTTTTCAGACCCCCCGCTCTTTTGCTACTCAGGTTAAACATGATATAAGTCACTCGGATAACTTAAAAATGTAATTGTTTGCCTTTTTTCTGTGTTTTATTTGTTCCGGAGTAAATCGGTTTGGCTGTGATCAAAGTTATTAGATTATTAGATTAAATAAAACTTTATTAATCCATCGGGTGGGTTCCTCCGGGATTTTCACACAGCTGAATAAACGTTAAACAGAAAACTGATTAAACAGAAGTGTGAGACGGTCGAGAATTTACGCCAGTGTCCTGTTATATTTTAGATAGCAAGGAGCAGACGGCCGAGTTTATTAAACTCCCCCGACACAGCGGTGACGCAAATCTGAAGGCTAGACCGTCCCATTTCACAGCCTCGCACTTCTGGCCTTCTTGGTCTTAGAAGGACCCAGCCCACGTAGACCGCGAAGGCCGGGTCCTCCGAAGGATGCAGCAGACATTTTGGGACACAGCTTTGGTGTCACTTGGTGTGGTAGAGTATCACTTCCTGTTCCTGCTCAAACACAGTGGTGCTTCTGAGTAGCTTATCTGCTTAACAATTTAATTAAAAACTTTTTAATTCTTTCTTTTTTCATAGTATAATCTTCACGTGCTTCATCCGAAGCACACTTTCTGTGTACTCACTGCCTAATTTATAGCCAAAGTATTCACTCATTGTCTCTGTACAGTTTCACTAGCTTAGCTTAAATCGTAGCCGACTCGTTAGCACCATGGCTACTTCACCTGTCCCTCCTGCACTTTCTTGCTCATTGTGTCAGATGTTTAGTTACTCCTCAGCCTCCTTTAGCAGTAATGATATCTATAACAAATGTAGCATATTTGCAGCTCTGGAGGCCAGGATTACTGAATTGGAGACTTGGCTTCGCACCCTTCATTCACCCGTAGCTAGCCAGGCCCCTGTAGCTGGTGCAGCTGAAGATAGCGTAGGCCTCGCTAGCTGTTCCCCGGCAGACCCCAAGCAGCTGGGGAAAGAGGGCGGCTGGGTCACGGTGAGGAGGAAGCATAGTCCTAAACAGAAGGCCCAGGTACACCACCAACCTGTTCATGTGTCTAATCGTTTTTCCCCACTCGGCGACACACCTGCCGGGGGTCAAACTCTGGTAATTGGTGATTCTGTTCTCGGACATGTGAAGCTAGAGACACCGGCAACCATAGTCAATTGTCTTCCAGGGGCCAGAGCAGGCGACATTGAAGGAAATTTAAAACTGCTTGCTAAGGGTAAACGTAAATTCAGTAAAATCATAATTCACGTCGGCAGTAATGACACCCGGTTACGCCAATCAGAGATCACTAAAATCAATATTGAATCAGTGAGCAACTTTGCCAAAACAATGTCGGACTCTGTAGTTTTCTCTGGTCCCCTCCCCAATCACACTAGGAGTGACATGTTTAGCCGCATGTTCTCCTTAAATTGATGGCTGTCTGAGTGGTGTCCCAGAAACGATATGGGCTTCATAGATAATTGGCAAACCTTCTGGAGGAAACCTGGTCTTGTTAGGAGAGACGGCATCCATCCCACTTTGGATGGAGCAGCTCTCATTTCTAAAAATATGGACAAATGTATTAAACCTCCCAAAATATGACTATCCAGAGTTGGGACCAGGAAGTAGAGTTGCAGTCTTACACGCCTCTCTGCAGCTTCTCTCCTCCTGCTACCCCCCCCCCCCCCAAACCCCCCCATCTCCATAGAGGCTGTGTCAGCTCCCAAAAAGACAAAAAACAAACTAAAAACCAGCAATAAACAACTTAAACATAAACAATCACAAAGAAAGAACAATACAGTATCCACATCTGAACCAAAGAGTAGAACAGTGAAATGTGGATTATTAAATATTAGGTCGCTCTCCTCCAAGTCTCTACATGACTTAATAATTGATCAACAAATCGATTTACTCTGCCTTACAGAAACCTGGTTGCAGCAGGATGATTATGTTACTTTAAATGAATCAACACCCCGAGTCATTCTAACTACCAGAAATCTCGAAGCACAGGCCGAGGGGGCGGTGTGGCAGCAATTTTTCACACCAGCTTATTAATTAACGAAAGACCAAGACAGACTTTTAATTCATTTGAAAGCCTGATGCTTAACATTGTCCACGCCAGCTGTTAAACTCAGAAACCAGTCTTACTTGTTATCATCTATCGTCCACCTCGGCCTTACACAGAGTTTCTGTCTGATTTCTCAGACTTTTTATCTGATGTAGTTCTCAGCTCAGATAAAATAATTATTGTGGGTGATTTTAACATCCATGTAGATGCTAAAAATGACAGCCTCAACATGGCATTTAATCTGTTATTAGACTCAATTGGCTTCTCTCAAAATGTAAAAGAACCCACCCACCACTTTAATCACACTCTAGATCTTGTTTTAACATATGACATAGAAACTGAACATTTAACAGTGTTTCCTGAAAACCCTCTCCTGTCTGACCATTTCCTGATAACATTTACATTTACAATAGTTGATTACACAGCAGTGGAGAGTAGACTTTATCAAAGTAGATGTCTTTCTGAAAGCGCTGTAGCTAAGTTTAAGAATATAATCCACCCTCTGTTATCATCTTCAATGCCCTGTACCAACATAGAGCAGAGCAGCTATCTGAACGCTACTCCAACAGAGGTCGATTATCTTGTTAATAATTTCACCTCCTCACTACGTACGACTCTGGATACTGTAGCTCCTGTGAAAACTAACGTCTCAAATCAGAAGTACCTGACTCCATGGTATAATTCTCAAACACGTACCCTAAAGCAGATGACTCGTAAACTGGAGAGGAAATGGCGTGTCACAAATTTAAAAGATCATCATTTAGCCTGGAGAAATAGTTTGTTGCTTTATAAGAAAGCCCTCCGCAAAGCCAGAACATCTTACTATTCATCACTGATTGAAGAAAATAAGAACAACCTCAGGTTTCTCTTCAGCACTGTAGCCAGGCGGACAAAAAGTCAGAGCTCTTTTGAGCCAACCATCCCTTTAACGTTAACTAGTAATGACTTCATGAACTTCTTCACAAATAAAATTTTTATCATTAGAGAAAAAATTACCAATAATCATCTCACAAATGTAATATTATCTACAGCTACTCTTAGTACCATTGATGTTAAGTTAGACTCTTTTTCTCCAATTGATCTTTCTGAGTTAACTTCAATAATTACTTCCTCCAAACCATCAACGTGTCTTTTAGACCCCATTGCTACAAAACTACTCAAAGAAGTCCTGCCATTAATTAATTCTTCGATCTTAAATATGATCAACCTATCTCTAATAATCGGCTATGTACCACAGGCCTTCAAGTTGGCCGTAGTTAAACCTTTACTCAAAAAGCCATCTCTAGACCCAGCAGTCTTAGCTAATTATAGGCCAATCTCCAACCTTCCTTTCATATCAAAACTCCTTGAAAGGGTAGTTGTCAAACAGCTAACTGATCATCTGCAGAGGAATGGCTTATTTGAAGAGTTTCAGTCAGGTTTCAGAACTCATCACAGCACAGAAACAGCTTTAGTGAAGGTTACAAATGATCTTCTTATGGCCTCTGACAGTGGACTCATCTCTGTGCTTGTCCTGCTAGACCTCAGTGCAGCATTCGATACTGTTGACCATAATATCCTATTAGAGCGATTAGAACATGCTGTAGGTATTACAGGTACTGTGCTGCAGTGGTTTGTATCATATCTATCTAATAGACTCCAATTTGTCCATGTAAATGGAGAGTCCTTTTCACACACTGAGGTTAATTACGGAGTTCCACAGGGTTCAGTGCTAGGACCAATTCTGTTTACATTATACATGCTTCCCCCAGGCAGCATCATTAGAAGACATAGCATACATTTTCACTGCTATGCAGATGACACCCAGCTCTATCTGTCCATGAAGCCAGATAACACACACCAATTAGTTAAACTGCAGGAATGTCTTAAAGACATAAAGACCTGGATGGCCGCTAACCTTCTGCTTCTTAATTCAGATAAAACTGAGGTTATTGTACTCGGCCCTGAAAAGCGTAGAAATATGGTATCTAACCAGATTCTTACTCTGGATGGCATTACCTTGGCCTCCAGTAACGCTGTGAGGAACCTTGGTGTGATTTTTGACCAGGATATGTCCTTCAACGCACATATTAAACAAATATGTAAGACTGCTTTCTTCCATTTGCGCAACATCTCTAAAGTTAGAAATATCCTGTCTCAGAGTGACACTGATGCTAGTTCATGCATTTATTACTTCCAGGCTGGACTACTGCAATTCATTATTATCAGGATGTCCAAAAAAACTCGCTGAAAAGCCTTCCGCTAATCCAAAATGCTGCAGCAAGAGTCCTGACAGGGACTAGAAAGAGAGAGCATATTTCTCCTGTTTTGGCTTCCCTTCATTGGCTTCCTGTAAAATCCAGAATTGAATTCAAAATCCTGCTCCTCACATACAAGGTCGTAAATAATCAGGCCCCATCTTATCTTAATGACCTTGTAGTACCATATCACCCTATTAGAGCACTTCGCTCTCGCACTGCAGGCTTAGTTGTTGTTCCTAGAGTATTTAAAAGTAGAATGGGAGGGAGAGCCTTCAGTTTTCAGGCCCCTCTTCTGTGGAACCAGCTTCCAGTTTGGATTCAGGATACAGATACTATCTCTACTTTCAAGATTAGGCATAAAACTTTCCTTTTTGCTAAAGCATATAGTAAGAGCTGGACCAGGTGACCCTGAATCCTCCCTTAGTTATGCTGCAATAGACGTAGGCTAGTGGGGATTCCCATGATGCATTGAGTTTTTCCTTTCCAGTCACCTTTCTCACTCACTATGTGTTAATAGACATCTCTGCATTGAATCATATCTGTTATTAACCTCTGTCTCTCTTCCACAGCATGTCTTTTATCCTGTCTTCCTTGTCTCACCCCAACCGGTCGCAGCAGATGGCCGCACCTCCCTGAGCCTGGTTCTGCCAGATGTTTCTTCCTGTTAAAAGGGAGTTTTTCCTTCCCACTGTCGCCAAAGTGCTTGCTCATAGGGTCATATGCACAGTGTTGGGAAGGTTACTTTTAAAATGTATTCCATTACAGAATACAGAATACATGCCCCAAAATGTATTCTGTAACGTATTCCGTTACGTTACTCAATGACAGTAACGTATTCTGAATACTTTGGATTACTTAATATATTATCATGCTTTTTACAACAACGTGAATGTACTATTGCTGTGATTTATTACTGTTACTGAAGGTCCGCGACTCCGAAATGTAGTAAAGGGACCTCTGACTAATACGGCGGGGTCCCTGTCGGCTCATAGCCGAAAAATAGCTTTACTTTGTTGTCTGGGTCAACTTTTCTTGCGAGACACAGACAGAGGCGTTGAAAGACTGCTCCAACGGAACTTATTGTTTTCGGAGGAAAACACGAACACGGTGTACAGTCGAGTCTTAATAGCTTACTTACAACTGGGCTCTCAGGCACTCTTCTTGGCTGAAGTGGTTATTATTATATTTACATGCTTCCAGCTCCCGTTTTTTCTCGATGACAACTCGTACCTTTCCACTCCCCTTTTTCTCCCTCCTCGCGCTCACAGACCCATAACGTGTATGGCAGTCCATTCTCCCTGCAGCACGAACTACACTGCCCATGATGCTACATTCTTTAGAGCTATGCTTGTAGCATTCTGCCTGTTAGCTTAGCACAACAACAACAACAACGAAAAGCCGCTCTCTCACCCAGGAAACACACAGTCGCAGAGAGAGAGAGCGAGCGTCGCCCTGTAACCATGGCAACCGTAACGCTGCCGCCTGGAACAACAGAACATAGCTGTCAAACAAAACCCAAACAGTCCTGACCCACGACAAAATGAAACAGGAAAGTACCGCAGTGTAATCCATTTATTTCAACAAAGTAACTGTATTCTGAATACCACCTTTTTAAACGGTAACTGTAACGGAATACAGTTACTCATATTTTGTATTTTAAATACGTAACGGCGGTACATGTATTCCGTTACTCCCCAACACTGCATATGCATAGCTGGACTGGCCATCGGGCATACTGGGCATTTTCCCGGTGGGCTGATCGTGATTTTTTGTTTTTATGGGCCGATGGGTTTTTCTTTTTTTTTTCTTTTTTATCCCATAACGGTATAAACACTGAGAGGTGGTGGATTGGCCAGATGCTGGGAGATGTGTAAAAATAACTCAGTTGTTTGGTGGTGGCTATTGCGGAGCTTCCACAGATTCAGTAACATTAGCAAGTGGTGGAGGCCAGCAGATGCAACACGCTGGCAGGTGGATGACGGAAAGGCAGGAGGAGCAGAGACCCGAGGCGGTGAGCTGAACTTCAGGTAAGAAGTTATGACCTGCAGTCTATCTGGGTCAGATATAAACCAAGTTTAGGTGGAGTTTATTTTCGTTGTGCTGACTTTTTACAGTCAGTTACAATAACTCGTACTGCGTACTAGCTAGCATGATGGAGTTTATATACTGCTGGGTGGGTGTAGGGTTGCCAACCGTCCCTTAAAATACGGAATCGTCCCGTATTTCGAAACAAAAGTACACGTCCCGTATTGAGCTAATAAGGGACGCACTTTGTCCCGTAATACAGTGAGAATCAAAAGTAGTCTATAAATGTTAATGGATTTAATGCTTTGTTTGAAAACATAATTCCCAGCCCCTCTCCTGCTTTGTGACCAATGAGCTGACAGCACCTTATGACAATTCGAGTATGACAATTCAGATTACCGCTCATCTCATTGGTCGAGGAAAGGTCGCTTGCGGAGAAAATACCGGAAGACAACAGATGACCACAACAAGAAGTATGGCCAACAGGGAAACAAACGCCGACACTGCGGTGCAAGTCTCGGATGACAGTAAACCTAATGCTGGGCAGACACTGTGCGATTTTTTCAGTCAGGTTATTCAGCTCCTGCTCAAACTGCACGATTGACTCACAGGGGTTAGAAGTTCGTAGGTCACGATGCAGGGTCTCACACTATACCGCCCGATGCTCTGATGCGACCTGAGTGCTCACACTGTGCCTCCATAAAATGAAGGTTATAACAGAAATTCTGTCGCTCGCTCTCTCTGTCTTTCACTCACACAGACACACCACCACCATCAACTTTGCTAAATTGCTAATGAAAAACACTGATCAGGCAGCTGTGATTGAGCAGCAATGTAAATCCAACTATTTTCACGGTTGTTGTGGTCATGATAATTTTGTGATGCCACATGGAAAAGGCTCGGATGAGCTTTCCAAAGTTCTACAAGTTGTGCCTCCATCGCTTGTGTCCAGATCACACGCTGCTCCGTCTTTTTCACCGACGTTTACGTGTTTGCGCGTGAGCAGTGTGAGCGCCTGTGGTGACACCCTCACGAGCGATTGATGATCGGGAGCTGGTCATGAGGTGTTAATCACTTCTCGTTACCCCACGTATACTACACGACGCACGATGAAGACCAAAATCGGTCCGATCACTCAAAAATCGGCTCAAAATGGGCCTAAAACCGCACAGTGTAAGCCCAGCATTAGAGCAGCAATGTTTTTTCCCCTCAGAGAAAGGGAAGAATGGGAAAAGGAAAACACCTGGCTGGAAAAAGTTAATATGGGCATGTGCAGTGAATATCAGCGCTATGTGGCCAGAAGTGTGATAATATAACTTATTTTGTGTAATAAACAACTGCAAGGATAGATGATTACAACAAATTGATGACTAATACATAAAAGTAATACATAGATGAATAATGATGATGAGTTATGATGCGTAATCATGGGAACAAGCGGGTTTTCAAACAGGAGCAGCTGATTAGCATTAGAAAAGCTGAAATAATACCTCAACTGAAGCCAATTGTACTAAATGCACTAAATGTGCACTGTTACAAGAATATTTTTCTTTCTATTGTTTTCTATTATTTTAAGTTAAGCAGGACAGAGTTCTTTTAAAGAAAGATTTACTTATATTCTCAAAAGTTAAGCATGACAGGCTTCTGTTTAAGAAAGAGACCTGTTTTACTGTGTTAATGTTGTCATTTTGAGCTAAAAATAAATGGCTAAATGATCATTTTTTTCACATGTGTTCATATCACAAAGAATAGAATATGCATCTACTTAAATCAACTTCAAGTCAAATGGTTAAAAAAATAATTTCACACACAAAAAAAGAGCTAGAAAATTCACCACACTGGGAAGGGTGAAGACAACTGGGTCGCTCGGCCCTGGCCACGAGGTGTCCCTTATTTATTTTTCAGGGAGTTGGCAACCCTAGGTGGGTGCTATGATATTATTGATGTTGAACTTGTTTTATCTTATTTTATTTGTGAGGTTAGTTATTAGAGTTTCCAACCGTCCCGTAAAAAAAGGAATCGTCTGGTATTCAGAGAAAATATTGCGCGTTTCGTATTGAAGTGAAAAGGAACACAGTTTGTCCCGTACTTCAGCTAGAATGAAAAAGACACAAAGCTGGAGTTATTCTGTGTCTTTGCTGCACAGCTGCCTCTTCTTCTCTCATTCTCCCCCCTCCCTCTCCTGTTTCTTACTTCAATCATGAAACTGATCAATGATCAGCTGATTGGCTTTTCTCTATTGTTTGTTTATCGCCCACTTTGCGCCAGAAAGAAGAAACCGCCGGATGTCGCGTTAAACAACAGCAGCACGTTTAAGCTTGATCAGCTCTTGTTAGAAGATTATTTAATATTAATTTCTAGTATCAGCTGATGTTTGCTGGAGCCACAGCTGTAAAGCTGCTGGTCATGATATCGGTTTGGTTATCTGGTGAGAGGGAAACATGAAGATGAAATCAGGAGATGTCCTTACTGAATCATCAGAGCTGAACAGGTGATGGAGAAACAGGTTTACCTTTTAGGTGACATGAATGAGGTGAAGGGAAGTTATGAACTGTTTCTGAGAGACAAATAACACCAGGATCCTTTTCTAAATAGCTGACAGCTGGTAACTGTGCAAAGTTTTGCCAGGGGGCCAGGTTGGGCATTAACACGGAAAGGGGGGCACAAAGAAATACTTTTCTTTCTTATTCTCATTTAAAATGTCTAGCTTTTAACAAATAATTATCTGAATCTTACAACAAATGTTTTCATCTGATGTAAAATGTATAGAAATCCATTATTGTACATAGTAATTTTTTCGAGGGTCCCAACATAATTTCTTCAGAAGTAAGTACTGTATAAGATGCCAGTATTTTCCCACATTTTCTAGATAATTGACTTTTTGATGGCATTTTACACACAGTACTGGTACAGTGTGTAAAATGCCATCAAAAAGTCAATTAAGTTTTATTCTTTCTCACCTTTCTTTCTCTCCTTTCACTTTTTAAAGGTTGCCATGTTAGAAAAAAATATTTTGCCCTGCCGTGCTGTTTATTGATGTGGCAAATGAATGGTTTATGAAAATATATCTAAATCTGTCATCAGTAATCAGTAATGATCATGTCTGACCTCTAGTCTTCTCCGTCTTAATTTCAGGTTTTCACCATGTGTTCTAGATAGTTCAGGAGGTTAACTCGACCAAGCAGTCTACTTTCGGGTACTGTTTAGAATACCAGAATAGGGATGATGGTGTAGATTTAAGTTTATTAGATTGATACATATATACCAACAAGACAGTGTACATCACTGTGACAACAGCGTTTGTTTTCATTCAAAGGCTTTATGGTTTTTCCTATAATACCTGGTGGGCTGATCTCTAGTCAAAATGCCCAGGCTGATTTTTTGTCCCAGTCCAGCCCCGGTCATCTGATTGTTGGGTTTTTCTCTGTATCTATGAAGCGCTTTGAGGTGACTTTTGTTGTGATTTGGCGCTATATAAATAAAATTGAATTGAATTGAAAGAGAAAAAAGAGCAATTGATTCAAATATAGGACAAAAAAGAGGAAGTGAAATCCACTCAGACCCAGAATGCGCAGTGTGAGTGCAGGCTTTTACAGCATTGATGTAAAGTATTATTTGGTGCTCAGACTCTGACCTCATCTCTCCAACCTCACTACAGCAGGGAATGGTGGATGGGGCCTCTTCCTACCCACTGTTTATGTCACGGTTCTGGGTCCGTTGGACCCAGTATTTTGAGTTCATTATGTTTTGGTACTTTTGCATCATGGATTTTCCTTTATGTTTCTCTGGTACTTGGTGTTTCAGTTATCTTGGTGTTTTTCTATATTATGATTTATGATCTGATACTGTTGTGATTATGATTATCATTTAGTAGCCTTTGGTCAGTGTCAAGTCTGTCTCTGTCTAGTCTGTGTCTTAGTAAAGTGTGTTTTGTTTCCTGTTTTACTTTGAAGGTTCTTGTTCCTGTCTGATGTTAGTATGTGCAGCTTTGTTCCCCCTGTCTCGTTAGCCCTGATCTCTCCCAGCTGTATCTCCCTCCTGTTGCCGATTTCCCCGTTACTACCCTGTGTATATAAGCCCTGTGTTTTCCCATGCTCAGTGTCGCATCGTACCATCAGTTTATGCCTGTGTGTTCTTG
Organism: Copadichromis virginalis; assembly: GCF_057382275.1. Taxonomy (NCBI): domain Eukaryota; kingdom Metazoa; phylum Chordata; class Actinopteri; order Cichliformes; family Cichlidae; genus Copadichromis; species Copadichromis virginalis. The sequence goes on from NC_140619.1 coordinate 15,634,884, forward strand.
GTCTCAGTGTTCCGTCCTCACTTTATGTTTGTTTTCCTGCCAGCAATAAAGCTGAGGTTTTTTGAGTTACATTCCATTTTCCGAGTCCTGCATTTGGATCCTCATCTTTGCCTGCCTGCACACAGAGCCTTGACAGTTTATAATGTACATTTTCAAGTGCTCACCAACAGCATGTTCACCTGGGGTCATTGCATGCTATTTTACATTTTTTTCAGTTTTCCATAGCATTCATTTTTCAATCGCATTGTGTTTCAATTTAAAGTGTATGTCTATATATATTAAGTCAAAAATGAGAATAAGTTGAAAATGAACCTATTATTCCGTCCTATATACGTTTGAGTACATATTTTAATATGGCCAAAGTTTCTAATAATCAGGTCAGCATTTGTGCAAGCAATGTATGTGAGCCAAAAGCTCAGGCATCTCATTTCCACATTTTGCTCTGTATGTAATAGTGGGTATCATTAAGATCAGCTAAAGATACAGGAGAGGTGGAGGAAGATCTCAGCCTGGGCGTTTACTGTCTTATGTAGTCTGGAAGATGAGTGGATGGTGGGGTGGGTGCAGTTTTCTCTGTGGTGGGGTTGGGTGGACTGTCCCGGGCTGTGTGGGGCTGGGAGGCGCTGCTGCACTGGGCCCCGGTCTGGATGGGCCTGGGCCCCCTTTCCCTGGCGGGTCGCGGAGTGTGGGAGTGCCTACTGGGGTCAGCGGGGGAGCTGGCCCCAGGGAGGGGTTACCTGCCCCTCCCTTCCTTCCCTCCCCATCTCCAGCTGCCTCTCTCTTCCCGCTCCACCACAACCACCCACACATGCAGGGCCTTGGAGTAGGGGTATGTCACCAGGGTGCAGAGGAGGCTACCCCCCCCTCTGTCCCCTTCTGGCTGCCTCTGCCTCAATTTTATCCCACAACTTAGACATTCACATTATTCACACTCTCATTACACATACATATAGGATCTTGGGGGTGGGCACAATCACGGAGTCCAAATTACCATCAGGGTGTACACCTCACCCCTGGCGTCGTTGCCCACCTCTCAATTTTAAATACACTTAGACATTGAGGGCTATCAGGAGGGACTATGCGCTTACCTGCTGCTCCTTGGCAGGTAGCTCCATGCCCTCCTGGGTTTTAATTGCACCTTAGAACACACATGCATCAACACTACAATGAGCGGGTGGAGGGAGGTTTGGAGTCTTCTCCCACCCCCATTCTCTGCGGCCTGCTGGAGCGGGAGGGCTAGGTGGAGTTGGCCGTCCGACTGCGGTCTGGAGTGTGGGGCCTCCCTGCTGCTACGGAGTCGGGGTGGTCTGCCTCTCCCCACCGCAGGGAAAAGGGTAACACCACCTGGGTCTGGGTGCAGTTCCCCCCTCCAGGGGCAAGGATACCTAGACCCGGTTTGTAGAGTACGCTTGGGGAGTGTGATCGTGTGTACAGCGTCTCTTTATGTCTGTCTCCACGTTGGTTGAGTGTGGAGTGAGTGCATATGAGAGCATGAGGGGGGGAATGGATGTTTGTGTCTGTGTGTGCCTGTATGTCTGTGTCTATATGTCAGGTTGGGTATCAGACGCCACCTCTCTGGGGACACCTCAGGCCCTCCAAGGTTTGGAGGCCTATCTCCACCTACCACCACTTCCCCTGCCGGTGGCGGACTCCCTCAGGTGTCGGTGCGTTGGTGGTTCTTTGTGTCTGGGGGTGGGCGTCCAGGTACACACCGGCTCACTCCTTGGCGGCCGCTTATCGGGGCCTGGAGCCTGGGGCTCGCTCGGGCCCCTTCGGGGGTGGGGTGCCCCCGGCCTCTCGGCCTGGGGCTCGGTCACTCAGGCACAGCTGGCGGCCGGCGGAGCTCACGGGCGCGTCACTGCAACTCCCCCTGGCTTCTGCTCCGCGGCTGCTGAGTGAACCCTCATCTGGGACTCTCCTCAGCTCTTACTGGAACAGTGGCGCGGCTGCCCCTCTGTTGGTCTTCCATGGTTTCTTGTGTTCTGGGGGCCTCTGGATGTCTGGAGTTTTGATCTCCTCCATACCTGCTTCACACCCTGGAGGACGGGGCTGTGGCCCCCCCACACTCCCTAGCAGATCGTTACATTTAGAAACCTTTGGAATACAAGTGCGCTGATCCACACAGGTATGCACACGGGTGTTCACTGCTCGTAGACCCAAATTAAACCTTTCTTGGCTGCTACTTCGAAGCACATCTGTCCTGCGTGCTGCACAACAACATTGAATATTTAGTATTTACTGCTGTTTACACTTAGCTAGATTAATGCGATGGTGTTGTGTTTAGTATGTTGCTTTGTTTCTTTTTTTTTTGTCTTTTTTTGCTTGTTTTCTATTCTTCTCTCAACAGGTGATCCAGGAGATTTTTATTTTTTTTCTCCCCCCCTTTCTCACTGTCCCTCTCCCCTTCTGTTTTTCCTTTCCTTCCTCTTTCTTTCTCCCTTTCCTATCTCTCACTCATGTCTGTCCCGTCTGTAACATCTGGAAATAAAATATAATAAATAATAAAAACAAAGATCGACCAAATGGACCAATACGGCAATGCCACGATGATCCATTTGGCAAAGTAAATCCATCGGGTATCCTTGTTGGTCTTCAGACAACAATTCTGATGGCTAAAGAACCAAATGGGACAGGCGCAAAAAAAAAAAAAAAAAGATCAGCTAAACCATTTTGGCTCGTTGCGCAGAAGTCCCATCCACCTGCTGACCAAAGCTTCTGTTTTTAGAGACCAGCCAATGATAAGAGAGTGGAAAAGGGAGAAGGGGCCTAAAGCAGCTTATTTTAAACTCTAGCTACTCTAGAGTCCAGGAACAAAAATACAGAGCTGAAAATTAACATAACAGGTCCACTTTATAACTAGGGCTGGGTATCGATTTTGATTTCTGTAACCGATTCAGTTATGATTGACAAGGTCCCGATTCGATTCAATTGTGACTCCAACAATCAAAAATATCATATTCTGATCATTTATCAGTACGTATCCATATTTCTATATATCTATGTATAACAACAAAGCTGACACTCGTGAGACTTCATCAGAGGTGTAAGTATTACAGCAGATGCCTTTGTGTCAAAGTAACTATGGATAAAATCTCTGGCCTGGCTTTTTATAGCAGATAACTGCCTTAAAAATATTCTGCAGTATCAAACCATGAACCAACATATGAACATTACCTGATGCTGCTGAAGTGAAGCAGAGCAAAGTTACAGAGGTTTGATTAGAGACACGGTGTTTTGCAATTTGGCGTCATTTAAAAAGTTTAAAATTTCTTGAAGAATGAGACTTTCTCATCGGAGGTCATTAAAAAGAGATGGGAAACTCTTCTTGAAGTACACTGAGAGTGAGAGCTGCGCAGGAAGTGTGATTTTATCGTGGTGGAAGCAAAATGGCAAACCTGTCCATGTACGTGCCGACGAGTGAACGATTTGCGCTTTGTGTTTACATCTTTGCGCAGAATCCATTTACCTGCTCTCATTTACTGTTTTAACTGTTTGGTGGTTGTTGAAATAGCTTTGTGAGCTTTAACCTGACACTCTGACTTTTCGGGCAAAATATATTGTATCAGGATATAATGAATCGATATCGCTTTATTCAAGCTAAAATCCATTTTAATTGGAAAATTGATTTTTTAAGTTGACCCCATTTATTTATTTACCCCTATTTATTTACCCCTATTTATTTATTACCAATATTCTGCATCAGCGGTCCATCAAAACTAAAATTTCCCAAGTAAAGTCAAGAATGTGTAACTATTTCAATTGGACAACGTTCTTAACGCTTTAGACGTTAGTTGCATGTTGTCTTACTTTATAGCTTTATAGGCTCGACAGCCTACTACCAATTAAGCATATTAGGTGATGTGCATCTCTGTAATGAGAAGGGGTGTGGTCTAATGACATCAACACCCTATATCAGGTGTGCATAATTATTAGGCAACGTTCTTTCCTTTGGCAAAATGGGTCAAAAGAAGGACTTGACAGGCTCAGAAAAGTCAAAAATAGTGAGATATCTTGCAGAGGGATGCAGCAGTCTCAAAATTGCAAAGTTTCTGAAGCGTGATCCACGAACAATCAAGCGTTTCATTCAAAATAGTCAACAGGGTCGCAAGAAGCATGTGGAAAAACCAAGGCACCAAATAACTGCCAATGAACTGAGAAAAGTCAAGCGTTCAGACCACCACTGAACAAGACACACAAGCTGAAACGTCAAGACTGGGCCAAGAAATATCTCAAGACTGGCTTTTCTAAGGTTTTATGGACTGATGAAATGAGTGTGAGTCTTGATGGGCCAGATGGATGGGCCCGTGGCTGGATTGGTAAAGGGCAGAGAGCTCCAGTCCGACTCAGAAGCCAGCAAGGTGGAGGTGGAGTACTGGTTTGGGCTGGTATCATCAAAGATGAGCTTGTGGGGCCTTTTCGGGTTGAGGATGGAGTCAAGCTCAACTCCCAGTCCTACTGCCAGTTTCTGGAAGACACCTTCAAGCAGTGGTACAGGAAGAAGTCTGCATCCTTCAAGAAAAACATGATTTTCATGCAGGACAATGCTCCATCACATGCGTCCAAGTACTCCACAGCATGGCTGGCAAGAAAGGGTATAAAAGAAGAAAAACTAATGACATGGCCACCTTGTTCACCTGATCTGAACCCCATTGAGAACCTGTGGTCCATCATCAAATGTGAGATTTACAAGGAGGGAAAATAGTACACCTCTCTGAACAGTGTCTGGGAGGCTGTGGTTGCTGCTGCACGCAATGTTGATGGTGAACAGATCAAAACACTAACAGAATCCATGGATGGCAGGCTTTTGAGTGTCCTTGCAAAGAAAGGTGGCTATATTGGTCGCTGATTTGTTTTTGTTTTGTTTTTGAATGTCAGAAATATATATTTGTGAATGTGGAGATGTTATATTGGTGTCACTGGTAAAAATAAATAATTGAAATGGGTATATATTTGTTTCTTGTTAAGTTGCCTAATAATTATGCACAGTAATAGTCACCTTCACACAGAGATATCCCCCTAAAATAGCTAAAACTAAAAACAAACTAAAAACTACTTCCAAAAACATTCAGCTTTGATATTAATGAGTTTTTTGGGTTCATTGAGAACATGGTTGTTGTTCAATAATAAAATTATTCCTCAAGAATACAACTTGCCTAATAATTCTGCACTCCCTGTAGGTATGTTTACTCATAGGCAAACAGCAAAAACATGAAAACTCTCTACCTAGACTAAGGCAATGACGATTTAGGTATTTTTGTAGCCCTGTTGCACATAATCTGCATTAATCTTAAGGCCTGGCAGCAACACAAACTGTTCATGTTCATCTACGCAATCTATTTGGAACAGCAGCTATACAGACCGTGAATTAGCTCTGGTTTGAGTATCTCAGTGACCAGAAATCTGTTTTTGCCAGGTATGGAGAGAAATACGAGTGCATTCACTTAACCTGTGCTAAGATTTTATGAATTTAAAGTACAACACACTGCCTGGTTGAGAAAACTAAAATGAAACTATTGCTGCACAGTAGTTGCAGAAAAATAGACAGACAGGCATTGTGAGGTTGTTTATTTATTACCATTATGGAGGTACTTTATTTTCTCTGAAATGAGTGTAAATGTTATTTCAATAAAGAGAGACTGATAAATATGTAGTGTTATAGAGCTTAAGTAATATATTATTTCGTTTGTTAGTTTCCCCAATAATGGTCAGAGATTGGACCATTCTGGAGTAGATGGTAAACAAAGACTGTGAAAAGACTTTATGTGGATGAAATGGTCCTGGAAAGGTTATAAGAATTAGATACTAAAGGGGAGAAAGCCAAAAAAGCATTAAGTATTGAGGAACTAGTATCAGAGAGTATCAGATAAGGTGGCCAAGAAGAGAACTGAATCAAAATGATGATGGCAGAATGAGTGGCATCATGGGAAAGTAGAAGTGACAAAAAGATTGGAACAGAAGGAATAGCCTAAACATCCAGAACTGCAGGTCGATGAACACTGGTTCTCCTTACAAGTGCAAAGGGTCATTTTAATATCCTTTTGACCACCCACATACATGCAAGCAAAGCAGATTAGACCATCTTAGATATATGTCTGGAACCATGACTGCAATGTGCCTTAGAACGTTACAAAGCTTGCAGTCTGTTGAGTATGATCAGATGAATCTAAATGTTTCAGAAGTGGCAATTCAGCCTGATAAAACACCACTGATTGAAAGAATCCTGGAAAGCGTTCCCTTCCAATTACAGTGTGGTATAGAACATTTAATATTAGGGTTCAGTTGGAAATGGTCACTGTATACAGGATAATCCTTTAATTATAGTCTGCCTACCCCTCAGTTTTGACAGTCTCAGCTTTAAAGCAGCTATCTTGAGATGCTGACAGCTGTCATTCCTCAATCAGACAGTTGCTTTGTTAATAGTCCATTAAATGGGTATTGTCAGATGACATCAATCAAGTATGCTTCAGATTATGAAAAGTGACCCTACCAGTAGGGTCCTAATTGATAATGGGCAATAAGTAACCCGCATAGGTGTAGGTGTGTTTTGCAGTTTTTTAAATAAATTTATGTAGTATTACAAAAAAATAACATGATCCTTTTATAAGTATAGTAATAAAGTGCCTATAACTACGGTGGCTGGGCAGTGCAAATCGCAACAAATTAAAAAACCGCAACAAATTACAAAAACCCCACAACAAAATACAAAAACCCCACAACAAAATATAAAACCCCACAACAAATTACAAAAACCCCACAACAAAATACAAAAAGCCCACAACAAATTACAAAAAAAACACAACAAAATACAAAGACCCCACAACAAAATACAAAACCCCCACAACAAATTACAAAAACCCCACAACAAATTACAAAAACCCCACAACAAAATACAAAAACCCCACAACAAATTAAAAATCCTTGAAGGAAAGGGATTGTCTGAAATACCGGAAGTGACACAACGATTAGCCTAATAGGGCTTTGGAGTGTGATGTCACGAGAGGGGGCGTGGCCAGGATTTTTGGTTGAGGCACCATGTTTCTGGGCCGAACAAAGCGCTAGCGAAAGAGGGAAAGTACACGGATAACACCAGCTATGGTTTGTACTTGCTGTGCGGTCGGTTGTAAAGTTAGATCGCACGACCGGCAAGGGAATAAGGTTAAAAAGGGTTTATCTTTTCATTCTTTCCCCACCTGGAAGCAACATGAGGAAGCTCATGTATCGGATGTTACCAAAAGAATGCGTCTAGTCTGGATAGCAGCTGTGAGACGAGCTGATATCCAGTTCTCTTCCATCTCCAAATATCTGTTGGTGTGCTCCAGACATTTTCATTCCCGTAAGTTATAGATATGTTCATATCAATCTTTATCTGGTCTTTAAGTCTGACGTCACTAGCCGTGTCTGGGCTCAAATTCCGCTGCACGTCCATAAATCACAGGATCACTGTGGCATCACTGAGAGTTGAAAAAACTATCTAAAGTCTTTCATCTGTAATAAAATGATCAGCGTTCTGCTCTACCATGTGTAACAATTGAGTTTATCATTCAGGCAACCATGAAAACGAAACGGAATACATGACATTTAATAGAGTTAGAAAGCAGGAAGTTAGCTCGCTAGCTTCCATCTAAATGAGGGATTTTGGAAACAAATTCAAACCTACAGCTCTGCTATCACTTCCAACATAAATGAAGACAGAAAACTAAACAGCAGTGACGTTTGTAGGGTACTGTGAGTAAAATGCGTTTGATTTTCTCCCGAACATTCAAATTAGTGCAATCATAAATTCATTCATGAGGTGCAAATTAGAGTGAGAACATGTGGAGGCTCTGGCTACGTTCACACTGCACGCGAAAGCGCATCAAATCCGACTTTTTTGACCGTATGCAACCCATATCCAATCATGGTATGACGGTGTAAAAACAGCACAAATCCGATATTTTCAAATCCGATCTGGGTCACTTTCGTATGTGGTACTTAATCCGATACATATCTGATGTTTTAGAAAGCGACTGCTGTTTGAACGGTCATGTCGCATTAAATCCGTCTTTTATTTCACTGACACAAAACATACGCCAATTATCAAGGTTCAAGGTTCTTTATTTGTCATATGCATAGTTATACAAGTATAACATACAGTGAAATGTAGCCTGACACGCTCCTCGACATGTGCAAAAATGGGGGGGGGCTGTAGAGGAAGAACATTATATATATATATATATATATATATATGTATACACACATTGGGTGAATGTGCAGTAGTAGCAGCAAGGAGGTGAATTCTGTACATTAATAAGAATAGACATTTGACTATTTTACAGGATGGACAATATAAACATATTTAAAATTAAAGGAATTTGAAATGTACATTGTTCCTTGGTTTAGTGTCTCCCAAACCACGATGTCATGTTCTGTGTGAGGATGCTCTCCACAGCGCCTGTATAGAAAATCCTGAGGATCTTTGGCGAGACCCTGAACTTCCTCAGTTGTCGTAGGTGATACAGGCACTGCCTAGCCTTTTTGGTCTGGGCCTGAATGTGGGCAGCGCATGTCAGGTCTGAGGACATGTGAACACCAAGATACTTGAAGCACTGCACCCTCTCCACTGGAGCTCCATTGATGATAATGAGCTTGTAGTCTCTGTGCTGACTCCTTCTGAAGTCCACCACCAGCTCCTTGGTCTTGCCGACATTCAGCTGGAGATGGTTGTCCTGACACCATGATGCCAGATTCTTCACTTCATCCATGTAGGCCGCCTCATCGTTGTTGGAGATGGCACCCAACACCACTGTGTCGTCAGCACACTTCACAATGGTGTTGGAGCCATGGGTGGCCACACAGTCTGAAGTGTAGAGGGAGTAGAGCAGTGGCGAGAGGACACATCCCTGAGGTGCTCCTGTGTTGATGGTGATGCTGTTGGAGAAGCACCTGCCCACCCTCACCACCTGAGTTCTGCCAATGAGGAAGTCCAACACCCATGCACACAGACGGCTGTTAAGTCCCAGATCCCTGAGCTTTGTGAACAGTCTGCAGGGCACTATTGTGTTAAACGCTGAACTGTAATCAACAAACAGCATTCGCACATAGTTACCCTGTTTCTTGTCCACGTGGCTGAGAGTGGTGTGTTTGACTTGGGCGATGGCATCCTCTGTGGATCTGTAGGCTAGAGAAGACATTGAGAACACATGAGTGCTTCGTGTGCATCCCGTGCAGATGTTAGTGAAACTGTTGGGAAGACAACGTGAACATTTTATTTATACTGTATAATAGGGCTGCTCGATCACGATTATTTTCACTGAAATTGAGATCGCGATTATTTGACGATATTTATTTAACCCTTTAAGACCTACTATAGAACCAAGTCCGCCAGAGCTTATATTATTTTTTTACATGTTGTAGTGCCATTTGTGGGAGCATTTCAAGTTGCTAAATAACTGTTATAGCCCATATTTTAATAATATGTATGCATTAAGTCCATAGTAACTACATTAATTGCAAAAAGTGCAATAAACTACAAAAGAATTTATATCGTTTTTGTTTTGTTTTTTTACATATATTTCTACTTGGAGAAATTTAAGAAGTTTATCCCTCAAAACTTTAAATACAAAAAAGTTGCAAAAAATAGTTTACAACAACAGGAAATTTATTTTGAGTGTCTTCATAGTTTTATTTTGGAGATACACCAATTTTTATATACTGCAGGAAAAACAAAAAAACAATCCTATGATGCAAATTTGCAAAGAAAACAGCAGGTGCATCAAAATAAACTATTTCCAGCAGTGCAATTTGAGTTCTAAGCATCCCAGAAACTATTCAGAAAAGTCAAACATGACCAGTAGAGGTTTTTAAGGCCTACAAGTAAAAAACTACATTTCCGCGAAAATGATGTCACTTCCGGTTTCGGCCAGGAAATGGCGGACATGCGACAGTTCGTGCTGACATCTGTTTCACTGTGGGAAGTGTTACGAACAGCTGATCGGATCGGCAAAGCGTGTTTCTGGAATATTATGTTTTTGTTCCTGCAAGCGCTTTTTATGCAATTTTTGCAAAGCTATATGTGGAAGGAAACCGTGACCGAGGACAAGCTGACGGCATAAGATGTAAGTACAACTCCTCCGGTTTCATATGCAAAACAAATTATTGCGCTAGCTTACGTGGTTCAGGTTCTACAGGGATTTAAAAATAGTTACACAAAACGGAGCATGCTGCTCTGACTGGATTTAAAGGGTTAACAATGACTTTAAAAAATAATATAAAATAGTGTGCAACACCACTGAAGTTTTTTTTTTTTTTTTTTTTACCTCTCTTTTCAACCAACAGCAGTCACTCTCCTCTCCAAATAACTTCTGCTTAGCTTTCCGAGCTTCCCTCGGGTCCTCTTAATCAGCAGTCTCCAACCTTTTTTGCGCCACGGACCGGTTTATGCCCGACAATATTTTCACGGACCGGCCTTTAAGGTGTCGCGGATAAATGAGGGAGGGGCTAATAATTGGCTCAGTCATTTTTAATGATCGTTGAAAGCCCAGATCGTAATCGTGATTAAAATTATATATCTTGCTTCCATGTTTGTGTTCTGTGTCACAAAATTTTTTTTTTTTACTATAATACATTGATTAATGACCTGCAGAATCTCCTTATCATATTACGTGTCCATAATTGTCACCTAAAGTCAAACTTTATGCTTTCTCCATCTTGAAAGTGATCACATCCTTGCATTACATACTTTAGGTTCAAGAAATTACATCCTGATGTAAGAACTGCTTCGATATTGTTTAGCTTTTTATTGATGGGCATACTGGGTTAAAAACAATTTAATTGCTCTTTAAGTCTCACCTGATTAAATTAATTGCAGTGATTTCATCAAATTAATTCTACAATTTGAAATGCTGATGAAATTAGACCCATAATATTCCTATTTAGGTTTATTATTTGCCCATTCACAAAGATTTCTGCAGGCTCTCTAGTGTTACCATAGTTTACCCTGCTTTGCCCTTTGCTTTCGTTTTCTCTCTCCAACACACCCACACATTCACGCTTCGGGTACAGTTGTCTTCAGTGGCCTGTGATTGAGTTGACAAATGTGCTGTGGAGAAGCACTGACAATATATACCCACCTGGTCTCATGGTGAAACCTGCAGGCTTTTCTACCCAGCACTCCCTTCACCCCATCAATCATAGCCAAAATGTGAGGTGGCTATCATTCTCAGTAAAAAAATAAACAAAGAAAAGGCTGGCTCACAGTCATCATTATGTGCATCACTCTCTATCATCATTTTCCTCACTGATGCTATTAGGTGATATATTTAGATTGCAGGTGGGTCTCAGTGAGGATTAACTTTAAAAATATACTTGTGAAATAGCCTACCGCTTCTACAGCAGCTGTCTTTACAGCCGATGCTCTTTTTTTTTCCAATTCATGGAACATAACCAGAGCTGGACCAGTCCTGTCAGACTCAGACATGGAGAAAATCATCCTCACCTTTGTGTCTTCACGCCTGGCCTGCTGTCACAGTCCTCAGGCAGGCTGCAGTAAGGCCACTGCACCAGCTGAGAATGCTGCCTGCAGGCTTCACCACAGCTCCCACATCACTCCCTTCCTGACTCTACTTTCACAGGAATGAGTTAGATAGCCCTTCACAAATCGCATATCAGTCATGCCATGGTGTTGCTCCAAGTTCTATACAGGAGTACCAATTATGCACCTTTAACCTGAGGTCATCTAAAGATGGCCTTCTCTATTTAGGTTCAAATCAAAAGAAGATTTAATTTCTTTGTGTGAAAGAAAGAAAATTTTAAGCAAAAAAAAAAAAAACTGACTGGGTTTGATCTAATGTTAACTATCCTGTCCACCTAATATTTTCAATCTTTCAGATGAACTGCATATGAAAGATGGACATAGCTTCAAAGTCTACCTTGTGACTGACATATTGCTATTCTATGATGGTGACATGTTTGTCGGGTTCTTAGACAGATCCACCCTTTGGTTTCAAAACACAAAGACAATGACATCAAAAGCCATCAGCTCGAGCTGCTTGGACCTCAGGTTGACTACTGCTAAAAAAGTATATTTGCATAAAATCCATAACTTGTACCTAATTTTGCATCTTTCTTTAAAAGGCAAATTATTTTCTCAGTGGTGGACTGTTGCCCGATAGCAAAAATCTCAGCTGGGCCTTTGTGTGTAGAGTTTGCATGTTCTTCTTGTGCGTGCCAAACATATGCATGTTAGCTTAACTGATCATTCTACTTTAACCACAGATGTGAAGTAAATAAAGTGCTCTATGAATGTATGCTAAGAATATGTCTTGTAGTCTGAAGCGCTGTATAAATGAAAGTACATAACACTGAAGTAAAGATTTCTCACCAGAAGTTCCAGACTGATCTCCATTAAGGAACAAACCACAGGAGTACAAATAAGTACACTCTGCAAACGGTACAATGCTGGTACGTCAGAGCGTAAAGCTCCAGTGAAAAGCCATTTTAGCCTGAAAGGCATAAGCTAGTTTTTCTAACATGAAAGTGCTTGAAGGATTTGGGGAAGCAAGTTTTATGTTACTGTACTTCACAACTACTTGATGAATGAAAAGAATAGAGCAACATATGGGTGCATATAATGTACTATTACACTGTTTAGCATAATTAAAGGAACACTTTGAAAACACATCAGATCTCAATGGGGAAAAATCCTACTGGAATCTATACTGATGTGACTTTGTAATGTGTTAGGAACAAAAGGATGTCACATCATTATATAGAAATAAAACTAAGTAGTTTGTATGGCCCCAACATGCTTCTGTGCATGCCTGACAACAGTGCATGATCCGAATAAGCCAACAGATGGTGAGATTTCCTTCCAGATCTGGAACAAGGCATCACAGTCTGGACAGTCTGAGGTACAACCTGGCGACATTGGATAGACGGAAACATAATGTCCCAGGGGTGTTCTGATGGATTTAAGTCAGTTGAGCATGGGTGCCAATTAGTTCTATCAACTCCTACATCCTCCAGGAATTGTCTGAATACTCTTGTCACATGAATCCCGAAATTGGTGCGCGTCAGCAAGAACCCAGAACTCACTGCACCAGCAATGGTCTGACAGTGAGTCCAAGGATTTCATCCTGATACCTATTAACAATCAGGATGCTGTTACCTACACTGTCCCAAAAAATAGTAATGTCAAATGATTTTACTGTGTATTTTACAGATGTGTACTGTTTTTCTGGAATAGCATTACATTTACATAAGTAGACTGTGATCTGACACGTCAAATGTAAAATAACATAACATCACTGTAAATGTAATAAAACACAATTTACTTGTTTGTTAAATATATTTTGTTGTACATATGCATATTTAGATCGTAAAAATACATCCAGAAATGTCTCCCATCATGCCTTGGGGCATGTGTTGCTGTTTAGATGTTCTTGTTTTATTGTTTATGGTTACGTTACGTTTAACTGTTATCTTGAATGTTGTGTTTACGCCGTGGTGCAGCGTCACTGACAGTTGTTGTTTTGTAGAGAGAGTGCTGTACCATGAGTGACTTCTGTTGTGCTGTTGTTGAACCTTGAGGCATATTGTAGCACCACAAGTGTTTTAATAAAGAGCTCCCCCTACCAGCTTGGGGTTAAATAACAAGCTCAATCTCTCTCTGTGAGCTTCTTTGTTAAGATTTCTCTGCATGCCACAATGTAAAACATTGCTCGGACACGCTGTGCTAATTACATAATTTGAAAAAGAAATGTAGAGGTAGGAATTGCAATTAATATAAATAACATGACGCTACGCATCGGCCAATGAATGTGAACTAACAACAAGGTCGCGGGTATGGCTGCGACCGTAGGAAAAAACCCTAATATGAAGGTATTTTACTGTGCATTTCACAGTAATGTTCTGTTCTTCTAGAATATCATTAAAGTTACGTAAATAGACTTTGACTTCACATTTTGAATGTAAATTAACGTTAAATCACTGTAATGTAATCAATGTAATACAACATAATTGTCATGATTATTAAATGTATCTGTCTGTACATATGCATATTTAGATTGTTAAAATACATTCACAAATGTATCATGATTTCACAAATATCTGTCCGTTATTTGAAAGATTGAACTGTTGAATTCAAATGTAATGCTATGGAAAAGTATATAACATGATCCCTATAAGCTTGTGTTACATCACATAAGTATTATTGTCGCTGCTAGTTAGGCCGTTCGTGGCTCATGAGTTGGCATTTTTCCTTGTGATCAGAAGATTGCCGGTTCGCGCCCTGGCTCCGACACTCTCCGTCGTTGTGTCCATGGTCAAGACTCTTCACCTACCGCCTACTAGTGATAGCCAAAGGGGCCGATGGTGCGATATGGCAGCCTCGTCTCTGTCAGTCTGTCCCAGGGCATGCAATCAATTATTACGTAAACCAACTGTTAACTGTATATTCTGTACATTTACGTATTATGATTCATATTTCCACATTCAGTGACCTTGTTTATAGGTAATTTCATTGTTTGATCGCGTAAAAATGTTCCTAATTTAATGTCTAAAAGCACTTGGAAAAGGCAGAATCCCATGTCAAATTAGCGCAACAAACTCTGTTTTCATTACTGAAAATACCGTATTTTTATGGGACAGTTATTTTCTGTTATTTTACAGTCGTATTTTTGGCGCCCCAGCTGGCGGAATATTACCGTTTTTTTAAGATGTTTTTTTTTCCTATTTATAGGTGGTTTCATTGTTTAATCACATTAACATGTTCCCGATTTAATGTTTAGCGGCACTTGAAAAAGGCGAGATCCCATGTCAAATTAGTGCAACTAATTGTATTTTCATTACTGGAAATAACCGTATTTTTATGGGACAGTTATTTTCTGTTATTTCACGGTCGTATTTTGGCGCCCCAGTTGCCGGAATATTACCGTTGTTTTAAGATGTTTTTTTTTAACAGTGTACAGAGGTCTGTGCATCCCTTCATGGATATGCCTCCCCAGACCATCCCTGACCAACCACGAAACCAGACATGGTGCATGATATTAAAGGCAGCATAACCTTCTCCATGGCTTTTCGAAAACATTTCACATCTATCACATGTGCTCAGGGTAAACCTGCTCTCATGTATGAAAAGCACAGGACTCCAGTGGTGGACTTGCCAATTCAGGTATTCTATGGCAAATGCCAGTCAGACTCCACAATGCCAGGCAGTGAGTACAGGGCCCACTGGGAGACCTAGGGCTCTTGGGAAGTCTGTGCCAACAGGAACAGGATGAATAAAAATGAAACAAAGGAGCAGACAAAGGTCCTGCTGATGGGTTAAGGACATTCTATGGCCATGTTCAGCACTCCCAGAGTTAAAAAAAACTGTCAGAAAAGAAGGGGAATAAAGAACGGCAGTGGTCGCCACCTGTAAAAGCATTCCTGTTTTGGCAGTTGTTCGTTAAGTTTATTTTATGTTAATTGGTGTTAATTTCATTAACACCAAAGCAACTGAAACTGATTAATAGTCCCTCTATGATATAACTGAACAGATCAATATCCCAGAAGTTTCACTTGCTTGACGCTGTACTCTGATTAAAAATTGTTCCTTTAAATGTTTTATATTAATCTCTAATGGGCTCTGTTAATTTGAATAATTTCAATTTTTATCTGAGTTTACTTCTTCCTGACATTAATAGCATCTCTGTACAGTAAAGGGGTGTGTGAACATGAAAGCGACATACGACAAAAGAAAAGTAACAGTGAGAAAATCATGAGACACATGGAGATTGTAAAGAGGCCTTTCCTGCCTCCTAGTGGTGTCATGGGTAACATATACATATCTTCAAAAAAGAAAGCTACAAACGAATCTTCTCGCGATAGACAAAATGATTTCTGTAATTCAGTTTCTGTATTACTCCATTTACACTTTTTGCACGTTTTGCACCTGCAAAACGTGCAAAAAGTGTACACCGTATTACACCGTGTATTACAAATGCAATACACCATCATTGCATTTGTATTTTCTGCAGTATGGGTAAGAATGTGCTGAATGCACTTTAAATTGTTACAATTGTGGCTTTTAAGTGATATTGTGTAACAGCTTCCAGTTTGAACTTACTTTGAAAAGTAATCTTAAGCTTTAGAGAGCAGACCCCCCCAACTTCCATTTCTAAAACCACACACACACTGATAAACTTATAGCATCCCTTATTTCTAGCTAAAATTTTCTCCTTGTTTGCAGAGACAGGAGTAGAATTCGCATTCACTTTGGGAAAAGATAAGTTTGCTATGCGGTCGGAGTCAATAAAAAAGACGTATCGTTTTGCGGGCTGCTGGTTTCCTTCTCAGCCCGTGTGTGTGTGTGTTGACTGTGTAGGTGACGTAACGGCCCCATGGGTTCCTTCCTCTCTCTCTCAAACACACACGAACGCAGTCGGGCAGCAGCAGCAGCAGACGCTCAGTGCTGCTCTCAGTGTGCGGAGCGGAGGAGGAGGACAGCACAGGCTGTAGTTATGTCTCAGCTCCGGGAATATTTCTCTCCTGTACTTCTCTTTCAATCACAGCGCTGCTTTTTCTCCTGTTTTCTTTCTGCGAACTCACTTTTGCCCTCCTCTTTTCTTTAAAAGGGAAAACGAAGAAAAAGAAAGAAGGTTATAAGGACGGCCAGTAGTGCGTCATGGTGCATCTTTGCGCAATTTTTATGGATCTTTTTTTTAAGTGCTTTTTCCTGCCTGGACTATAATGGAGCGCCTCTTCTGCGTGGAGTGGAAACGAGGCAGCGTTTCGTGGCCACTGTCTCCCTGTGAATATTTGGCTGCAGCTGCTGCTGATCTGCGTGAAACTGCTGAATAAATCGGAGCTCTCTTGAAGGAAAAAGAGGGTTGCAGTAAGCGGCTTTTTTTTCTCTGCCTCTGACAATGTGCCAAGTTCATCCAACAAGCAGGATCCCGGCGATTCGCGGTGGTTTGTATCTTTTGCTTGTCAAGGATAGATTACATTTGTGAGGGATTTAAAACAGTTTTTGGAAATCATTGTGAAGGTCAATGGAAAGATTTGCGCATCCCCTGTGCGTCACGGTCCCATTTTTTATACCAAATAACGGCGGTGCGCCTTTTCCCCCCGCGCGCCTCTGAGCTTGTATGAGCGCCTGTTTGTGTCCGTGTGAGCGCCTCTACCTCCTTTTTTCTCCCCTCTCTCCCTACAGTGAGGACTCACTCCCAGTTTTTTTTCTTTTTTTTCCCACCCCCATATCTTCCATCCCAGGCTCGTGCAGCAAACTTAAATGCTGGATCTATATTTCAGCGACCTTTCCTGGCTGTAAAAATGCTGAGCGGCGTCCTCTTGCTGAGCGTCCTCACGGTCACCAGCCTGTCACCGTCCGAAACGGAGAGCCGCAAAACTTCAGCCTCCAAAGATATCTGCAAGACGCGCTGCGTCTGCGAAGAGCGAGAGAACATCCTGAACATCAACTGCGAGAATAAAGGATTTACCACCGTCAGCCAGTTTCAGGCGCCTCCCAATAAAATCTCCCAGCTTTTTCTGAACGGAAACTTCCTGTCACGGCTCAGCGCAAATGAGTTCGTCAATTACGGCAATGTCACCTCGCTGCATCTTGGAAATAATGGCTTGCAGGAGATCCGACCGGGTGCTTTTAACGGGCTCCGCTTCCTGAAGCGGCTCCACTTGAACAACAATAACTTGGAGGTGATTAAAGAGGACACGTTTACAGGATTGGAGAGTTTGGAGTATTTACAGGCAGATTATAATTATATCAGTGCCATCGAGCCTGGCGCTTTCAGTAAACTGAACAAGCTCAAAGTGTTGATCCTCAACGACAACCTGCTGTTGTCTCTGCCTCCTAATATCTTCCGCTTTGTGCTCCTCACGCATTTGGATTTACGTGGTAACCGACTGAAGATGCTGCCCTTTGCAGGGGTCCTGGAGCACATAGGTGGCATCATGGAGATTCAGCTAGAGGAGAACCCGTGGAACTGCACCTGTGATCTAATCCCCCTCAAATCCTGGCTGGACACCATCTCTGTGTTTGTGGGGGACATAGTGTGTGAGACGCCATTCAGGCTGCACGGCAAAGACATCACACAGCTCATAAAGCAGGATCTGTGCCCCCGCAGGAACGCAGGGGAGCGTGTTCACCCTGCCTCCGACTCTCATTTTCCAGGGGCCCTGGCCCCGACCTACCACCCTGGTATTAACACCCCCACCCGAGCCCCAAAAGCTTCTCGCCCTCCCAAAATGCGCTACAGACCCACCCCTCGCCTCTCAAAGGACAAACACGTCTTTGGGCCCATAATGGTTTACCAAACACGCTCCCCTGTGCCCATGCTGTGTCCCAGTGTGTGCGTTTGCACGTCACAAAATCCAGAGAGTGGACTGAACATCAATTGCCAAGAGCGGAAGTTACACAACATTACTGAGCTTCACCCCAAGCCCTCCTACCCAAAGAAACTCCACCTCACTGGTAACTATTTACAAATGATTTACAGAACTGATCTGACTGAGTACAGCTCGCTGGAGCTGCTGCATTTAGGGAATAACAGGATAGCAGTGATTCAAGAAGGAGCTTTTGAGAATCTCACAAACCTCAGACGGTTATATCTGAATGGGAATTATATTGAATCACTCTCTCAGTCTCTCTTTGCTGGTCTGCAGTCTCTCCAGTATCTCTATTTGGAATATAACATCATCAAGGAAATTTTACCACAAACATTTAACTCACTTCACAACCTTCAGCTGCTGTTTCTCAACAACAACCTGCTGCGATCCCTCCCTGACAATGTGTTCGGGGGCACCATGCTAACAAGACTCAACCTGCGGAATAATCATTTCTCCTACCTTCCAGTTCGCGGTGTTCTAGACCAGCTGTCTGCATTCATTCAGATCGACCTGCAGGAGAACCCCTGGGACTGCACCTGTGACATCGTCGCCCTCAAAAACTGGATGGAGCTGTCCAGTACCAGCGTGGTGGTTAATGAAATAACCTGTGATTCCCCCTCGAAGCATGCGGGGCGCCTACTGCGCTCCCTTCGCAATGAGGCCATCTGCCCTGAGCCCAGCGAGGTGCCCCCACTGCAGCAGGCACCCCCTACGAAAGCTCCCACATTAAGCAGCCCTCACACTGAAGCCCCCACCCCCTCTTCCTCTTCTTCTTCTCCCACTTCTTCCCCGTCTTCTTCTTTCAGCTCAGTCAGCCCCACTGAATCCCGCCTCCACACCCCTGAGTTACACCCCGAGGTCCCCCTTTCAGTCCTCATACTTGGGCTCCTTGTGGTTTTCATCTTGTCGGTCTGCTTTGGCGCTGGCCTCTTTGTTTTTGTTCTAAAACGGCGCAAAGGGGTTGAACACATCCCCACAGGTGCTAACAACTTAGATCTCAACTCTTTCCAAGTGCAGTATGGCTCCTACGCTCCTGAACCAACCCAAGACAAAAGCTCTGAAAGCCACGTTTATAACTACATTCCCCCACCCGTGGGCTCCATGTGCCAAAACCCCATTTACATGCAGAAGGATGGTGAACAGGTGGCTTATTACCGCAACCTGAAGGAGCTCAGCTTTGGGCCACTGGACACAAAGAAGGACGACATCCTTCACCGCAGCCCAGGGGCCTACACCATCAGCACAGTGGATTTTATGGATAAATCTCCAACGTCATGTGGCTTGGTCACCCCGGAGCCTCCTGAGATGTTGTATCAGAACTTAGGGGAAAGGCCCAACAAAGAACTCCCCACAACGGCAGGCATCCCTCCATTCACCTACAACTTTTGCACTCTGCCTAAGAGACCCTGCATCGTGCCCCCTTATGAGGCTGCCACAGCACGGAGGCACATCAGCAACCAGGACAGGGTGAACAAAACTGTGTTGTATGGCACCCCGAGGAAATACTTTGGGCCCGAACACCCTTCTAAAAATGAGCACCCACTCCTGCTCCCTGGAAAGCTAAAAGCAGAGCCCGACTACCTGGAGGTTCTGGAGAAACAGACTGCCATGAGCCAACTGTAAGATAGTGACAACGGCCGCATTCGTAATAATCACGCTGTTACTGTAATAATAGCCCTCTCTATATATCTATCTTATCTATCTGTGTTCAATCCTACATGACAGACTGGAAGTGAACTGAAGCCTCTGATGATCTTTTTTTCTCTCTCTCTTGCTTTTCTTCTCTCTCTTTTTTCTTTCCAAGATGTATAAAAGAAATATAAGAAGTATATTATTATGCAGGTCTATTTTTTTCTTCTGGAAGGTATAAATTATTTCTTCATTTTTGGAAAAAGGAAATTCTAAAAAAAAAAAAGAAAAAGACTTTGATGACAGCAGGTATCCAAAATGGGCAGGACTGTGTACAAAAACTGTATTTTATTTTCCCAGTGACAAAGACAAAAAGAGTTATTCTTTGTAGAAGAGGACTGACATTCCTGTATATATTTTTTAGCCTACACAGATAAATGGTGAGTGTTAAAACCATCAAAGAAAACCTTTTCAACACCCGACAAATGGCGAAATCATACAATACTTATCCCAGAAAGTGCCTTTGCACTCAACTATTTTAGCAACGATGCTCTCTGCAAACTGGAAATGTCTTTTTTTCTTTTTCAAAGTGCTGTATTTTAAAGAAATCTTTATGTAAAATAGAAGATTTATTTGTCCGTTTCAAAAGAAAAAAAAGGAAAAAAATGAACTCGAGACCGGGTGTGAAGTTATATGTTGGTTCCTGCCAGGGAAGACCATATTATTTTGCTATGTGTCTTTGGAGCTGTACAACTTCTAGACAACATTGTATGCTATAGGTGAGCAATACAGTGCGGCAAAGCAGCGCAATTAAATTTTCACTGAAGCACTTTGTCAAGATCCTGAGCTGGGAGTGAATTTTGTTTCCACTGTGCATGATTATTTTTGGATGTGGTGTTACGCTGTGCCGACTGCTGTGTGTGTGTGTGTGTGTTTGTGTGTGTGTGTGTGTGGTTACAGCCAGAGAAAATGAAAATAGAGCCTGCCTGCAGCTCCTCCTCCTCCTCTCGCACTCACTCTGTCTGTAATGAAATGTGATGGGCCCTCTAATGATTGACGAGATTTCTTTTTTCTTTCTTTTCCTTTTCTCCTGCAGCTGAAAGATATTTGCTGCATTCCTACCAAGCAGCAGATGTCAGTAAATGTCGGCTTCTGCTCAGTCATCATTTGCTTGTCCAGGGAGTTTACAGAGGTGTTGGCGAGTCATGTCCAAGACATTTTTTTATTTTTATTTTCTTGACTGTCTGACCAGATTTAGCCCAAATATCTACATGTGTTTCTTAGTGCTCTGGGTCTGGGTTCGGGTTTGCTGGCTGTCTTGCAGATGTACTGAAGTGGAAAAATGGCTAATCATGTCTAAGGCTGTCAGACTATAATCCTGCCTGAAAGAGTCAGGATTATAACCTTGATATCAGAGGGCTGAAGAACTGAATATGGTTGAAAAGTGAAATGAGAAAAGTTGTCATTGTAAAACAAAGCTTGGATCAATTCTTTCAACCTTGAATTGTGTCTATGGGGAAGTTTTCTGTAGATTAAAGCTTGAAAAAGAAATAGTGGATAGTCAAATTAGCCATGTACTGCACACCAGGCAGATTTTAGAGCAGGGGAAAACTGGGTTAAATTTTCTACAGACATGATGGTTTAGACTTTTAGATCATACCTAGCTATATTTTCTGTGTTTGTAGAGCAAACAAATGCAGCATTTGATCAACCTTTGTTTGTCTTTGAGATGGCAATCATCATACAGCTACTCATCATGTACAAACCAGTACTAATGGTGCTTTAAAAAATAGAATATTGTTATATATATATCTACATATAAATGATTCTTTCTATTTCATGGTAAAATTTGCTTGAGACTGTCTCACTCAATATATATATATTAATGATGTTAGTTTGGAGACGCATGCTCGTATTTTTGAAACACCAACATGTGATGCACGTATCTCTCAGACTTTAAGTTTTGAACCAACTTTAGCCTTTATTTAATTCTTTCTAATGTGCAGAAAAGATTTTCAACCAAATTTAGACATAAAGGAACGCTTCTTTAGAGGTCACGACTAGATTTATCCCTAAAATCAACATCCATGCACTTCGAGGGCTTGGTGGACAGGATTTGTAGCAATGTGGCAGAAGAAGGCGACCTCTATTTTCCCTTTGTGACTCAATATACTTGATGACTTCTTTTTCTAAACATCTTTTCACTTTATAGCCTCATAACATCACCTGGTGGCTGGCAAATCACAGGGGTAGAGTTAGGGTTGGACTGCATTCTTGGCAGTTTAGAAGACATTATCTTCTGATTCTCTTACATACATTTTGACCTTATACATCTTGTGTCAGGAAATTTCTTTTTGGGTATTGCAAATAGGTGAAACTTGCACATAAAGAAGTCAATGTAAACCAGCTCCAGGTCTCAACAGGTCACCAGCAATCATGTGGATGTTAAGAGTTTAACCAGATGTCAGTGTTTTGTAGTTGTCTAGCAAAGCTGCCTTTTTAAGTTATTTTTAAGAACCTTTTGCAAGGTGGGACCTCCTTTGTGGCTAACTTAGCCATTCAACACTTCCTTGAAAATCCATCCCCAGTGTGGGTCACTACAAGGTTCAGTTTTTTCTTCAGCAGGGTCAAGGGTTTGTCCAAATATCTCTTAAGTGCTGCTTGTACTGTCAGAAAAGAAACCAGCTGGACTTGAGGGAGGTATGTAAATAGAGAATGTGGCTTTTTCTTTTAACAACTGCTCCTTCTTAAGCATTTTAATCTTGCAGGAGAGAAGAACTGTCATTAATGTTGCAATTAGAAGTAGTAGGTAGCCCCTTGTGAGTAAGCAGTAAAAGGAAACTTGAAATAGAGGGCAGGCTGCAGTATGCAGAGAGCTGACAACATTTCTCCACATGTAATGCCAGCTATTTGGGTTCTACTTGGCTACTTTGTGAACTTTGCATTGAGTAGAATTGTTCTCATGGTGGGGGTACCATTTCGAGGAGCAGTAAAAGAAAATGTGCTGCACAGCATTAAGAGGTCTGATTTTCCATGACAGCAAGCTGCTGTTGGAAAATGACTGCTGTTTGTGTCATCCCCCCTCTACACTTTTTGGCCTGTCCTCCTCTCGTTCCCAGGCGTGCGACATGGATGAACTCTGCAGGCCACTCTAATGCTAATTCTGTTTTCTGCTCTTCAAGTCCTACCCAAGTTGACATTGGCTCTTTGTATTCTGTGTGAATGGCCTTCCAGCAGCCGAATTCTTCTCTTCCCCCACTTCTTCCTTTTTTATGTCCCTGGCTTGCTGCCCTCCTTCACCTCCTCCTCTGTCTTTTGTCCTTGTTTTCCTGCCTCTGCTGGATAACTCCAGGCTATTGTGTTGCTGTCCAGGGTGCTGAAATGTTGTCGGTAACAGGGCCTCGTTCCAATCTGATGGCTAGGACCTGCAGAGAGTCTCACGCCAAGGAGATGAGTACGTTTATACTCCATTTCATTGAAACGGTTGTATTTTCCAGTGTTCTTTTTTTTTTGTCTGTTTTAATTCAGTTAGAAATCCTTGCTCTAAAATAGGTCTGCTTAAGCTTAAAGGCATTGGGCGAGCCGTGCATATTGCATATGTACGGCTACATGTGCTGCTTTGAACTTTTGTGGTTTGCTACAAGATGATCTGGTTGCACTGAATCATATGAGAAACTATAGTTTAGAAAAAAACACCTTTCAAATGGAAAGCAGATTTTCAGATCTTTTTACCACATCTCCCAGTCGTTCAATGACAGAACTATGGACTTTCTTTTTTTGCTAATCTTGTATGCTTGATGTCTTCATTTTTATGGTGAACCTATGTCACTTTCTTTTTTGTTCACCAATCAGTTGTTGGCCCTCGTATGGCACCAGTTCGACAGGTCTGTGCTGTTGACTTTTGAATGATGTAAGGCGTCTTTATAACCTGTGCATAGGATGAATTCTTACAACAATTCTCTTTGTAGCTACACAAATGGACTCAAACATGTGACCATGAATCAAATATCAGCTGGCTGCAGCTTTCAACAGTAGTTTTGTCAGAACATTAGTGCTCTGCTCAGACGCACACAGACCTGCAGGTTCGGCCCTCCTGGTCCTCTCCTGAACCTCCAGAGCATAACCGTGATGTTCACCATCAACATAAGCTGGTGGAGTTTGAGTTCATCCAGATGCAGAAAAAGAGACTGATTGGAGAAACAGCTGCATAAAATCTAGGACTACCACAACAGCAATCTGGTCAATAAACCTGCCAGTTGGGAAAATGACAAGAAAGTCCTGGGTTGGCTTGTTACCAGTGACTGAACTTTCAAAATAATGATACCAAAACCAAAACCAAAAATGGTCATTTACTATATGAGTTAATATACCTGGGCTAAAGAACAAGATCATCATAGTTCAACATTTATCCCAGCAAAAGTAAATGAACTGGTACATAAATAGTGCTTTTCTACTTTATTTGAGCGCTCAAAGCACTTTCTTATTTCAAGCCTCATTCACACAAGTGCTTTTTACCCAACATTCACACACTCACACACGAGAATTACATCAACTGGCCATAATTATCTATTTGTCCAATGAGAGTTGAGCTACTTACATCACTGGACCATTGGAATGCAAAGTTTCCGTATTAGTTTTGTAAACTAATATTAGCAGGCAGGAGCCTGACTTTCTCTCAGTAGGCAGTGTTTTGAAATAATATGGTTTGCAGCCAGTTCCTGAGCAAGCACACTGCAACCCTGAACAGGTAATAATAATAAAACAAAGCTCTCTCTTTTTAATGTTGTTCTGCTATTCCCACTGAAACACCTCATTTACTCCAAATCCTCACATTTTCTCTACCCGTTCCCCTGTCTTTCTTCTTCCTCCCTCTCTCGCTCATGGCCCCTTAACTTTTCTTTTTTGAGACAGCGTATCGAGTTGCTTTCATCCACGGTTTCTGGTGCAAAGGCGCACGGCGTGCGAGAGGGTAGGGGAATGCTGCGGTAAGCAAAGCTGTGAATGCTGTCATGCGGGCTTCCTTTTTAACAAGCTTCACCATTTCAGCTGCCGCGTGAATGGGAGGGGAGAAGCAAGAGAGAGGGAGAGAGAGGGAGAGAGAGGGAGTGCTGTTCATTCCTCTCCTTTTCTGAAAATGGAGTGATTTTCCTTCCTTGGGCACAATAGGTCCTCTGTGTCTTTTTAGTAGCTGTGAAGGAAAGAGAGGGAATGCTAGCACGCGGACATGAACACACACACACACGCAAATACACACACACACACACACACACACACACACACACACACACACACACAGAGGGGATAGAAAGGAGGGTTGGAACATGTGCAGCCTTGCACACCAATGAGGAAGCTTTTTCCCCAGAACACTCTCCTCTCTTATCTTGCAGCTCTGGGACTACTGTGTGTGTGTGTGTGTGTGTGTGTGTGTGTGTGTGTGTGTGTGTGTGTGTGTGTGTGTGTGTGTGTGTGTGTGAGAGAGACAGAGAGAGAGAGTGTATTCATATATTCATATATGCCAGGAGTGAACATCAGTAATTTTTTTTATGTTTCTGTGCAATTCAAATGTATAAACAGGTATTTGAAATTCTCACTCTCACTCTCCCTGCCTCTCACTCTCTGTCTGCCTGCCTCTCTCGCCCCTCATCTCACTCTGCCCCCTTGTCTTTTTCAGTGATATGATAGAAGACTATAAATTGGTATTCCTATAGTGCGGCTCAATGAGTGGATAAGCGATTCAGAGATGACTTTGAAGCATAAGGGCTGCTGCTTTGAGTTGATTTATAATAGGCATTTCAGTGGGACTTTTCTGTATCTGTGTGTGCACACGTGTGTGTGTGTTTACTTTTTTTTCCTTTTCTCAACTTTTGTGCATGACTTCTGCTTTCACATACAGTATATGTATGTAAATGCAATCCATTTGGTTTTCCTACTCTGTGTGTGTGTGTGTGTGTGTGTGTGTGTGTAGCCCTTCTCCATCAGTCTGTTTAGCCATTCCACTTTACTTGTACTCAATAGTGTTCACGTTATCCTCTGCTGTCATTTGTCATTCACAGATTTGTGCCTTAATTTGAGTTACAGTACCATCGTTTCACTTCTTGTTTTTTTTTTTAATGTCGCCCTCCCCAATGCCTCGAGCTCTGAAGTTACCAGGGAGTCATATTTAGGTGAGGTGGATAGTGGGGAGGTGATTTATTTAATCTCTTCCATTTTAAAATGTGTAAAAGAGCGACATTAGTGCTGAGCCTGAAGCATTTGTAGCTGAAGTATAGATCCAGCTCTGCTCAGAGGTGCCTCAGTTGGGACTACAGATGAGACACAGATAGCAGGAAGATTGCTGTGCCATTTTTCTGCTGCTTCTCATGGACTTATGTGAAATCAGGGCATTTTTGTGATTTGCTTGTGAGCGCATTACACGGGGTTTGTTTCTGTTTTACACTTTAATACTTTTCTACCTGTTGAGGTACAAAGGCTTGCCACTGGTCTTGCACCTTCTGAGGTACACTTAATGAACCCCACAAACAGGGGGTACACATTTGTAGCTTATGGAGTTTGTAACATCAGGTGAGAATTTTGTAGCTTAATGTAGCAATAGAAAAAAGATTCCTTGCCATGCAGGGGATGCATTAAGCTGCTTCATATACAGTGGGGCAAAAAAGTATTTAGTCAGCCACCGATTGTGGAAGTTCCCCCACTTAAAATGATGACAGAGGTCAGTAATTTGCACCAGAGGTACACTTCAACTGTGAGAGACAGAATGTGAAAAAAAAATCCATGAATTCACATGGTAGGATTTGTAAAGAATTTATTCGTAAATCAGGGTGGAAAATAAGTATTTGGTCACCTCAAACAAGGAAAATCTCTGGCTCTCACAGACCTGTAACGTCTTCTGTAAGAAGCTTTTCTGTCCCCCACTCGTTACCTGTATGAATGGCACCTGTTTGAACTCATCATCTGTATAAAAGACACCTGTCCACAGCCTCAAACAGTCAGACTCCAAACTCCGCCATGGCCAGGACCAAAGAGCTTTCGAAGGACACCAGGAAAAGTATTGTAGACCTGCACCAGACTGGGAAGAGTGAATCTACAATAGGCAAGCAGCTCGGTGTGAAAAAATCAACTGTGGGAGCAATCATCAGAAAATGGAAGACATACAAGACCACTGATAATCTCCCTCGATCTGGGGCTCCACGCAAGATCTCATCCCGTGGGGTCAAAATGATCATGAGAACGGTGAGCAAAGATCCCAGAACCACACGGAGAGACCTGGTGAATGACCTGCAGAGAGCTGGGACCAAAGTAACAAAGGTCACCATCAGTAACACACTACAACGGCAGGGAATCAAATCCCGCAGTGCCAGACGTGTTCCGCTGCTGAAGCCAGTGCATGTCCAGGCCCGTCTGAAGTTTGCCAGAGAGCACATGGATGATACAGCAGAGGATTGGGAGAATGTCATGTGGTCAGATGAAACCAAAGTAGAACTTTTTGGTATAAACTCAACTCGTCGTGTTTGGAGGAAGAAGAATACTGAGTTGCATCCCAAGAACACCATACCTACTGTGAAGCATGGGGGTGGAAACATCATGCTATGGGGCTGTTTTTCTGCCAAGGGGACAGGACGACTGATCCGTGTTAAGGACAGAATGAATGGGGCCATGTATCGTGAGATTTTGAGCCAAAACCTCCTTCCATCAGTGAGAACTTTGAAGATGAAACGAGGCTGGGTCTTCAAACATGACAATGATCCAAAACACACCGCCCGGGCAACAAAGGAGTGGCTCCGTAAGAAGCATTTGAAAGTCCTGGAGTGGCCTAGCCAGTCTCCAGACCTCAACCCCATAGAAAATCTGTGGCGGGAGTTGAAAGTCCGTGTTGCTCGGCGACAGCCCCAAAACATCACTGCTCTCGAGAAGATCTGCATGGAGGAATGGGCCAAAAAAACCACCTACTGTGTGTGCAAACCTGGTAAAGACCTATAGTAAACGTTTGACCTCTGTTATTGCCAACAAAGGTTATGTTACAAAGTATTGAGTTGTATTTTTGTTATTGACCAAATACTTATTTTCCACCCTGATTTACGAATAAATTCTTTACAAATCCTACCATGTGGATTCATGGATTTTTTTTTCACATTCTGTCTCTCACAGTTGAAGTGTACCTCTGGTGCAAATTACTGACCTCTGTCATCATTTTAGGTGGGGGAACTTGCACAATCGGTGGCTGACTAAATACTTTTTTGCCCCACTGTATTTGATAGTGTTTTTCTGGTCATATTGATCTGTGCTAACATGCATGTGTCAAACTTGTCAAATTGTATTAATAGATTTCCATTTATCTTAAATAAATTTGAAACAATAACCTTATGAGATCTAATTACTCCTAAATCAAACTGCGTGTTATCAGATTATAACATTTGTGGGTTTTTAAAAAAAAAATGTTCTCCTAAGAATTTACAATCAGGGGACAGAAGAGGCCAAAATCATCACTGGTATTGACCCAAACCATACCATATTTTTCTGTTGTAGAGGAAGGTGAAAAGGGATCTCTGGTAAAAAAAAAAAATGTGAATAGTTTTTGAGGTGTGTCAGTTTGTGAAAACTTTGGAGGACAATTTAATAAAAATAAGTTCATAAGTTGCATCTTTCAATTGCAGTGTTAGAGTAAGTCATTGATGACTTACCCCAACTGCAGTTTTGCCCAAGTAAAACATAACATAAGTGTTATTATTCCACATGTTTTGTATCATATTCCTAAAAATATTCAGCAAAGGTAATCCTTTAACTCCCAGTAACCTAAGTACAAAGTGTGGTCAGCAGAGATGGGCAGTAACGCGTTACTTGTAACGCGTTGCCTGTATTCTGATTACTTTTTTCGAGTAACGAGTAAAGTAAGGGATTACTATTGCAAAAACGGTAATTAGATTACCGTTACTTTCCCGTAGGAACGCTGCGTTACTGCGTTACTAAAACCGTGATTTTTTGCGAGAATGTCTCACGACAGTGACGTAAGCGAGTGCGCCGTTCGTGACAACAGCTGTGTGCAGATCAACAATGGATCACATATCGATTGTGGGAGAGAGTATGAGCGTGCAGCGTGGAAGTACTGACCTTACTTTGAGTTTGATTCCATAAAAAGTGACAAAAACATTAGCGTCCGTTGTGCGTGGGTAGAAAACTTCTTTTTACAGCGAAAAAACCCCCTAAACTTCCAAGCAAGCACCGAGAGCGCAATGACGTAATGGGAAACTCACAGAGACACTGCCGTATCCTTCCACTGACCGCTGCACACCTGCACCAGGGTAAACCTCCGCCTACCGCAGTCCTGCTTTACAGGTGAAAATAGAGCAACAGGACCGCTTAGTCTTTGACTTTATTTATGTTCTGCTGTGTTTTACTTGCATCTATTTGAAAGAGTGAGTGTAAACAAAAAAAATATTTTATGTGCTGGAATGTGCAGAAAATAGGTTTAAATGTTAAACTAATTTATTCAACTCAGAGAATGTTGCATATAATTAAATTTTTGCTTGATGCATAAAGTTAAAAGATTAAAACTAATAAAACAAGTTTTAAAAAGAGACTTTTCCATTTGATTACATTTTGTATGATGGATTATGTAGAAAAAGTAGAATTGGGCTGAAAGATATATCGCTTTATCACCTCTTCAGGTTGTAAATCGTGTTTTTAAAAAGTAACTAAGTAACTAAGTAATTAATTACTTTTGAAAATAAGTAATCAGTAAAGTAACGGGATTACTTTTTTGGGGAAGTAATCAGTACTTAGTTACTGATTACTTTTTCAAGTAACTTGACCAACACTGGTGGTCAGACAGGAAGACTTGTCTGAACACATACAGGAAGCACTTTTTTAAAAAACATTTTCTGTTATCTACTGTCAATATGATATTTTTACTTTGAGTCCAATGGAAAAAAAACTAAAATGGGATGGATGTTAAGAATTATCAATCAAGTAAATGCCATTGACACAGTGAGCAATAGAAGATCTGTTAGTTCAGCTTGATAAACTGAGTCAGCATGTTGAAGTCGGGTAAAAATGCAGCCACTTCATATCTGGCCTCAGGTCTCATTTAACATTTCAAACAGGTTCAATCAGCTCAGATCTGAAAGGCACACTATTGTTGCGGTTCAAGTCTCGGTCTTAGAAAACACTTCCATGAAAGCCACTAAAATGTTGCTCTGTCTTAACTCAGGGGGTCTCAGTCTTTGCTTCATTTTTTCTCAGTTACTTTGTTTTTAAGTGAGTAGATTCACATGTAATCCAGTCATCTGGGAATGTCAGCAACAGATTTAAAATGCTCTAACACTCTGTTAACTGGAAGACTAAATTACCTTTATCAACCTAAAATAAGTTCTTATTCAGTGGAAGGACCTGTCTGACTTTTTTAATGACTGTCATCTGGTGTGTGTATGTAGTGAATGTGAACAGTTTTGAAAAAGAACTTCTTCAAGCAAGCAATGTGACATGTGTGCTCAAGACTAACTACTTTAGAAAGCATTAACATTGCTCAGTCTTAGCAACTTAAACAGGCACTTGTATATTCAATGTTAGCAGACTCAAGCCTGCTTTTGTAATTTCTAGAGGGAGCTGCAGTGTGCTGAGCATTCTTCAGTAAAACAGCCAAGAGCAGAGGCATCGCAGTTAACCAAGCAGGAGGGAGACATGCTCTGAATGCAAGGCACAGCCCACTGAGGTGGTTACATGTTATCAAAGTGTAATTACCTTGTTCACATGTAATTACAGAGCCTGATTAAATCCTAATGGAGCCATGATTGCCCTTGATTAGATTATTGATTTGCAGTGTTTTAAAGGCAGTGAGTACACAGCCATGTTAACAGCTGTCTGGCTTAGAGTGTTTTAATGGTTACTGATCATCTTAAGTTGGTTTTAATACTAACAGTAGTTTATATGTAATGAGAATGATATAACATGCCTTGTTTGTTGGGGGTGTAAACTTTATATATTGGACTTTAATAAAAATCTCAAAGAGGTTGAAGTCACTGAGGATTTTCAGATTTATACAATAGATCCATCTACTAGGCGACTGAGGGGCAGCACTGGTAGTACCAAATGTTTTTCTTTTGTTTGTTTGCTTTGTTTTATTTTATTCTTTATTGTAAATTTAGTAACTGCCTGGCTGTTGCTGAGGAGGTAGAGCAGGTCATCTACTAATCGGAAAGCTGGTGGTTCAATCCCTGGCTGCTCCGGTGTGCATGCCAAATATCCTTGGGCATCAATTGCAGTGTGAATGCTAGACAGTAAGCACAGAAAAAAGTGTTTGCAAGAATGGGTGAATGAGGCATGTTGTATAAAGTGCTTTGAGTGCTAAGAATCAGTCCATTTACCAAAACCCCTTGTGACAAAGTCACTACAATTTTACACCTAAGAAGGTTAAGACAGTAGAGCAAGCTACAAAAAAGGCACATGGCCATGCAACTGTTGTATGTGTAAACAAGTAACTCTGTAAATGTAGAATTTGTCAGGGGAGCTGTTTGACCCTTTTTCTGACCCTGCAGTAACAAATCGCTGTATTTATGGACCTGTGTGTCCAAATTTAGACACACAGGTCCATTGTTTTTGCTTTTTTTTGACTTTATCGCACGATTTTAAATGACATTCAGAGCTACCTGGAGAGCTTGTTTACACTAAAATGATATTTCTGTTGTTTAAGGACTTTATACTGTACCTACCCTGGATATATTCGTGGTAGGTATATGGTTTCTCGTGTGTTGTGCTAAACGACACAAAAAAACACTCCCTCACCTAGTCAGAGGGGTATGACAGAGTTGTATTCGACAGTGGGTTTTATCAGCTGCTCTTTGTTCTGAGTGTCTTCAGGCAGTGATGTTGTGTATATGACACTGACTGCAGCAGCTGATTTCTAGATTGATAAAAAAAATGTTGAGCTTGTCTGTGTAAAGGGTTGAATGTCAGAAGTGTTTGAAGCAGTGAGGCAGATTGTGTTCCTCTGCAGTCTCAGGTCTCTGTTTGTCTGTGGTGTGTTAGCTGATTGTATTCTAACAGGATCATGTGGGGAAAAAAATCATTCTTAAAATTCACATTTGACTTTAGAGGTGACAGTAAGAGTTCAGTGGACAGGATGATGTGTTAAAAAAGATACATAGAAACATATGGAAAGATACCAGTGACTAAATAACGGACACTGGTATACTGGATGCTGCTTTTCTGGAGATGAAAAGGTTGTGGCAGGAGATAGGAGACTCATCTGGTTTCGAGTCATTCTAGCTCCTACATGCTGCATTACTCTAATCAAGGTTCTTGTACTTTCCCCTATCAGTCTACAGGATTGGATATCAGAGGTGCTGAACCTGGTTGTATCTTTTTCAGGGATGGAAACGATACTGCTTTGATCCAAAATGCTTTGGTATTAGATGTCAGAAGTTGTTTGACAAGTTATATTGGATCGTGCCTGCACTGTGAGAGTAAAAAAAAAGAAAAAGAAAAAACACCAGATTTTAACTCATAAATGACCCTATGAAAAAATGGGTTGATTGTTTTTCTTTTCCAGTTAAATTTTTTACTGTTTTGAAAAGAACAGTTTATTAGTTGTTTTTGAGGAAAGACAACTCAAGGTAATTCAGTAACAACAAAGGAAGCAATGACATTTCACCAGTAGGAGGAAGCAGTGAACCAAACTGTGTTGAGTCTGCCAAATAGAAAAAGGATAGATGTTTGTGTTTGAGCAAGGTTCAAGGTTACTTTATTTATACCCATAGGTAAATTAGCTTTGCAGAAAAATTATAGCATTTGGCATCCCTTCATAAAACACACACCTATTGAAACCGGACAGGCACATATTTGGTAATTAGATAAGATGAATCAAATATGTGCCTCTTCAGTAAACCTAGTAGCTTTCAAAGGAAAGGTTTTGCACTCTAATGGAGGGATATTTTCGCAGGCTGTTCTTTTTTTAATGACCTGCATAAAACAGCAGGGTTAGAACGAAGAAGAAGAAAGAAGTAAGATGTGCATTTTGTAGTCCATCTTCTGCACATTGTAATTTCAACAAAGTGGACGTCCGGCGTAACATCGTTTAACCCTCTGGGGTCCAGGGTATAATTGGCCATTTTTGACTACTTTTGATTTTACCTCTATATTTTACCTTTAAAAACTGTTTATCTTGCCTTGTTTGGTATCATTACTTTCAGCACAACCTAAAATATCTGAATTTTTTTTCATTTTGGCATACTATATTAGCACAATTGATCTATATTCAGATAAAAAATTCAAAATCCGAGTAGAAAAAAGTTATATTTTTTTACTGTAAAACCCACAAACCTGTTTAACGAATCATTTTCATAACTTGAAATGCAAATACAAAAGTTATATGGTACTATTTACCTAAAAATGCAGCCAAGGCCTCAGGCGTTTTTTATATAATAATAATTTAATAATAAATTAAATCTATATACAGAACAATCAGGTGTTCTGCATCAAATAAGAAGGCACACAAATTATTTGTGCCAGTCCAAAAAATAGTTTGTGTTCAGTATAAGACAGAGGAGAACAGCACAGGCCTAAACCCTGCAGGTCTGACAACAGGAGGTGCATCAATCCAGTTTTCCATGTGGGAACAGCGTTTACACTGGAATCTGCCTTTGATGGCTTTTTTGGAGCAAATGTGACATTCAGCAGTATAACTGACACACAAGACAATAACTACACAACACACTAACTATAGCCTGCAAACACACTAAACGTCACTAATGTCTCACATATGAAAACTCGCTCTCTCTCTCTCTCTTTCTTTCGCTCGCCCGCTTTCCTTCCCTGGTGTCACTCCTAAAACTTCCCCTTCTCCCTAAACAACCAAGTGCCACATGTTGCCATATCATTTTTTTGATTGGCTGACATGGTAAATTTTAACACCAATAGGGAAGGGGTGCTTTTTCTTTTTTTCACTCACAAGCAGAGAGTGTTTGCTAGCACTGTAAACACAGTTTTTACTGTTCTTCCTGTTGTAAACACCACTGTTTTGTTCAGAAAAAAACATAGCGTGTATTTTTTTATCATAACTCTGGTTTTACGTGGCCCATCGACACAATTCAAAAACTGGTATATAGTTTGAAGTCCACACTTTCTACCCAAGTTAAAATGGAGACTCTGAGTCTGCATCTTGTAGCTGTGTCGTCTTAAATTGGTCATGTGATTTTGATGCACTGGCACATCCCTCGACCCCAGAGGGTTAAGAATACTAGTATACGTTTGTTTCAGTTCTCAGCGCACAGCTCCTCTCGTCTCCTCCTTGTGCGGAGGTACATTTGAAAAGCACTCAGTATTCTCTGGTCATGTCCGAAGATTGTGTCAGTCAGTGCAGCATACAGAGTAAAGACAAACAGAGTGCTTGGATTTTGAACATTTTTGGAGACTGAATGTTTTTTTTTAAAGAACAATAAGGTAAGTTATCAAACTTGTATTAAATGTTTACATTTGTACCTCACTGCTCCTGACATTACCTAAAGTTCGTTAAAGTTAGCTCACTAATGCTAACTGACTTAGCTAATTGTTGCTACAATTTTGCCTCAGTCAGAAATATTATAATTCAGATCAGTACATTTACATATTTTTGTATCTATAAAAAGGAAGCTGACACTGTTGAGGCTTTATCAAAGGTGTAAGCATCACAGCAGATGCCTTTGTGTCAAAGTAGCTGAAGATAAAACACAGAAAAACATGAAGGTGATTTTCCTGGACTGGGATTTTATAAAAATATTCTACAGTACATCAAAAACGAAAGAAAACCATTAACCACCATATGAACATTACCTCTGAAGTTACAGCGGTTTTATTAGAGACACAGCTAAGCGTTTAGCATTTTGCATAATTTTAAAAAGTTTAAATTTGTTCAGAAGCCTATTGAACAGCAGAAATTAGGCTTTCTTTTCAGAAGTAAGTAAAAGGAAAAAAAAAACATCAGCCGACAGCGCTGTAAATAATGGTAGTCTTGTGCGTAACAACCAAGCAAATAATGCAGAAAACAGATTTCGGGGATAGACGGGAAACTGTTCTTGAAGTATACAGAGAGAGAGAAAGAGAGAGAGAGAGCTGTGCATGAAGTGTGATTTTATTGTGGTGGAAGCAAAACAGCAAAAGCAAGAGGGAATTCATAACGATGTTTATGTGAAGCTTAGTTTGTATCTTCTTTTGCTGCTGGTTCGGTCAATATTGTTTGGAGAGAGATCAAACTAACAGCTTTAGAATCAGCGCAAAAAGGGCATAAACACAAAGCGCGGACCCGCCGAAACATCATAATCAGTGAGATGTCGCCTTTCTCACCCCGACTGTGTCCGTGCCGTCGGGTGAGAAAGGCGACGTCTCACTGATTCTGATCCGTTGGTGGGTCCGCACTTTGTGTTTACGTCTTTGTGCAGAATCCGTGTACCTGCTCTCATTTACTGTTTTAGCTGTTTGGTGGTTGTCAAAATTTTGTGACGTTTCACCTGAGATTCTGGAATTTCGGGCAAAATACATTTATATAAAAAAATCGATTCAGGATTTTAATGAATCGATATCACGTTATCCAAGCCAGAGTCGATTTTAATCGATGAATCGATTATTAAAACCCACCCCTAGATTTAACCATCAGAAATAACGCTATAGATAGATATAAAACTTACATTTTTTTTCTAAAAATGTAAGGTATATTTTGTAGAATAAATTTTAAAAGCTAAAACACAAATATTCAGATAACATAAGTTTAGTATAAAGGATTAAGAGGGTTAAGCAATGAGTGGTTTCATCCGGATGGAGTAGTCTCACTGGAAGTAATACATGCTTTTCCTGGATTTTTAGTTTGGCTTCTTAAGTTGTTTTTGGGATTAGGTTTCCTTTCAATCTTGAGTTTCCATCACGGTCAAAAAGAACCTAGACAGACAGATATTTCCTGTGACAGGAGGATGTGAAGAGGTGAATCAATTACGCTCAGACAGCAACATGCTGGGGAGAATATAGATTGGTTAAGACATAGAGAGGCTAGAAAAAAACAGCACGGAGCAGAGTGGTGGAGGCCCGGAATAAGGAGGAGTAAAAGGAAATGCAGAGGAGAGAATCAATACACTTGGTTCAATAGGGCGATTGGACTGGGTTTTGCTAAAAAGGAGACTTATTAATGTGTGTGTAGGAATGAATGTGTGTACTATAGTGTGTTTAGACTCATGGTTCTGGGTAGTTGGGTGGATTATACAGGGTGGGCCATTTATATGGATACACCGTATTAACATGGGAATGGTTGGTGATATTAAAGTCCTGTTTGTGGCACATTAGTATATGTGAGGATCAGTGTTGGGGAGTAACGGAATACATGTACCGCCGTTACGTATTTAAAATACAAAATATGAGTAACTGTATTCCGTTACGGTTACCGTTTAAAAAGGTGGTATTCAGAATACAGTTACTTTGTTGAAATAAATGGATTACACTGCGGTACTTTCCTGTTTCATATTGTCGCGGGTCAGGACTGTTTGGGTTTTGTTTGACAGCTACGTTCTGTTGTTCCAGGCGGCAGCGTTATGGTTGCCATGGTTACAGGGCGACGCTCTCTCTGCGACTGTGTGTTTCCTGGGTGAGAGAGCGCCTTTTTGTTGTTGTTGTTGTTGTGCTAAGCTAACAGGCAGAATGCTACAAGCATAGCCCTAAAGAATGTAGCATCATGGGCAGTGTAGTCCGTGTTGCAGGGAGAATGGACTGCCATACCCGTTATGTGTCTGTGAGCGCGAGGAGGGAGAAAAAGGATAGTAGAAAGGTACGAGTTGTCATCGAGCAAAAACGGGAGCTGGAAGCATGTAAATATAATAATAACCACTTCAGCCAAGAAGAGTGCCTGACGAGCCCAGTTGTAAGTAAGCTATTAAGACTCGACTGTACACCGTGTTTGTGTTTTCCTCCAAAAA
This sequence comes from Copadichromis virginalis, assembly GCF_057382275.1. Taxonomy (NCBI): domain Eukaryota; kingdom Metazoa; phylum Chordata; class Actinopteri; order Cichliformes; family Cichlidae; genus Copadichromis; species Copadichromis virginalis. The sequence goes on from NC_140619.1 coordinate 15,671,795, forward strand.
CAATAAGTTCCGTTGGAGCAGTCTTTCAACGCCTCTCTGTCTCTGGCAAGAAAAGTTGACCCACACAACAAAGTAAAGCTATTTTTCGGCTACGAGCAGACAGAGGTCCCTTTACTACAGTTCGGAGTCGCGGACCTTCAGTAATAGTAATAAATCACACAGCAATAGTACATTCACGTAGTTGTAAAAAGCATGATAATATATTAAGTAATCCAAAGTATTCAGAATACGTTACTGTCATTGAGTAACGTAACGGAATACGTTACAGAATACATTTTGGGGCATGTATTCTGTAATGGAATGCATTTTAAAAGTAACCTTCCCAACACTGGTGAGGATGCAAACTCCTCAAGTTGGGTGGTGACCATGGTGGCCATTTAGAAGTCGGCCAACTTGGATACAACTTTTGTTTCTTCAATAGGAAGAGGGCCATGTGACACATCAAACTTATCGGTAATGTCACAAGAAAAACAAAGGTGTGCTTGGTTGCAACGTAACTTTATTCTTTCATGAGTTATTTACAAGTTTCTGACCGCTTATAAAATGTGTTCAATGTGCTGCCCATTGTGTTGGATTGTCAATGCAACCCTCTTCTCCCACTCTTCACACACTGATAGCAGCACCGAAGGAGAAATGCCAGCACAGGCATCCAGTATCCGTAGTTTCAGGTGCTGCACATCTCGTATCTTCACACCATAGACAATTGCCTTCAGATGACTCCAAAGATAAAAAAAAAAAAAGTCTAAGGGGGTCAGATCGGGAGACCTTGGGGCCCATTTAACTGGCACGACGACCAATCCACTTTCCAGGAAACTGTTCATCTAGGAATGCTCGGACCTGGCACCCATAATGTGGTGGTGCACCATCTTGCTGGAAAAACTCAGGGAACGTGCCAGCTTCAGTGCATAAAGAGGGAAACACATCATCATGTAGCAATTTCAAATATTCAGTGGCCTTGAGGTTTCAAAGGCAGCACGGTGGCACGGTGGTTAGCACTGTTGCCGCACAGCAAGAAGGTCCTGAGTTCAATTCCAACATCAGGCCGGGGTCTTTCTGTGTGGAGTTTGCATGTTCTCCCCGTGTTTGCGTGGGTTCTCTCCGGGTACTCCGGCTTCCGACATTAAAGAAACTGATGGACATTATGGACAATGCCAGGCATCCTCTGCACACGGCCATTAACAACCAGAAGAGTCTGTTCAGTGACAGGTTGCTTCTCCCAAAGACAAGAACTAACAGACTTAAAAACTCCTTTGTCCCACACGCCATCAGACTGTTTAACTCCTCTCTGGAGGGGAAACAGGAGGACAAAGGAGGGAACAACTAAGCTGTAGTGCCTCTTCACCTCACTGTGCAATACTTTTGTAAATAGTCAACGGTGCAATAGACTCAATACTTGAAATGTGCGTTCACTTGTATTTTTATTTTTATTCCTATTTATTCTATTTATCCCCTTCGTATATTTTATTTATATTGTCTCTGTATTTATATATATGTGTGTGTGTATAACTCTGTAACTTCTGTCGGTGCTGTGCTTTTTTGGAAATCGAATTTCCCAGAGGAACCCACCCGAGGGATTAATAAAGTTCTATCTTATCTCTTATCTTATCTTATCTTCCTCCCACCGTCCAAAGACATGCAACTTGTGGGGATAGGTTAATTGGATAATCCAAATTGCCACTAGGTGTGAATGTGAGTGTGAATGGTTGTCTGTCCCTATGTGTTAGCCCTGCGACAGACTGGCGACCTGTCCAGGGTGTACCCTACCTCTCGCCCTATGACAGCTGGGATAGGCTCCAGCGCCCCCCGCGACCCTGAAAAGGATAAGCGGAAGCGAATGGATGGATGGATGGATGGATTGAGGTTTCCATTGATGAAGAATGGACCCACTATCGTTGTACCCCATTTACCACACAAAACTATCACTTTTGTTGTTCCAACAGTCTTGGAGGGATCCATCCAATGTGGATTAGTGTCAGACCAATAGCGGTGGTTTTGTTTGTTAACTTCACCATTCACATAAAAGTTTGCCTCATCACTGAAAAAAATCTTCTGCGTGAACTGAGGGTCCCATTCCAATTTTTGTTTTGCCCATTCTGCAAAGTCTGTGCGCCGATCTGGGTCATCCTTGTTGAGATGCTGCAGTAGCTGGAGTTTGTAAGGGTGCCATTTGTGAGTAGCTAATATCTGCCGAATGGATGTTCGACTAATGCCACTCTCCAGTGACATGCGGCGAGTGCTACGCTGTGGGCTCTTGCTTAATGAAGCTAGGACAGCCAGTGATGTTTCTTCATTAGTGACAGTTTTCTTGCGTCGACATTTTGGCAAATCTAACTCTGAACCAGTTTCACGAAACTTAGCAAGCAGTTTGCTAACTGTAGCATGGGAGGTGGGTGGTCTTGTAGCATTGAAATCTGCTGCAATGAACCGGTTACTGCGTTTACCAGATATCAACACAATTTCGATCCGCTCCTCACGTGTTAACCTCCTCGACATGTCAATGGCTGTGAACAAAGAGAATCTTGTAAATAACTCATGAAAGAATAAAGTTACGTTGAAACCAAGCACACCATTGTGTTTCTTGTGACATTACCAATAAGTTTGATGTGTCACATGGGCCTCTTCCTACAGATTGAAAGAGAAGAAAGGGGAGGTGGGCAGGGTAAGTTTAAAAAACAAATCATTCAATAGCAACAGAGAGATAGGAAGGGACAACAAATCAAGCCCACCCCGAGGCCGATTCAGTCATTCAGAATTTATTTTCTCTAATTGAGTCACATCTTTTTATTTAATATGAATCACTTTAGATCTGCTCTTACTCTTGTTGTTGGCTGTTTGTTGGAACTGTGTTTACATGGCAATGAAAAAATTCGTATCTGACCTTTTCTTATTGTAATGATGTAAATTAACCCAACTTTCTTTGCACTGAACTTGACTGAACCCATTTGCCTAACAAGTAACCCACGAGTGACTCCTAATCACTTGTGTTTATACACTGCTGTACATCCATCAGATACAGTGCAGGAAACAGATTGTCAGTAGCCGTGTTCTGTAATTTATGTGTAGATAGTGCTAGGGGATTGCACTCCATCCTGCAGTCTTTCTTTTTTTCCCCTGTTCTTCTGCAATTTTTAATCTGGAAGTCTGGTGGAGAACCCCTTTTAACCTCTTAACATCCAACAGTGGACCACTTCAGGGTAATGGCAGGGTTAGGCTGCATTGTAGCCACCTATAAAACATGCATAGTTTGAGAAGCTCGACCATATCTTTCTAGTCAAATTTGAAATGCATTTTGACCTTTATTCTGCTTAACAATTCCTCTACTTTAAATATTTTCTATGGGCGTTTCAAATAAGCAAAAAATAACCCCAAAATCATATGTTGGATTAGATCAGTGTTTCCTAACCACTGTGCCGTGGAAGATTATTTGGTTTCTTTTTTTTTTTGGTTTTGGTGTAATGTATTGGAGGTAATAACTTTGAGTATACAGGATACATGGATGATGGTTAGGGTGCAGTTGCTTTTACACCTGTGGTTCATGAATGGAAATTAATCTGACCTGCAAATTTGGATTCATCAACACTAGGGCACAAAGGTTTTAAGGATTTGCTTGGCAGTTCATTCAACCAAGAAATATTCTCTTATTTGATAATGCTGGTCCATTAAATAAACAACAGATTATTTGGTTTCATCTGATTGGTACTCTAAGCCAGCGATCCCCAACACCCGGGCCGGTAACGGTCATTTGAGGCTCGGGTGAGAAATTCATGGTTTTCAGGGTTTTTAGCGTTACTTTTTTAATTGCTTTTAACTCTGTTTCCCTGGGTCTTTTCCCGTGTGTTATGAATAAATCATCTTCTTTTTGGTACCAGTTCTGGTTTTATTTTGTTGTATTTATCCGTGACACCTTAAAGGCCGTGAAAATATTGTTGGACATAAAATCATCTTCTTTTTGGTACCAGTACTGGTTTTATTTTGTTGTATTTATCCATGACACCTTAAAGGCCGTGAAAATATTGTTGGACGTAAAACGGTCCGTGACGCAAAAAAGGATGTGGACCGCTACTCTAAGCGACCAGCGTGAGTAACGGGCAGAACAATTACATTCCCTTCCACTAGAGGGCAGTACAACTTCTTTCTCCAGTTAAATGGGTTGCCAGCTGCCAGTAAATTGGAAGAAGAAGAAGAAGAAATTACATAGCCATGCTGCGAGTGAGACAATGCAGCACATAATATCGATAGGTAAATATTTGGGGGGAAAAAATAGTCAGTCTCACCTGATGTGTTTTTTGTGTAATTATTGTAATGGGAAATATGTGCCTTGGCTCCAAAAGGTTGGGAAACACTGGATTAGATGTAAGGCTAATCCTTAAGGCTAAATAAATAGGTCATTACCAGCAGATCGTTGGAAAAAGGTTAAGCCCCTTACAACTTGTCATGATCCTGGGTCTTTTGACCCAGCGTTTTAAGTTTGAGTTTATTTTGTTCATTAGGTTATCTAAGTTCATTTGGTTATTAGACTCCTTGTGTTTTCTTCCCCTGTATTTAAGTTTCCCCTCACCCTTCGTGTTTCATGCTGCGTGTCTTATGTTATCAAGTTTGTATTATCATGTCTGTCTCATGTTTCCTGTTTTATTTTGAAGGAGTTGTGTGTTCTTTGTTCATTGTATTTAGTTTCACTTCCCTTGTCCTGTCATTAGGCTCATGTCAATCAGCTGTTTCTCCATGTGTTCCCACTTCCCCTAATCACCTCCTGTGTATTTAAGTCCTCTGTTTTCAGTGTGTGATTGTCAGGTCGTCTGTTGTCCACGCCATGTTTCCCATGCTTCCGAGTTCCTTGTCTAGGTTTTTCTTATTGTTTGTTTAGATTTCCCAGTTTAGGTTTGTGTTAATTTTGCTTCAGTTTGCCTTGCCCTTTGTTTGTACCTTTTTTACCAGCCATATTAAACGGCTCGCTTTTGGTTAACATTCAAGTTTTGTTCCCTGTTCCTTGGAGTCTGCATTTTGGGTCCTTTTTTCAATTCATACAGTCTGCCCTCGCCAGACTGTGACACTACTGGTACTTTAGTTTTGTATATTTTCATATGTAATTAACCCGATTAGGTATAAGCCATCATTTATTAACCCAAGCCCAAGTTTTGAAGGAAAAAGGTGCTTTTCTACACTGAGGATTTGGGAGAGAAATTTTCAAAAGCCAAATATTACATAGTCTGATAGTTTTAGGCTTCTCAGGATTAATGGCTGTGGCGGAGGTGTGGTCCCGGGCGTGGCTGCAGGGGAGGAGTGGTGCAGTGGGCTCAACGGGGCGGTGCTGGAGATGCCGGCGAGAACAGCTGATGGCGATTTGGACTGATAATGATTTCCTTCCGTTTTTATAGTAAGACGGAGAGGGAAATCAGCTGGGACCGACAGCTGTCAGACTGTGTTTATATCATAACCTGGGAAAACTATAAATAAATGTGGAAGCTGGTGATAAAGACCTGTGTGTGTGTGTGTGTGTGTGTGTGTGTGTGTGTGTGTGTGTGTGTGTGTGTGTGTGTGTGTGTGTACCTGTGTATAGTGCATTTCACTATGGCATATATTTCAAAATAGTTTAACCACTGAGTCTGTGAAGGTTCTCAGTCATCCAGGTCATCGTAGTCTAAGGAGCTTGGAAAGAAAAGCATCTGGACTTCTTTAAGTTGCTTGAAAACGTTTCACCTCTAATCTGAGAAGCTTCTTCAATTCTAAGGTCAAATGGTGGAGAGTGCCAGATTTAAAACGCATGTAGGTCACAATCATCCAAGGTTTGAACTCATTGTGGAACCTAGCCCCACCCTATCATGTGATTTCCAAATGGCCCAGGATGTGACGTGGTGTTAAGGCATCTTGGAAGGGATCTCAAAACTGGATTATACATGGCAGACAGTTGGTGTCGTAAGCCACAGAAATCTGAAACATGCCTCTAAAACATATAAAATGCAATGGATTGTTATCCATACAGATTACAAATAGCTTCTTAATCAATTCCCTAGACTATCAACCAGAGGACTCATGCCTTAATGAGATCTAGGCAACAAAACTATGGTGGGCAAAGAAAGGACCTTCAAAATCCTCCAGGTCACCTCCAGCTCTACCAGAGGATTCAGGTAGGGGTTCTATTTTAGCCACATGCTAAAGAAATTTGGCATTTACTTTATAGCTTTTCATATAATTTCCACCTTGTTTGGAACACCCAGATAAACAAACTTTTAACAGAAACTGTAGTGTGCAGCATCACAGTATATCCTCTGCAGACCAGGGTTTTAATAGTTTTGCAATTTTCATTAGTTTTTATTTAGTTTTGACTTCAATTTTATATCAGTTTTAATTAGTTTTTACCAATTGTTTGCTAGTTTAGTTTTTTATTTTTTTTTTTGAATATCCTTAGTTTCAGTTTAGTTTTAGTTGTTTTTGCAATAATTAAGTGTAACAAAATCCCAGTTTTATCATATCAGTCATGCTCTTCTGCTTATCCTTGGGTATGTTGCTATTCCAGCTACTGCACCCCTGGACAGGTCACCTGTCTGTCGCAAGGCTAACACACAGAGACAGACAACTCACATTCCCACCTATGGGTTCTTTAAATAAATAAATAAATAAATTGGGGCAGATGAACAACCATTGATACCAGGCAACTATAAATGGTATATCTTGGCCCCAATGAGACTATTAACTCTTGCAGCACCGGGTGTTCGTAATTTTGGTTCAAGTGAATTGATAAACTTTTTGAAGGCAATTGACTCACACAGTTGTGTAGATATCCCAGTCCTGTTGTTTCACGATGCATCACGCTGCCTTGCCTGGGTTTAGCTTCTGTTTCTGGGGATGAGGGTTGAGTGTGCTCCCTTACCTTCTCAAGATAAGCTAGGTTAGCCTTCTTGTGTGATCTTTTCAAGTGCACTTTAAGGTTTGTGGGATTTTTTTCCCTTTAGAAATGTCCCTCATAATTTGTCTCTTTCCACTACAATAATAATGGATTGGGTTTATATAGCGCTTTTCAAGGTACCCAAAGCGCTTTACAATGCCACTATTCATTCACTCTCATATTCACACACTGGTGGAGGCAAGCTACGGTTGTAGCTAAGACTAATAGTAGTGATTTGCGACATGAAGAGAACACAGACGATGCAAAATAAGAAGTGACAGTAGGGAGACAGAGGAATGAAATGGTAATTAATCTTATTAAAGAAAAATGAAGGACAACAACGGGTACCATAGTCCTTAAAAAAATAACAGCAAGGAAAAAGAGAGCAAGATAGAGAAGAAAACAAAGAAAAAGTGAGAGATGAAATTAGTGAATCAGTTAACGGTTAAGAAGAAATGATGAAGGAAAGAAACAGATGATCAGTAGAGGGATGCGTCACAGGATTCATTAACACTGGCACTTCATCCTGAGGATTGGGTTACAGTTAAATCAGCAGGATTTAAAGAGTCAAATAAAAATTGAAAAAGAAACATTTGAAACATTATATAATTTCCTTATCACTGCTAAACCGATTTTCATAAGGAACATCTTTAATAGAATTATTACTGAGGCTGACAAGGACCACTGGCAAATACATTTCAGATTAATTATGCGTTTGTAATGAACACATGGAAGGAAGAGAAGGAGGAAGGTCAGCGGGAAGCATAGTTAAAAAAAGAAGAAAAGGGGTTTTAACTTTCCTTCTCCGATAACTTATAGCCATGTATGCTTCTCAAATGAAGTTTGGAGCCCAGATTTACAATGAAAACACATTTAAAACTCACAATAAACCAATAAAAGCCTATTACATTGAAACCAAAGTAAAATGCTAAACTAATTTCCTCTACATGAACCTCCAGCTGCATAGAACTGCATCATTTTATAAAGAACAGAGCAGTCGATAGCTATTTTATTATTATGGGCTGTATGGATAGCAAATGGATGAAAGTATGAATGCATATCCCCCCTAACCCTACTTAACAGTCATTTTTTCCCCCTTCTTATGATAACTTCTAGGAAGCAGCAAGTTACTATAATCCACTGACTGATTCATTCACTTGTTTAGACCATTGCATAATGTTCCTGTTCCTGATTCATGTAGAGTCATTCTTCTCCCTGCATCTTCTATGACTGAATTTTTGCTTTATTTTTAGTACTTTTTTGCAAGATCCAATCCATGTATATACATTTGGTGCATAAGACTATAACAAGATCTATGGAATCTCCTGGTATTCCTGCAAAAAGACACGAAATATTGTTGCACCAAGCTATCAAACTGTAGACTTTGATTAGCAAGGGATGTGTTTGTCTTATGAAATTGTGATTATGACTGTGATATAATAGACATCTTGTTATAGGTCATATAAGGAAGTGGACTGTGAACACATTGACCTATCATCCCCAAGCCCCCAAGACAGAACTTGAGTAAAGCAGTTTTGCTTCACTGGTTATAGTTTGTGCATTTATCACATGAGAAACACAATAACAGTGAGATGAGCCGTGTGGAAAATAAAGGAGGATCCAAACTCAGGCACTTGTAAAGGTGTGATGGTGGTTTATTAAACACAAAATAAAAATGGACAAAAGGTGAACCGAACAAGGACTAAACTAGACTGGGAACAAACTGACTACAGAACACGAACCTGAACATGAATGAAAGCGAGCAGAAACACTTGGTGGTTGACAGCAGGGAAACACACAGATGACGCAGGGTGGAATACACAGACGGACCAGCAACTACAATGACAGAGGACACGACTTAAATACACACAGAGAAACACAGGGGAATTACACACAGGTGGTGGACACAGCTGGGAATAATCAACAAGACGAGACAGAGGTAAAACTGAACACACTCACATGAGACGCAGACCTTCACAATAAAACAGGAAACGAGAACACTACACCAAAATGCAGACCTGACACTGAGACAGACAGAATGACACATGGAACCTGAACTAAACTAAACATGAGATACAACCGAGAACAAATCCTTAAACATGAATAAACAGAAACATAGAAGTCTAATAATAATACTCAAAGCGCCCAAAACCACAAAAAACATTCAAAAATAAACTAATCAATCAAAACTCAAAATACTGGGTCGAAACTGACCCAGAACCGTGACAATAACTGGAGAAGGAATGACTGCACTGTACATTCTAATTACCTTAAAAAGAAAGTATGTAAACAAGTACAGTGGAATAGGAACTTATTTTGTACTAGCAATCAATGTTTATAGTACATTTTACTTGCACTTAAGTTTTTAGTTACATTATGAAAACTGTACCGAATACTTTAATATTGCACTCTGAAAATAGTAACGACTACTCAGAATGACTACTTTTTATCAACTTACGTGGAAATTTCTGCAACCAGTGCTGTTCCGACAGGTCAAGCAAGACAGGCAATTCAGTTCAATTCCATTTTATTTATGATTTAAAATCATTTTAAGAGCATCTGGAAACATTTATTTAGCTATGTTTAAACGTTTGATTTTGTAGAAGTCTGTTATTTTCTACCCCAGGCAGAGCATCAATCACTGAATAAATGTGTCTTTCATGACATTAGGGTTGTCCAAGTAAAGAAAGCATTAACAGTCCAGATGTACTGTAGCTTAATCAGTGACAGCAACACTAAAACAACAGCAACACTAGAAAAGCGCTATATGAGAACCAGTCCATTTACCATTTACCATCTCTGCAGTCAGTGCAGTCATTATTTGCATGGAGTCAACTGCTGTAACACCTGGAGGACCGAACTGCATTCACTTTGTCAACTTCAGCTAAACATTAAAATTTATTGGAGTTAATATAATGTTTTTGGCCACTCAAGGGGCCGGGAAAGGGTAGTTATATTCATCCATAGATGAATGTGACGTTAATAGTCTTGCTGTACAGCAGCTATTAGTTATTACTTTGTGCAAATCCAGGGGCACCTCCAGAATGTTTTCATAGGGGTGGCCATATGGGGGCCACTAAAAATATTGGGGTGGCACATCAAAAACAGAATTTCTAGATTTATTATGCTGTTGTCAAATATAGGTTACTTGGAAAAATAAGGCCAGTGCACCATCATCAATGACATCTCAGATCTTAAATGCTTCTAAAGAACAGTGGAGCAAAGAGCCAAGAAGCTTACCAAGGCCTTATAATTGAAACACATCATGGTGGGAAAAAAACTCTACATATAAGAATACTTTTTGCATTCATCAATTGTTCCATTTATTTCCGATTGACCAGTTGCATGCTGAGTAATTGTATGCGTGTAAATTTTGACTGTTTTGCTCATCTTAAAGTGATGACAACACACAGATCAAATTTGATCTGATTTAACATCACTTTAAAATGTCATGAAGCAAGAATGCCTCCATTGTTAAATGCCTTTTGCCTTGACACTCTCCCTTTGTGTCTCATCCTTACATCCTCAATTTGTCTCTCTCGGGTGAGGTTCCTAGGTGCAAAGAGAGGAATTAGAGCTGTGTTAATATTAATGTGTGGTGGGGAATATAGCCAATACTGTAAAGTGATTTGAGTATAGATAAATAATAATATATTAATGCTTTCAGTTCACTCAATTATAAATCCAAGGATTAGATTTCTGGAAGTGAAAGAACATATGCAAGTAGATCATTTCTTTACCTACTTGACAAACAAGCTTTGAGGATTTGCTTAAAATACCAATGCAACCCACAAACTGCAGATCGTCAATACAAGAAATTCCGGTCAGGCCATGCTGGGTTATTGTGTGGAACAAACCTAAAATGCTATGCAACTCGAGTGTCGCTGTAATTAAACTAAAATTGCACAAACACAAAAATGCTTTAAGAAGTGTTTATTTTTCATGTTGAACTTTTTACTTCAAACTGTACTTGTAAGTTCCTTTAAGGTACACAATACAGATTTGCACAGTTTCTTCTACAGTTTATGGTGGGCTAGCTGTATCCCTCATATGCATTTCTAAATGTGTCCCTTGACAAAACTCAGGCCAAAGGTAACGGGAGCTAATAAGAAGGTGAGTGCTGAGAGAGGCTGAGATCAGGACCATGGGAAACTGCAACAAAAGAGAAAACAATTACTTAACTGTGAGGAAGCAGTGGTGAGAAATGAGACAGAACTACACTCAACAAAAATATAAACGCAACACCTTTGTTACTGCTCCCATTCCCCATGGGATGGACGTAGAGACCTAAAATTCATTCCAGATACACAATATAACCATCCATCCCAAACAGTGGTCACAAATCAGTCCAAATGTGTGGTAGTGGGCACATCTGCTATATTGAGATAATCCATCCCACCTCACAGGTGTGCCACATCAGGCATGTCATGATCTGACATCATGAGTAGTGCACAGGTGTACCTCAGACTGCCCACAACAAAAGGCCACCCTGGAATGTGCAGTTTTTTGCGCTATTGGGGGTCTGGGGACCCAGAACCGGTCAGTATCTGGTGTGACCACCATTTGCCTCATGCAGTGCAACACATCGTCGCATGGAGTCTATCAGATTGTCAATTGTGGCCTGTGGAATGTTGGTCCACTCCACTTCAATGGCTGTGCGAGGTTGTTGGATATTCGTGGGAACTGGTACACGCTGTCGTATACGCCGGTCAAGCACATCCCGAACATGCTCAATGGGAGACAGGTCAGGCTAGGTAGCGAGGAAAAAAAAACCCATCGAAATATGTAACACAGAAGGATAATACAGGAATACACAGACATCAACACACCATAGCACAATAAACACAGACAGCAACATGGGAAAGAGTTCCAGTGTGTACATCTGATCTGGGACCGCTGCAATCTTTCGACTGCGCCTCCAACTGACCCGATGTCCACATCAGAGGGGAGGTAAAAGCGTTGGAGGTGGTGTTGGATCCGGGGTAGGGAGGGTGATGCGTCAGTGAGTGCTTATCAGTATCAGTATATGTATGTGTGTGCGTGTCCATAGTTCAGCTGAGACAGTGTCCTACGCCCTGCCAGGCTAAGTAAACAGTCTTCCAGCCAACCCAGGTGGCCTTGCATGGAATGGGAAGGAACAGACTAAACACAGTCGTTATCAGGGTGTTTTGTTCAGCTCCGGCCTTGCAGCTGGCACCAAAGGGATAAGTGATGGTATTTTTTACTTTAGTGCGAACAGCTCATATGAATTTCAAAGCAGTTCTACAGTCCAACACTGGTCTCTCAATCTCCCGTTGGAGAGCTGCGAGCTTCGCCATACTTGCGTTCTGTGATGTTGTCATTTCTTGTGCTCAAGGAGCCAATTTCTGAGAACTCACAGCAGTGTGCCTCCCCGAGATGTCATCCAATTTGCTCCCAGAGATGTTATTCCGGGCTAGCCCTTCCGAGATGTATCCAGTCTGCAGTCAGAGATCTTATTCTGAGTATTCACAGCAGCCGTAGCCTCTCCAAGATCTTATCCGTGCTGACTCAATGAGCCCATTTTGAGAAACTCACGCCTCTCCCATCGTTCAAATCCCAGCAGGCAGCCTTGTGGGGGTTTGAAGAGCCGGTTCCGCTTTCTTAATTCGTCAATAAGTCAGGGCCAAGCCAGCTCCGATCAGCCAGAACCCTGTTACCATGGTTCCGAATAGGTAGATATCTTCAGCACTCAGGCTCACCCAAGCCCAAACTTCTTGTTGAGAAAGGGGTGTCAATTGCATTTAGGGACCAGTTGATCCAATCCATAATTCCTCTTTTAGGTTTTAGAGAACAGACTGTGAGAGAATGTTCCAGGGAAAATACAAAAAAACCCACGAGACTAGACAAGGACATAAGCAGGGAAGATAAGGGAGAGGAGAAAAAGTGCGTCCGCCTCCTCCGAGAGCCAAAGAAGAATTTTTTTTTTCTTTCTAGGCACCTCCACTGGCATCCAGTCCTTAGATGGCATTGTTATTGGCCAATAACAATTTATCAACAACAGAAATACATTTCACTGCAAATCATGAAGCATGAAAAGTGTCTCACGTGGTGTGTTAGCTAAAACTTCACATGTAAGTGCATTAGCCCAGGGAGCACATGTGGGAATGCTAGCATACTTTCCACAGGCTAACATAGCTAAGGGATCGTTAGCAGGTTCTACGACAAACATCACATTTCCGACAAACATAGTATCCTGACTGGTTTTATACTCAGAAACTGGACTGTGAATCACAAAGTAATCTGCAACTGTGAGACTCACCAGGATATTCTTCAAAGAAAACATTAATTCCGCAGCGCAACGAGTTACAGGACTGAATCTCCACACAGCTTTGCGCATCTAGCTCCGTGCAGGCGGATGCAGTGAAAGAAAGTCACCACGCACAAAACAAACAAAACTCAACACTAAACAAAACAGTAACACTTAGAATTAGAATAAAAATAGAATACAATTGGCAATAAAATAACCATGGGTTACATATGCACCTTCCTCTAACCTTCTATGTTCCTCCTTCCTAAAGTACAACACAGTCATTTTTATTCTTTTTGCAAATCCCACCATCATTTGTCCTTCTGCATTTCTCTCTTTCACACCATACCTAGCCAAGACCTCATCATTACCTCTGTTCCCTTCACCTGCATGTCCACTGAAGTCTGCTCCAATCGCCCATCTCTCTACCTTGGGGACAGTCTACCACTTTATCCAGCTGACTCCAGAATTCCTGTTTGTCTTGTAACTGACATACAGCTTGTTGTCATTATTGCTATATATACAATATTTCAGAGTCCAAAAGTCTGTTTTGTAACGTAGCACCTCAAGTATAAACATTAAACTCTACATGCAGTTTCTCTTGTTTCAGTCTCACCTACCCTCCACTATTCCACAGGCATCTGATTAGTCTGCAGTTTACTTTATCTCAATTTACATAGACTTCACATTGCTGTAAATTGGACTGAATTCATCTGCAGTGATATTTTACAGGCAGACCTTCTATTCATTTCTAGCCTATTTACACTAAGATTAGGTGTTTTCGCTCCGTTTGGAAACTATCCCATCACCCAGGATGTGCACTGATTGTGATGAGTTTGGGGGAGAGGAAGGGTAATGATGACAAATAGCAAAAAGAGCTGAGAACAGAGTTTCTGAGTCTGTGTTTGCCACACACACCTCAGCTGAGCTCCATTTACAGTTCATCAAAGCATACCTCCATCTTATTTGCTCCTAATAAGCAGCCATGTTTCAAGACTTTTCATGTTTTTTTTCCCCAAATGTTCAATATGATCCTGCCTACATTAAGCTCAGGTTTGGGGGGAGAGAGAACAAGGAAGTGCTTCATGAACTCTTCTACTTCCTATTTTCTATTCTGTGCCACTCAGCTGAACTCTATTTGGATTGTATCATTGGATCTCCATCTAATTTCCCTCCTAATTAGTTGCCTTTTAGTTGCAGAGAATGTGCTGTCTTTTGCCCAGTGAAGCTGCTGGAGTCTGCTGACATGCCAGCACTGGAGTGTGAGCAAGAGAGAGAAAGAGTGAGTGTGTGTGTATGTGTGTGTATGCTGTTTGTGAGAGGCTAAATCAATAGCCAATATCAGATAGGGATGTTTAAGGGTCTTTCTCTCCAAGGAGGGAACAGTTAAGGCCTCTTGGAAAAAACGCTCAGGGCGAGGTTCATGTTACACACACAGACACACAAATACAGGCGGGTGTTGTACTAGTGTGTTGGCAGTGCTTGGACAGCTACGGACTGCCTGTCTACCTGCAGAGAGTGGCTGTGTCCGAATTAACAACAACAACAACAATCTTTATTTATAGAGCACATTAAAAGCCAGGGGCATGCCAAAGTGCTTCACATAAAACAATAAAACAATAAAATGATTTACACTAAAACATCGGAGTCATATAAGTGTGGGATTATGTTCACAGGTAAAAACCACTAATAGGAATAATCTATAGCACACAGCTATAGCAAAGTAGAACTGTACCATCATACACAGTGATAGAGAACATGGACAACACAACAATAAAATAATAAAATAATAAGCACTATAACGTCAGAGTCATATAAGTGTGAGATTATGTTCACAGGTAAAGACCACTAATAAGAATAAACTATAGCACACAGCTATAGCAGAGTAAAACTGTACCATCAAACACAGTGATAGAAAACATTGACAGCGCAGGACAACGCAAAACAACCAGACACATTAATAGAATAACTCACAAGAAGCGAGGCGAGAATTTAACTAGTAGAAAAAGCAAGTTCAAACAAATATGTTTTAAGCCGTGATTTAAAAGATTGAATAGAATCAGACGCCCGGATGCCAATCGGGAGATTGTTCCACAGCTCAGGTGCAGCTAGAGCAAACGCTCGATCACCTCTAGACTTCAAGCGAGATCTGGGCTGAACCAACAATGACTGTGAGGAAGATCTTAAGGCCCTCGTAGGAAGATATGAATTTAAGAGTTCCTTAAGATAACTTGGCCCTGTGTTATTAGTAATTTTAAAAGTAAACAACAGAATTTTGAATTGAATACGAAATTTCACAGGCAACCAGTGCAGATCAGCAAGGACGGGAGTGATGTGAGCAAACTTCTTAGTTTTCTCTGGACTTCTGGACTGTCTGTAATCTATGTAAAAGGGTAGAGTGGAGACCATAATAAAGTGAATTACAGTAATCTAGTCTTGACGTTACAAAGGCATGGATAAACTTTTCCAAGTCATTGTGCGGGATGTAGTGTTTGGCCTTGGAAATAAGGCGAAGTTGGTAGAAACTAGATCTGACGACAGCAGATACTTGTTTATCAAGTTTAAATGAGCTGTCAAGTAGCACACCCAAATTCCTAACAGTGTCAGGGAAAGAACTAGTGAGAAAACCAAAAGCATCATGAAGTTTGGCACGAAGAGCGTCACTGCCAAAGATCATAATTTCAGTTTTCTTATCGTTAAGGATAAGAAAATTTGCCAGAAGCCATTGCTTGACCTCACACATGCACTCTCGAAAGTTACTCACGGACATAGCTAGATCATCATTCAGCTCAAAATAGATCTGGATGTCATCGGCATAATAGTGAAAGGCAATGTGGTATTTCTCAAAAATGACACTTAAAGGAAGTATATACAGTGAGAACAGGGTAGGGCCTAACACAGATCCCTGGGGGACACCACAGCAAACAGGTACAGCGGAGGAGGAGGAGGTGGCCAAGTGAACCGAAGAGAGCTGATCGGAGAGGTAAGATTTAAACCAATCCAAGGCAGCGCCCTTGATGCCTACAGTGTGCTCTAGTCTCGCCAATAGTATGTTATGGTCAACCATGTCAAATGCCGATGAAAGATCCAATAGCACTAGGACAGAGGGGCGTCCATTGTCAGCCATTAGTAAAAGGTCATTAAAAACTCGGAGCAGTGCTGATTCAGTGCTGTGGTGTTGTTTAAAGGCCGATTGATATTTATCATTAATGTTATTCTCATCCAGGTAGGTCTGAAGTTGAAGCAGAACTACCTTCTCAAGAATTTTAGCCACGAAGGGAAGTTTGGAAATCGGCCTATAATTGGCATAATCATTTTGATCAAGGTTACTTTTTTTAAGAACAGGTTGGATTATAGCATGTTTAAGAGCTGATGGTACAGTGGGGCAAAAAAGTATTTAGTCAGCCACCGATTGTGCAAGTTCCCCCACCTAAAATGATGACAGAGGTCAGTAATTTGCACCAGAGGTACACTGCAACTGTGAGAGACAGAATGTGAAAAAAAAATCCATGAATTCACATGGTAGGATTTGTAAAGAATTTATTCGTAAATCAGGGTGGAAAATAAGTATTTGGTCAATAACAAAAATACAACTCAATACTTTGTAACATAACCTTTGTTGGCAATGACAGAGGTCAAACGTTTACTATAGGTCTTTACCAGGTTTGCACACACAGTAGCTGGTATTTTGGCCCATTCCTCCATGCAGATCTTCTCGAGAGCAGTGATGTTTTGGGGCTGTCGCCGAGCAACACGGACTTTCAACTCCCGCCACAGATTTTCTATGGGGTTGAGGTCTGGAGACTGGCTAGGCCACTCCAGGACTTTCAAATGCTTCTTACGGAGCCACTCCTTTGTTGCCCGGGCGGTGTGTTTTGGATCATTGTCATGTTTGAAGACCCAGCCTCGTTTCATCTTCAAAGTTCTCACTGATGGAAGGAGGTTTTGGCTCAAAATCTCACGATACATGGCCCCATTCATTCTGTCCTTAACACGGATCAGTCGTCCTGTCCCCTTGGCAGAAAAACAGCCCCATAGCATGATGTTTCCACCCCCATGCTTCACAGTAGGTATGGTGTTCTTGGGATGCAACTCAGTATTCTTCTTCCTCCAAACACGACGAGTTGAGTTTATACCAAAAAGTTCTACTTTGGTTTCATCTGACCACATGACATTGTCCCAATCCTCTGCTGTATCATCCATGTGCTCTCTGGCAAACTTCAGACGGGCCTGGACATGCACTGGCTTCAGCAGCGGAACACGTCTGGCACTGCGGGATTTGATTCCCTGCCGTTGTAGTGTGTTACTGATGGTGACCTTTGTTACTTTGGTCCCAGCTCTCTGCAGGTCATTCACCAGGTCCCTCCGTGTGGTTCTGGGATCTTTGCTCACCGTTCTCATGATCATTTTGACCCCACGGGATGAGATCTTGCGTGGAGCCCCAGATCGAGGGAGATTATCAGTGGTCTTGTATGTCTTCCATTTTCTGATGATTGCTCCCACAGTTGATTTTTTCACACCAAGCTGCTTGCCTATTGTAGATTCACTCTTCCCAGTCTGGTGCAGGTCTACAATACTTTTCCTGGTGTCCTTCGAAAGCTCTTTGGTCTTGGCCATGGCGGAGTTTGGAGTCTGACTGTTTGAGGCTGTGGACAGGTGTCTTTTATACAGATGATGGGTTCAAACAGGTGCCATTCATACAGGTAACGGGTGGGGGACAGAAAAGCTTCTTACAGAAGACGTTACAGGTCTGTGAGAGCCAGAGATTTTCCTTGTTTGAGGTGACCAAATACTTATTTTCCACCCTAATTTACGAATAAATTCTTTACAAATCCTACCATGTGAATTCATGGATTTTTTTTCACATTCTGTCTCTCACAGTTGAAGTGTACCTCTGGTGCAAATTACTGACCTCTGTCATCATTTTAGGTGGGGGAACTTGCACAATCGGTGGCTGACTAAATACTTTTTTGCCCCACTGTATATAGCCGGACAGCAAGGAGGAGTTCAATATGGAACTAAGGGGAAGGATGCTCATAAGGACACTACCTACCTACGTCACAAGGTAGTGTCCTTAGACGGACGGGTAGTCAGGAAGTGAGCGGCTGTGGACAGCCCCCTTTTTTTCTCCATAGAAACTTTATTTAACAAACAATGAGTATCCAACATAACAGATGGGCTGTGGACAGCCTCCTAGTCTTCAACTCCGCCCTTGCGTGTTTTTCCGGTCACTAGCGCCACAGCGCGAAAACTTTAAAATGGACCCAGAAATGTCGCTCCGTTGTGTGGACAATTTTATTTCTCGAGGAGCTAGAAAAACCTTATCGTCGTCGCCCGCACGTTTTGTACCTTAGGCTCATCAGAGACAATCATATCCAGGAAAAATAATTTCCTTTAATGTACTTAGCTAATTACACGGATAATTGAATTATTGCCAGCGTTGTGCCAAAAGTGTTCGCCTGCCGAAACTGATTTCCGTGTGCAATATGTGTAATATCTTTGTTTGTTGGTAAATAGACTTCGGTGAACATGGTTTACAAAGGGGTTTTCTATATACAATAATTACCTGTTGTTCAAGTATCTTTATATATAAGTTATAAGTTATAATGTAGGTACACTTGATATATTTGTTGCGCTGTCTGCTGTCCTCTTGACCAGATTACTCTTAAAAAATAAATTTCTAATGTCAACAAGATTGTTT
Organism: Copadichromis virginalis; assembly: GCF_057382275.1. Classification (NCBI taxonomy): domain Eukaryota; kingdom Metazoa; phylum Chordata; class Actinopteri; order Cichliformes; family Cichlidae; genus Copadichromis; species Copadichromis virginalis. The sequence continues at coordinate 15,690,647 of NC_140619.1, forward strand.
GTGAACTGGATAAATAAAGGATACATAAAAGTCACTGCCAAAAACTAATTGCAGCTTCTACCTTGTTACAGGAATGTTGCTGGTGGCTCAAGGCGACTTGATATCATTAATGAGGGAAACATTTGATATATGTTTCACGCATTATAGACCAACAAGTTATTTATAGCAGGTTAAATATGAGCAATCAGTTTAGGGCAAAAACCGGAAATCAGTTTTTGGCAGACGATCGTTTTTTGGCACAACATCGGTCATTCTTACACATGTACTGTATCATATAAAATATATAAACTAAATATATTTGAAACGTATAGAATCTAATCTTTATCAAACTGTTGTCTGCTACAGAGTTACAAGTATTATACTAATAATATAGCATCCACCATCTCCTGCTTGCATATTTCTGAAATAAGTTGTAAAAGAAACCGTCCAGGAACAGGTCATTCAGGTTAATCCTGTGTGAACAACTGTAAAAATTGTTTTTTCATTTTTTCATACTGTGTATTTGAAATATTCTTGTTTAATTGTTATTGTTATTTACTTTATTGCTATCAAATAAATATCCAAGTAATATTGTTCAAAGTTAGCGTTATCTTCGTACATGTTAAAAATGCCTGAAAATCAAATTGAGTTCAGTGACAATTACTGTTTGTTTGAATCAATTTATTAATAACATAAAAACTTTAAACTAATGCAACACATATAACAATGTAACAAATATATTCAAATAAATAAATTTCTCAATACATAACTCATTTTGGAACTAATCTTTCTAGAAGTGAAAACAGTCTGTCGATCCTCTCCCTGCTCTCCTCTCCTCAGCCTCTCTTTGCTGCCTCATGTCCTCTGTGATGAGGTCTGGCAGCTCGTCATCCCTGTCTCTTTATTTATAGTTTTCAGGGGTTTTATTGTAAACTCTGTTTCCCTGGGTCTTTCCCTTGTTGTAGCTGTGTGTCTTATTTTGAAAGAAATATTTACACGTTACCATAGCGACCAGAGAGCATTAAGCGGCAGAGAGGAGGATGTTACTGTAAATGTTGGCGCATTTTCAGGAGGATGCTGCTAATAAAGTTACACAATTACACAGTACATTCACGTTTATTATTATATTTGCAAAATACCACAGTTTTTGTCTTGGTCGGATCATTTTATGTGGTTGTATTCATCCGCGATACCTTAAAGGCTCCGTGTCCGACATAAACCGGTCTGTGGCGCAAAAAAGGTTGGGGACCGCTGCTGTACAGCATGACGGTTAATAGGACCGTACTTATATGCATATGATGTGTACATTGATTTATTCTTGTACATCCACGCCGTAGCGGCCCAATTCTTCACCCCAGTGAAGAGGTGATCGTTTTCTCCTCGTTTTAATAAATTAAGCCGTTTGGTCTTTGTTCCCCACACATATCACCAATTCGAAAAAATCAAAATTAGCTGTATGTAAGCGGCAATACATGAAAAACCGCGGGACCCGCGATACAAGCTGGTTTACGGTTATTTTAAATAAAAGAAACATGTCTATGCAGATGCCCAAAGCTTAACAACACGACCGCTATAACAGTTTAACTTTTGTACAACCAGATTTTCATATACTTACATTTGAAAGTGTTTTCCTCTCCTGCTTCGACCACCATCGTTATCAGAAACAAATCTCCTCTATGACCCGCAATGAATCCTGGGATATAGTAGGACACGAAGGATACATCAGACCCATCCTAGAATTCAGGGCAAAGTAGGACGCATTTGTCGCCACATTTTGAGCACTCTTTGAATTTGGACAGCCTTCATCGCGTTGCCGTGACGTCATTGCTTCCAAATATGGCATTAGCGCATCCTTCCCCTGAATTCGGACACGACTAACCCTCAAATTCGCAGAGAGGTAAGATGCATTTGTCACCACATTTTGAGTGCTCTTTGAATTCGGACAGCCTTCTTCGCGTCGCTGTGACTTCATTGCATCCAAATATGCCATTTTAAGCATCCTTCCCCTGAATTCAGACACAGCCATAGTCTGCTGTCAGATGGAGGCAGTGCAAAAAATATGCTGTACAACCAAGTCTGTGGGCTACTCTTGCTTGTCCTGTTGTTCTATGAGCCAACCACAGAGAAGAGCTAGTGTCAAAAACAATGACAAGTATCCAAGGTGTCTGCATTTTGCTGTATTTTTTTTTATTTATTTATTTATTTTATAGCACCATCCATGTCAAGTAATGTACATTTGGGATTTTAGGGGACTGCACAGGATGGTGTTGGTAGGCTATTACATAATTTAAAAAACATAAATTAAACAAACAGGCTCGGTACAATTTATGGATACTGAAATGTAGCTAGGATCCCTGAGAGGTTCTAGAGGGCTGTGTTGTTCATAGCTGTATGTCTCTTTTGCATTAATGAGTGCATGTATGTATGTGTGTGTGTGTAGGCATTAGTCTGACTATTCAGCTGAATGAGCGCACCTGTAAGCAGTGCTATTCCTGTCCATGTGTCTGACTGTGAGTGTATTCGACATTGCAAACCTGTATGTGTGTGTGTGTGTGCGTGAGTAGGTGTGTGTGTGTGTGTACCACATCTGTGTTCGTGCACTTGTGTGGGCAGCTGAAGTGTGTGACATTTAATACTTTTGACAAGGAGTCAGTGCAGCCAGGACCAGTGGGAATATTACAAGTCAATATTTCAATACAACACCCACAATCCCCCTCAGCCAAAGAGAGGAAGTGTAAACAGGAGGCGTAATAAGCAAGGGATTTTGTCAAACCAAGGTGATATATGGAGGTTAACAATGTGCTTGACTCTGTATAAAATGATTTTCTATTAATTTCTCCAATTCCTTCATTTTTATCTGTATGTGTACTTGCTGCTGGTGATGCAGCTAGGCTGCATGCTCGCCTTCATGCTGATGAATTTTAGCGGGCTGCGATGTATAGGCTCTAATGCACTGTGACTCTTCTAAATTACTAACATCCTCTCCATACTATAGTAACAACTTCAATTTTCTATTTCAAAATTCATTAAACATAGCATTTCCTGAGATTTCACAATTAATCCTCTGGGGTCCAGGGTATGATTGGTTAATTATATGCAACTATTTACCTAAAAATGCAGCCAATGCATCAGGTGTTTTTTATATAACCATTTCAAACTATTTACAGACCAATCAGGTCTTCCGCATAAAATAACTATAAAATCCAAACATCACAAATCTCTCATCTCAAAAACTCGCTCTCTCTCTTACTTTGGCTTGCTCGCTCTCTCTTGCTGCCGTCACTCGCAAAACTTCCCCATCTTCCTAAACAACAGAATGACATATAATTTTTTTGACTGATCAACATTTTTCCACCAAAATGAAAGGTGTGCTTTTTCCCTCTTTTTTTAGCACCTTGTCTCTTTTAGGTACATTGGCCCATGCATATTCTCTATTCAGCATTCACGGATTCACCTTTGAGGATTTTTCTGCAGAAATTATTTCCAAATGATAAAAAAAAGTTATAAATTTGGAGATTTTTTTCATAGAGGACATTAAAATATTTGCTAATTTTTTTTTGTTTTCATTTTATTTTATGAGCAGTGTTGGGTAGTACATGTACTGGGGTTACGTATTTAAAATACAAAATCTGAGTAACTCTATTCCGTTACAGTTACCATTTAAAAAGGTGATATTCAGAACACAGTTACTTTGTTGAAATAAATGGATTACATGGCGGTATTTTCCTGTTTCATATAGAGATGGACCGATCCGATATTACGTATCGGTATCGGTCCAATACTGACCTAAATTACTGGATCGGATATAGGAGAGAAATAAAAAATGTAATCTGATCCGAAGTACCACAAAATCACCTCACAAAATGCGCTACTTGGCGTAACCCAGATCGGCGCATCAGAGCAGTATGTGTCACGTGATAGAGCGGCTGTTGTTTGCGAGACCTGTCGGTGGTCTGTTGGAGCGTTTGGAGCCTCGCTACATGCTTCCTAACCGTGGCATTTCATCTCGGCGAAAACTATCCCAGAGAAGTAAAGTAAGTGTGTAAGTTCATCCCTGAATGTTTGCGTAGTATTTCCACGTTAAGCTTAACAACTGATATGTTGAGCCACAGCTGGACTGGCCATCGGAGTTCCATATTGTGGTGAAAAGGAAGCAATTTGTCCCGTACTTCATCAAGAATTAAAAAATAGACACAAAGCTGGAGTTATTCTGTCTTTGCTGCGCAGTTGCATCTACTTCGCTCCCCCTCCCTCTCCTGTTATTACTTCAAACATGAAACTGATCAATGATCAGCTGATCGGCTTTTCTGCCGCAAGTCCCGTCTTTCTTGTTTGTTTATCGCCCATTTTGCGCTAGAAAGAGGAGACCAGCGGATAAACAGCAGCAGCACGTTTAAGCGTGATAAGCTGTTGTTAGAATGTATTTAATATTACTTTCTAGTATCAGCTGATGGTTGCTGGTCATGATATCGGTTTGGATATGTGGTGAGAGGGAAACATGAAGATGAAACCAGGAGATGTCCTTACTGAATCATCAGAGCTGAGCAGGTGATGGAGAAACAGGTTTACCTTTTAGGTGACATGAATGAGTTGAAGGGAAGTTATGAACTGTTTCTGAGAGACAAATAAAACCAGGATCCTTTTCTAAGTAGCTGACAGCTGGTAACTGTGCAGGGGTGGGTCTAGCAAAGTTTTGCCAGGTTGGGCATTAACAGGGAAAGAAGGGGGGGGGAAGAAATATTTTTCTTTGTTATATCATTTAAAAACTTTGAAGAAATAATTATCTGAATCTTACAACAAAAGTGGTCACCTGATTAAATGTATAGAAATCCATTATTGTATATATTAACTAATAAGTCTAATATACCCTAGTAAGCTATAGTACTTTTTCCTTTGGGAAGGTACCATTTGTGCAGTCTGCAATTCTGTTGAAGAAAGATGTTGAATCTATTTAAATATTGTAGAAAAATAATTGATTTCTGTGCATTTGTTTTACATTGCATTAAATTAAAGTTGATTACATCAATTAAGGGCGGGGGGTGGTTCCCTAATTTTTGCTGGGAGTTGGCAACCCTGTTAGTTAAGTTGCTTAATATTTCCACTAAGTACTCTTTAAAATACCAGATTAGGGAGGATGGTGTAGGTTTAAATTTATTAAATTGATCAGTGTTGCTGAACTATAAAATGTTTTGGGTGGAGTGTATTTTTTGCATACAGGTATAACAGAATAGCTCTCTCTTGAGCACTTGAGTAAGAAATTATACAAAATGTAGCAAGATATTTATAAAAAACAGTTCTATTGATTACAAAATACGCTGTATCAGATTCATATCGGTATCGGCAAATATCCAAATTTATGATATCGGAATCGTATCGGACATTCAAAAGTGGTATCGTGCCATCTTTAGTTTAATATATTAAGTCTCTCTGTTTTTAGTAATTCCATGCCAGTGGAAACCCAAACAAAACACACATTAAGAGGCTCTAATGCCTGCGTCTCAATCTCGCAGCCCTTGTCACCCCTACTTGCAGCTTGCATCTTTTTTTCTTTTTTTTTCGCTTGTCCCGTTTGGCTCTTTTGCCATCAGAATTATTGTCTAAAGGCGAAGAAAGATGCCCAACGGATTTACTTTACCAAATGGACCATCCCAGCCTTGCCGTAATGGTCTATTTGATTCACCTTTTATTGTTTATTTTATTTTATTTTTACTTGTTAAAGACGGGACAGACTTGACTGATCTGCTAGAGGGTGTGGGGGGGCCACAGCCCCGTCCTCCAGGGCATGAAGCAGGTATGGAGGAGATCAAAACTCCAGACATCCAGAGGCCCCCAGAACACAAGAGACCAAGGAAGACTAACAGAGGGGCAGCCGCGCCACAGTCCCAGAAAGAGCTGAGGAGAGTCCCAGATGAGGGCTCACTCAGCAGCCGTGGAGCAGAAGCCAGGGGGAGTTGCAGTGACGCGCCCGTGAGCTCCGCCGGCAGCCAGCTGTGCCTGAGTGACCGAGCCCCAGGCCGAGAGGCCGGGGGTACCCCACCTCCGAAGTGGCCCGAGCGAGCCCCAGGCTCTAGGCCCCGATAAGCGGCCGCCAAGGAGTGAGCCGGTGTGTACCTGGACGCCCATCCCCAGACATAAAGAACCACCAACGCACCGATGTCTGAGGGAGTCCGCCACTGGCAGGGGAAGTGGTGGTGGGGGGAGATAGGCCTCCAAACCTTGGAGGGCCTGAGATGTCCCCAGAGAGGTGGCGTCTGATACCCAACCTGACATATAGACACAGACATTCAGGCACACACAGATACAAACATCCATTCCCACCCTCATACTCTACACTCAACCAACGTGGAGACAGACATAAAGAGACGCTGTACACACGATCACACTCCCCAAGCGTACTCTACAAACCGAGTCTAGGTACCCTTGCCCCTGGAGGGGGGAACTGTACCCAGACCCAGGTGGTGTTACCCTTTTCCCTGCGGTGGGGAGAGACAGACCGTCGCGATTCCGCAGCAGCAGGGAGGCCCCACACTCCAGACCGCAGTCGGACAGCCAACTTCTCCTCCCTGCCCCCTTGCTCCAGCAGGCCGCAGAGAATGGGGGTGTGAGAAGACTCCAAACCTCCCTCTCCCCGCCCGCTCATATGTAGTGTTGATGCATGTGTGTTCTAAGGTGCATTTAAAACCCAGGAGGGCATGGAGCTACATGCCAGAGAGCAGCAGGTAAGCGCATAGCCCCACATGATAGCCCTCAATGTCTACATGTATTTAAAATTGGGAAGTGGGCAACGACACCAGGGGTGAGGTTGTACACCCTGATGGTCTTTTGGAAACTGTGTAGCGTGCCCACCCCCAAGATCCTATATGTATGTGTAATGAGAGTGTGAGTAATGTGAATGTCTAAGTTGTGGGATAAAATTGACGCCTCCCCTGCACCCTGGTGACACACATTTACTCCAAGGCCCTGCATGTGTGGGCGATTATGGTGGAGCGGGAAGAGGGAGGCAGCTGGAGATGGGGAGGGAAGGAAGGGAGGGGCAAGTGACCCCTCCCTGGGGCCAGCTCCCCCGCTGACCCCAGCAGGCACCCCCATACTCTGCAACCCGCCAGGGAAAGGGGGCCCATCTGGACTGGGGCCTAGTGCAGCAGCGCCGCCCGGCCCCACAGAGCCCGGGACAGCCCACCCAACCCCACCACAGAGAAAATTGCACCCACTTCGTCATCCCACTCATCTTCCAGACTACACAAGACAATAGACGCCCAGGCTGAGATCTTCCTCCACCTCTCCTATATCTCCCCCTCCTGCAGAGTGAGTTCCTGAAGAGAGGAGACCTCCTGCAAGATGTAACAGCCTCCCCCACCAGTTGAAGAGCCCCCCAGGTGGCTCGATGAGCTGGCGGAACCCTGCGCCAGGGCTGGGCCCCCATACACCCACCCGCCCACAACCCCGGTAACACACCTACCGGGACCCAAGCCCCCAAGGCCCAGCCAGGTCCCCAGCCCAGAGACGGAGCACCCCCAGAACCTCATGCTCGTCCCGGACCCACCCAGGGGCAGCCAGACTACCAGGTCAGTAACCCATGTCCGTCAGCACAGACTTTCCCCTAGCCCCGCTGCACGCAGCCACGAGGAAACCATCACCTAAGAGCCAACAAAGCCCTTAATAGGCCATGACCGCAACCCCTGGTTGAGCCCTCCAAGGAAGATGCTCCCGGGGAATCCCCCGACGCCCCAAGCCTGTCCCTACCCCCACACCAATTACAACAGCAAATGTGGAACCAAACTATGACCCCCCACCCCCACTAGGTGATGGAGCTGATCAATGGAGCCCAGAGCAATTCTGATCTGATGTGGTGGCAGAGGTTGTATCAAGACTAATGTAATCTAATAGATAATTTCTATATTGGTTAGAATTAAGATTATTTTTATTTTTCCAGTTCATGAGGACTGTTTTCTTGGCTATGCATAGGGCAGTGAAAACCATATTGGCTATATTCTTTTCTGTAGTGGCATTATCTAAGCTGCCCAACACACACACTAAAGGGGAAGTTGGAATGTTACAATTCAGACACTCGCGCCAAAACTTCTGAACTGGTGGACAGAACCAAAGAGCGTGGATATAATTGTCCGGTGAATTGGTTTGGCAGTGTGAGCAGTTGTTGGTAGACGTAAAGCCCGTCTTGAACATCCGATGACCTGTATAGTGCAGTCTATGTAGTATTTTGTATCGAATTAATTGAAGACTGGGATTTCTAATTAAATGAAAGGTTTTTAAGCATATCTGAGACCAGAAGTTTTGGTCTAAGTTAACTGTTACGATTCGGTGTTGTCAGTGTTTTGTTTTAGGCGTGACTGTTATGTGTTTCCTGCTTTACTTTGAAAGTCTGTCTTATCTCAGTGTGTTCAGTTTACGCTTCCTTGTCTCGTCAGTTCTGATTTGCCCCAGCTGTTTTTCCCTCCTGTTGTCCATTCCCTGATTGCTCCCTCTATGTATTTAAGTCCTGTGTTTCAGTTTGTCAGGTTGGCGATCTTTCCCCCTGGTTGTAAATAGTTTGGTGCTTTGATGTAAATAAATGTCTTATTTTGCTTTGATGTAAATAGTTGTCGATACGGTCGTTTTGGGATTTTTGTGGAGACCCGTATTAATCTTTTGTGTTGGTTCGCCCTTCTTAAGAGCAGTAAGCGTGGGGGCATTTTTTCCTTACTTTATTTTTCCTGTGTTGAACGCTGGTTGCCTAGGCCAGGGTGTAACATAACTGATAAATCCGCTTCCCATTTTGCAATAGGAAGTGATATTGATTCATCTGTTTTAGAAACCATTCCGTATATTTTGGAGAGTAATTTTGGGGTTTTAAGAGTTAGAAATTGTACCACACTTGGTGGTGTTTGTAGTTCAACTTGACCCGGTTTAAGTCTCTTTTTTAATTTGTTGATATTCTAAAAATCTTCTCTTGTTGATCCCATATTGTGTAACTAGTCTGTCAAATGGAATAAATTCTGTTCCTTCTAATATATGTTCTAAGTATTTGATTCCTTTACCACTCCAATCTGGAAAGTTTATCATATTATTGTTTTGTAATATGTCAGGGTTGTTCCAGATAGGTGTACGTTTGCATGGGATTAATGAAGACTCCGTCAATTTTAGAAACTCCCACCATGCTGTCAGAGAAGAGAAGATGCTTTTGAAGTATTCATGTCGTTGGATATTTGAGCTGATAAATGGTATGTCTGAAATCTCTAGATTATTGCAACGTGCTTGTTCTACATCTACCCAAGGGTCGTCTAAGAGGGTATGTTTTAGTCATCCTGAGATAAACTGAAGCCTGTTGGCTAAGAAGTAGTGCTGAAAGTTAGGTAGTTCTAATCCTTTTTTATCCTTGGTCTTTTGTAGTGTTTTCAAGCTTATATTTGGGGGTTTATTTTTCCAAAGGAATTTGGACCTATATTAATCTAGAGCTCTGAACCAATCTTGTGGCGGTTTAGTTGGGATCATTGAGAATAAATAATTTATTTTTGGTAAGACCATCATTTTTATAGTGGCAGCCTTTCCCATGAGTGATATGGGTAGACATTTCCACCTAGTCAGATCGCTTTCTACCTTCTTTAAAAGTGGGATATGGTTTAATTTAGTTAGATCTGCAAGCTTGGGAGAAACATTAATACCTAAATATTTTATATTTCCTGATTGCAGTGGTGTAGAAGTAGAATTATAGAAGGAGCAATTAATCGGAAGGACTGTAGATTTTGACCAATTATTTGAGTAATCTGATATTCTTGCAAAAGAGTTTATCAATTCAATCACCCCCGAGATATTGGTTTGTGAGTTTTGGAGAAAAAGTAACACATCATCCGCATAAAGGCTGATTTTATGTTCCACGTTCTTGCATTTTCTGAATTCTGTCTAATTTTATGAAACCAGTTTGGTTAGGATGAATTAAGAGAGGGGTTATTTTCTCTAATCTCTTTGAGAGAGCTTTGCAGACTATTTTAAGGTCTATTTATAAGGGATATTGGACGATAGTTTGAGGAATATACAGGGTCTTTGCCTGGTTTTAGCAGGAGATTAATGTTTGCAGAATTCATATTTGATGGAAGTCTGCTCCTTTTAATTCCCTGCCGCGACTTTTCACCTATTCCTTTTCTTTGAAGTGGCCGAATTTGGCCACAATAGGATGTGGTCTCCCGGCCGCTGCCTGCATGGGGCCGATACGATGCACTCTATCAAAGGCGATGTTCTTCACCGTGTCCTCCGGCAGCTTCAGGTGGGTTTTGATGAAGCTTTTCACTGTAGTCTCCGCGTCTTCTCCAGCAGCTTCTGGAATACCAGAAAATACAAGATTATCACACATGCCATGAGCTTGTAGATCAATAACTTTCTGTTTTATTTTTTTTATTTTCTCTATTGAGCTGGGTAACATTTTCTGTGAGACATTTGACCGACTCCCTTAGCGTGGCATTTTCAGCAGCGAGCGTTTCTACCTGCTGCTGGCTGAATTCCAGGGATTCTCGCAAGGATTTAAATGATTAAAAGTGAAGAATCTCCACCAAGGACAGCCTCACATTGAAACTGGACAATCACTTGTCGATTGACTCCAGTATGTCGGCGATATCTTTGCCGGCTGGTGATGTTGTGCCGGGGGAATCTGCCGGGCGACATCTTTTCGAGGAGGGCGTCATCTTTTCGAGGAGGGCGTCTCAGGAAGATGCACTATGGGCCTTCTTCATTACGAGATCCTGGAAGCACTGATCGATATAATCTTGGAGAGCCTCTAAACTCTCCCCGTTCTTCTCCAGGGTGTTGGAGATGATTCAGACAAATATTGTTATAAGACAATTGATAAGTGTATTTGGTAATACTGAAGCTTAAAGGAATTTGTTCAATTCTAAACTACCATTTGCTTTAATTTTCCGCCAAAATCTCCGGCGTCTGACGTCAGTTACAGCATGAGTCGCTTACCTTGGGTGGTGGTCAGGGCTATCCAGACTGACAAGTGGGACATTGAATGTCACCTCTCTGGTGGGGAGGGAGCCTGAGATTGTCTAAATTGGAGTCTGTTCTATACCAAATGGAGAAACAAATGTTTTAAGAAAGCAATTAAGTTCATGTTCCAAAAATGATTGATTGTTTGCTTGGAAGACACCAGGAGAGATGAGTCCTCTGTGACAGATGGTGTGGTCAGTGAAGATGGTCGCCTGCAGGTTCAAGCTCATTGCATCTCCAACCCACATCCACTGCCACTGTACTTAAGGGAAGTTAAAGACTTTCTTCTGCACTTACATTTGGATCACCTCGATCCATGATAGTCATTCAGGCAGTAATGCCTGGACTAGAAACAAGCCATCCTTAAAATATTACAACATTCCAGCTCCTGTGTTGGAATTAAAAACAAATGTGTTGTTTAAATCAGAGACTGCATTTGTGACAGAACAATAAATATATTTTATTTTGATTATATAAGTAATGTAAGTACAAAATAAACTTGTGGTAGGCCTAAACTTATTTTCAGAATAATTAAATCTGAGACTTTGTTTCACTGTAAGAATATAACAGTGATGGCAATATAATTGTTGTTCAGCAGAACAGTATCCAGTATGGTGGCTGTTATACCTTTACAAAATCATTACATCATTATAAAAAGTGTTGTTAATTATTTTTAATCATATTCAGGTTACCACAAATTGTTTTTTCATTTAGTTGAACTTGAAATGTTTGTCAGTAGCTAAACAATTAGTATTGTAAAGTCAAAATATCAAGTTATTCTTAATACTGCATACTTGCAATGAAAAGTTGTCCTAACAGTCATCTTAAGTAAGCTTTACTCAATTTGTTTGAGGCAACGAGTTTGCATTTTTTATTTTTGAGTTCTGGGAACTAATGAGGTTGTACAGTGTACTTAAAATGAGTAAGTTGCCCTAACTTCATTATCTTAAGTGAACTTTATTTAATTTTTTTGAGTTCTGGGAACAAATGAGGCTGTACAGTGTACTCAAAATGGGTAAGTTGCCCTAACTTCATTATCTTAAGTAAAACTTTACTCAATTTTTTTGAGTTTGCATGGGTTTTTTGAGTTCTGTGAACTAATTAGATTTTACAGTGTAATTACATGTGCAGAATTCTGTCCATTGTTTAAATACATTACTGATTTATTTGTAATGATAGCTGTTATATATTCTAAAGTTACCAGTATGCCACTGAACTACTCTGTTATAGTATTTTAACATTGCAAAGCAATGTATTTAGAAAGCAGGTGCAGGAGAACCAAACAGTTACATTTATCTGGCAATACTAATGCCAGTGGTGGATCTGTAATGTAGACAATGTAGAGGTTGAAGAAGGTAAGTAGACATTGTTCTATAACCGACTCTACACTTATGTAGGCTTTTTCACTATGACATTTTGAATGCACAAATATCATTAAATTAACTTATTCATCTTTCAGGAAATTGTGTTGCACATACCCCCATATGAACAAAATAGTAATAATAATATTAAAATATATTATTTAAAATGATAAAAATAGAAAAATAGATTTGTTGTTTGAATATATGGAACAGTAGGAAGTCAGAATAACCACATTAAACCTACCTATTCTCATTAGGAAAACAATGTCTATGCTACCTAATCCCTTTTAGTGACATTATGCAGAAAAGCTTTAGAGAAGTGGAGGTAAGTAAGCTATATCAGTTCTACCTAATCACTCACACACAAGCTGTACTGTCATTAGCAACATAGCAGCGACCTCTTACAACTGAGCAAACACATGTCTCCTTTAGCGTGTGGAGACCTCAATTCACATGAAGGAATGTAGTATAGTGTAAAGAAAAAAACGAAGAAAAAAAAACAACGTTTTGGTCGTCAGATATTTCTCTTTTAGCAGAATGACAAGATTTTCAAGTCAGTGCCTTAATGACTCTGCTTGTTGCAAATCCATGTAGATGTAATAACATTCAGGCCATATGCTCACTGATAACATTCAATATCATGAATAAATAAATTAACAGTGCTTTAAAGCACGTACAAATTCCAAAGCACTTACAAACTCACAAAATTCCAAAAGCTTGAATGAATTCACTATTCATTCACTACATCATCTCTATGAAGAGATGTAGTACTATAGGAACTCTCTGGGACACTTTTTTTTCTTTTCAAGACAGGAATAACATATGTGGAATTAGCTTAACTGGTGTGGTCTCAAGACAAAATAAGTGGTCAAAGCTGTCATCATGATATTTAACAGTGAGCTGCAGCGCAAAATCTTTTTTTGGTGTTAAAAGGACACTATGGATGTGTGTTACCCCTCGAAAAACAGTGTGGCGGTTAAGTTAAATGAGAGGAGAAGGAAGAAGAATCAATATTGTTTTCTGTAAGGATGATCTTGTCAGTTAAAATTGGAAATTGTGTGAGGTCCTGAAGACTTCGACTCATATAGAGCAAATGATTTATCCATGTGAACATGCCGCTTGTCCCTTCTTTTCCACAGTGAGATTGCAGCCTTTTATTAAAGTTGATATTACAGCTTTTAAGATTCCCATATTATAATTACTAGCATGAATAGCAGAGAAGGACTCAGTGCTAAACACAAGATAAGAACTGAAGAATTAAAGGACAGGGCCAAAGTTGTAGCATTATTGGTACATCTTTGAGCAATCAGTTTGCTCACTCTAACATTTTCCTCTCTCATTGCCAGAAATTTAACACCCCAACTATCCCAAATTTTACATTCAAATTTGCATGAAGGCAATCAAGACTTTTTTTTTTTTTTATGAGCTGATTTGAACCATCTTAGGTATTTGTGCAGACATAACGCAACACCATAAAATGTCAGCTCATATCTTCTTTCAGATCTGCAGTGTATGACGTTTACCGTATTTTTCAGACCATAAGGTTCACTGGATTATAAGGCGCATTAATTGAAACAAAATGGAAATTAATTGAAACAGAAAAGTCAAACTTTACTCAACTTCTTCTTGCTCCCTCCACTTCCGTACCCTTGATTCATTAATGTTGAATTCTCTGGCAGCTGCTCTATTCCCATGTTGTTGCAGTATATTAATGATTAACCTCGTATTTTGGATGGATTATCTCAGTTGTTCTCCTGACTTAAGTTTGGTCCATTTACAGCATCCTGCCATTGCATTTGTCTCTAACCATTGGGAACCCTCACGATAACTTTTATCGAGTGGGAAAAAGTTAGCATTCATCCTCCAGCTTCACTGTGTTTATGTTATGCTAACATAGTTGGGTCGCTAGCGATCACGTAGCACACCATTATATACCGGCTAGTCCAACTTCAGCATCCCTACAAAAGTCACTGCTGCTTAATTTTCTGTCTTCATTTATGTTGGAGGTGATAGCAGAGCTGTATGTTTTAATTTTTCAGAAATCTCTCAGTCAGAACATGCTATATGATGTTTAGGTGGAAACTAGCAAGCTAACTTCGTGCTAACTTCTAACGTCGTTAAATTTAATAAATTCTGTTTTCATGGATGCCTGGATTTTAAATGTAATTGTTACACCTGGTAAAGCACCAACACTGGTCATTTTATTAGAGATGAAAGAATTTAGACAGTTTTTAACTCTCAGTAATGTTGCAGGGTTCGTTTGACTTTGGGACCTGAAGCGGACGGAGTTTTGGACCCAGATTACTCTGCGAGGCTCCTGACTACGGTAGCTGTAATGATCCGACAATCCATCAAGAGGTGCGTCTTCGTAGTTTGTCAAAGTCGTACTAAAACATTTTTTGACAGATTTTTCAGTGCCATGTAGCACATAAAATCAGTTCAAGTTCAGTAAGCAATAGTGATGGGATTTCCGGCTCTTTTTAGAGAACCGGCTCTTTCAGCTCCGAACGGGCTCTTCAGGTTGTTTTGTTGCTTTAATTAATTTATTATTAACAATAATATAAAATTATGCACAAAAGGAATTACTAATGTAAAAAAAAAGTGGTTTTATTTGTTTATATATAAATATATGTGGTGGCCCCTAGAGACAACCCATATGGAAAAGATAATTATATAATGAAACTTGTATGTTTTGGATACTTACTAAAACAATGTATGAAAGTAATGAGAAAGTGGCCACTTTCATGAGTAATCACATATAAGTTTTTACTATTTCTTTTCAATATGGGAAAACACATACAAACTCCAAAAAGCACGTACAAATTCCAAAGCAAGTACAAACTCAAAACACATTCCTAGAGTTAACTGAACTTCCAAAACAGAGCTACCTAGATCACTTAAGGTCCCGAAGTCAAACGAACATCACTTAGAGTTAAAAACTGTCTAAATTCTTCCATCTTTAATAAAACGATCAGCGTTGCTGCTTTACCAGGTGTAACTAACGATGTTTAAAATCCAGGCATTCATGATAACAGAATTCATTACATTTAACGGAGTTAGAAGTTAGCGGAAGTTAGCTCGCTAGTTACTTAAGCATGATATAGCATGTTCTGACTGAGAGATTTCTGAAAAAAATCAAACGTACAGCTCTGCTATCACTTCCAACATAAATGAAGACAGGAAGCTACACAGCAGTGACGTTTGTAGGGTTACTGAAGTTGGGCTAGCTGGTATTTAATGATATGCTACATGATCGCTAGCGACACAGCTATGTTAGCACAGACCTTTCCAAAGTGTGGGCAGAGCCATTGCAGGGGGGGGGGACAAAACGCTTGGACACTGCTAGCACGGGGCGCCCACACAAACGCAAAGCAGTAGATGAAGCATCGCTGAATATGTTTCTAAACCAACTTCATTCTAAGCCAAAGACTAGAAAATACGGTGAAGCATATCTGCCCTTTGGTTTCACCTGCACAAGTGCCAAGGTAGGTCTCCCCTGCATAATTGGTTTTCCCTGTGTCGGGAGCATGCGCTGGGCTGTTCAAATCACGGACAAACAGTATCCTACATTCTTTAGTTCACAAACACTTGTTGTAATGACTAACTACTGCTGACATTTTGGAGATGTTAGCTCTTTATACAGTAAAGTTACAGTTCCCTCGGTTCAAATCACAGACAAACAGCATCCCACAGTTGTTTATGTTTTTAAACCCATTTTGCACAGAGAGGCATTTTTTGAAAAAAGTATTGATAGCAATGTTGAATATTATTACACAGGAAAAAAACAACTACACGTAAAATAATCACACCGTTGTGCCTTTGCTTTTGTAAATGGAGGGACAGTAACTGCATGTGTATATGTAAGCTTGTAAAAACTGAAGATAGTCAGATTAACAGTAACAGTATTTTGTCTCTATCTGCCATTCTGCAATTCATCTCACGTAAACAATAACGTGGCGCACAGCATGACGTAAAAAAAAGGCATATACCTTTGACGTTGCGTGATGAACTCTGTATTCCTTGTCCACACCAAAACGCAAAAAAGGAGTTTTATAAAATATCAGTTTTCCGTGATTCAAAACGCTGGTTAAGTGTGGACGAAACAGCTGCGTTTTAAAAAATACCCGTGTAGGTGTGGACGTAGCGTAAAAGAGTTAGTAGTTTATTGTATTACTGCCTGTAATTTTTAATTGTTTACTAAATGTTTGAGGTGTGAAATAAACCGCAATGGAGCAAAATATGGGTGTGTGTAGTTGGCAGATGTGTTTGTGTGTGCGCGCGTGCGGGGGAATTTTTCTTGTAAAACAAAGGGGGGGCCTAGCAAAAGAAGTTTGGGAACCACTGTGTTAGCATAACATAAACAGTGAAGCTGGAGGATGAACGCTAACACTTTTCCTCTCGATAAAAGTTAGCGTGAAGGTTCCTGATGGTTAGAGACAAATGCAATCGCATGGCAGGATGCTGTAAACGGACCAAACTTCAGTCAGGAGAACAACTGAGATAATCACTCCACAGTAGGAGGTTAGTCATTAATAATTAACAACACGGGAATAGAGCAGCTGTGATAGAATACAGCATTAACGAATCAATGGTACAGAAGTGGAGGAAGCAAGAAGAATGAGTTGAATAAAGTTTGATTTATCTGACTGCTTTGTTGCCTTATAGTCCCGTGCACCTTATGGTCCAAAAAATACATATGTAATCGATCCCTTAATTGATTAACTTAGGGACATGGATATTACTTTCAATGAGGAGAAGAGGAACAAGAAAACTAGAACACCTCCTTATGCTGTCTATAGAGAACACTCTATGGCATTTATTACAACACAACACATAACAGTCTCATCAGCAACTTCAATAATATGCAGAATGTTAACCACACTTATGAGACAAAAACCCAATATAATCCCCCCTTCAATCAGTCAGTTCAGTTTCCATATTAGTCCATTTATGTCTCTTGTCACAGTTCTACCTCCACCAACCACTCTGGTTTGGTGAGGAAAGGAAAAAAAAAAGTAAAATATGGTGTTGAAGTAAAAAAGAATAATAATAAAATAAATTCAGAGCTCTGAGAAAAACTTTGTCAATCTACCCGGGTAGTGTGTGTGTGTGTGTGTGGATAAGCCCAGTGCTTATCTGCAAAGATGAGTAAAATCCTCGTTCGCCGTCCTTCTGGGTGGAGCGATACGTCTCTGGAAAAAGCCCCACTGGATTCGCCTTCCAATCGCCGATCGAGTATCCAGCAACTGTCTCTCGCACTATGTCTTAACACAGTAAAGAACAACTGGGAAAAAAAAGGATGCGTGGTAAGCAAATCCTAATAGTCTGTAACTATAAAAACCTTAATACTTAGAAAAAAGGTTTTTATTCTCTTCGGTACTCCATGCGCTCGGTGTGTTCTTCTTCTAGCTTGCTGGCTATCTGCTCCGCTGCAGCTCTTCTTCTCGCCGCATAACGCAGCGCAGGACAACTATAGCGCCATCATTGCCCCCCTGTTGGATAGAATTAGTACTGCATACATTAAACATTAAATCACTGGCTTGAACAGCAGTGGAGAACCTTGAGAGGGTTACATTCTCTCCCCCCCCCCCCCCCCCCCCTTAAGCCGCATGCATCCTTGCATGTGGAACTTTACACTGTTTCAGCAGTCCCGGGCATTAGTTGATCTACGCTGGGTACACTGTCGAGGGTGAAGCTTGGGTGAAAGCTTGGTCTAACCCAGAGAGAATGGAGTGCATGACTGTCACCAAAGGATTTCCCAACGTTGGATAAGTTAGCTTCTTTGGAGCTGATCTCTCCCTTGATTCAATTCAATTCAATTCAATTTTATTTATATAGCGCCAAATCACAACAAAAGTCGCCTCAAGGCGCTTCATAGATACAGAGAAAAACCCAACAATCATATGACCCCCTATGAGCAAGCACTTTGGCGACAGTGGGAAGGAAAAACTCCCTTTTAACAGGAAGAAACCTCCGGCAGAACCAGGCTCAGGGAGGGGCGGCCATCTGCTGCGACCGGTTGGGGTGAGAGAAGGAAGACAGGATAAAGACATGCTGTGGAAGAGAGACAGAGGTTAATAACAGATATGATTCAATGCAGAGAGGTCTATTAATACATAGTGAGTGAGAAAGGTGACTGGAAAGGAAAAACTCAATGCATCATGGGAATCCCCCGGCAGCCTACATCTATTGCAGCATAACAAAGGGAGGATTCAGGGTCACCTGGTCCAGCCCTAACTATATGCTTTAGAAAAAAGGAAAGTTTTAAGCCTAATCTTAAAAGTAGAGATAGTGTCTGTCTCCCGAATCCAAACTGGAAGCTGGTTCCACAGAAGAGGGGCCTGAAAACTGAAGGCTCTCCCTCCCATTCTACTTTTAAATACTCTAGGAACAACAAGTAGGCCTGCAGAGCGAGAGCGGAGCGCTCTAATAGGGTGATATGGTACTACAAGGTCATTAAGATAAGATGGGGCCTGATTATTTAAGACCTTGTATGTGAGGAGCAGGATTTTGAATTCAATTCTGGATTTAACAGGAAGCCAATGAAGGGAAGCCAAAACAGGAGAAATATGCTCTCTCTTTCTAGTCCCTGTCAGGACTCTTGCTGCAGCATTTTGGATTAGCTGAAGGCTTTTCAGTGAGTTTTTTGGACATCCTGATAATAATGAATTACAGTAGTCCAGCCTGGAAGTAATAAATGCATGAACTAGTTTTTCAGCGTCACTCTGAGACAGGATATTTCTAATTTTAGAGATGTTGCGCAAATGGAAGAAAGCAGTCTTACATATTTGTTTAATATGTGCGTTGAAGGACATGTCCTGGTCAAAAATGACTCCAAGGTTCCTCACCGCGTTACTGGAGGCCAAGGTAATGCCATCCAGAGTAAGAATCTGATTAGATACCATATTTCTAAGATTTTCAGGGCCGAGTACAATAACCTCAGTTTTATCTGAATTAAGAAGCAGAAAGTTAGCGGCCATCCAGGTCTTTATGTCTTTAAGACATTCCTGCAGTTTAACTAATTGGTGTGTGTTATCTGGCTTCATGGACAGATAGAGCTGGGTGTCATCTGCATAGCAGTGAAAATGTATGCTATGTCTTCTAATGATACTGCCTAAGGGAAGCATGTATAATGTAAACAGAATTGGTCCTAGCACTGAACCCTGTGGAACTCCATAATTAACCTCAGTGTGTGAAGAGGACTCTCCATTTACATGCACGAATTGGAGTCTATTAGATAGATATGATACAAACCACTGCAGCGCAGTACTTGTAATACCTACAGCATGTTCTAATCGCTCTAATAGGATATTATGATATTATGATCAACAGTATCGAACGCTGCACTGAGGTCTAGCAGGACAAGCACAGAGATGAGTCCACTGTCAGAGGCCATAAGAAGATCATTTGTAACCTTCACTAAAGCTGTTTCTGTGCTGTGCTGAGCTCTGAAACCTGACTGAAACTCTTCAAATAAACCATTCCTCTGCAGATGATCTGTTAGCTGTTTGACAACTACTCTTTCAAGGATTTTTGATATGAAAGGAAGGTTGGAGATTGGCCTATAATTAGCTAAGACTGCTGGGTCTAGAGATGGCTTTTTGAGTAAAGGTTTAACTACAGCCAGCTTGAAGGCCTGTGGTACATAGCCGATTATTAGAGATAGGTTGATCATATTTAAGATCGAAGAATTAATTAATGGCAGGACTTCTTTGAGCAGTTTTGTAGGAATGGGGTCTAAAAGACACGTTGATGGTTTGGAGGAAGTAATTATTGAAGTTAACTCAGAAAGATCAATTGGAGAAAAAGAGTCTAACTTAATATCAATGGTACTAAGAGTAGCTGTAGATAATATTACATCTGTGGGATGATTATTGGTAATTTTTTCTCTAATGATAAAAATTTTATTTGTGAAGAAGTTCATGAAGTCATTACTAGTTAACGTTAAAGGGATGGTTGGCTCAAAAGAGCTCTGACTTTTTGTCAGCCTGGCTACAGTGCTGAAGAGAAACCTAGGGTTGTTCTTATTTTCTTCAATCAGTGATGAATAGTAAGATGTTCTGGCTTTGCGGAGGGCTTTCTTATAAAGCAGCAAACTATTTCTCCAGGCTAAATGATGATCCTCTAGATTTGTGACACGCCATTTCCTCTCCAGATTACGAGTCATCTGCTTTAGGGTACGTGTTTCAGAATTATACCACGGAGTCAGGTACTTCTGATTTGAGGCCTTAGTTTTCACAGGAGCTACAGTATCCAGAGTCGTACGTAGTGAGGAGGTGAAATTATTAACAAGATAATCGACCTCTGTTGGGGTAGCGTTCAGATAGCTGCTTTGCTCTGTGTTGGTACAGGGCATTGGAGATGATAACAGTGGGTGGATTATATTCTTAAACTTAGTTACAGTGCTTTCAGAAAGACATCTACTTTGATAAAGTCTACTCTTCACCGCTGTGTAATCAATTATTGTAAAAGTAAATGTTATCAGGAAATGATCAGACAGGAGAGGGTTTTCAGGAAACACTGTTAAATGTTCAGGTTCGATGCCATATGTTAAAACAAGATCTAGGGTGTGATTAAAGTGGTGGGTGGGTTCTTTTACATTTTGAGAGAAACCAATTGAGTCTAATAACAGATTAAATGCCATGTTGAGGCTGTCATTTTTAGCATCTACATGGATGTTAAAATCACCCACAATAATTATTTTATCTGAGCTCAGAACTAAATTAGATATAAAGTCTGAGAAATCAGACAGAAACTCTGTGTAAGGCCCAGGTGGACGATAGATGATAACAAGTAAGACTGGTTTCTGAGTTTCACAGCTGGGGTGGACAATGTTAAGCATCAGGCTTTCAAATGAATTAAAAGTCTGTCTTGGTCTTTCATTAATTAATAGGCTGGTGTGAAAAATTGCTGCCACACCGCCCCCTCGGCCTGTGCTTCGAGATTTCTGGTAGTTAGAATGGCTCGGGGGTGTTGATTCATTTAAACTAACATAATCATCCTGCTGCAACCAGGTTTCTGTAAGGCAGAGTAAATCAATTTGTTGATCAATTATTAAGTCATGTACTAACAGAGACTTGGAGGAGAGAGACCTAATATTTAATAATCCACATTTCACTGTTTTACTCTTTGGTTCAGATGTGGATACTGTATTGTTCTTTCTTTGTGATTGTTTATGTTTAAGTTGTTTGTTGCTGGTTTTTAGTTTGTTTTTTGTCTTTTTGGAAGCTGACACAGTCTCTATGGAGATGGGTTTTTGGGGGGGTAGCAGGAGGAGAGAAGCTGCAGAGAGGCGTGTAAGACTGCAACTCTGCTTCCTGGTCCCAACTCTGGATAGTCATATTTTGGGGGGTTTAATAAATTTGTCCATATTTCTAGAAATGAGAGCTGCTCCATCCAAAGTGGGATGGATGCCGTCTCTCCTAACAAGACCAGGTTTCCTCCAGAAGGTTTGCCAATTATCTATGAAGCCCACATCGTTTCTGGGACACCACTCAGACAGCCAGCAATTTAAGGAGAACATGCGGCTAAACATGTCACTCCTGGTCTGATTGGGGAGGGGACCAGAGAAAACTACAGAGTCCGACATTGTTTTGGCAAAGTTGCACACCGATTCAATATTGATTTTAGTGACCTCCGATTGGCGTAACCGGGTGTCATTACTGCCGACGTGAATTATGATTTTACTGAATTTACGTTTACCCTTAGCCAGCAGTTTTAAATTTCCTTCAATGTCGCCTGCTCTGGCCCCTGGAAGACAATTGACTATGGTTGCCGGTGTCTCTAACTTCACATGTCTGAGAACAGAATCGCCAATTACCAGAGTTTGACCCCCGGCGGGTGTGTCGCCGAGTGGGGAAAAACGGTTAGACACATGAACGGGTTGGTGGTGTACCTGGGGCTTCTGTTTAGGACTATGCTTCCTCCTCACCGTGACCCAGCCGCCCTGATTCCCCAGCTGCTTGGGACCTGCCGGGGAACAGCTAGCGGGGCCTACGCTATTTTCGGCTGCACCAGCTACAGGGGCCTGGCTAGCTGCGGGTGAATGAAGGGTGCGAAGCCGAGTCTCCAATTCAGTAATCCTGGCCTCCAGCGCTGCAAATATGCTACATTTGTTACAGATATCATTACTGCTAAAGGAGGCCGAGGAGTAACTAAACATCTGACACAATGAGCAAGAAAGTGCAGGAGGGACAGGTGAAGTAGCCATGGTGCTAATGAGTCGGCTACGAGCTAAGCTAGGCTAGCGAGACAGTACAGAGACAGTGAGTGAATACTTTGGCTATAAATTAGGTAGTGAGTACACAGAAAGTGTGCTTCGGAGGAAGCACGTGAAGATTATACTATGAAAGAAGAATGTATTTAAAAGTTGTTAATTAAATCGCTAAGCAAATAAGCTACTCAGAAACACCACTGTGTTTGAGCAGGAACAGGAAGTGATACTCTACCACAGAGCGAGCGAACACCAAGTGACAGCGCCACCACCTCCTTAGTCCCACACCCTCTTTAAGATTAGGGACATCTTTAGAGAGATTTGGTTCTCCTTTTCTTTCTTCCTCCACAACTTTCATTTTGTTGCTCACTTTTGTAATCAATGTACGACTATCACCCAAACTGCGTGAGAGATCTTTAGATTGGCTGTCTTCAGCTGAACTGATCTCATGCAGCTGTGACCCCTGAACCTGGTCCTTCTCATCATCTCCGTTCTGGGTTGTCACTGGCTGGAATTCGTGAGCATCTGGATTTAGAGTAGAGAGCTCTGGACTCAACTCAGATTCAACTGTGTGAAGCTGATCTATCTGTCCCAAAATGTCTTCTGTAGCTGACTTTTCGTGGACTTTTATTCCAGCCAGTCTGTCTGTGACTGCAATCTGGTCGGCTTCTTGGAGTCCATCTTGCAATACATTAGGCTCGTTACAGGGTAGAGAATGAAGAGAGTAATACTCAACTTCATCTTCAGTGCACTCCTCATTGCTGGTTTCTGAAGAATCAGTCTCAAATGTGTCAACTGGTGGTGAGTTTGCAGGTTTAGACCATGACACTTTTACTTTGGGTGCTGTCTCTTCAACAGTGGGTGGGAGAAACCCACAAGGTAAGAGCAGATCTCTGTGTAGCACTCTTTCAGGCCCATCTGTTCCTTCAGGCACCACCACAAAAACAGGCGAGTCCTGAATCTGTCTGATCACAATGAACACGGTTCGGCTCCACCGATCAGCGATTTTGTGCTTTCCCCTGATGGCAATATTCCTTAAAAGGACTCTATCTCCCTTGGCAAGGGTGGATTCCCGCACATTACTATCAAACCTCTGTTTGTTCCGGAAGGCACTCTTTTGACTGTGCTCAATGGCTAACTGGTAGCTTTCTGAGAGACTCTCTCTCAACTTTTTGATATATTCAGAGTGAGAGAGGCTGCTGGATCTTTCAGGGCATAGGCCAAATGCAATGTCAATTGGGAGCCTCGGTTGTCTGCCAAACATCAACTGGTGGGGAGTGAAACCTGTGGTATCATTCCTTGTACAGTTGTACGCATGTACTAAAGGCTGCACAAAATCTCTCCACCGAACTTTATCTTCTTCCTCCAGCGTCCCTAGCATTTGAAGAAGCGTTCTATTGAACCGCTCGACAGGATTGCCGCGGGGATGGTAGGGCGTGGTCCTCGTCTTTTTTTATCCCAAGCAGCGAGCAAAGATCTTTGATCAAGGCAGACTCAAAATCACGACCCTGGTCGCTGTGCAACCTCTCAGGAACTCCATAATGGATTAAAAAATTGCTCCACAAGGCCTTTGCCACAGTCTTTGCTTTTTGATCAGGAGTCTGAACTGCAACTGCATATTTAGTGAAATGGTCTGTTATGACCAAGATGTTTTTAGTTCCTCTCTCATCTGGTTCCAATGTAAGGTAGTCCATACAGACCAACTGCAAGGGACGATTAGCTTTTATGTTTACCAAAGGAGCACTCCTTTCAACTGGTGCCTTTCTTCTGAGACACCTTTCACATATCCTGACCTTGTCATTTGCATCGATGGTCATGCGGGGCCAATAGAACCGAGCTTGGACTAAGTCCAGAGTCCTATCAACACCCAGATGGCCCACAGCATTGTGGAGCTGGTCAAGGGCAACTTCTCTGTAACTTTGCGGAAGAACGAGCTGATACATGGGTTCCCCTTGAATGATGCATTTTCGGTATAAGACCTCATCCATTACAACTAACTGATCCATTATTCTTGTCATTAACTGAAATTCTCTGTCTTCGTGCCTTCTTGCCTTGTAGGAGAGACGTTTTCCGGCAAATACAAGAGTCATTACTCTGCTGACGACTGGATCTGATTTCTGCTCACGTGCCCAATCGGGAAGAGACATTTGCGGCAGGGGGCATGACCCAGCTACATCAGTTTGACAGAAATCTGCTGGTATTGCAGAGGTTCCAATAGCCAAACATTCTACTCGTGCAGGCGATGGCACCGCTGCCTCCTCCTCGAGAGTTGAAGAACACTGATGTCTCTCGCATACTGCCTTTACTGCCTCAGTTGGAAAATCTGGCCCTTTGTTGCGGTGTAAGAGCTGTGCAATAAAGCTTTCAATGCGATTTTCCTCATCAGTAGGACTCTGATCAGAGGCATCACAGTCATGTGGATGCGGACGTCTGGAAAGCCCGTCAGCTTCTTGGTTGTTCTTCCCAGCTCTATACTGGATGTCAAAATCAAAACTGGAAAGAGCTGCCAACCAACGATGACCTACTGCGTCCAACTTCGCAGAGGTTAAGACATATGTGAGTGGGTTATTGTCTGTCACCACTGTAAATTTTGCTCCATAGAGATAGTCAAAAAACTTCTCGGTGACGGCCCACTTCAGAGACAAGAACTCAAGCTTGTGTGCAGGGTACCTTTGCTCGGACCTGGAGAGGCCCCTACTGGCATAGGCAATGACCCTTAACTTGCTCTCCTGTTCTTGATATAAGGCTGCACCGAGTCCATGGGTGCTTGCATCAGTATGCACAATATAATGTTTCTTAGGATCGGCAAACCCAAGAACAGGGGCTGTTGTGAGCTTGTGAATCAATGTCTTAACACTTAATCCCCCGCGGGGGATTAAGTGGCTGGGGTCCAATTGCCATTAAATGGCTTTTTGAGATCCACACTTGTAGAAACTTTATGGGTTCGGCCAGACAGACTGGATTTTCTCTTTGGTGGGAGGTAACCAGCTGTTAAGTCATTAAGGGGTCTTGCGATCTTGGAATAGTCTTTTATAAACCTCCTATAATATCCAGCGAACCCAAGGAAAGAATTGAGCTCCTTGATGTTAGCTGGTCTTGGCCAGGTAGTGAGGGCAGCTATTTTTGCTGGATCTGTTTTGACCCCTTCTGAGGATACAACATGGCCGAGATATTGGACAGATGTCCTGAAGAACTGGCATTTCTCTGGCGACAACTTTAAACCAAATTCTTTCATCCAGTGGAGGACCTTCAGCAGTCGTTCCTCATGCTCCTCAAGTGTCGCAGAGAAAACGATGACATCATCAAGAAAAACCAAGACTTCACTCAAATTCATGCTGCCCATACACTTTTCCATGACTCTCTGAAAAGTACTGGGAGCATTTGTCACTCCTTGGGGCATTCTGTTAAACTCCCAGAATCCCATGGGTGTCACGAAAGCAGTCTTACATTTCTCTTCTTCCTCGACTTCCACTTGATAATAGCCGGATTTCAGATCCAGGATGGAGAACCACTTGGACCCAGTCAAAGCCAAGAAAGATTCCTCAATGTTGGGCAAAGCGTAGGCGTCTTTGATGGTCTTACTGTTCAGTTTGCGATAATCTGATGTTGCCATTTCTTTTCTTGACCACAACAATGGGAGAGGCATAGGGGCTCTCTGACTCACGTATGATGTTTGCATCTTGAAGCTCTTTTAAATGTAGTCTGACTGCCTCGTAGTCGGAAGGATGGATGGGTCTGGGCCTTTGTTTAAATGGAGATGGGTCTGAGAGTCGAATTCTGTGCTTAATCTGAGTAGTGTGGCCATAGTCGAGATCATGAAGAGCAAAAACTTCAGGAACTGAGTTTAATTTCTTTGTTATTCTCTCTTTCCACTCCTCAGACAAGCTTGACTCGGCAAAGTCAAAGGTGAGTGTCCCTGTGTCAGACACAGATACAGAGTTGCATGCAGCTGTAGCTGGAACCGACGGATATTGGTCACCTGACAGAGTTTTGACAGTTCTTTCAGTCAAGGATGACACAGCTTTTGGAAGGATGAGTTCTGCAATAACCTGGCCAGCAGGTATTTTAATATCATGTGCTGTGTCATTTTTAACTAGAACCGGGACCTTAAATGATGAACATAAAGGCCGTGTCATTACAAAACTGCAAAACAAGAGTCCACCAGGCAAGGTTGACTCTAGAGGCTCAACCATCAGGGTTGTGTCAGATGTTGTTGTGACCTTCCTTGCATATCCATTCAAGGCCATTTTTCCCCTGCAGGAACAGTAATGTACTTTTTGCTCTGCAGCTTTACTTTCCCCACTCTGCCATTGTCTTGACGGGTTTTGAACCTGTGATAGAGATGCTTCACCAGTGGAGAGTGAGGGATGTTTTTTTTCCTGTAAGACATGATTTGGCTGAGCTTTTCCTAAGCCAACTGTTTCATACAAAATATCCAGGGTATTAGTCCATATCAGCAAGGGCACTTCCATGTTTGTCCTGTGATGGGGAACTACAAGAATAAGCGTGTCAACTTCAGCTGATTTCCCCATGACACTTTCAGGGAAATGGATGGTTGTGGATATGTATCCCAGATAAGGCACTTCCTGACCACCAGCACCTTCAATGTCCAGCAGATCCTGGATGGGAAAGATTTTCTGACTGGAAAGGTTCCTGTCATAAAAGGACTTTGATACTGTGGTTACTTGGGAACCTGAATCAAGTAGACTGTTACACTGACTCCCTTCAATGGAGACTGCTGTAGTACACTTTGGGCCAATAAGTCTTTTTGGAAGACAGTCACAGAGTAATTGGGCTTGGGAATGGCTTTCACATGTGACTTTTTCTTTGTCCTGAAATCTTATGGGACATCCTGGCTCATTCTTGTGTGCAGTCAGTCCCTCCACTGCGACCCGGTCCAGTTTAAATGACCATATTTGGTTTCCCACTCTCTTTGCCTCTCCCTCAACTCCTTGTATTTCTGATCAACCAAGATCTTATTTGGAGGACCTTCACACTCTCTGGCTATATGTCCATCATTACCGCACTTGAAACAGAACCAAGGTTTTGGTCTGGGTTTAGGTGCCATTTGTTGGGCTTGTACTGCAACTGGAGTTATACTAGCGGAGGCATTTAGTGTGGGATTTCTCTTTTCAGCATGTTCTTGTTTCCTTTGCTCTTTCTTTTTGTTAAGTTGCATTTTTAACTCAGTTACCTGCTTCCTCAAGTCCGCTGTTTCAGTGATGTATGTCTGAAGTACACTGGTATTCTCATCATGCGTGGAAGACATGTCTGGGACCAGCTGCATGTTTACGGATGATTTAGCTTTTGCACCCCCTAAATGTCGGTTCATTCGATCAAATTTTGCAGCCCTTCTATCTTCTTCAGTCCGTAACTGTAGAAGAAAATCAGAGAAATTAGGAGCTGTATCTGAATTCAGTTCACACTGCAATGCTAAGATGAGGGACTGATCCCAGCAGCTGCGGCGAAACTGTCTCAGCAAGTGTTTCCCAGTCTCTGAACTCCTCACACCACCCCTCTGTGCAGCTGTAGTGAGCAACACCTGCAACCGCTGAAGATACTCAGATGCCTTTTCCCCTGTGTTCTGGTGGGTATTCAGAAACCTTGCGAAAATTTCTTCCCCATCCTCAACTAATCCATAAGCTGAGCTAAGAAGCTTGACATATTCACGAGGAGCTGCATGTGGGCCAAGCTGCCTCACCAAGTCAGAAGCTGGGGGGAGTAAGCTCTCAAGAATCTTACATCTTACATCAAGTGGGAGATTATCTTGAATCATGAGTTCCACATGAAGTGACCATGTCTCAAAATCTACTTCATTTTGGGGTTTGGGAACTCTTCCTGAAAATGGGCGAAGACCTTTAGAGCCCTGACTTGGAGTGGGAGGGGCATCGCTTTTGATGACATGCTCCACGATTATCTTTTGGACTTCAGGAGGGTTGTACACATCACTGTCTAATGTTAGTTGAGAGACAGGGTGAGTTGGCTTGGAGACCGTTCTCTGTCCTTTTACTTTAGAAGTGGTTTCGGCTACAACCTCTTCAATCTCTTTATTCTTTGCAGTCTGTCTACGTAGCAGGGGTGTCCAACTATTATCAGAATCTGGTTCATTTTCTGAGCCCGAACTGTCACTTTGTTGGCGTGGGCAAAGTGTGGGTGACATTGTCTTTGAAGACTGAGCAGTTTTACAGGCACCATCTACAGTATACCACTAGAATATGTAGTCACTTGCAAAAATTGTCACACCCCTGTTTTTTTTTCCCCCTCAGGCTTAACCAGAAGAGGTTTTTAAAAGAGGTATATAGTTGGACATGTCGGACTTATGCCTTTCAGTGCATTGCAGCTTACAACAAAGGTGAGGATTAAGATTAGCCTGAGGGAAAGCAGTCAACACATGGACCTCACAATCTCAGCAAGAGATTGTGTGTGTGTGTGTGACAGTTACACTCATCTCCTCTGTGAGGGCATCATGTCATAGACCCATACGCAGTTGGATGCATTTTGGAGACTATAACAGTCATGTCTTCTGTAATGCTATGCAATTGAAACAGACATTAAGGTCATGCTTTAAGGAGAAGCTATGAAAGAAAAAAAATCTTTTTATAGTCTTTGAGGTCAGTTGTGGAGCAATGCCTGAGCATATGATAGACTCTGATTTGTTGCAGTGTGTTTGCCTCATACTGCCCTTTAGAGCATCTGTCTCTGAAATCACTTAATTATCCCACACATAATCAGAAGTAATTTTTTTCAGAATTGCGACTGTTATATAAGCAGTTATTTCTATACCTGACAGATTATAAAGATTCTTACTGTAAGGGCAAAACAATGCCTCAAGTGCTTCCAGTTATTTCGTCTCACTTTCCTGTCTGGACCTGGTGTAGGAATTTGTTGCATTATGTTGATATCTGCTGATTCTCAGCACCTTGTACATTTAACAGTTTAGCATACATTGTTGTGAAAAATCCCCCCTTTTCTGATTTCTTAGCTTTTTTGCACATTTGTCACACTTAAATACTTCAGATGATTAAACAAATTTTAATATTTGACAAAGATAACCCAAGTAAGTACAAAAAAGAATTTGATGAATTAAATGAGCGTTTAATTCGATATGGTGAAAAAAACCCACTATCCAAAAGCTACCCTGGGCCTGTGTGAAAAAGTAACCGCCATTTCTAAGGTTTTTAGACTCAAACCATGGTGACAGCCATTATCCACAAACGGAGAAAACTTGGAACAGTGGTGATCCTTCCCGAAAGTGGATGGCCTAAAAACTACTCCAAGAATGCTTCTCAAACTCATCCAGTAGGTCCCAAAATCACCCAGAATAACATCTAAAGAATTTGCAGGCCTCAATTGCCTCAGTGTAGGTCAGAGTTCATGACTCAAGAATAAGAAACAGATCGAGCAAAAATGGCATCTATGAGAGAACGGAAAACACTGCTAACCAAAAAGAACACAAAGGCTCATCTCACATTAGCCAAAAAGCAAAACCTCAATGAGCCCCAAGACTTTTGCAGAAGTATTTCATGGACTCACAGGAAAAAAGTTGAACTTCCTGAAATGTTTGTGTCATATTACATCTGGCAAAATATAACACAACATTTCATCAAAAGAATCTCACAAAATACAACAGTCAAACATGGCTGATTTGCTGTTTCAGGACAAGGAATTACACCTATGTGTAACTCTAGTCCACCTCTGAAAACTTTAAAATATTAAATAAATATAGATGTTTTGGAGTGACCAATTCAAAGTAGAAACTTAAATAAGATTGAGATGTTGCAGCAAGAACTCCACTGGGACGGAGCTCTTGTTGCCAAGGGTGACACAACCTACCTTTTTCACTGGTAGGTTTGGATAATATTTGTAATTTATTAATTAAATATAGCTCTGATTGTCTTTGTCTAATTTGTTCTAAAATTTGTTTGATGACCTGAAACATTTAAGTGTGACAAATATGCAAAAAACTAAATGAGGAAAGGGCAAATCCTTTTTTCACGGTACTGTATAACTGTTGAGCTTTACACAACTGGATAAAAAGCATTATACAGCAGTAGAGACACTGAGAAGCCATTTGTCTATAACTCTTTAAACTGTATTGTGTTCAATTTACATGATGTCAAAATGCAAAATAGGTAAGTAAATACAAGGCTAAATACTAAAAAACTAAGCACAGAACTAGTGCTTTGAGTGTTCCAAGGTTTTCATCACTGATGTTGGCAAAGTGACAAAGTCACAACAAAAGCACAAACAAGTAAATCCTCCACATTCCACCACATCTGTTGTCAGCTTTGTTAGTTTGGTACGGAATTCACATACAAAAGACTAAACAATGAGATGATGTTCAAGAGGCCACAAAATCAAGCTCAAACGATATCTTTTACTCCACATCCACATGTTTGCTTTGCAACCCTCCTCTATCCCAAAACATCTCATCCCAACACTCTCTCCGTTTAAGCTGAGTCCAACTTCATTTATGATATATCTGTTTTCACCACTGACTTGTGAGGTGTGCTCTTAATTTTCCTTTGCTGCAGTGCATGGTGATGTCCAATGATTTACATTTCCATTGTAAATGATAACCACACAGATTTAAAAGCAACTCTTTTCTGCTTTCAGCACCAAGAAACGCGTGATGTTTTTTACAGATACAACAGAAGTAACCGAGTGATTGTACATAAACTGACAAATATGAGTTAATGAACTTAAGCAGGGTGTTTGTTTGAGAACAAACGTATCAATGGAGATTGCTCCAGAGGTGATATTTTCTCCCATTAGCAATTAGACAAGTTTTCGTATCCAATTTTCTTTTTCTTCTGAAGGCTGAACACACTCACTATGGACAACTTGGATACTGAAATTACCAGGATATTTCAGACAAAGTCTTATGGTGGGAAACAGAAGGAAATTTATCCGAAAGAATCAGAAGTCTCATGCAAGGTTTTTTTTTGTTCGTTTTTTTAAAAAGAAGCTATATGTAAACTTTGAAAGCTAGTTGCAGGGTTACATGTCAATAATTGAAAAGTGCACCAAACACTGTTCCTTGATTCACAGCTTTCTTATGCATCTGCTTAATAATCAAACAGTGAAGGTATAAAAGTTCATCAGTCTACTGGTTGATTGCCAATCCTGTCACATTTTTCACATATGGTCCATTTGTGTTCATTTAATATCAGCTACTCCAGTAGAGTTGTCATATTTCCATAGGTTTGTTTAACTAGACAAAATGACCAATAAGCATAAATGCAAATAAATTGGTATCATGCAGAAGGACACATTTAAGGTTGGCTTTAGCGCTATCGAAGAGTAGTCTCCAATTACAAAGAATGAAATAAGTTCATTCTCATAATACCTATAATAAGAAAATTTGGTCGCTGGAGCCAGGGGGCATTTCTCGAAGACCTAAGCAAGTCAGCTGCTTCCTTTGGCAGATCAAACTCTCATAGTCATGTAATACTGGCTGAGTGAGGATCCATATTCTACCAGCTCATCTGTCCCCCAGTAATTCAAAGTCCTCATTGCAAGACTTTTGTGGATCTGGAAAGAAAAAAAAATTAGACTCTTGGCTCTTGTAAATTAAGCCAGTAGAATGGGGA
This sequence comes from Copadichromis virginalis, assembly GCF_057382275.1. Lineage (NCBI taxonomy): Eukaryota > Metazoa > Chordata > Actinopteri > Cichliformes > Cichlidae > Copadichromis > Copadichromis virginalis. The sequence goes on from NC_140619.1 coordinate 15,722,770, forward strand.
GGTGGTATTTAATAGTGATGGGATTTCCGTCTCTTTTTAGAGAACCGGCTCTTTTGGCTCTCCTCACTAAAAAGAGCTGGCTCTTTCGGCTCCGAGCCGGCTCTTCAGGTTGTTTTGCTGCTTTAATAAATTTATTATTAACAATAATATAAAATTATTCACAAAATGAATTACTAATGTTAAAAAAAAGTGGTTTTATTTATATATGTTTATATATAAATATATACAGTGGCCCCTAGAAACAAAAAACGTACAAACTCCAAAACACATTTCTAGTGTTAACTGAACTTCCAAAACAGAGCTACTTAGATCACTTAAATTACACAATTGAAAGCATATGTGTATTGTTTGTGTATTTATACACAAGCACTCATATATATTCAAATAATTTAAAAAAAAAAAGTTCATTTACCTGTTACTACCACACACCAAATCCGGTCGTTGGTACTTGCTGGCTTGTGTAGCCACTAGGTAACAAAAACTCAACACTGCGCCTAGCATCCTGGAGCACTTCTGTTGTCTTTTGTACGTGTTTTGGAGTTTTTACGTGCTTCTGAGCTTTTATGTGTTTTGGAGTTTTTACGTGCTTCTGAGTTTTGGAGTTTGTACGCGCTTCAGGGTTTGTACGTGTTTTGAAGTTTGTACGTGCTTTGTCTCTAGGGGCCATCGTAAATATACTTTTCTTTATTCACTCCACATAAAATGTAATAAATCATATAATACAAAAACCAACTAGTCACAGTTCAACTTTTAACTATTTAAATTTTCAGCTTTTTCCTTTTAAACAAATTTAAAATGAAACAACACAAAACACTGCAAACCACAACACAATTAAATATAAATTAAAATATGAAAACAAAAAGACCATGCATATTCTCTGTCATATAGGCCTGCATGAATAAACGTTCTGAATCCTTTATCATCCGCAACTGAAAATAGTTGTGGATGATTACTATACCTTTCTAATGTGACGTTGTTGTCTCTGGCTCCCTTTCTCTGTCTCTCCCTCCCGCTCTGTTCCTGTGCTACTGACAATGTAACTACCGCCCCCCGCACAAAGCTCGCATGCGGAGTGAAGCTGAAAAAAACTGCGAGAGAGAGGGTGAGAGAAAGAAAAAAAGAAAAAAACAAAACCCACAGCTCACGATAAGGAGCCGCCTCGTGTCCTTCGCGTCACAGATCTGGCACTAAGAGCCATTTCGTTCACGAATACACATCACTAGTAAGCACAAGCAGAATTCGTACATACAGTGGGGCAAAGAAGTATTTAGTCAGCCACCGATTGTGCAAGTTCCCCCACTTAAAAAGATGACAGAGGTCAGTAATTTGCACCAGAGGTACACTTCAACTGTGAGAGACAGAATGTGAAAAAAAAATCCATGAATCCACATGGTAGGATTTGTAAAGAATTTATTCGTAAATTAGGGTGGAAAATAAGTATTTGGTCACCTCAAACAAGGAAAATCTCTGGCTCTCACAGACCTGTAACGTCTTCTGTAAGACGCTTTTCTGTCCCTCACTCGTTACCTGTATGAATGGCACTTGTTTGAACTCATCATCTGTATAAAAGACACCTGTCCACAGCCTCAAACAGTCAGACTCCAAACTCCGCCATGGCCAAGACCAAAGAGCTTTCGAAGGACACCAGGAAAAGTATTGTAGACGTGCACCAGACTGGGAAGAGTGAATCTACAATAGGCAAGCAGCTTGGTGTGAAAAAATCAACTGTGGGAGCAATCATCAGAAAATGGAAGACATACAAGACCACTGATAATCTCCCTCGATCTGGGGCTCCACGCAAGATCTCATCCCGTGGGGTCAAAATGATCATGAGAACGGTGAGCAAAGATCCCAGAACCACACGGGGAGACCTGGTGAATGACCTGCAGAGAGCTGGGACCAAAGTAACAAAGGTCACCATCAGTAACACACTACAACGGCAGGGAATCAAATCCCGCAGTGCCAGACTGAAGCCAGTGCATGTCCAGGCCCGTCTGAAGTTTGCCAGAGAGCACATGGATGATACAGCAGAGGATTGGGAGAATGTCATGTGGTCAGATGAAACCAAAGTAGAACTTTTTGGTATAAACTCAACTCGTCGTGTTTGGAGGAAGAAGAATACTGAGTTGCATCCCAAGAACACCATACCTACTGTGAAGCATGGGGGTGGAAACATCATGCTATGGGGCTGTTTTTCTGCCAAGGGGACAGGACGACTGATCCGTGTTAAGGACAGAATGAATGGGGCCATGTATCGTGAGATTTTGAGCCAAAACCTCCTTCCATCAGTGAGAACTTTGAAGATGAAACGAGGCTGGGTCTTCCAACATGACAATGATCCGAAACACACTGCCCGGGCAACAAAGGAGTGGCTCCGTAAGAAGCATTTGAAAGTCCTGGAGTGGCCTAGCCAGTCTCCAGACCTCAACCCCATAGAAAATCTGTGGCGGGAGTTGAAAGTCCGTGTTGCTCGGCGACAGCCCCAAAACATCACTGCTCTCGAGAAGATCTGCATGGAGGAATGGGCCAAAATACCAGCTACTGTGTGTGCAAACCTGGTAAAGACCTATAGTAAACGTTTGACCTCTGTTATTGCCAACAAAGGTTATGTTACAAAGTATTGAGTTGTATTTTTGTTATTGACCAAATACTTATTTTCCACCCTGATTTACGAATAAATTCTTTACAAATCCTACCATGTGGATTCATGGATTTTTTTTTCACATTCTGTCTCTCACAGTTGAAGTGTACCTCTGGTGCAAATTACTGACCTCTGTCATCATTTTAGGTGGGGGAACTTGCACAATCGGTGGCTGACTAAATACTTTTTTGCCCCACTGTAAGGTGCACCAGGATATAAGGCGCACTGTCGATTTTTGTTCCTGTGCTACTGTGAGTGCAACTACCCCCCCTCCCCCTCTTCCCAGCGCAAAACACAAGGCTCGCTTCCCGAGTGAAGCAGAAAAAATGTGCAAGAGAGGATGAGAGAAGGAAAAAAAAAACAACCGACGGCTCGCGATAAGGAGCCGGCTTGCGTCGTTCACATCAAAGATTCGGCTCTAAGAGCCATTTTGTTCGCGACCGACACATCACTAGTATTTAAGTCTTTTTACTGATGGCAGGTTATGGTAAGTAACAGATGATTTCGTTTTGGAACTGTATCCAGAAACTGACTCAAGTAGTGATTCTGTGGCTCCCTTCATAACATACTATTCTTTCTCTTTTGCTTAGTCCAGGCTTGGTGGTCAAACTGAATGAGGTGCATGTGGCTTGTCTTGGTCACCCAGTTTTACACTTAAGCAAAATATGTATTTTTCCCAAAAGGTGTTGTTGTTGTTGCTGTTTCACTACATTGAAACATCCACAGATGTAGTACAAAACATCAGAATCATGTTTGCAAATGCCACTTGTGGAAAAAAACATCAGATCCATCGATCACTTGTCATTGAGGGGGTGGAGCCTATCCCACTAACTATAGGCCAATAGGCAGGATAGACCCCTGGACAGGTCAGAAAAAAAGAAAAATGGTATTCAGAAAATTAGAATTTATTTATTTATTTTTAGTATTTGAACAAAAACATGGTGCATAGCCATGACTAAAACTGGGCATGCTTTCCTGTTTATGACTTCAGCTTCATGTGTAGAAAAATTGAAAAAATAGCCAGAAATGATTCAAACTAACATAACTGCATAATTACCCTGTAAATCAATGACATCCAATAAATCATAGCTTAACCTCTTTAGTCACCCTGGAAGGATTTTAAACAGCACTTCTCACATGCTTTGCTAAATGCCAGCTGAAATTACTTTCTTTTTTGTTTTTTTTAATGAAAGGCCTTCTTCCTTTTGGAGTGTGAAAGCAATCTGAACTCTGATCACGTTCAGCAGCTCAGAATCTCATCGCAAAAATCTGTCTGCTTCCAACTCAATGGCCTGGTTGAATAGTGGCAAGTTATTATAAAAGGAGCTCCAATGTTGTCTCAGAAGATGCGATGATTATCTGAGTGTGTGTTTGTATTGTTTGTGTGTGCACACACACTGATGACTAATGCGGCTATTTGACTGTGGAGTTAAATCATTCGGATCTTTACCATGTTCACACGTGAGAATATGTAGAGAGCTACAGTTAATGCATGGTTAACTACATAAACAAGCAGTGTACAGCTGGCCGCCGCACTGTCTGTGTATGTCTAGCAGACTGCTTGTTTGTGTGTTGGGGTGGTCATGATTTATAGCAAATATTACCACGACTCATAGAGGGGGAGGAAAAAGGAGGAGGAGAAAGAAGGAGGAAGAAAGTGAAAGAATAAAGAAGAGGACTGAAACAAAGAAAAGCAGGTCATGGAGAAAAGGAGGAGAGAAAGTAAGGTACAAGAGAGCAAGGTATAGACGTGCAGGAAGAGAGGGGGGGATGAGGCGCAGAGAGATAGAGATGAGGGATGAAGGCTTTTGCAATCTCACCCATGACTAAGATCAATGTAACCTTTCTGTCTGCCTCTGATTCAGTTTGTGTGTGTGTGTGTGTGTGTGTGTGTGTGTGTGTGTGTGTGTGTGTGTGTGTGAGTGAGAGAGATTAAATCTTTGAGCACACTTGCTGTCACTGTATCAAACACATGTGTGTCTGTGTGAATGTGTCTTGATCCGCTCGCAGGTTTGTCAGACTGTGTCTGTGCATGTGAGTGAACAGGGTACAACAGGCGACACCAGAAGGTTAAGCGACGCATCCTGGAGGACACTTGCCTTTAGGTGACACACACTGATCTTAATACAGAGGAGAGGTGGAGCAGGACAGTTAGTGAGATGAAAGACGATGGACATAGGGGAGAAATGGAGGGGAACAGAAGGTAGCAGGGATATTAGTTGGATGTTAGAGGAAGCAGGAAAGACCTAGCTGAAGATGGATTAACATGGAGTTGAGTATCAGGATGACTGTAAAAGCCTTGGACACTCATGAACATGAGAAGAGAGCGTTTTAAATTAATGACAGTGTTTCTACCAACTTTTTCAAGCAGCATTCACAGGTAGCAAGCAGGCTATAATGTAGTAATTCTCAAATAAATGGATATAACTGTATAGCATTACAGATGCTTGAGATAATTGACTTGCTAGCATGTTCAGGAGTGTTTTAAATTTTCACTGTAATGTTAGCTGAATAGCAGGAATTATACACGTTTCAGGATCCATATATATATATATATATATATATATATATATATATATATAAAACACCCAGCACGCCCCTGCGGGCGGTTTATCCTTCAAGCTCGGGTCCTCTACCAGAGGCCTGGGAGCTTGAGGGTCCTGCGCGGTATCTTAGCTGTTCCCAGGACTGCGCTCTTCTGGACAGAGATCTCCGATGTTGTTCCCGGGATCTGCTGGAGCCACTCGCCTAGCTTGGGAGTCACCGCACCTAGTGCTCCGATTACCACGGGGACCACCGTTACCTTCACCCTCCACATCCTCTCGAGCTCTTCTCTGAGCCCTTGGTATTTCTCCAGCTTCTCGTGTTCCTTCTTCCTGATATTGCTGTCATTCGCTACATCGATCACTACGGCCGTCTTCTTCTGTTTGTCTACCACCACTATGTCCGGTTGGTTAGCCACCACCATTTTGTCCGTCTGTATCTGGAAGTCCCACAGGATCTTAGCTCGGTCATTCTCCACCACCCTTGGGGGCATCTCCCATTTTGACCTTTTGACTTCCAGGTTATACTCGGCACAGATGTTCCTGTACACTATGCCGGCCACTTGGTTATGGCGTTCCATGTATGCCTTGCCTGCTAGCATCTTGCACCCTGCTGTTATGTGCTGGATTGTCTCTGGGGCATCTTTACACAGCCTGCACCTGGGGTCTTGCCTGGTGTGATAGACCCCAGCCTCTATGGATCTTGTACTCAGAGCTTGTTCTTGTGCTGCCATGATTAGTGCCGCTGTGCTGTCTTTTAGTCCAGCTTTGTCCAGCCACTGGTAGGATTTCTGGATATCAGCCCCCTCCTCTATCTGCCGGTGGTACATACCGTGCAGGGCCCTGTCCTTCCATGATGGTTCCTCGTCTCCCTCCTCTTTCTTGGGTTTCTGCTGCCTGAGGTATTCACTGAGCACTCTGTCAGTTGGGGCCATCTTCCCAATGTATTCTTGGATGTTCGTTGTCTCATCCTGGACTGTGGTGCCGACACTAACCAGTCCCCGGCCCCTTTCCTTCCGCTTAGCGTACACCCTCAGGGTGCTGGACTTGGGGTGAAACCCTCCATGCATGGTAAGGAGCTTTCTTGTCTTTATGTCAGTGGCTTCTATCTCCTCCTTTGACCAGCCTATTACCCCAGCAGGGTACCTGATCACGGGCAGGGCGTAGGTGTTGATTGCCCGGATCTTGTTCTTACCGTTCAGCTGACTCCTCAGGACTTGCCTGACCCTCTGCAGGTACTTGTTGGTTGCAGCCTTTCTAGCGGCCTCTTCATGGTTCCTATTTGCCTGCGGGATCCCCAGGTACTTGTAACTGTCCTCTATGTCTGCAATGTTGCCTTCTGGTAGTTCAATCCCCTCAGTTCTGACTACCTTCCCTCTCTTTGTTACCATTCGACTACACTTCTCCAGTCCGAACAACATTCCAATGTCATTGCTGTATAGCCTGGTAGTGTGGATCAGTGAATCGATGTCTCGTTCACTCTTGGCATACAGCTTGATGTCATCCATGTACAGGAGGTGGCTGACAACTGCTCCGTTCCGTAGTCGGTATCCGTAGCCAGTCTTGTTAATGATCTCACTGAGGGGGTTCAGGCCTATGCAGAACAGCAGTGGGGACAGAGCATCTCCTTGGTAGATCCCGCACTTGATGGTGACTTGTGCTATGGGCTTGGAGTTGGCCTCTAGTGTTGTACGCCACATCCCCATTGAGTTCCTGATGAAGGCTCTTAGCTCTTCATGTAGCCCCTTCCGCCAGGGTTACTTGCGTAGTAGCATTCCTGTTTTCGTCTCTTGCCCACCGATGCCTTCTTGTTCCAGTAGCCCACTTGTCGTCAGGGTGCCCTGGTTCCTCAACACCTGACGCGGACCTTGTTGATCCGGGCGACGTCCGAGCCGGCATGCCTTCATATTTATCTGTCTCGCTCATGTCTGCGGTAGGTTCGCTCAGCATAGGTGGTCTAGCCTTAGGACCCTTACTGGATACAGACGCCCCAGGCAGGAATCGAACTTGCGATCCTCTGCTCCAAAGGCGTGTAGTCTAACCACTATATATATATATATATATATATATATATATATATATATATATATATATAAAATTCACGGTTCGGTTCGGTTCGATACTTTGGTGTCACGGTTCGATATTTTTTCGATACAAAAAAAATGTTCATGCCTTTTTAATTTGTCATTTATTAAAATTATAAATATATATTTTAACTCAAAAGTACAGTTTTTAAATTTAACCCTAACCCTTGTGCGTGTTTTTTATTTTGACAGCGAATGCGCACCTGCGGACCACTTATGTGCAGCCCTGGTTATTTAGCTCATCATATTGCAGCCACAGAAATTATTTTGTCCATGAAACCATAAAGCTACACTTTCTTTTTGCCTTATAGTCTGATTTGTCATAACTTCTCCGTTTTGTGGTAAGCTTTTCTTTGGCTGTCACTTCTTCACCCTGACCTGTCTTATTTGGCTCAGCAGAACTAAAATATATATATATCCTGCTGCTTTTACACACGCACTCACATAAGCTCAGCGATTCTCTGCGCGATCAACCTCTCACATGTTTAAGCTTGCTGCGGGAGATTTCACTTGTCATGTTTGCTTAGTAAGCTAACAATTAATAAGACGATGTCAGAGGAATTGGTGCACAAATTATCATCACTCACAGATCAGTGCTGTTGCTCTCTATACACAGTTCGCACGATTGCAAAGTGAAAGCAAAAAACAAGCGCAAATTCAAACGCGATTTCAATATGTCACATATTGACAGTGGCTCACCGATGCCAATGACATAATTACCCAGCTACATTTCTGAAAGAATGCAAAAGCATTGACATATATTTTTCCTTCCTACAATAGCCCTACGGGCAGGGAAGAGATAGATTTTGGTAGCCCGACTGAAAAAATCGCTATCCCCAGGACGTCGGGCTAACAATATTGCAAGCCCTGTATCTGATTGAGGAATCACTCATCTTTGGAAAAGAGAGTTTATTACAGAGAAATGTCTCTTTCCAAAATAAAAGCTATACTATCCGCTTCTTCTGGGCTATATTCTCAGCAGCATATTAAACATATCAGGTCCCCATAAGGAGAATCATGTGCTAACAGCTGTCTCGGCTAAAGTTAGTAGCATGCTTGTTGCTTTTGTCTTTGCACTAGGATGATGTCGGCGTAAATGTGCAGTCATATTCGTTGTGTTCCCACTAGTGCTTTCAGGTTAATCTCGTTGAAATGACCTTAACGCCACAACACGGCAAATCTCCGTTAACGAGCTACCGCCGATCGCCCCATGCGTGGGGCTAGACGGCCAACACGTTAACGAGCTAACTGCGCTAACACGCTAGCTCCCACCCATGTAATTGAGCATTGCATGGCACATCCAACATACTGTTTTACTTTAGTCCATGACTCGCTTACCTTCAGGGTCATACGTCACATGAAAACCAAAATAATTCCAAACGCCAGATCTGAATGAGGGTGGGGGAGGTCCATGTTGCAAGGGGAGCTTAACTTCTGTCTTGCTAGCTTGCCCTGCGCTCTTCCTTCTGACTATGCTGTCTGTGTTGAGCGCTCAGTGGATCTGCGCTCGACAGTGCAGCCTAGGCGGAGTAGTCGAACGCAGATTCACTGAGCGCTCAACACAGACAGCATCGTCAGAAAGAAAGTTGATAAAATAAATTACAAATGTTGTAGAAACTTTTCCTCTGAGCCCCACACCCTTTTTTTTTTTTTTTTTTTTTTAAAACCTAAATGATGAAGAGAGAATTGAAAGGACAGGGTTACATTGATCCCTGTATGGAGCCTCTCCAATGGTCCCCGTCACAAACCCAAAAAGTGTTGATTTTGTTTTTAACATCCTCTGAACATAAAGCAAAGATCTACAGCAGTTCAGAGCGAACATTTAAAGTCTACACGCATCCAGTTCTCACTGATGTCAGACAACAAGAAGAGGGCTTTCAGAGGGGGCAACAAAGAGGAGGTGAGGAAGGTCCAGGTCCAGGTGTTACTAAAGGACAAGATCAGAGAGGCTAAGGACAATTACAGGAGGAAGCTGGAGTGGAAACTCCAGCAGAACAGCATGAGAGAGGTGTGGAGGGGCATGAAGACCATCACTGGATTCAGGCCAACCAACAGCAGGGGAGCTGAGGGAGGTGAGAATAGAGCCGACGAGTTGAATCTGTTTTTCAATAGATTCGACACCACAGTGTCTGCTCCCACCCCCACAACCTCACCTGCAGTCAGCCTGGTATCCAGAGCCACACCACTGTGCCAGCCTCTCTCTTCACATGTTGCCTCCTGTGAGATTCCTGACACCCCTCCCCCACCCATCACCTTCACTCAATACCAGGTTGAGATGCAAATGAGGAGACTTCACTCAGGAAAGTCTGCTGGACCAGACGGAGTGAGTCCCCTTGTCCTCAAGGCCTGTGCCCCCCAGCTGTGTGGAGTCTTTCATAAACTGTTTATGCTGAGTCTGAGTCTGCAGAGGGTCCCGGTGATGTGGAAGACATCATGCCTCGTCCCTGTACCAAAGACGCCTCGTCCCAGTGGCCCCCAGGATTACAGGCCCGTGGCACTGACCTCCCACATCATGAAGACCCTGGAAAGGCTCATCCTGGACCAGCTGCGACCCATAGTAAGACCACATCTGGATCCCCTTCAGTTCGCTTATCAGCCTCATCTCGGAACAGAGGACGCCATCATCTACCTGCTCAATCGTGTCTACACCCATCTGGACCAGCCGGCGAGCACTGTGAGGGTCATGTTTTTTGACTTTTCCAGTGCTTTCAACACCATCAGGCCGACCCTCCTGGGTGATAAGTTAGCAGCGATGCAGGTGGATGCTTCTCTGGTGTCCTGGATTGTTGATTACCTGACAGGAAGACCACAATATGTACGTCTCCCACAGTGTGTGTCTGACAAGGTGATTAGCAACACAGGGGCACCACAGGGGACTGTCCTCTCCCCCTTCCTCTTCACCCTCTACACCACAGACTTCAGCCACTGCACAGAGACCTGCCATCTTCAGAAGTTTTCTGATGACTCTGCGGTGGTTGGATGCATCAGCAGGGATGATGAGACAGAGTACCGGGCTGTGGTCGACTCCTTTGTCACGTGGTGTGAGCAGAATCATCTGCAGCTCAACGTGGCAAAGACCAAGGAACTGATCGTGGACTTCAGGAAGACCAGGAAACACTTGACCCCTGTTTCAATCCAGGGGGTCAGTGTTGACATTGTGGAGGACTATAAATACCTTGGAGTACACATTGACAATAAACTGGACTGGGCTAAAAACACCACAGCACTTTACAGGAAGGGCCAGAGTCGTCTCTATTTTTTGAGGCGACTGAGGTCCTTCAACATCTGCCAGAAAATGCTGAGGATTTTCTATGAGTCTGTGGTGGCCAGTGCGATCTAGGGAGTTACCTACACCCACAGTGTTTTAACTGTCACGCACACACATCCACACGCACACTCACTCATGTGCACTCACACATACACACAGGTATGCGTACACAGTCACACACGAGCACTCACATAGACACGTGGGAACGAGCACATGTAGGCATTCATGTGCTCGTGCACATAGACACAGACAGAGTTTGCAGCACACCGTAGGGGGTTTTATGATGGGGTCCCGTCTATAAAACTGTGTTTCACAGACAAAGGGGTGAAGATTTTGGAGAGGGATGATAGGTTTGTAGCTTGAATCTATCCGCTGGAACGTTGAAGACAATATAATTACACTGCAAAGCAAGACACAAGTAGGCAAAGTTCTTCATGTTACTCGTGCACGGGAGAGAACCGGACAGGCGCCATTCCTTCGCTTGACCCCAGTTGCTCTCGTCCGTTCTCCCGTACCACTGTTCTTTTATTGAGGTTACATGAATATGCATAAGTTCATTAACATATGACGTCTACATACACACAAAGAGTACCTTGCCTGTGTGTGTGTGTGTGTGTGTGTGGACTGCTGATCAAAGGGTCAAACATCCTTGGTCAGGAAGAGGGTAGCCTCCCCCTCACCCTAGATGGTTCATCCTAGATAACACGGTGAGGAAGTCCTGCAGTTCATCTAAACAAAGAGCACTTAGACTAGAACAGACGCAACTACGTTAATCCTACCATAAAACAATAAGACACGGTATGACCTCTCATGCTCCCAAAGTGCTGTCTAATACACACAAAGTTTGCAGACTATCAAGGATCAAAACCTCTACCAATCTACAACTAATTACAAAACTCTAAGCATATATAAGTAAATATTTCTAAGCATAAATGACAATCAACAATACAAACCTAACATTCCCCCCTTTTTGACCTTTATGCTTGAAAAGTTCCCAGGTATGAATACCTCATGTCTGACAGTTTCAATGCAAACATTTTTATACTCAGCATATGTCAAATCACCCTAAATTACTGAAAAGGTACACAGTTTAACAAATGTATTAGCAGTTATCCCATTCCTCATTGATCTCATCTCATGGCAAACTGCATCCCACAAACAAACAAAGAAATTGTTAATTTAATAGTGAAAATAAGAAGATAACATTTTCAAAAACATCTCAGCTTGGTGGTGCTTCCTCCGGGTGTGCACATCACATGTCTCTCTGCAGAGTGGTTTAAGCTCTGCAGGGCGTCATGAATGTCTCTTCCAGTTGTTTCCATCACTGTCCATAGGACCAGAGTCCTAATGTATGTAGAATAGACATTCAAACATACCAGTTGGTTTTGTTGTTCGTCAACATGGGTCTCAGCTATTTCCAAGCTGCAGACCTCTCAGCACTCCAGTTTTATGGCCTCTTACCAGCCCCCATCACCTGACTTCAGACCTTCGTCTTGTGAGGGGGATATTTATGACTCTGCCATTGTCCACGCTCTGCAGAAAAAGCTCTCTGTGGAAAGGGTGCTGGGTTCCGTCATCTTACTGCTGTTATGATCCCAGCAGCCTTCAGAGTGTCATCGTATGCACAGTACAGTGGCACAGCATTAGGTGATGTTCATAGGAAACTGCTGTTATCACCACCATAGCTTCTGGTTCCTGTGCTTTTCACAGAATCATGATGTCATCCTCGAACTCCTTCTGCGCTGTCGATGGAGCTTGGCACGCTCCCCTCATCCCTCGAGTTTTCATATCCCAACGCTGCTGAAGATTTAAGGCAGAGCATGTCATACACCTTAATTGTCTTTCTCAGCGTCAATATTGAATCTTTCATTTTATTTAAAATCTTGCTGTGGGAAGTCTCCTCTTGATCTCCTGGAAGCTCAGTAGCACAGCTCTCTGTGTGATGTCTGCTGTGCTGAAGATGATCTCTGATCCTCCTGAAGCCTCTCTCCTGGCCTCAGCTCCCATCCTGTGGACGATCCTCTCAGGCACTCCTTCTCGTCATGCATAGTCCTGATTTTGGGCCTGCTGGATCTGTCTCTCTTAGGTGAGAGTTGTCATGTGTCCATCTCCTCTGCCTTCCTCCTGGTTCAGCTGTTTCCGGCACCAGCTGGGGTCCTATAAGGATGAGCGTCGTAGTCAAGGTAACCAAGAGGGTCCTGGTCGCACACAGGTCCGTCACGCCTCGCACTTGGTTGCCCTAGAGTTGATCAGAGGCTGGAGGTTGAAGTGCGAGCTTACCCTACGGGGGCTCAATCAGCACTCCCCCCTCACCACTGAAACAACCAAGTGTGAGATTTCTCTATTGTGCTGTCTTGAGGGTGCCGGGGTTTCCTGGGACCTCGACCTCTTGCAGTGGCTCTGATAAATCCAGGAGGGTCTCTCGCTATTTTGCAGGCAGTTAAAATGGTCCTTGCTGTGGCTCCAAGGTCTGATCTCATGATGGGCCCCAACCAGCTTGACCTTTGACCTCAACCACTGCCTGGTCCTGTCAGCTATGCGCTTCTCACTGGGCCTCTGAAGATTTCTCAGGAGATTACTGCTGCACCTGTATTTCCTTGCTAGGAAGACAAACTATTTGGAGAGTATGTCAACAATCATCAAACCACATTCTTTAGTTCAGTGAACTTCACTTATAGGCCATCAAAGCCTCATCTGAACATGGGTGCACCACTTGCGTAGGTTTAATATTTGTAAATAAAACGGCTAATCACACAAATCACTGCAGCAACAATAATAAAAAACATTGTTTAATGTTAATCCTTGGACCCCTCCTCTTGACGCATGGACACACCCATGCGTCAACTCACCAAACCTGGATTCCTGTCTTAAAGAAAAAGATTAGCTAGATCATATCCCAGGCAACATCAGGGCATCTCCTCCCCTGGAGCAGCACCACCCTGGATCTATAATCCTGCAATAAAATTTTAGTGTGTTTTGCATATATATGCATATAACACCTGGCTCTCCCAGGAGCCTGCATACACACCATCATGGCCTGGAAAGCAAAATCTGGAAGTAAAATCAAACTTCATACCTGTAAACAATTGTACCATAAGAACAAGAAGCATTCAACATCAGCAAGACAAGTGTCATGTGCAGGTTTTCTCAAATCAGTAAACTAGAATTATTTTCATAAGTCGCCTCAGACATGGATCATCCCATGTACTCAGGCAACATTAATGTAATCGGTGACTGCTCTTAAGCAAAGTCACTCCACTTATATATTACTATGGGCTCAAAAGTGGCCAGCTAATGAGCCCATATCAAACTATCCCAGAAACACTGTATCTCTTATTTGGTTTTCTCATGTCACTTGTCCACTTCTGCCGAATCCTCTACACGCAGTCATAGAAAAACAAACATTAGCAACACAGTGACCATTGGTGGTCAGACGCAGGTCGACAGGTTCCAGAGGTGCCATAAAAAGACCATAAAGTTAGCCATCTATAGCTGTGGAAAGAAGTAACACCAGTTCTCAACACAGGAAATTTCACACGTTATTCACATTATCAAAGTAACCTTCACATTTTCCCATCAACACAATGCAACAGCATCACCACTCATAACCTGTAAACACAGTTTTCCTCACACATAAACCCAGAAATCCTGTAGTAGGAAAAAACATCAACCAGTTGTCCTGGTATAAATCGCATCATCAATTCAAATGAAGAACTGGCATGCTGTAAGAAAAGAAAATGCAAATATTAGCGCTTGCGCAGGCGTATGCATACTTTGTCACAGTTATCTCTGTGAGCAACACAAGCCTATGAATAACACACCTGATAAATGCACAGACACAGAAAATGGCATTTAAAAGGTTAAATCATCATGCAACCTCGAGTGTTGCTGTCATCTTTCTGCTCCTGTAAAAGGAAACACATAAGTTCATCTGCACCTTTGTCAGGTGGGGGTTAACTTCACACAATCATGTTCAGTCAGTCAGTCAGTTATTTTAAAATTCTTACTCATTCACTCAGTGGTTCCTTCTTTTGCTAATTGTGGAAATTATCATCGCATTCGTTTCCACGCTCAGCAAAACGACGTTATTTCAAAAAGAAAAATAATTTAGACTGGATTTCCTCGTTGAATCTTTTTTGGGGGGGACTCTCATTTCCTAATTGTCCCAAATAAGTGGCTTTCTCCTGAGCCCATTTTAAACGTGGAGAAACTCACTTGCAACAATTTTCTTGACGACGTGTAACGCTTTTAATTCCCGACTTGCAGATCTGCTCAAAGAAAAGAAATTCACAAGCAAAAATCAGTGCTTGTTCAAAAATGAAAAATAAAAAATAACAGAGATTATCAAACCAAACTTTCAGTGCACTGTGAAAGTATCAAAATAAAAAGGCCTTGTTAAGTCATGACACAAACTCCTCATCAACTTCACAACAGGAGAAGAATCATCAGCTAGATTCACTCCAAACCAACCATCAACTGCACAACACACAACATAACCCTAATGTCATATTAGCTATGAGTTTAATCACCAGGTCTGTGCTCTTCACTCATTTAAGCCACAGATCTATTTTATTCAATTTTTCCTTTTTCCCTTCATCATAAAACATGTGACATACTGTCATGCACTTCACAAAAGAAGTTTGTTCTGACGTATTCAGAGTTGTGTATCTAAATACAGGATTCACTCGCACATCAAAACAGGAAACTCAGTGTTTTAGAGTCTCCACTCTAACAAACTCCAACACATCCCATTCACTCGTGCTAGAATTCAGTCACCTTTCATTAATCTAAAAACCAATCAAATAATTTGCATATCGGCTATTAACCCACTAAGTTGACAGGACAACAGAAATGCATGTTCAAAATAGTATCACAAAAGACAATTTCCCTCATACAGTAAATTTAGTAGTAAACTTGTGCTGCATCAATCAAGCAGGAAGCTTCTCCCAACTTACTATATTAACAACTAAATTTATTATCTGATCACTGGTTGGTCAAACCAGGATCTTTTTTCCCACAAAAGTTTAAATTGTTGTCCTGCAACCTAGAGAGTCAATTTTTTGCATTGGATAAATTCAGCATTTGATAACAAGTGTCTGCTAAATTGACACTATTTTAACACTGATGAAAGATAACAAGCTAATTTTCATTGCATGTGTGTTTGTGTTATTAGGCAGGTTTAATGCATGTCTGTGGAGCTGCATATCCAACAGAGCATGTTCTCTGCCTTTCCTACACATTTCTCTGCTATTATTTGATCACTTCTTAACTAATGTGCTATGAGTCCACTGGTTTTTGCATCACACGAGGTGACTTGGACAAGATGATAAACAGACTCACACGCTTAAGATGTTGTCTAATCTTCATAAGCTCTCTTGTGTTTGGAAGTGTTAGTAGGGTTAATGCATGTTGTGCTTGTGTGTGTGATTTTGTATATGTTTCTATTTTTGCAGTGTTTCAGACCCCTTCACAATTTTCCAACTTAAGCAGTCAGTTTTGTTTTTCCCAGGTTTGCTAACCCAAATTTTGATTTCCCACATTAAATAATTCCTATGTGTTCTCACCTAGTCTTCTCACTCTGTTGTCCTCTCCCACTTCAACAGTCCAACAGCCGGCAGTTCTCCTTCAGCTTTGTCCTGTGTCCCACTGTCTCTTCTTGCCATTTTACTCCACAGGTGGCAAATGTCAAACTCCAACTGTTCAGTTCTCCTCAAACGTTTTCTTCACATGCACAGTGAAGTCACAGCCTGTTGTAAACACAGTGCCATCCATCCGATCAGTCAGGATGATGGGTTTGCTCTTCTTCTCTGATGCTGTTTGTCCACATTGCTGCTGCTTTGCTGGGACTCTTTGCTCAGGACTTGCTGCTGTCTCTTTATCATGTTATTGCTTTGGAGCTGCATTCCTTGTCTTCAGGGAGGGGTGAGAGCTTGCTTGCTTGTGAGGTTGAGAGACACATGGCGCTGTAAATAAGTCAGCCAGAAACTTGGCCTGCATGTTTCCAATGATGTTAAACTATAACTTTCTTCCGTCCGCTGCATGTGGAAAATTGATTCAGGTCTGCTTTTCACCTGAAAGTGACAAACTAAGACATTTCATTATTATCATCACTGCTTAATCAACACACATCTCTCTCTCTGTGTGTGTTTTTGTGAACAGTCTTTTCTTAAAAGCAGAAAATGAAATTGTAGTTGTTTTTGGCTGATCAACACAAAACCTTTTTCCTATGATTTTTCTTTTTCACTCTTTTTTTTTTCTTCTTTTTTTCGTTACAATAGCTGGTGACCTGCAGAATCACCGCTCTCACTCACAATCAAAGGCAATTACTTTTACACAGAGCACAAAAACACTGTGACGTCAGACACATTCACACTCACTTTGTCATCTGCAAACATAAATCACATGGCTGATGATATGTGCCATGGTGATCCGTAAATATGATCACCAGTTTATTTAACTATTTTTCAACCCAACAAACAAATAAACAAAAACATGATGCTGATGTTATAAACACTCTACACACAAGTCAAGATGCAGGAAAACTGCTCACGGAAACGCTGCACACTCTCTGTTTCCCCCTCTTTGAGTAGTTCCCAGACAGCTCTTGATCTGATAATGTGTAGCTTGCTCATCAGCTCAGAAAAAAAAACTGCAACGCAACATCACACAGTAGTTGCATGCTCTGCCCACAGCGGCAAAGTCTTACACTTTCATATTCAACACAGCTTCTCCATCATGTACTTTTAGATGTTTCATACAGGGTTCAGCATATTAGTTGTTTTCACAGGTGTGCTCCATATCTCAACAATGGCTCATAACAAGACGACAGTCTTTCACACAGGTCAAGTGCCTCTATGCACTTCATTAGTTTAAATATTTACCTATATCACTTCACCTCACATGTCATTGTACTGAATTTAAGCAACCACAAGCTTAATGTAGATTACTTTTAACAACTATCCACCTCAATTAAATCTATGGTCTGGCACACAGGCTGTTGTCGATCAGGGCAAGCTAAAGAGTTAACATTTTGTGTCAGCAAGGGGTGGGGGGAAAGCCATCCACCAGAGCATATCTCAAGTGCTACTGATGTGGGCTGGCCCTGTCCACACACTCCTGGCTGCTTAGGAAACCATGATAACAACAGCAGTCGGTGTCACAGACCACGTGTTCTACTCCGCACACACTCACACAACAACAACAACAACAAATATCCTCACTCACAACCAACAAAAATTAGGCCTATTGTCTCAACGCAGTCTCACACAGTGACCGCGTGCTCTGCCGCACACAGTGGCAAAGACTTACAACGCAGTCTCACACAGTGACCGCGTGCTCTGCCGCACACAGTGGCAAAGACTTACAACGCAGTCTCACACAGTGACTGCGTGCTCTGCCGCACACAGTGGCAAAGACTTACAACGCAGTCTCACACAGTGACCGCGTGCTCTGTCGCACACAGTGGCAAAGACTTACAACGCAGTCTCACACAGTGACCGCGTGCTCTGCCGCACACAGTGGCAAAGACTTACAATGCAGTCTCACACAGTGACCGCGTGCTCTGCCGCACACAGTGGCAAAGACTTACAATGCAGTCTCACACAGTGACCGCGTGCTCTGCCGCACACAGTGGCAAAGACTTAAACTTACTTGGCGTTGCTTAGCGTGTAATATCAGCCTCGAATCCCGCCGATCGCCATTCATCGAGGAGAAAAGACAGACAGCGAATCCACAGGAACTTCCTGGCTGACGTCAGTCTTTCAGCGTGCCTCTTCTCCCCTCGGTAAATGCGATTCCAGGGCTCCGGCATCGAAGGACCAATTAATGATAGGTTTGTAGCTTGAATCTATCCGCTGGAACGTTGAAGACAATATAATTACACTGCAAAGCAAGACACAAGTAGGCAAAGTTCTTCATGTTACTCGTGCACGGGAGAGAACCGGACAGGCGCCGTTCCTTCACTTGACCCCAGTTGCTCTCGTCCGTTCTCCCGTACCACTGTTCTTTTATTGAGGTTACATGAATATGCATAAGTTCATTAACATATGACGTCTACATACACACAAAGAGTACCTTGCCTGTGTGTGTGTGTGTGTGTGTGTGTGTGTGTGTGTGTGTGTGTGTGTGGACTGCTGATCAAAGGGTCAAACATCCTTGGTCAGGAAGAGGGTAGCCTCCCCCTCACCCTAGATGGTTCATCCTAGATAACACGGTGAGGAAGTCCTGCAGTTCATCTAAACAAAGAGCACTTAGACTAGAACAGACGCAACTACGTTAATCCTACCATAAAACAATAAGACACGGTATGACCTCTCATGCTCCCAAAGTGCTGTCTAATACACACAAAGTTTGCAGACTATCAAGGATCAAAACCTCTACCAATCTACAACTAATTACAAAACTCTAAGCATATATAAGTAAATATTTCTAAGCATAAATGACAATCAACAATACAAACCTAACAAGGGACACCGGCCTCGTCTTCCCTTCTAGAAGTGCATGCTTAAATGAAGATGAATAAAGATGAATAAAAGTTTTGTGAAAATGACTACTGAGTCCGGTGCCATCTCTGGATGCTCGAGGAATAAAAAGAACCGGGGTAAAACTGATTTCTCAACACTTTCCAGTTTTTTGACATCATTTATCAGTGGTTCCAGTATAACATCAAAACCATACTTTTGCAGATCTGGTGTGTGGATAAGTGACACTAAATGAATGTTCATCAAAATGGAATTAAATTTTGGGGGCAAGTTTCTTATAACAAAATAAATGCAGCCAATTTTGTGAATTCCGCGCTTAGAGCCAAGAGGATTGGCTGTTTCCAAATCATCATAGTATAGCTGAATTTGTAATGCATGCCTTTTGGCTGAAAACAAAAGGTGAGTTTTAAAGTAACTTCCATCACAAAAGTCATGATAAGCATCAGGCTCTGAGCTACACTCTCTCTGCAGGAAAACACAGATCTCTGGATTTCTAAACATGAACTTCAAAGACTCCAAAATAGGTACATATATAAAATTATCCTTCACAGGTACTTGATCATAAGTACCAGACTTCTGATTTCGCCTGATGTCATACCTCACTCCAAGTGTTATTCCTCTAGGTTCTACAACGCCCCATTTTAGATTGAAGTATTTATTTCGTTTCCATTCTGTGTTCAGATTGGTGAAAGGGTTTTCAAAATTTTCAAAACATTCATTTGTTAAAGATATGCTGGAGTCCTTTGTGGGTAACGCAGAAAGAATGGCCTGCTTTGCTTCTGAGCGAAGCTCACTTGTTAATTCCTCCAAATCGCCTACAAGTGAGGATACTAAACTGTTAGAAAGGCCACTACCCTGCAGTTTGGCCACAATGGATGCACACATTTCTTTGGATGAATCCCTTGTAAGTACTGAATCAATGCTCACTGGAACACTGGAAGAACTAGACTCTGGAAGAACACTGGGAGAACTGTGAGGAAGATTTGAGGAATTAAACTGGTCCTCCAAAGCAGGTGAAACTGTGTCATTAGAAAAACAAGCAATGGCTGAAGTTCGATCATTTTGGTCAACATTGCTGTGAAAACTACTGAGGTGCTTCCTAAAGCCTGCATAAGTTTGGAGCTGAATCCTGCAGCCTGGCTGCCAACAAAATAACTTAAACTTAGGTCCAGGATAATAACCATGTTCACCTCTTAAATGTGAAATCAGCTGCTGACTGATGGGATAAGCTCTCTTACACAAAAAACATGTCAGCATTTTAATGATTTTTACTTAGGTTGTGAGAAGAATTTCCTGGTTAAGGATTTTGGCTCTCAGGTCACGAACTCTTGGGGACTCCTTCATTTTCCCCATATCAATATTGTATACTGTTGTCTGCAGAAATGTGTAGAAATTCACAAGTGCAGCATCATAAGACACATTGAACACAAAATGAGCTTTAAAAAGCTCATCAAATGCCCCAAGGGAGTGGCTGGCCTGGCAGGGGATGAGACGCTTGTCTATGGCAACATACACTCAACAAAAATATAAACGCAACACCTTTGTTACTGCTCCCATTCCCCATGGGATGGATGTAGAGACCTAAAATTCATTCCAGATACACAATATAACCATCCCTCCCAAACAGTGGTCACAAATCAGTCCAAATGTGTGGTAGTGGGCACATCTGCTATATTGAGATAATCCATCCCACCTCACAGGTGTGCCACATCAGGATGCTGATCTGACATCATGAGTAGTGCACAGGTGTACCTCAGACTGCCCACAACAAAAGGCCACCCTGGAATGTGCAGTTTTTTGCGCTATTGGGGGTCTGGGGACCCAGAACCGGTCAGTATCTGGTGTGACCACCATTTGCCTCATGCAGTGCAACACATCGTCGCATGGAGTCTATCAGATTGTCAATTGTGGCCTGTGGAATGTTGGTCCACTCCACTTCAATGGCTGTGCGAGGTTGTTGGATATTCGTGGGAACTGGTACATGCTGTCGTATACGCCGGTCAAGCACATCCCGAACATGCTCAATGGGTGACATGTCCGGTGAGTATGCTGGCCATGCAAGAACTGGGACATTCTCAGCTGCCATCTGCCCTGAACAATGTGAACCATGATTCATCCGTGAAGCGCACACCTCTCCAACGTGCCAGATGCCATTGAATGTGAGCATTTGCCCACACAAGTCTGTTACGGCGACGAGCTGGAGTCAGGTCAAGACCCCGATGAGGACGACGGGCATGCAGTTGAGCGTCCCTGAGACGGTTTCTGACAGTTTGTGCAGAAATTGTTTGGTTGTGCAAACCAATTGTTCCAGCAGCTGTCTGGGTGGCTGGTCTCAGACGATCTTGGAGGTGAACCTGCTGGATGTGGAGGTCCTGGGCTGGTGTGGTTACACGAGGTCTGCGGTTGTGAGGCCGGTTGGATGTGCTGCCATATTCTCTGAAATGCCTGTGGAGACGGCTTATGGT
This sequence comes from Copadichromis virginalis, assembly GCF_057382275.1. Taxonomy (NCBI): domain Eukaryota; kingdom Metazoa; phylum Chordata; class Actinopteri; order Cichliformes; family Cichlidae; genus Copadichromis; species Copadichromis virginalis. Next base: position 15,744,251 of record NC_140619.1, read on the forward strand.
TGAGAAATGAACATTCAATGCACGGGCGACAGATCTGGTTGACATTCCTGCTGTCAGCATGCCAATTGCACGCTCCCTCATTGCTTGTGGCATCTGTGGCATTTTGCTGTGAGACAAAACTGCACATTCCAGGGTGGCCTTTTGTTGTGGGCAGTCTGAGGTACACCTGTGCACTACTCATGATGTCAGATCAGCATCCTGATGTGGCACACCTGTGAGGTGGGATGGATTATCTCAATATAGCAGATGTGCCCACTACCACACATTTGGACTGATTTGTGACCACTGTTTGGGAGGGATGGTTATATTGTGTATCTGGAATGAATTTTAGGTCTCTACGTCCATCCCATGGGAATGGGAGCAGTAACAAAGGTGTTGCGTTTATATTTTTGTTGAGTGTAGAAGCTGTCGACCTTCCTCTTCTGGTGCCCAACAGGCAGGAGGTATGGCTGCTGACTCTGCTGATTCTGGAGATGCTCTTCCAAACTGCAGCAAGACTGGAGTTGAGACAAAGATACTGAGCATTTGACACAGGAGCAAGTCAGAGATAATAGCATCACAGAAATGAGTATGTAAACCTCCTTTGTAAGCTCAACTGTAATTTGTTTCATTCACCTCTTAACCAGTGACATGACAACTTATGATAAAAACTATAAATATTAAATTACCTTATGAAAGACTACAAGTCTCTCAACAGCATCAGAGGCGCTGATTTTTTGATACTTTGGTCCTCCTGGAGGTGGCAGAAGGAAATGTAACAGTAACAACTGGGAGGCCATGTCTTGGTCAAAGGCTGCGGCCAAAGAGTCACAAGAATCAATTGACAGCAAATCTTTCAAATGCAACTTTTAAGGAGAACTAGAAAAGCACTTCCTAAGAAAGTTGAAATGTGCTGTCATAAACATTAAACTAACAGCTAAAGAAAACTGATGAAGCAAAGCTAACAGGTGAATGAATTGGTATTTATTAATAGAATCCTGATGCTATTGAACTTTAACTGCTTATAGCAAATCATATTTAACAAACTCACTTGCTGCCTCATCAAGATCACTTCCTGGTGGACTCTCTGCTGACTGCACCAATTGACGCAACTCTACTGTTGAGGTGAGCTGCTTGGCCTCTTTGATGATTTGATACCTAAAGATTGGATCCCATTTCTGAAGCAGCCTGGTAGATATCTCATCATCAAACAGGAGAGTGAAGTCTTGATTCACCTTTAAGAAAGAAAATCTACTACTGCCACATTCATCTTGAAATTTAAAGTGATATTAAAAATTCCACTGAATATTCTCACCAATCCTTTTGTATCCAAGAATCTTGGAAAGATAGACAGGATATCAAGACCTTTGTCAGGATCATTGATGAGCTTCTGACGATGCTGAAAGGTCTTTCTCATCTTCTGGAAAATCAAGGAAGTGTCATATGTATGGTTCAGCAAAGAGATGGCCTCCTGGCAAGCATCTCCATCAAGCTGCATGTCGACATTAATGGGCCTTTGGTAATTTGGGCCCCCTGAAGAAAAACATACAAACATAAAAGCATAGGTGCTGAGCAGATAGGTAAATGAAAACAAAATAGTATATAATGTAAATGAGAACATTATCTAGTTTGTGGACACTTAATTTCTTACCTCCTTCTTGAGCAAAGCCAGTGGAGCTACTTGGTGGTGCAGATCCTCTTCTAGTCTTTCTCTGTATCGTTTTCAAACGCCAAGAAATGTATCCAGTGCTGCTTGCAGCATCATAGAAGTGTTCCTAAAATGTAAATACATTCAAAAATAATGTGTTGTCAATCTGAAAATTTTCAGAACTTAAATGTCAACGCACACAAATCCCAATGATGCACAGCATGAAAATTATGTAAACAAAGTGCAATAATAGTGACTATACATAGCCTTTCTTGGAGTATGGGTCTTTCAGGGATGGGAACAATGTCACTACCCCTAGCGCGTACTGTTCTCTAACAGCTTTGGTGGGGAGGTGCCTGAAAAACGATTTTAAATTAGCATGCTTAAGTAATGGCAAAATAGTAACTTGTATTTAAAAAAAAAAAAATGCACCAATAGAACACACATACCCATGGCAATCAATCATGTGAGCCACTATTATATTGACCATTTTTCTTCTGGTAGCATCTGTTAGAGTTTGTGTTGTGTGATATTCCTGGAGAACCTCTTCACCACCTGAATTGGTTCCAAGTACACCTTCAATTAACTTGAGAAAAAAAAGAGGCAAAAAGTGAGGAATAGCTTTTCTACATATTAAGAATAATGAAGTAGAAAAAAAACTATGAGAACTGAGTTTTGTCACTGTCATGATCCTGGGTCCTTTTGACCCAGCGTTTTGTGTTTTCTCTTCGCGATTTTGGTTCTGTTCTTCCTCTGGTTAGTGTTTACTCTGTTCTGCCCGTGTGTTCCTGTATCTAGTCCGCGTTTCTTAGTTTGTGTCCTTTCATGTGTAAGTTCCTGTTTTATTGTGAAGGTCTGTGTCTTATGTGAGTGTTTTCAGTTTGCCTCCCTAGTCTCGTCATGTTAATTACTCCCAGCTGTGTTCCCACCTGTATGTAATCCCCCTGTGTTCTCTGAGTGTATTTTAGTTGTGTCTTCTGTCATAGTAGTGGCTGGTTCGTCTGTGTTGTTTCCCCTCGGTCTCCCTGCGTCTCCCCGTATGTATTTCTCCGGACCTCCCTGCATCCTCATTCTGGTTTGTCTTATTAGTTTACCCAGTTTAGGTTTCCGGTTTCATGTTTTGTCGCCACCGCTGTTTGTACTTACACCCCTGTAAATAAACACTCACCTGCACCAGAGCTGCCGCCTTTTGGGTCCTTACTACAAATCCACACGGCTTGCCCCGCAAACCGTGACAGTCACAACCTTTTTAGCAGATGCTGCATCAACAGTACCCTCAACTCTTGTTTTCTTCCTGGGACCCTCATCTAGAAGTATAGTTGATGTACTTGCATTTGAGCTGAAGCTTGAATCAGAACAATCAGATGCAGAAGACAAGGAGCAATCAGAAAATTCTAAAAGGAAAAAACAACATTATTCTGTAAGGTGTAGAAAAAAAATCTGGCTGTGGATTTTTAACTAACAAGGCAACATCACACTGCAGACCTGACTCATTTAAATTAACTGATCTCAATGTTCAAACAGCTGATTGGTCAAATTGTGTGCTCCTGATTATTTGGAACAACCAGCAGCCACACAGCCCTTCCCCATGTCTGGTGTTGAGCTTGCCCCTTTAAATTTCTCACCATCACTTGAGAAAACTGTTAGGACCACAGTGCCTTGGCTGATAAGGTCACTGAAAATCACTTCATCAACTTCTGTCCCTGTTGCATCTTTGTACACTATTTTTGCATCAGGTGGCAGGCAGAATCTCTCAATGACTGGAAAAGATAAGATATATCTGAGTGCACCTTTTAAGTAAACTGTTCTTGCCTCACATTCACTAAAGTGATACACCACTGTATGATTCAAGAGACTTGGCGAAACGCCCTACAAAAAATTCTGTCCCCCCAACTAAAATTAGGTAAGATATAAACAAACCTTTTTCATGAAACTGCATAAACTCAAACCGCCAAATCAACCTCTTCCAACTTCACATACTTCTGCTGTTGGCAGTATCGAACCTGGACCAGCATTTTACTGAGACAAAATAATAACAAAAATGGTACACTAGTAAGTATTTGACATTTAGAGCAATTCAAGCAAAAATGATTAAAACACTGACATATACCGTACATGGTGATTAATACTGACCATGCGTTTGAATTTCACTGCAATAACATTTAATGTTATCAAATAAACCTGTGTCTGTCCATGCAGGAGTCCAATTGATACGCAACACAATACAAAATACATGTTAATCTATGGTGTATTTTACACCAGACACGGAGTGCTACGAAGCGATTGTTTCGGTATCCCGCAGGAAGTTACACCAAGACACATGAGACAATCCAGGCAATTTTGAAGATAAAAGCTATTCTCCAAAATAAAATACTGCGATTGACAAATGCGATCAGATTCGTGTATGAAAAGAGACAATAGAGATGAAAATAAACACATCGCAAAGGAGGGGACAGCCTAACTGACTATGTTTGGGGCGGGTGTCTCAAAGGGAGAAGAGAGTGAGACAGAGAGAGACAGATTAGAGACAAGTCAACGATGAACGATGTCAAAGTAAAAGCAGGAGTGACTAAAACAAGCTCTCTTCCATTATTTTGGGATGTTATTTACTTATCAATTGTGAAAAAAAATGCTCTGAATAAACAGAGGAGCAAAAACGCTCATGAACTGGCGTGGAGAAAGACGTGTCTGTGTGAACAGGGGAAAAGCTGAACGTGGCGCGGCGCTTCTACGTGCAGTGTCTACTGTCACTCACGAGTAAAAAGACTGCAACATTAACATTAGCATTGGAGGCTAAATAGAATTTTCGACACATCTCCTCCTCTATTAAAGCTTGTTTTCAGCAACCGAACACCAAGAAACATCAAGAAAACCTCACTGCACCGATAGAATACCGTTAATTTTATATAAGTTTGAATTACTTACCGTTTGTGTAAAATACTCCAAGCAGCAACACGGCAGGCATCCACCACGGTGTAACCAGCAGACGCACATGGAAAATCGGCCCGGCAGAGCAAACTATTAATTGATCCACGGGTTTACCTGGGCAGAAGCCCAGGAGCCTACCAAGATAAATAACTTTCATTTAATTGGACTTGAATAACACTGTTTAATAACTCCAACACTGAACACTATTTGAATCAGAATGTGTTAAAATGACACTTTGAGAGTGGAAATCAACTCTAACATGTTTAACCCTGAAATTTTAACACTCCAGTTTTTGCTGTGTATACACTGATATGCACACACTCATCCCCCCTCCCTTTCCAAATGGCTTCGATGCTTATTCCCTTCCGATGCTGCACCCTTTACTACGGAGCCCCGCAGGGGACATGGGAGAAAAAAAAAATTAAGACGGACTTTTGCGAGATCTCGCAAAACAAACTCGGGATCTCGCAAAAGTATTGCGAGATCTCGCAAAAGTTTAGCCGCATTCTTCGGAGGCCGCCAGCTCGAAGCCGACCGGGAGGTCGAGGCACGATGTGCCGGGAAAGCGGTGTTCCTCCCGGCTGTAGTAGGTCTCGACCTCCCGTTAGCTTCGAGCTAGTGGGTGTCAGATCTCCAAAAACGTCGGAGCACTTTTGCAAATATGTGATGTCTTGTAAACCGAGCAGGTATCTGACGTTTACACAACTACATAAACGCCTCAAAATATCTTAAAGGTGTATTTTGTGACCCAGAAAGAGTAATATTAAAACTAAGTAGCTGCCGCCATTGTTGGAATTCAACTTTCGCAAGAAAGTTTTGCGAGATCTTGCAAAAAAACTCGGGATCTCGCAAAACTTTTGCGAGATCCTGAGTTTGTTTTGCAAGATCCCGAGTTAGTTTTGCGAGATCTCGCAAATGTTTTGCGAGATCCCGAGTTTGTTTTGCGAGATCTCGCAAAGGTTTTGCGAGATCGCGCAAAGGTTTTGCAAGATCCCGAGTTTGTTTTGCGAGATCTCGCAAAAGTCCGTCTTAATTTTTTTTCTCCCATGTCCCCTGCGGGGCTCCGTACTTTACCCACCCCTGTTGCTTGTCATGTGTTTCTTTGGTGTATTAAGAGTTTTTTCATGTGTTATGTGCAGAGGTGGTTTTTTTTTTCTGTTCTCAAACTGATCTCCCTGTTGGAGCTCAGTCTGGGGGGAGTTATTTTTTTCTCATTATCTTTCCTCATGTGGTGCATTTTCCAATGTTATACCTCTCTGACCTGTCTTCCCCATGTGATGTTTTGTGTAATGCATGTATGTATGTATGCTGATGCCATGATGCCGACCTGCCACAATGCCACCCTGGGCAACAGCCCATGTCGCCCATACCAAAAACTGCCACTGACTATTCACTATGGACTATTCTAACCCCTAGGATAACATGGCTGAAAAAGCCCCTAACCACCATGAGGCGGTGATATGTCAGAGGTAGTTAACCATGTATACTAAAACATGAACTGACTTAAAAGAGTGACTGTCAGATGTTTTTTGAACTGAACAGGGGTTCATGTAGGTTGATTGCATTGTCGTTTGTAAAGAACACATAGATAGAAACTGGTTGGCAACAGCAATCCTATCCAAATGCCGCAAAACACAACGTCCAATACCTGACTGAGCTTACAAGCTTAAACTCCCTAAAACTGCTTCATTCAGTTTCTTGTGTGAATAACAAAAAAATTAGTCATGCCAGAAAGGCTAGTTTTTTAGTGATTGCAATAATGATGGAGGTAGTGTAATTTCTGTACAGCGTGCCCAGCAAGAAGAGTAGCATTTTTTCTCCTAATGCTACTCTTGTAGAGGAGAAACAACAAAGCGTCCTAACATCCTAACAGTGTCCTATTATTATAATTATAATTATTATTATAAAGTATGCAAGTTCCACTTGCACTTAATGCTGTGCAAACAAGCTTGCTATTCTGTGTTCCCCCTATGCTTCTGAAACTGTCTAAATTATCTGCTGAGTGGTGGTGGTGGCAGTGGTGGAGGGGTGGGGAGAGGATTCACTAGCTTTTTCAGGATTAGTGCAGCTCTAATTCACTGCTCATGTGGAAGAGCACAACATGTGTGGATGAATGAAGCGAAAGGCCAAAGCTTGGACTCAGTATGGAACCTGCTGTAGTCTTCCGAACAATCCATCTCTCAAAAGAAAAGAAAAGCAGTCTATTAGGATGAGTGATTTCAAGTGGAGGAGATTTATTTCTCACCGTGCATGTACCATGATACACTGTTGATGAATGAACACGAGAGGCACAAATAGAGCTGGCATATTTACTCTGAATCAGCGTCCTGTGTGATAGGTCACCTAGAGTGCTTGTAGAGGTCACCGGTCTAGTGCTCTTCATGTCTCCACATTTCATTTAACTTTAGAAGTATAAGCATTATTTATCATACGAGTATTATAAAATGACATGCTTCCTTTTTTCTTCTCCATTAATTCTCTCAGATTTCTTTTTTTGCACATGATCAAGCTACAGTACGTGAATCTCATGCATAACTAAATAATTTTGTAGATCATTTGCCCACAGCAGCAGGAGGGTGTATTCCTGCTGTGAGATGAATACAGCAAAAAAGCAGGCACATATATCATTGCTCTGCAAAGTCAACCAAAGAACCCATGAATACTGACCTATACTAAGGAATTCTAAAGGTGAAATTATGGCATACAGTGGGGCAAAAAAGTATTTAGTCAGCCACCGATTGTGCAAGTTCCCCCACCTAAAATGATGACAGAGGTCAGTAATTTGCACCAGAGGTACACTTCAACTGTGAGAGACAGAATGTGAAAAAAAAATCCATGAATCCACATGGTAGGATTTGTAAAGAATTTATTCGTAAATCAGGGTGGAAAATAAGTATTTGGTCAGTAACAAAAATACAACTCAATACTTTGTAACATAACCTTTGTTGGCAATAACAGAGGTCAAACGTTTACTATAGGTCTTTACCAGGTTTGCACACACAGTAGCTGGTATTTTGGCCCATTCCTCCATGCAGATCTTCTCGAGAGCAGTGATGTTTTGGGGCTGTCGCCGAGCACCACGGACTTTCAACTCCCGCCACAGATTTTCTATGGGGTTGAGGTCTGGAGACTGGCTAGGCCACTCCAGGACTTTCAAATGCTTCTTACGGAGCCACTCCTTTGTTGCCCGGGCGGTGTGTTTTGGATCATTGTCATGTTGGAAGACCCAGCCTCGTTTCATCTTCAAAGTTCTCACTGATGGAAGGAGGTTTTGGCTCAAAATCTCACGATACATGGCCCCATTCATTCTGTCCTTAACACGGATCAGTCGTCCTGTCCCCTTGGCAGAAAAACAGCCCCATAGCATGATGTTTCCACCCCCATGCTTCACAGTAGGTATGGTGTTCTTGGGATGCAACTCAGTATTCGTCTTCCTCCAAACACAACGAGTTGAGTTTATACCAAAAAGTTCTACTTTGGTTTCATCTGACCACATGACATTCTCCCAATCCTCTGCTGTATCATCCATGTGCTCTCTGGCAAACTTCAGACGGGCCTGGACATGCACTGGCTTCAGCAGCGGAACACGTCTGGCACTGCGGGATTTGATTCCCTGCCGTTGTAGTGTGTTACTGATGGTGACCTTTGTTACTTTGGTCCCAGCTCTCTGCAGGTCATTCACCAGGTCCCCCCGTGTGGTCCTGGGATCTTTACTCACCGTTCTCATGATCATTTTGACCCCATGGGATGAGATCTTGCGTGGAGCCCCAGATCGAGGGAGATTATCAGTGGTCTTGTATGTCTTCCATTTTCTGATGATTGCTCCCACAGTTGATTTTTTCACACCAAGCTGCTTGCCTATTGTAGATTCACTCTTCCCAGTCTGGTGCAGGTCTACAATACTTTTCCTGGTGTCCTTCGAAAGCTCTTTGGTCTTGGCCATGGCGGAGTTTGGAGTCTGACTGTTTGAGGCTGTGGACAGGTGTCTTTTATACAGATGATGAGTTCAAACAGGTGCCATTCATACAGGTAACGAGTGGGGGACAGAAAAGCTTCTTACAGAAGACGTTACAGGTCTGTGAGAGCCAGAGATTTTCCTTGTTTGAGATGACCAAATACTTATTTTCCACCCTAATTTACGAATAAATTCTTTACAAATCCTACCATGTGGATTCATGGATTTTTTTTTCACATTCTGTCTCTCACAGTTGAAGTGTACCTCTGGTGCAAATTACTGACCTCTGTCATCATTTTAAGTGGGGGAACTTGCACAATCGGTGGCTGACTAAATACTTTTTTGCCCCACTGTATATATAAAGATATTATATATCTTTCTAAACTCCCTTAGTGTTCGTATTTCAAGTGTGGTGAGTGTAGCTTGGTCTGTGCAACACAATTAATTTCAAACTTTTACATAGTGATTATTTCATGGTGTAACCTACACGTGCTTTATCAGAGCACATTTTCTTTATATTCTTGTAATCCACTGGCAGAATGGTCTGGGGTCGTCCAGCTGTTTCACCAGCACTTTCCTGCTCAGTGTGTCTTGGCAAATGTTTAATTTTTCCTTGGCCTCTTTTAATGGTAATAGCACTTAAATATAGCTTGTTCCTAGATAATGCATTCTTGGAGTAATTTTGCTAACCTAGCCACTCCTGGGAAGTTTCACCCCTGTTTCAATTTTTCTCCATTTCTGGATAATGGCTGTCATCATGGTTCGCTGTAGTCCCTTTGCCTTAGAAATGGCTTTGTAACCCTTTCCAGAGTGATAGATGGCAATGACTTTGTTACTCACCTGTTCTTGAGGTTCTTTATATCATGGTATGAGGTGTTGAGATCTTTTAGCCAACTTCACTTTGTCAGACAAAACCCACATAGCAAGCTGGTCTGGCCCAGATCTGATATCAAGCCGGTACTGCTGGCTGACTTCTGGCATGGTAAGTGGTATGTCATCCAGATATGGGCCAGGCCTGGCATAAATGGCACTGTCTATATGATGGCATGCCATATCTGGCCTGATTGTGGTTTGGTTTATGTGGCCCAGGCCCATAGAAAACAGGTCTAGCCCAGATTGGGCATCAATCTGGCACTTCTGACTAACTGGTGTCATGACAGTGTATCTCAACCAGATGTGGGCCAGGTCTGGCAATGATGGTACTGTTTATGTTACTATTTTCCTATTTTAGGGTAGAAGACCCAAATGCCATGTTGCAATACTATACTGCTATGGTAGCCAACGTTTCAAATGCAGGTTTGGCAGGTTTGTGAGAGTACACTTTATCCAATACCTAGTGACGGTTTACTCATCTTTGCCAAGGGGTGGCTGTTAGTGATGGGATTTCTGGCTCTTTTTAGAGAACCAGCTCTTTTGGCTCTCAACCGGCTCTTCAGGTTGTTTTGTTGCTTTAATTAATTTATTATTAACAATAACATAAAATTATGCACAAAAGGAATTACTAATGTAAAAAAAAGTGGTTTTATTTATATATGTTTATATATAAATATATGCGGTGGCCCCTAGAGACAAAGCACGTACAAACTTCACTTTTGGAGTTTGTACGTGCTTTGTCTCTAGGGGCCACCGTAAATATACTTTTCTTTATTCACTCCACATAAAATGTAATAAATAAATCATATAATGCAAAAACCAACTATTTACATTTCAACTTTTAACTATTAAAATTTTCAGCTTTTTCCTTTTAAACAAATTTAAAGTGAAACAACACAAAACACTGCAAACCACAACACAATTAAATATAAATTAAACTATGAAAACAAAAAGAAGATGCACATTCTCTGTCATATAGGCCTGCATGAATAAACTTTCTGAATCCTTTATCATCTGCAACTGAAAATAGTTGTGGATGATTACTATACCTTTCTAATGTGACGTTGTTGTCCCATGCTCTCATTCTCTCTCTTTCCCTCCCGCTCTGTTCCTGTGCTACTTCGAGTGTAACTACTACCCCTCCCTCCTCTTCCCAGCACAAAGCACAAGGCTCGCATGCGGAGTGAAGCTGAAAAAAGTGCGAGAGAGAGGGTGAGAGAAAAAAAAAAACCCACGGCTCGCAGAGCTGTTTCGTTTGCGACCGACACATCAGTAGTGGCTGTAGCTCAAGAGGTAGAGCAGGTCACCTACTGATTGGAAGGTTAGTGATTCAATTCCTGGCTCCTCCAGTCTGCACGTCAAGATTGAGAATGTGTGTGAATGTAGCTAGAAAGCACTCAGTTCAGAGAAAGTGTGTGAATGTGGCATATTGTATAGAGCACTTTGAGTCCCAGGAGAGTAGAAAAGCGCTATATAAGTTTTGTCATGTTACTTTTGCACTATTATGTCCTCAAACATGTTGTTAGTACATGGCTTGATTAAGGTACATATTAGGCTGTCATCTGGGGCCAGAGCTGAAACTGTTCTGGCCCAGCACAGGGCCAGCAGTGTGTCTGCAACTGGCCTTGTGCTGACCCATGTTTGGGCCACATCTGGCAAACCAGATCTGGGCCACCAAAGGGCTGTCATTCTTTGTGGTATGTGGACCATGTGTAAGCACATTGTGTGGGCCAGATCCGGGCCATACCAATTTTGCTATGTGGGAATCTTATGGAAGTGACTTCCTAGTTCAACAAGTCTAGCAGTAATAAGACCTGGGTGGGTGTAGCTACTGAAACTGAACAGCTTTCCAAAGAAAATCAGATCATTCAGTTTGTTTATGATTTAACAAAATGGCAGAGGGTGGGGGAAATCAGTTCAATTCAGTTTGATTTTGTTTATATAGCACCAGACATAATAACAGCTGGAAGAATTCATTCCAAGAATGAAATGATTATTTAAAAAAAGAGCATTTTGTATTTTTTGTTTTTCTTGTCTAATATTAAAATCAGTTTGAGGATCTAAAATATCAAAGTGTGACAATAAGAAAGAAATCAGGAAGGGAGCAAACTTTTTGTACTTATGGGTTAGGATTCACAACAGGACTCCACTAAGCAGTTGATGGGATCAACATATTGACATTGTACATCTTTTCTCTTTCCTGTGTATGTACAGTGGATTTATGATATTTTTTCTTCTACTCTCTACTTTTTCAAACTTTCACTTTTTCCTTCCCAGTTCTCTTCATTTCCTTTGTTCTCCTTTCTTTTTCCCAACACTCTCTGCTTATATCAGACCCTTTGCCCTCTACTGAACAAAAGTCTCTCACTCCCCCATTCTTAGATATTGTCACTGATAATATACTGTGACTGGATGGGGGTGTTTAAATTGAATCAGAGGAATCATTAGTGGTCCTTTGAGGTGTGAAGCTGTGACACCCAGAACCAATGTCCCATGGCAGCCTTTATGAGTTTGACTAACAAGGCATGTCATGCACAGGCATTTGGAAGAAAACACATACGCATAAACATGCATGTATTCATATTTCAGTGATGGATGTAATGAACTTGCAGTCTCAAGGACAGACATGCAGCTGGAGTATTGGTACAGTGGTGCAATTTACATAGTTGCCTGAAAAAAGGCAACGGGTATGTGCCTGAAGCACAGTCCTTTGGTTTTAATTCAATGAGTTTAACAGAAAGTACTGCATTAACTGTTTAGAGATTGTTTTTTTGTTTTTTTTTTAATACAGGCCATCCATTTTCATAGGCTCAAAAGTAATTAGACAATTAACTTGAAGTACTTTAATGTTCCTATGTGGCCTCTTTTTTCATTATTTTGTGACAAATTAAGGACATAAAAGGTGTGAAGTTTTGAATTTGGATGTTCATTTGTAGTTGCTTATGGGAACTTTTAATATGCAGTTCAAAGAGGTATTGATGCAAATGATACGCTGATGCAAAGCATGAAAAAGAAAAAGAATCTTTTTTTATGGATCTGTCACATTTGTGAGAAGTTGGAGAGAATACAAGATGATCGGATGTTCTGCTGATGTTTATGTGACTATTATTCAGATATGAATTTCCTGCAAAACCTGACTTGTTACCCACAAGTTGCACATAATTACAGGGTGCATGCACCTTATTCACAGTTTGTATTATAAAGACTTACCCTGAATCTAATAGAATATCTCAAAGATCAAATAGCTAGCGAAAAAAAAAATCAAAAAGATTTTCAGAAAACTGAAACTTGAACATAAAAAGTTACAATGAAGATGTAATGATATTATTTTCACTAAGCTGTTAAGACAATATGTAACCACATGCAGAATTTAGCATCTGACTGAGATGGAGGTAAAATAATCAGACCAAAGTTTGTGGACTCGAGTTATTTCAACAACAACAGGAACTCTGAGAGTGCAAACCTCTGGCAGTGTCAGCTCACTGTCTGGGCACTTTTTGAGCTATCATGCTTACAGATAGAATGACATGTTTACAACATAAGGCCTTTAGCTGCAGTAAAAACAAAACAAAACACAGAGTTATTGACAATGTTCACTACTAAAACACAACGGTAATCTTAATATTGTAACCATGGAGCAGTGAAAATAGCAACACTTGCATGTATAGAGCAGTAACTGAACTGTTACTGAGTTTTAAAGGTCGTGTTGTGAAAACAGTTTTTCTCTGACGTCTTTGATGGGATGTTGCATTTAGATGGTGCTGCCTGTTAAGATAAAGTAAGTAGTATATGGAGAAAATGAGGTATTGATTGAACAGCCCATGGCTAAACTAAAGTTTATACACTGATTAACTTCAACCACACCGGCTCTTTGAACATAATTTTTTATGTTTTTGTGTAATTTGTTATCTTGCTGCTCTGTGTTCACACACATATACAGCGATGTCAGAGACTCTGCAGTGAAAATGATTTGAAAGTTATGCACAGTGAGGATAGTGGTTTCTTACAAATAAAAAGAATAAAATCTTGCTGAGCCAACATTTGACATTTCATATGTTCATAAGTTGATAAGTTAGTAGACTTTCCCCTTATTTATTTATTTATTTATTTGCACTTTAGAGTTCATGCAGTTCATGCAGTCAACTTTTTCCTCATTTAGTAACCATGTCACCTTCTTTGAGAGCATCTATCTTAACACTGTTTCTAAGATTTTTTCACAAAAGTTCATAGGGAAAAATCTGCTGGCAGAGTTTTGCCCTTGTTCTTCTGTTCTACTGTTTAGCGGGCAGCATGCTGCAGCACGCGAGCTGATGCTTTCCTCAGTATAAACAAGATAAGAGAGACATTCTGCCACTTAATTGTGATGGTTTGAATTCACAGCAGAGGTGTTGTGTTGTGCATTAATGGTCAAATGGCTCACGTTTACAAAATCAGACATGTTCTCCTTGTTGCTAATCAAAGCTTTTAATGTCTGCTGCTTATGACTGCTGAAGCTCCAGAGTGGCATTAGGGACAGTCTTAGTGTATAGGGACCACTTTTTCTTTTAAGTTGAAGTTGGTACACCACTCTGGGGGTTTGTTAATCTTTAGCACTTCACAAAAAATGAAGCTTTATGAAGTTCACCACCCCACTTGTCAAACCATGGGTAATTAGGATGGCTTTTTTAACAAAACTGTTCTTCAGTGCTAGCCGGGGGAAATCCGTATGTGGTATGTGGTATTTTTTTTTACAAATGAGGACAGTTTTCATGCAGGCCCTTATATTACTGTTTTTGGTTTGCTTTATTAATATGTTTACTTGGGTTTTATTTAACCTGTATTTATACAGGTAATCCCATTGAGACCCTTTGTCTCGGTTACAAGGAAGACCTGTTTCAGACAGCATAATAAGTCCAACAGTAAAAAGAAACAATAAAATAGCTAAAATTGTCTAATGTTTACACAGTCGTATCATAAACAAGAACTAGTGATGATATCACAAAATCATTTAAATGACATTTTAAGGCTTCAAGTGAAAACAACTGACAGAGCTTCCTTCTGTAATGTACACCATGAAGACGGTGGAGAGGGGATGCTTTTTTCCAAAACTCTGTGATTTTTGTTCTAAAGGAGAGTGAGCTTAAATTCTGGGTCATTTATCATAGTAATGGACTCTTGAGGTCCTCCTGTTGACTGACACTTTTCTCATTAAGACGGTTGAAGTCAAAGCTCATAGTGGAGCACTTTAATTTGCACAAGTTTACAACTGTGCAAACTCAAAATGCTACTTCAGTGACGTAGGATCAGTGAATATCATGGCTACAAATAAAATCAAATAAACTGGACTCTGTGGACAGTAGACATGTATTGCGGCAATTGCTGTTTAAATAACATTAATGTGTGCAATGGGGTAATTCAAGGCATAGTGCCAGACATAACGAATCCTGGTATCAAAGCTCCACTGCTCAGGGTTCTAACCTGCTTTCTGGACAAGGGCACTAATTACTTTCTCAACCGCTGGGAATGTGCTTTCTTATGTTGCTGTCAATATTCTTGATATTTATTTATAATGGTAAATGGTAAATGGACTGTATTTGTATAGCGCTTTACTTGGTCCTAAGGACCCCAAAGCGCTTTACACTATACACAATCATCCACCCATTCACACACACATTCACACACTGGTGATGGCAAGCTACAGAAACAGACTACAGTCTAGTTTGTTTCTGTTATTGTTACTGTACTGGAGCAACTGTAACCCACATAATTTCCTTAGGGATTAATAAAGTATGCTGATTCTGATTCTGGTACCAGCGATTTGTCACAAGTTCTTGAAAGTTGTTTTGTATGCAAGAAAATAAAATGATACGTATGAAATTGTAAAAATAACAGATAAGTACTTTAAAATACACATGCTTTTTTTACATCTCTTCTTTTAATTGCACTGCATTCATTCTTTTCGAAGTACTACTACAAAAACATCAGTACTAATTTTTTAAAATTACTTTCCTTAACACAGTTTCTTCTAGCCATAACTTAATAATCACATGCATCTAACAAGTATTACCAACCACTAGCAATAACAAAGGGGCATTTGCAGTACTGATTAAAAGGTTTTCTGTCAAGAGATACATTCTAAGACACTTCTTCAGCTGAGAGTCAGAGAGGAGAAACAAACAGTTTTACTTGCATGCAAGGGCAGTCACAGAGCACTCGCACGAGAGTGAGGGCTCCGGGACTCGCGCTCTGCCACTGCCCTGGTCTTTATTTATATACAACAGTAGGTGCATTCGTTTATTACATTGGAATGTGGATGTGCACGTATGTGTGTGTGTGTGTGCCAGGAGAGGCTTCTCTACCTGGCACGAAGTGAAACTGCTCGTTAAGCTCTTATCTAGCAGGTACTGCTCCTTCCCTGCATAACGGGTCACAGTGAACTATAAACAACAGTCTGAGTCAATACAAGAGGTCATCATGCAGTATTCTATCATATGCAAACTTATATTATTAAAAGACTATACTGACTACTGTGGAAGCCCGTTTCCGCCACAAAAAAAAAAAAAAAAGGATCCATAACTCAAAATTTCGAGTTATTTTCTCGAAATTCCGAGTTATTTTCTCAAAATTTCGAGTTATTTTCTCGAAATTTCGAGTTACTTTCTCAAAATTTCGATTTATTAACTCAAAATTTTGAGAAAAGTAACTCGAAATTTCGAGTTAGCGCTGCCAATCAGTAATCTATGTGAATGACGTCATTTCCTTGTTACCCGGAAGCTGAAGCCCTCAGCTACAAATGCTACAGCTAAGCTACCGGTATTACCTCCAGTCGTGAATGCACAGATTGCTGAGTGTTTTAAGCCTGGCTTCACAAATGATGAAATCCTTGTGTTATTAGCTGAATCACATGGTGTTACTATCAGCAAATGTACTTGCGAAAGCGCCAATTTGTTGGGATCCGTTTTTGAGTGCGCGTTCCTCTGCACCATTTGCTTCCGGGTAACAAGAAAGCGACCTCATTCACGTATATTTTTGATTGGCACAGCTAACTCGAAATTTTGAGAAAAGTAACTCGAAATTTTGAGTTATATTTCTCGAAACAGTTTCTTAAAGACCAATGTAATATCCTTAAATGCTCTGGTTTGCCTGGCTAACACTCCTAGACCAAAAATGTTGAGTTGATTTTTTTTTTTAATTCTTTTGTAATTCCTGGAGTATTGCATGTCTTACTTGGGCCCTGGTCTGTCAGTTAGTGGAACACAAAAAATAGCTGAAATTCTTTAGGATAGCGTTTGTATCTGTGACTAATACAAAGATATCACTGCCTTAGATAATATCATATTTAGGGCTTTTATTCCAGTGTGAAGAATCACAGAAGATTTTTAGTGCCCTGTTGCACAATTCTACACAAGTATTGTGTAGAATTGTTTGGCTAGCTGCACTGAAACAGGAAAATCCAGCCATTAGCCATAAATGTTGGGTTTGTAAAGCACCCTGAGAATGTGTGGAGGAGAGTTTGTTTGAGTCAGGTGACAGGTAGCTCACCGGAACGACAAGCTGGAGTCAGATTTTTCCTCGCCTGGCCAGCCGTATCAAGCTGATGTGATCAGCACTATTTTATTCTATAAAATAGTCCCAAGCACATCCAAACAGGATACAATGTCACAGTTTACTATATAACATCACACCACAAACCTAGCTGTTTCTTACCGAAGCATGTTTTAGCTGGAGCATGCAGATAGATGTCAGGATTTTTGATGAAAAAGGTGATCCCCTTTTGAATTGAGTTTTAGTCTTAGTGTCCTTGTTTTCCTCTGGTTCTGTCTCAAGTTAGCTAACATGTAATGTAAGTCTACTGACCGCAACCAACAAAGAGAAATCAAGCTTCACAGACAGAGTCTGTATGGCTATTCACCCTATGCAGCGAGCTTAACATAAGAGGAGATGGTTCCAGGAACGACAGGACACATCGCTTTGTCTTTGTGTCTTTACCTGAAGACCGTTTTTTCCCCTTTTAATTTGTAAGACTATGAACATACAGTAAAATAATACGTAAGCATCAGTATCGACTTATTATGCATTCACAAACAGAAGTTAGCAACATAGCTTTTCTTATGCTTTACATTCACCATAAACATCTTTCCTTATAAGTTCAAATAACCTCTTAAGTAACAGGAAAGTAACAAATCTTACAGAAAATAAAGCTACACATTGATTACTTACAGATTATGGCTCAACAAACTCCCCAACGATGTAAACTGGGCTTAAATTGTGTAGCTTGTTTTCTCCTCCAGGCATTTTCTCACACTGCCTGCATGAACTTTGTCTGCTGCTTACAACACATCACCAAATGGGGCAGTGTAGTGCACACAAAATAACTAAAGAAGAAGCCACAAAACTCAAGGGGTAATACTGAGAAATGCACCAGCCAAAGAAACCCAATAAAGCAACAACAGATGAATATAGAGTTACATCTAGTGTGTGTGAATGTGTGTGTGAATGGGTGGATGACTGGATATGTAAAGCGCTTTGGGGTCCTTAGGGACTAGTAAAGCGCTATATAAATACAGGCCATTTACCATTTATTTTTTTACATCTATGTCAGTTTTCAAAGCAGGGTTACATGGTTTAAATTAGTCTTTATACATGTAGCGTGTCATGACCACTTTACATCTACAACTGAGCGACATCATCATACATCTAAATGTGAAATATGCATATAATTTATTTAATTCTATCCTATACAGATAGAATTAAAAGTAAAAAATAAAGGTGTATGGAAAGGGAAAGGAAGGGCTCGTGGAAAGTATACCTCATCATATGTCAAATATTTTGGCGGCAATGTTATTGCATCAGGGTCACTGGTGAGTAGAGATGACATGACTGGTGATACACTGGACACTACACTCACAATGAGAGACACAGGAGGCGTCTGCTGAGAGTCAAGTCATACACAGTAATGGTGGTGTCATAGTGTGTAGGCAGAATATGTGTGGCTGTAGCTCAGGAGGCAGAGCAGGTCACCTACTGATCGGAAGATTGGTGGTTCGATTCCTGTCTCCTCCAAGCTGCATGCCAAGTATCCTTGGGCAAGATACTAACCCCAAGTTGCTCTCCGATGCATCCATCGGAGCGTGAATGTGGCTAGACAGCACTAAGTTAGAGAAAGTGCTTGTGAGAATGGGGGTAAATGTGATATGTTGTATAGAGCCGTTTGAGTACTCCGGGAGAGTAGAAAATCATTATATGAGAATCAGTCCCTTTACTATGCTTTTTTAGTAAACTGGTTTATTTAAATGTCTACACACTGTAAGAGTGATATACCTCATATTTATCTCCACAACAGTGCAATACACTGCACTACATGCTCAACACTATTGTAAGATGTTTCTTATTGACCTTTTAATATTATTTAGTTATTGTATACAAAAATATATATATATATGTCGATGAATATATCGCCGCGTAGACTCAAGAAGGTGTATTTTTCTTGTTTAGATGCATGACGGGTATCTTGTTAAATCGTTTTTAAAACTCTATCAAATGCTCACTTTGGAATATGACTATCAACAGAAAATATCAACAGCTTTACTACAAAAATATCTATATCACACTTTACCCAAAGCCCTTTATCCGTTTAACCCCTCTGACAGTCATAGCGAGCCAAGCTTCCTTTTGAAGGTTATCAGATCGATGCTTAACAAGCTTGAGGTCAAACTGAAAATGCTTCAATTATATGAAAGCCAGATGGGAAGGGGTTTCTGATAAAAGACCAAAAGGGGGACCTTTTTTTTTTCTTTTTTCCACCCATTCAAAATAATTATGCTAAATAAAAACTATGTGCACTTGGCTTTGCAGCAAAAGCAAGCAAGATAAAACCCGAGATAAGGCCCTTTGTTGGAAGAACAACTAACCTTAAAGGGAAGAACTGATTTTAGCATTGTCATATGGCTGTCAGCTAACCCATTCCATAAATTCCATTTAAGAATTGACTGATTTGTTTTTAGTCACTTTTCTAGCAACAGGCATGTGTTACAATCAATGCCACCAACTGACTGGCGACACAAAGGCCCATTCATGTTCAAGCAGACAGACCGAACACACACTATTATGTAAGCGAAGGAAGCACAGGCCTTCCTTGGTGAGGAATGGAAAAGATTTATTTATATCCACAATGAAATGCCACAAAGATAAAGAATGATCTTCACAAGTGCATATTCTTCAAGTTTAAATTTTTAATTAGGCATACACTCAAAACTGTATACTTTAACCCAAAGAGCTATAGTCATTTCTTTACATAGATTCTTAACATACAAATAAGCATACATAAGTCAAATTGATAGCATTACTTTATTGTCTTGTGTCTCTACCATTTGTTTGGGTTTTGTATTTTTACAGTGCCCTCATAGCTGTGATTTCTGGGGTGTACTGTTGGAAAGCAATTCCTTAATTCTGATGAAGAAAAAAAGCATAAATCCACTAATGCCTAATTAGATTTTCTGGAAAAAAAGAAAAAAAGAAATGAAAAATAGGTATACTCTAATCCCTCATTAGCACGGGGGGCAGATGACTTTCCACCTTTGAATTAATGAAAAACTGGAAAACTAATGTAGATCTTCATGGTACTGTCATGGTTCTCAAGATCTGGAGAGGTCGTGGTGTGTGTATTGTTTGTCTTAACCTCTCCCACCAGGGCGGAACTGGACCTTGGTTCCCCGCCTCTGAACCCACCCTGAACACACACCTGTGGCTCATTCACACTGATCCTGGCAGACTACTTAAGATGGCAAGAGAGGCTGCTTCCTCGCTGGATCGTCACATTACCAAGTGTCAGTGTAGTGTAACCTATGAAAATGTTCCTTTGATCCCCTAGAGTTTCCTCCTGACTTTGTTTTTTCCTCTGTGTACAGGCCTTCTAGACTCCCTGCCCGTCTTCCTTGCCGTCTGGATTTCTGTGGATGTGTGTGAGTGAGCGTGAGCTTCTTAGTGTGGACATTTTTGAGTTACGGATCGAGTGGAAGAAGAGCGTGTGTGTACCCCCGTCTTGGACCTTCCCTTCGGACCCCGCCCTACTCCCTGGAGCCCCGTGTTATCTGTTCCACTGTATATATGTATATATTCTCACTTGGTGTCACATTTCAAATAAACCCTCACCCTCTCTCTAAACTTCAGAGTCCTGCGAGTGAGTCCTCTGCCTACTAATCTGTGACAGGTACACTGGGAAAAGAGGCTGAAATATGCTGAATGTTAAAGTTGAAACAACTCTTCTGGTTGGGTTTACACTTTTTTCATTCTGCCCATGCAATCGTTTTTCTGCTTAGTCTTTAGCCGTTCCACCGTGGGTGTTTAATATTTTATTTCCTGTGAACAAAAACACTGCCTCCCACATTTCAAGAGCATGTGCAGTATTTAAATCGGTGCACAGTGATACACTAATATCCAGTATTTATACAGTAGTAGTTAAATAAGTAAGTTAAATAATATTCTAACTAAGTATCACTAAGTTCTTTACAGTAAAATTGCTAAGATATTTACAACAAATATTTAAAAGAATAGTTTGTAGCTGCTTTTTGAAAGAGATCACCAAATCCACACATCTCAAGCTCGGGGGGGGGACTACTTAGTTGTGGCATATAATTAAGGTTGTAATTATTATTTTGCCATCAAAGGATAGCAAAAGTTCCTTGAGTAGAACTGAGCACACTGAAGTCACTAAATCAGAATCTTCTGGCGTATGTGCTGTTTCTCGGTCTGCTTGATTTGGCCTTAATTGTCCTGTACTGCCTTCCTGAGGGTAACAGGTGATGTGCAGGGTGGGATGTGTCCTTCAGGATGCTGCAGGCTTTTCTGTGGCAGCAGGACCTGTACTGCTCCTCTAGGGAAAGAGGAGCACAACCGACGATCCTCTGTGCATGAATGTGGCAAGCTACAGTTGTAGCCACAGCTGCCCTGGGCAGAAGCCCCCTCTGGCCAACACCAGTAGGCGGTAGGATAAAGTGACTTGCCCAAGGACACAACAACCAGGACAGAGAGCCCGGGGATTGAACCGGCGACCTTCCAGCTACAGATACGCTTCCCAGCCCCCTGAGCCACGGTCGCAGCTGTGGTGTGTGTTTTCTTGGATAGGTCACCACCCAGGTGCAGGCCCAGGAACTTGACTCAGCACATATCCCTGAGGGAAGCCGGTGTTGAGGCTGAGTGCTGAGGACAGGTGGGGCCCTACTTTGACTCTCTGTGGGCGGTCACTGATGAAGACCTTGATCCTTGACAGTTGGAGTGAGGGAAGCCAAGGTTGTGTAATTTGGTTACCAGTCTGGCAGGGTTGATGGTGTTAAAAGCCTAGCTAAAATCAGTAAAGAAAAGTCAGATGTAAATGTCCATTTGTTCTAAGTAAGTTAGGGTTGTATGGAGGCCTATGGCTATGGCATCCTCTGTTGATTTGTTCTTCCTGTATGCGAACTGGTGGGGATGGAATGTGGCTAGGAGTCATGAATGATATGAGTTCTGACCAATTTCTCGACACTTCGAGATGACTGGAGTAAGAGCCACTTGCCAGGAAATCGTTTAGGTACTGCATGGTAGTTTTCTTTGGAATGGGGATGATGGTAGAGGACTTCAGGCAGGGTAGAACTGGCCTGTGTTAGGGACAGGTTGAATATTTCAGTAAAGACCCCTGTGAGCTGGTCTGCACAGTCCTTTAGCAAATTGGATGCTATAATGTGACGCTGTTGATATAGTTTGATAATGATATATTTGGGGTCTTTATTTGTGGACTTTGTCTGTTTTCCCTGTGTCTGTGTGAGTTCTCTCAAGATATTCAGACTTCCTCTTCCAGTCCAAAGACATACATGTTAAGTTAGACTTAAGCTCTAAACTGGTCAGACAGTCCAACTAAGTTAACTGTGTGATAACAACCTCGGAAAGCTCAAAGCACTCGTTCTGTGCTTAGTTTCTTTGTTTAGTCTTGTGTTTGAAATGTTTGTTTACTTTTTGACACCTTGGAAATGTAACACAATACATTTTAATGAGCTATAGAACAGTATGCCTATAAGAGCTTCTCCGCTCAATGTCTCTGCTGCTGTAAAAGTCTTTTCATACTGTTCTGCAAAACTCAACAGTAGTACAGTGCTCTTCTGGTTTTCTTGTATTTTTCCTTTTGCAAATTTTTCACACACGTGTTGTTGTTCACAGCCATGTCCACATTATAGTCCAGTAACTTAGAAAAAAATCCGTGATATACGCATGATACACACTGTTATGACTTTGTGGATGCAACAAAAGGCAAAAGGTTCAGTAAAAAACAAAAACTGCTGATCTGTTTCCTGATTTAAACAAATTAATGTGTTGTCAGTTTTGTGCTCGAATTTAATTTATCAGGACTTAATCACCCCTTAATAACCACAATTAAATGGTCCCAAGTGTTTTGGGTTCAAAGATTTTCCACAGCAAGTGCAAATACATTTTATACAGTGCATATCACTGAGTGCAGGGCTGTAATATTATAATTTTCTTCAGAACAAGTTCAATCCCAGTACAGCTGCCAACCAATCCTCATAGACTCCTATATTAAAGTGCCCATTTTACAGCTTTAAAAACATGCACTGAGAGTCTAGCATTTTCTCCTCCATAGGTGGCGCTTTTTGGTTTTTGTTTTTTCGAACTTAACCATTTGTCTGATAGATCAACTCTAACCCTCTAAATAGATTTTTTTTCATGTGAATTTCTGTGGCAAAAATTCATGCAAGAGATAGTGAAATCTTCTTTATGTTAGTTTTTAAGTGGATACAACACACCCCAGATCTATGCCTGAGTGGTTAGCTGGTGGAGTTTCACCCTTATGGTACTTGTTGAACATTCACACATGATGAAAAATAAATAGATATACTATCAATCCAAAGTTTGGATACACAGTCCAAACCCTTGGCCTTCTCTCAATGAGCTTCATGATGCAGTGGTTTTACTTCACAGATGTTCTTTCCCAAGTAAAAGGTTAAAAATGGTTCATAATAATTTAGTGATAAAAAAAACCCCGTCATATTTCATCTGTGATAATTTATGTTTAAAAAATATTTTCTATACAGTCAGCATTAGTTTATCTGTATCTTATTTTGAAGGTGTAATCTGTAGTTGGAATGCATTGTGGGAAGCAGAAGCCACAGTCACTTGGGGAAAAACATTGTACAGAAAACCTGCCTATCTGTGTCTAAACTTCACCTCCTGCGTCTTTATATAGACCATCGAAAGCAATGGCTGTAAGTTTATTGAATATTCTGGTTTGCTTTATGTGTTTACAAGAGCTGATTTAGAGATTGTTTTGTGAATGTGTTTATACCAGGATTTAGCCTTATCCGAATCGAATTGATTATAGAAATCAGTGACGATACCCAGCCCTAGTTAACAGCACCTCAGGTTAGAGCCCAGATAAATGCCACACAGAGTTCAAGTAGCAGACACATCTCTACATCAACTGTTCAGAGCAGAATGTACGAATCAGGCCTTTATGGTCAAATAGCTGGTAAGAAACACTACTATGGAAAAACAATGAGCAGAAGAAATTTATTTGATCCAAGAAACGCAAGGAATGGACATGAGACCAGTTGAAATCTATGCTGTGCCGTGTCTTTGTGCAATCCAGAAAAGGTGAACCGATGGTCTCTACATGCATGGTTCTCACCGTGAAGCATGGATGAGGAGGTGTGACGGTATCAGTCACTTGATTTAAAGCCAGTTGAGATGGACCGCAGAATGAACGCAAAAGGGCCAACAAGTGCTCAGCATCTCTTGGAACTCCTTCAAGACTGTTGGAAAACCATTTCAGGCGACTACGTCATGAAGCTCATCACAAGAGTGCCAAGAGTGTGCAAAGAAGTAATCAAACCAAAGCATGGTTATTTTGAAGAATCTAAAATCTAAAATATGTTTGGAGTTATTTCATACTTTTTTGTTTATTACATAATTCCATATGTGTTCATTCATAGCTTTGATGCCTTCAATGAGAATCTACAAAGTAAATAGTCATGAAAATAAAGACAAACCATTAAATGACAAGGTGTGTCCACACTTTTGACTGGTAGTGTACATCAACAAAAGAAAAAACTAAAACCTTGTCAGGAAAAAAAAAAATTATTTATTTTTGCCCGTAATAAAAAAGCAGAGCGTAAATAACAGCCTTATGACAACAAGTCAGGGAAAGTAATAAAGTGATGCAACTGAACAATTTCCAACATCTGACCACAGCTCTACCAAATTGGACATTGCAGAAATGAAGCATAATGGTGTTCCACCCATTTTTATCACTTTATTACCAGGCGGCTTCTACACTGAATGTGCAGAGCTCTGCAACCTTCCAAAAAATTGGCACAGGGTTGTGTTTTAATAATGGATAGAGGCTGCTCCTGCTACAGATACCTCCAGAGTAGAAGGGGTTAGAGTTTATTTTGCAGACACTCTTAAAAGCAGTTGGTAATGCTGTTTTACTCTGTGCATGTGACTATCAACCTGCTGCCATGGTAAGTGTTAAACTCGGCCTAACTAAATGATTAATTTTATTGCATGCTGTATCATTTCACATATGGAATTCTTTAAGTACAAACTTATCGCACACAACCATCAACAAAAAGCAACATATATATATATATATATATATATATATATATATATATATATATATATGGCAATATTGCTAAGACTCGTTTATTGTTGCTATACGTAGGCATTAGGCAGTGAAATTGAACGATTTAAAACCCCAGCACACCAGCATGGTTCTATCACACTCACAGTCCCCTACTTTATCAATAACAGATATCATCATCCTTTCACTCTGTAATCTTTAAAAGCTGACATCCTTTATATCCTGTCAATCAACTCAGACCAACAATGACAAATACATAAAATACACCATAAGAGCAAAATGTAGTCACTTAATCACTGTTTAGTCTGTTGCCATGCTGGTGTTTTTGGAGCGAGTTGTGATCATACTTGGATGAGATGGTGGTTTACTAACTTCTAATTCTAACTAATGCTGACAAGCTTTGCTAGCAACCTGCTAAACTGTATGGACTATTAAAATAGAATTTCCCTCAACAAAACTGTAACGCAAACTTAAATGTAGAGGACATTTTTTGGGATATTCTGATATTATTAGAACACCACAAACGGAACCAACAACAAAAACACTTTCAGCAGGTCCAGGTCAGTGTTTTAAACTAGCAGATGTAAGGCCTGGCAGACAGCTATCAGCTCAAACTGCATGTGTGGGCACACCTGTCAATTAAAGCAGCTATACAGCTAACCATCTTACATCTTTGGATACAGCCCAGTGTCCAAGAAGATAGGGGGAAACAATCTATACAATACAGCTAATATCTTGTAAGAGAAACTCCCAACACTTTACTAGATTGATAATCTTTTGATGCGATCTGTAAAATGTAAGGTTGCTGATACGATAAACTCTATCAGCCTAACTGCACTTTTAATCCCATATCAGGTTTGCGAATAAGCACACCTCAGAGGGTACATTCTCAGAGCTGTTTTGCATTAGTCCTTCAGCAGCTTAATGTTTCTGTATGACTGTACCTGGTTTTTGAGGCATTCTGAACAGCAGCCAGATGGTTTCCACAAATCTTGAATTAATAACTTCACCCTGTGTATCATCTATCCGTCCCTCAGCTCATTTTTTCTCTGTTTCTTTGTATGAATCATAGCCTTAAAAGGCAGGGAAGTGCCCAGAGGAGAGGGGATGGAAGCAGGGATTTTATAATCTTGCCTCTGGTGCTGCATCCCTTGGAAGCTGCCTGCTTGATTATGCCAGCAATGCACCTGCTCTTAACCTCATTTCCTTGAACATCTGTCAGAGGTTATTAAGTTAACTACACAATCATGTGCGATTATGGCCCCCTTTACACTTGGCAGCGCAGTCCCACTGCAGATAAAAGATGCACTTCTTGTTTGAAGGATATTGTCACTGTGTCCAGGCGTTTGAAGGCAGTTATGAATAATTCAGAAAGACTGAGAGGAGAGCAAATCTTGGTGCTGTCTCTGGGATTAAAGTGGTTTTCTTGATAATGCAAATATTCTAACAGGGTTTCTTAGTCACAGTGAACATTGTTGTAGATGGAGTTGTCTTGTTGTAGTACTAGAATACCTGCTGTCACCTCCCTTTCCTTTTAAGGTCGGAGTGTTGGCGCCTTGCAGAGCTTACTATCAAACATCCAGACCTAGGTTATACACTTTTATAAATATGGCCATAGCACAGGTCAGGTCAGCTTTGGCTTCTAAATTTGCAGTCCACATTATTCATTAAATACTTTACCAATTATTGGAACATGCCCTGCTAATGAGTTAGCATACCCTGCTAAACTATACTTGGCAGGGTATGCTTTGAGGCCTCCTCATGGAGGACTCAACCTGGGAATATATTAAAATATGACCTTGGAAAAAGAATGAAAACACTTGTCTTGTTTTACTGAATGTACTTATTTAGCTTTTCCAGCTCTGCCAAACTGTCATCAATATTTAATAGCATAACCAGTATGCATACAATATCTTCATTACAAAAGATGCAAGCTTTCAGTTGCTGCTCCTGGCCCCAGGAAACATTTGAAAAAAACAAAATAAAACATAATTTTCTTATAAATTAATTAGGAATCTGGTGTTCTTTATTTCTGTTTAGTACAGCAATTTAAAAAGAAAGTCATGTTAGTGCTTGGGCCCACTTGGGTTCATGCTACATAAAAATGTAGTAATGCTGGCATCATGTATCTGTTAAAGTGATGCCTGGCTTTTTCTCATCTATACTTAGGAGCATTAACAGAAAAGACACCGAGCAGTTACATTCAGACATGAGAGCACAAAGAGCAACAGCTGCGATTTTGAAATGTTTTAATGGTGAGGAACAAAAGTGCTCTGTTCTCTCACAGGCCGCATCACTGGTGGATTTGGAAACTTGTTTTTGTCGTTGAAGTCTTAAATATTCAGTGTGAGTGAGAGGGACACTTGCCTCCGTTTCCCACATTAATCTGCTAATAAATATTTCTGCTGCATGTGTTAAAACATCGCACACTGAGCGAGTGCTGAAAGACAGAAAATTAAAATTAAGGCTCTCATCTTCTATCAAGCTGGCTGGATGTTATATAGAAATTGAGACCTGTAGCAGCAGCAGTAAAAGCACTCTCAAGTCTAAGAGATCATGGGTGATAACTGATCCTGTTCCTATTTTGGAGAAAGGCAAAATGAGTTTTTTGGAAAAAAAATAAGAAGTAAATCATTTTGGGTGTGTATCAATTGGAATAGATATAGAGTAGTATAATTAGTTTATACAGTTTATTAGAATGCTATCACAGCAAGGCATATTACATTCCTAGTATGAAATCGTACTCTAATTGGACTTTGGTTGGTCTGTCATTCCATACCTAGGTATATGGCAACCAGGTTAATTGGATGTGTTGAATTTTAACTTGTTTGTGTAACACAGACTTGTTGGATGGTAGAAGAGGTTAGCCAGCCATTTACATTTGGCCACCATGACAGCAACTAATTCCAGCATCTACCGAAGAAAATGAGACCTTAAAGTGGAAATAAAATACTGCATGTGTAAAGGCTAATTTACATCATGAAGCTTTGGTTTCAAAAACTGGCATAGATGTAACACTTTCTGTGAAGCTGGATTTAAGAAATAAGTGCTTAAAGTTAAAGTTTTTAAAATATGGTTAACACCATCTTCTGTCAGGAATTACACAGTAAAAACACTGTTTTCATTTATGAAGTGCTTTATAAACCCGAACAGTATGGCTAAAAGCTGGATTTTCCGGTGCAGCTAGCTAAACAGTGAAAAGCCAATTACTGCTAAAGAGACAGACAGTGAAAGTAGACGGCATATCCTTGATTTCTTAACATAGAACCCATTGTTGTAGCCAGGGACAGCACAAAACAGATTCCCTTAAACTGGTTTTTAGTTTTAGTGTCCTTATTTTACATTGCGTTATTGGTCCTATTGCTAGTTAGCTAACATATGTCTATTGACCACAATGAACCAGACAACCCAGTGACATAATGTTCTGTACGAACACAAGATGGCACTAAATATGTTCTCAAAAACTTGTACTTTAAGCATTTATTTCTTAAATCTAGTTGGTAAATCTACTGTTAGTTTTTGAGAGCAGGGATTCATGGTGTAAATGAGCCTTTTTACATGCTGTCTTTCATGTCCACTTTAATAATGTTCTTTAGAAACCAAAGTAACCATATTTCAACAAGAAGATGAAATGCAAATTTTAAAACCTAAAACTAGCTAGAGCCAATGTGCAGAAGCATATAATTCCCAATTAATGCTAAGTGAGCTAGAGCTTGGTTGTGCCAATCAGGCACCTAATTGTCAGAACCTGGGATACCAGAAACTAAAACGAACAATCAGAATAAACAGCATCGCAGAGATGATTTGGCAAGTTTTTCATGGATGCAACCCACATTTTCAAAATCTGCTGCTCAATCCACAAACACATTTTCCTTACAAATGTGGCACCATTTGGACAGATTTATTGTCAAGAACTAAATGTTTCTTATATAGCACTTTTCTACTCTACTGAAGAACAAATATTGTTACAAGAAAGAAATAATCAAACAAAAATTTTCCTACTTTTTGATTTGCTTTCTGCCATTTTTGAGGTATGAGCATGTAATTTTCTGTACCTAATCTTACTTTAACAATTTTAGTCCTTAACTATTAGCCCCCAAGCTACAGTGATATTTCTGTGGTAACTCTTCTGGGTGCGTTGATGAGTCACCTTGTCTTCCCAGAGCTTCAGTGGTTTTATAATTGAGCTTCTCTCTTGACGAAAAGAAAAGGAAAACCGAAGGAAAGGAAGCACACCTGCTTAACTTTTTAAGTATTTTGTCTATGTGTCACTCACTGTAACAGGAGTCTAGAGGCAATCTGTCAAGTATTTGACAATCACCCATTAGGCAAATACATCTGACTCCACCTGATTTCCTTTGCTTTTACTTTGCAATCCTGAAGGAGACAAGTTAACAACGGAGTAAGTTATGATTCAAAATCTCCTGTGTTCCCTGATTTCTTCTTCTAAACATATACCTGAAAAGAGAGAAAACCATGAGTCCTGAAGGGAAGCCCTTACAATAAAGGGAAGAATTGATAATTTAGCCCTCGGCAGTGTTTCTGTAGTGCCATATGTGCTCTAACAGCCTGTGGGATATGACATGGGGGCTCTGAAGCCTAAAATAGGGTAGACCTCGTTTAATAAAAGAAGCCTCAAACTGGAGTCAGATAACAAAGAAAAATAGAGGCCATCCTCGCTTTTCCACTAGGAGACCAAATCTTTGTTTTGCAGTTTATATCATTGTAACTGTTCCAGCTTTTATAAGTATGCTTTGCCAGAAGTTATTTTACATCAGTGTATTTTCGGAATATAATATTTTTTTTATAACTGGCTCCTCAGTCACATTGCTTTCACATTGCTTTTCTTAAAGAGTCCCATGTTAACATACCCCAAAAAAGTGGTGAACATTCATTTGGAGAGTTTTCTAAATAAAATAAAATAAAAATGGCACCCAATAGTTTTGCATACATTTAAGCTTTAGAATTAGTTCCTGGGATGCTGGAGGAAAAATACAATTGTCATTTGTTTCCCTTCCTAATTAAAAGATGTTTCCTGTCTGCTAGGCGTCCAATTTACATCTCCACTAATGACAGTTACTAAACTCCTCTTGGAGCCTTTTGGAGCATTTTGACTGGATTATGTGACAAATAATGTGCAGAGAAGAATTAAGGTAAGGCAGAGGTCTGACTCAGTAATGGTAAGGCATACCTAATAAAGTGGGTAGTAAGTTTATCTGTAAGTGTGAAACACTTTGTAACTATAATTGTTATTTCAAGTATCAAATTGTACCTGTGCGCTGCTGCTGGCGTCTCCGTTGCGTCCTGAACATAGTGACTGTGCAGTGTGATTCTGTCCTATTCTGTTTCATTTTACTAACTCTCTGCGAGGTTCAGTAGATGTCAGAAGGTCATCCACATCACCAAGAACTGCTGGAGTCCTGACACTGAACTGAAAACTGGAATATACTGGGCCTGAAATGCATTTTTAGTTTGGAGGACTCATTCCCCTAACAGGCAATTATTCCTGACACTGGCTTTGTGCCTCTGCAGTTCTCAGCAAGCCTTTTCACAGGAGGCAACCTGAAGGCCATACACTCAGATGTGTTCAATGTCAAGTCAAATAATTTTTTTTTTGTTGTTTTTTGATATGATGGCATGGTAAAATTGCCACAACTGTAAAAAAACAAAAAAAACAAGAAAAAAAAAACGCTGTGGTGAGACGTGTAAAAAGTCACAGCTGTTATTATTGGATATTCAGAAGAAATTGTTGTGAGCTGTTGTGTTCTACACAAGCAAATGTAAAGAAATTATGTCCTGTCTACATTTTCTTAGTCCTAAAAAGTTAAAAGCATGACTCATGTGAATAAGAAAAACTTATTTGCATATGGAATGACAGCAGGAAGCATACTTTGAATATAAGCAGAGTGCATTCTGCCTGTAGCAGGCTCTCTCTGTGTCTGAATAAATCATAGTGGGAACACATCTGGCTCCTTGATGAGAGAAGGGAAAAAGGATGTGCGAGAGCACTGATGCAAAATAAGAGAGAACAGTAACGATAGCAGCAGATAAAAGGTGGAGATAAAAAGGCGAGAGGAGATGAAGTGGGGAATGAAAGTGAGGTTTCAATGACGGGGAAAAGAAAAGGCAATATGGAGAAGGAAAAGAAGAAAAATATGTCAGTCTAGTGTCTCTGGCAAATTAACGGACAATGGACATTTCTCCACTAACAATTTTGGATTGTGGTCTTCTGGATTTATTTGGGGTTTTGGGGGCCAGAAGTGACCATATTTGGACCTGGAGTCAGGTTAATTCAATTCAAATCAGATTTTCTTAAAAAGTCCTACATCACAACATCTGTTGCAGCAAGGCACTTTAGATTGTAAGGTAAAGACCCCACAACAACACAGAGAAAACCCCAACATTCAGATGACAACCTATTAGGCAGCACTTGGTGACAGTGGGAAGGAAAAACTCTTTTTAACAGGAAGAACCAGGCTTACTATCTGCCACAGCTGGTTGCAGATGAGGGATCGGAGAAAGAACAAAGGGAGATGGGGCAATTATGTGGTAATATTAACAAGCTAAGTAAGCTAAAATCATAAAGTATATTGCTGAAATATAAAGGCATATATCTGCATTCTAGAGTTACAGACTAATACACCCGTGGGCCTGGCAAAAACTGCCTGTGGGGTGGGATTTTGCTAGTTCTTTTTATTGCTCTAAGGTTGGACATTTCAGTATGGGAGCTTATGGGGACTGACTCAGTGAGCCAGCTTCAAGTGGCCATTAAAGGAACTGCAATTTTTGGCACTTTCATGTTAAAAGTGGTGCGGGGCATTTTAAGCGAGAGTGTTTCATCCGTCATTGCTGGCCATATATGAATTGACTAAGTGTAAAGTGTGGAGAAAAAAAATGAAAATTTTATATATACTGAAGGAACACTTCTGTTGCTGAGTCTCTGCAATTACCCATACTGAGCAAGCTGGTTAAAGGGGACCAAAAACTGTGAACTGTGAAAAAAAAAAAATCTGATTTTTAGCTCTGATTGGTGTGGATTTGTGTCAAGCAGAGCACATGTCCAAAACATCCATAATGCCACACTATGGCCATTGCAGACTGTGTAACATGTAACAAACACTTGCTCATTGATTTTTTCATCTTAACATACCCTCCATGGATCCTCAAGCCCCCCAAACTCTATCCATCACTGAAACCTTTTCTAATTTTTTTTTCTAAATGCTCCATTCATCAAAGAGACTAGAAAGGCTCAGCATAGCACTTAAGTGGGTTCATTTGCCACTGTTATTTGTTATATCCAGTTGTACATTTTAATTAATTAAATTTGGCTTGATCTTTAGAGCCTTAGTGGTGCATTTAGAAAGCAGAATAGAAATACACATGATATCGACTCATTGCATTTAAGACAAATACACTACAACCAAACAATTTGAGTGCAGCAATAGGAAGAATTCCAACATCAAACGTTCCAAGTCATGGGCCATAACCTATTTAAATCTTGCCTAAATAAAGGCTGCTCCTTACTGAGCTTGCCACAGACTCCTTCATTAACTGTGTTAACACACAAACGCACTGCTTTCAATCATTTCACCAGGGGCTTCGTGGAGAGAACAGCCTAGCTAATTTACATCTAACATCAGAGGCAGACAGGAAAACCAAATGATGTGACCTTAAATAGTTGTTTCAGTATGCATGGATGAATCTAAGAGCACTGATTGCACAAACAACCATAACAGTCTGTTATTACTGATAAAAATATATGCTGGTCTTTGTCTGTTAAAAACTTGTCTCAGAAGTATAAGTATAGAAGCTGAGCCGCTGAGACAATGAATGACCAGTTTTTCCTAAGCCCCAAATAATGTTACCTCAGATTGTTGTTCTAAATCTGGTTTGGTTGATTTTATATGCAAATTAAGTCTACTCCAACCTGTGTGCATAGGGCGAGTAAGTGGTTTCTTTCATGCTAGTCAACTGATAAAGCCCTTCTGGCAAAAAGCAGTTGTGGTAAAAGTTACTATAGGGCAGCATCACCAGGACATCAGTTATTAGAAGGACCTTAAATTAGTTTTGGGGAGATCTAGCTGATGCTAATGTTTATGAACACTAGCTTTCAGGCTAACATGGACCAATTGCGGTCTAAGATGACAAAATACTATTTTGAATGGATAAGCGCAGCTAATTTACCCAAAATCCAAGGACCGTTTCTGCTTTTATCTTTTATTGTCTTTTTGTCAATTAGTTGCATTTGGCTACATATAACCTGTCTAAGCAACATGTATCTCTTTAGCAAGTCAACTGTCATGGTCCTGGGTCGGTGACCCAGCGCTTTTAGTTTATTATCATTTTCTAGTTTATTATGATGATGATTATTATTGTTTGAGTTCTATGTGTTATATTCGGTCTGCCTCTGAGTCTGCGTCTGTGTCTCTGTCTGTCTATGGTGTCGTATGCTCCCAGGTCTGTTATTTTAGCTCTCCCAGTTTAGGTGTCTTTAGTCATTTTGTCATGCCCCACTGCTCGTTTGCCACTACACCACCTTGTTAATAAACTTCACTAGCATTTTCATCCACTGCTTGCATCTTGGGTCCTCCTTCCTCCACACCACACGGCTCGCCTCCTCAGCCGTGACATCAACTTTGTTGCCATTACAACAAGGGTGCAACTTGCTAGGAATTGCAGGTGGTGGGATTTCTCTCCCTGTGGTCCACAAATCCCTGCTCTGCTGAAATTATATTTACGCCCAAAAGTCATCATCCCCTACTCTGATTTTTAAGTGCTTGAAACAGTCTACGGCACAAATAAAAATTCAAATCAAAAAGTCATTTTCAGTATTCACAATCTGTGACAGCAGAGATGACACTGCATAGCAGACAGAGCTGTAGTGCAGCCCAGGATAAGCTCCACCACTTTTTTTCCCCCAAGTGAGAAAATAAATTATTCAGTCAGCTTAACTGGTTGGAATTCAGTTGTCACTTGAAACATATTTTATGCAAGAAAGCCCGTGAAGACAAAATGACTGGTCAAAGTTGTCATCATGATATTTAGGGCCAGATTTACTGCCTGCATCAGAGGAAAACCTTTCTTTAAAAAAAACCAAAACAACAACAAAAAAACCCACTGTGCGGGTTTACAAAAGAGTCAGCTTTCTAACTGATAGTCATATAGCAAATTAATGTGATGATGCATTAGTACAAATGCACTGATGTGAGCAGAAAGTTATTTGCATAATCCACTAATAGTGCATGAATTTATACAAAGAAAATGTAGTCAGTGAATTTCAATAGTTACCTACCAAGAGCAGCACAAAATGAGCTGACCCCATGAAGAAATGCAAAGGAGCGGGTGATAATAAGCACAGTTTATAAACATGTTGTTCTCTCTGAGAATGACATTGCAACTAAGTTAAAAGAGAGGAGCTAATGAAGAATCAATATGATTTTGATATGCACTGTAAAATCTAATTAGTTCCCAGATTAGTTCCCAATTATGCAAACATTGTCTCAAAAAAAACCAAGTAAACTTACTTACTTATGATAAATAAGTTAGGACAATGTATTCATTCTGAGTAAGGGTGCAGTCTTCTGATACAAATGGTTGGAGACTGCAAGGAACTTGGGATTGAGATTCAAGTAGAGAGCAGGGTTTATCCAGAGAAGAGCTGCGTTATTACAAACTATTCCACTGTATAAACCAGAAATCTGCACGTAACAACTAACCTGTGTGATGTATAGAAGAAAGCTAATCATTAGATCCTGAACTGACCATATGCTAACGAAGATGCATGATTGCCTGCATTGCTCTTATTTTGTTATGATAGATGTGTGAGGCTGACAGAACTTGTTAAAATCAGTATTTTATGTTTTAAAATGCAGACATCAATCTGACACACTGGCACAGTCACATTAACAGCTTCATTATGACAGTCATATTTTATTTATGCCTCTGATTGATATAAGTTTTAAAAAAAAAGAAACTACATGAAAATCTTTGTGTGCTGACTGGTGAAAAAAGGTGTGTAGAGATGCTTTAATCGTGTACCCAGAGCTTTGAGCCATTAACCTATGGCAATTATGCACACACACACACACACATACATATATATATATATATATATATACGCATATATATATATATATATATATATATATATATATATACACATATATATACACACATATATATACACACATATATATGTGTATATATATATATGTGTATATATATATATATATATATATATATATATATATATATATATATATATATATATATATATATGTGTATATATATATATATATACATATATATATATATATATATATATATATATATATATAAAACACCCAGCACGCCCCTGCGGGCGGTTTATCCTTCAAGCTCGGGTCCTCTACCAGAGGCCTGGGAGCTTGAGGGTCCTGCGCAGTATCTTAGCTGTTCCCAGGACTGCGCTCTTCTGGACAGAGATCTCCGATGTTGTTCCCGGGATCTGCTGGAGCCACTCGCCTAGCTTGGGAGTCACTGCACCTAGTGCTCCGATTACCACGGGGACCACCGTTACCTTCACCCTCCACATCCTCTCGAGCTCTTCTCTTCGCCGTCATTGTGGATGTTGGGTATCGAAGAATCCATAGGTCCCTCATCCTATTCATGTAGCCCCTTCCGCCGGGGTTACTTGCGTAGTAGCATTCCAACAACGCCCCGTTTTCGTCTCTTGCCCACCGATGCCTTCTTGTTCCAGTAGCCCACTTTTCGTCAGGGTGCCCTGGTTCCTCAACACCTGACGTGGACCTTGTTGATCCGGGCGACGTCCGAGCCGGCATGCCTTCATATTTATCTGTCTCGCTCATGTCTGCGGTAGGCTTGCTTAGCATAGGGGGTCTAGCCTTAGGACCCTTACTGGATACAGACGCCCCAGGCAGAAATCGAACTTGCGATCCTCTGTTCCAAAGGCGTGTAGTCTAAAATATAAAATATATATCCTGCTGCTTTTACACACGGACTCACATAAGCTCAGCGATTCTCTGCGCGATCAACCTCTCACATGTTTAAGCTTGCTGCGGGAGATTTCACTTGTCATGTTTGCATAGTAAGCTAACGATTAATAAGACGATGTCAGAGGAATTGGTGCACAAATTATCATCACTCACAGATCAGTGCTGTCGCTCTCTATCAATCTATCAATCAATCAAAGCTTTATTCGTCACATGCAGGTTGCCCTGCAGTGAAATGGGACCCCCCCCCCCCCCCCGACCATACACATATAGCACAAACATTACATGGGGATACAGGTCGGAGATTGGTAGAATCAGGAAAAAACATTGAATGTACACTACAGTGGGGAAAGTACAAGAGGAAAAAAGAGACCCCTACTCATGCTGTGCTTCCATGGTAGGACAGCATGAGAACAGGAAACAAAAAAACTCCTTTGCACAAAAAAGCACATAAATGTCCACAGCACAACATTGTGAAGACATGACAAGCCACAGGGGTGGGTGGGGGGTGAGGAGTAATCCGAAGAAACACAGCAGCCACCCTGCACAGCGCTATCATTCCAGCGCGGCACACAGACCCGCCGTGTTCCCTCGCCGGAAACAAGCATCGAAGGCGTTGGAAAGGGAGGGGGGATGAGTGAGTGCTTATCAGTGTAAGTGTATGTGTGTCCATAGTTCAGTGGAGACAGTGTCCTTCGCTCTATCAGGCTAAGTAAACAGTCTGCCAGCCAACCCAGGTGGCCTTCATGGGACGGGAAGAATAGTTATCACACAGTCGTTATCAGGGAGTTGTTTTGGTGGGCTCCAGCCTTGGGCCTAGCAGCTGGCGCCGTGGTGTCCAAATGTTGAATATTGTTGATTCCCTTTGTGAGCAGCTCGAATTTAGCCCTCTGACACTGGTCCCTCGATCTCCCGTTGGAGAGCCGCGAGCCTCCCCATGATGGTATCAAACTTCTGTTCCATGGTGTTGTCAGTCTTTTGATTCTGAGACCTCACAACTGCAGTGATCCGTTCCGCGATGTTTTCCAACTGTCGCTCAAGGGTGTCATTTTGAGCAGGCCTTTCTCTGATGTTTCCCCTCATACGCTCAATGGTGTTGTTTTGAGCCTTCACAGCAGCTGTAAGCGTCTCCAAGGTGTTGACCATATTACATTCGTTGTGAGAGGTCGCGCCTCGTCCCGTCGCTTCGAATCCAGCGGGCAGCCTTGTGGGGGTTTGAACAGCCAGTTCCGCTCTCTTATTTTTCTGATAAACCAGGGCTAAGCCAACGCCGATCAGCATGAACCCTGTTATCATGGTTCCGAATAGGTAGATATCTTCAGCGTCCTCGATCGACAGTCCCGCCAGGCACACGGTCCTCCAGTTCTGCCACCCGTCCATCGTGTAACCGGCAGGGAAAGTCCCTCCAGGGCACTCAGGCTCTCCCGAGCCCCGACTTCTCGTTGAGAAAAGGGTGTCAATAGCACTCACAGACCAGTTGATCAAATCCATAATTCTCTTTTAGGTTTTAGAGAACGACAGTGAGAGACTGTTCCAGGGAAAGTAAATGCACACAAGACAAGACAAGGACATAGAGGCTAAGCAGGGAAGATAAGGGTGAGGAGGAGAGGAGAAAAGTGCGACCGCCTTCGCTGAGAGCTCTATACACAGTTCGCACGATTGCAAAGTGAAAGCAAAAAAACAAGCGCAAATTCAAACGCGATTTCAATATGTCACATATTGACAGTGGCTCACCGATGCCAATGACATAATTACCCAGCTACATTTCTGAAAGAATGCAAAAGCATTGACATATATTTTTCCTTCCTACAATAGCCCTACGGGCAGGGAAGAGATAGATTTTGGTAGCCCGACTGAAAAAAATCGCAAGCCCCAGGACGTCGGGCTAGCGATATTGCAAGCCCTGTATCTGATTGAGGAATCACTCATCTTTGGAAAAGACAGTTTATTACAGAGAAATGTCTCTTTCCAAAATAAAAGCTATACTATCCGCTTCTTCTGGGCTATATTCTCAGCAGCATAAGGAGAATCATGTGCTAACAGCTGTCTAAATGTCGGCGTAAATGTGCAGTCATATTTGTTGTGTTCCCACTAGTGCTTTCAGGTTAATCTCGTTGAAATGACCTTAACGCCACAACACGGCAAATCTCCGTTAACGAGCTATCGCCGATCGCCCCGTGCAAGGGGCTAGACGGCCAACACGTTAACGAGCTAACTGCGCTAACACACTAGTTCCCACTCATGTAATTGAGCATTGCACGGCACATCCAACATACTGTTTTACTTTAGTCCATGACTCGCTTACCTTCAGGGTCATACGTCACATGAAAACCAAAATAATTCCAAACGCCAGATCTGAATGAGGGTGGGGGAGGTCCATGTTGCAAGGGGAGCTTAACTTCTGTCTTGCTAGCTTGCC
Source organism: Copadichromis virginalis (assembly GCF_057382275.1). Taxonomy (NCBI): domain Eukaryota; kingdom Metazoa; phylum Chordata; class Actinopteri; order Cichliformes; family Cichlidae; genus Copadichromis; species Copadichromis virginalis. Next base: position 15,782,651 of record NC_140619.1, read on the forward strand.
CTGCGCTCTTCCTTCTGACTATGCTGTCTGTGTTGAGCGCTCAGTGGATCTGCGCTCGACAGTGCAGCCTAGGCGGAGTAGTCGAACGCAGATTCACTGAGCGCTCAACACAGACAGCATCGTCAGAAGGAAAGTTGATAAAATAAATTACAAATGTTGTATTGTTCGATACATATGTGTACCGAACCGAAAGCACTGTATCGAACGGTTCAATATCGATACGAATATCGTTGCACCCCTAATATATATATATATATATATATACACATATATATATGTATATATGTGTGTGTGTGTGTACTCCCACTATCACAAACCCACAACAAAAACAAGACTTTTGCAGTGTGCATTAAATTGCGTACTGCAAACCTCAGTAAATCCCATTTGTATGATTTATTTACATATTATCCCAAAAACTTGTGCTATGAAAGGAGACCTCCTACAAATACATGTGCAATATTAAAAATACTTGTGTACCCACCTTTCAGTGCAAATCTGGGTCGGTTTTCCTTGTCTGATATCTTTAATGTACAGCACTGAAACAGCTGTCAAATGGCCACAATTAACAGGACTCAGAATTTAAGTGTCTCAAATATATTTCTGAATCTCACACTATATAATACTAACCAAAAAAAAATCCTAGGATCACATAAACAAAACAAAACAAAACAATGATATGCTTTTTCAGTTACTGTGTAACTTCAATATTAATGGGTTGGGATCTGACAGTAAATAATACTTTGTGCAGCCCTCCTCTGGATAAATCCTGCACACCACCGGAGCTGTCAGAAAGGCCTATATCTAGCTATAACTCTGACATTAACTCTGTAAAAAATGGTAGAACTCCAAATTCACCAGAGAATACATGAGGGAGAGATATGGTGTCAAATTTTGAGAGGGCAAGAGAGGGGGAAGTATTCCACAGCAAAGAATGAAACACACAGAGAGAAGATACATCCAGGGAGGACAAAGCTCCGTGTCCAGACTATTGTTTTCAGTCGTTTTCACATTGAAACAGCCGAAAACACTTATGTTCCAGTACTGCGCATGCGTGAAACGCAAGATGATTTGACCTGCCTCATTTCTAACTACTGTTTATTTATTTTCCGGCTCTTTGAAACGTTGCGGCAAAATGTCGAGGAAAAGCACCGAGTTTTTTAAATAGACTAATAATGAGGTGGAGTTACCAATGAGGTAACACAAAAGTACAAAGTTGCAAAAGCGATTGAGAATGAAAGAATTTGAAGAAAAGCTATCTGAAGCATGTACAAACTGATTTTAATCTTTAATAGGGCTGTCAAAATTGAGCACACACAAAACAACTGCTGTATAATGCCCACTGCTTTCTTGGTTTAATTGGTCACATGACTGCATCACGTGACTAAAACGTGTCATTGTTTTCGAAAAGGTCTTCAGGTTCGCTGTCCACACTGCGACGCGGCATTTTAAAATGTATCTGTTTTGGAGAGAGTTTTCAAAACGCTGCTTTTTCCTTGACCGAAAACACTGTCTCAGCGTGGTCGGAATGCCAAAAAGGAAGAGAAAAAGATGCTTTTTCCAACAAATGTACTAGTGTGGACATGGCCACAAATAGTATGTAATTAGTGATAAAGATGGTCAGGCAGACTTGACTTTATATGTTCTTGAATTCAGTCTGACATTTAATCACTTTTGCTGAGTTATTTTTGAATAATGTATGTAAATCTGGCACTGTGGTGAAACAGCCTTAGAAACAAATAACAACGTTTGTACTCTGGCGTTTAAACAAATAGCACTACACCCGTGGTGGGGCAGTCAGGGATATAGATATATAAGGAATATATAAGGAATACTCCTTCTGTGTGTGAATCACTTGCCTGATGATTGACCTGCTTGCAAAGCAGTTTTCATAGCAGCTGAAACAAAGCTGCATGTATAGCAAATACATAAAAGTTAATATAAACCCCATGAAACAGATGACACTGTGAAGGTGTGGAGCAGGGTGCTTTCATAGTGTTTCCAACACCAGTTTTGAATGAGCACTGGTATATGTGTTTATTTGACTGGGTCTGGGCTGCTGTTAAACCATCCTTGGTTATCGACTATGTAGCCTGAAGTCAAGACAACCACTGAACAAACCACTCAATAGCTGTTGAAGCTGTTGTTCTGCAATTTACAGAGATGTTACACAGAGACAAATTGTACACTATTAATAATTGCTTCAGAGTTCCTAGAGTCTGAACTTTGCATAACAATAAATCCCAGTATCAGTCTCAGAATATCTGAAACATTTGAATCTGAACTAATAACATCAATCACTAACAGAGGAAGAGTAGAATTTTTATTTTTCTCACTTCTTGTGCTTTCAATGATAAACATTCCTTTCCTTTACATATGAATTATAGCAGTTATAGTTTTGGAAATTCAAAAATCATGTTGGGGCTTTAGAAATATATTGGTTCATTTTATGCAGAGGAAAGGGTGGTTACTGTAGCATTTCTTGCATTATTTTTCCTATGGTTTTCAGTGTTGGGCAAGTTACTTTGAAAAAGTAATTATTTATATTTACTAGTTACTTCTTCAAAAAAGTAACTAGTAACTAGAATTAGTAACAAAGTTACAAGATACTAAAAGTAATTAATTACTTGAAAAGTAACTATTGCGTTACTTTAAAAAAAAATCTTCACACACCCCCGTCCTCTACTAGCCATCGGGGCGGGGGGGCTGGGAGGAGATGTTGGCTGTCCGATTGGCCTCCCTGCTGCTGCGGAGCCTGGGACGGTCTGCTTGCCTCCACCCCGGAGGGAAGGGTAACATCTCTTGGGTCTGGGTGCCGTTTCCCCCTCTGGGGCGAGGGTACCTGGATCCGGGGTATAGAGTATGTTTGGGGAGTGTGATTGTGTGCATTATGTCCATTTATGTCAATCCTTATGTTTGGTGAGTGCTGAGTGTTTGTATATGTGTGCATGAGGGTGGGAATGCATGTTTGTGTCTGTGTGTGCCTGTTTGTCTGTGTCTATATGTCAGGTCGGGTCTTAGACTCCACCTCTCTGGGAACTCCCAGGCCCTCCAAAGTGTGGAGGCCGATTTCCACTCACCACACTCCCTGCCGGTGACTGATGGGGTCGGTGCATTGGTGGTTCTTGGTGCTCAGGTATGTACCAGCTCACTCCTGGTGGCTACTTGGCGGGGCCTGGCGCCTGTTGCTTGGTCAGGTCTCTTCAGGGGCAAAGGGGGTCCTCGGGCCTCCGGCCTCTGGGCCTGCGGCTCGGTTCACTCTGGCACAGCTGGTTGCCGGCGGAGCCGGTGGGCACGCCGGTGCAGCCCCCTTTAGCTTCTGCTCGGTGGCTACTGGGTGACCCTTCGTCTGGGGATCCTCAGTCCTTCCCATGAGAGTGGCACAGATAGTTTAAAAGTTTAATTATTTATATAGCACATTTAATTACAACAGGAGCGTTGACCAAAGTGCTGTACAAGAATACAACAAATCAAATCAAATCACTTTTATTGTCACATCACATGTGCAGGTACATTGGTACAGTACATGTGAGTGAAATTCTTGTGTGCGAGCTTCACAAGCAACAGAGTTGTGCAAAATACAGTAACGTAAACAAGCAAAATACAAGAATGGCTACATCTGAAACTAATAAATATATGTACAATATATAATAGTATATGCATTTCTGGATGTGTATACTAAATATTTTTCTACGTGTGTGTGTGTGTGTGTGTGTATACACATATTTTACAAATTAAATAGAGTAAACAATAAAATAAAATATATAAAAATATACATAATACATACATACATAATAAAACAACTTAGAGTATTAAAAGCAAACACCAAATATGAATTAACAAACAACTCTCATGCTGTATTAAAAGCCAGTAAATAAAAATGCGTTTTAAGATAAGATTTAAAAAGATTGACAGTATGAGCCTGTCTGATGTGTAGGGGTAATTTATTCCACAGCTTAGGCGCTATGACTGCAAATGCTCGATCACCTCTATGATCCTCAGATCACCTCAGATGCCCCTCCGGTGGTCCTCCTTGGGCTCTCGCACTCTGGGGCCTCTGGATGTCTGGGGCCTGGATCTCCTCCATGCCTGCTTCATGCCCTGGGGGACCGGGCTATGGCTCTCTGCATCCTCTTGCAGACCATTACATGGGGAAACAATTTGAATACAAGTGCGCTGATCCACACAGGTGTGCACACGGGTGTTCACTGTTCGTAGACTTAAATCACACCTTTCTTGGCTGCTACTTCAAAGCACATTGTGTGCTGACTGTCCTGCGTGCTGCACAACAACACTGAATATTTAGTATTTACTGCTGTTTACACTTAGCTAGATTAATGCGATGGTGTTGTGTTTAGTATGTTGCTTTGTTTTTTTTTTTGCTTGTTTTCTATTCTTTTTCTCCCAACAAGTGATCCAGGAGATTTTATTTCCTGTGCAATATGAGTCCTAAGCATCCCAGAAACGACACAGAAAGTCAAACATAACTTTTAAAAACACCAGTATAGGCTCATAAGGCCCTGATAGTAAAAAACTACATTTCCGCAAAATGATGTCACTTCCGGTTTCGGGCAGGTCATGGCGGACATGCGATAGCTCGCGCTGATGGATGTAGGAAGTGTTACAAACAGCTGATCGGATCGGCAAAGCGTGTTTCTGGAATATTATGTTTTTGTTGCTGCAAGTGCTTTTTATGCAGAATTTAATTGCCATCAGCAACATTTGACCAGTTTTATAAATAAAGTCATATATGAAATTACTATAATGTAAATTAATGGTTGTAGTTTTTGTAGGCATTTCTGTTGACTTGTTATAGTTCAGCAGAAAATGGAAACTTTCAAATCAGTAAAATCTGCATGTTTGTCCATGTGGAGCCAAAAAAATCCACAAAGTTTCCAATTTAGCCATCATTTCCACCTTTGGAGACAGATGTTTTACTATACAACGCCTACTACTAGACAATCTTCAATGATTTCACTAAAACCGAAAGTCTTCTTGCTATCCTCTTCTAATTTAGTTCATAATGAATGGGATTTAGTATCTTGCCAAAGGACACATCAACATACAGACCCAAGAGCTGGGTACCAAAACAGCTAACCCTCAAAACAGTAGACTACCTGCCATAAATCCTGAGCCACCATATACCACAGACTTGTTGTTTTGTTGCTTTAATTAATTTATTATTAACAATAATATGCGGTGGCCCCTAGAGACAAAGCACGTACAAACTCCAAAACACATTTTAAGTGTTATTTGAACTTCCCAAACAGAGCTACCTAGATCACTTAAATAACACAATTGAAAGCATGTGTGTATTGTTTGTGTATTTATACACAAGTACTCATATATATTCAAATAATTAAAAAAAACATTCATTTACCTGTTACTACCACACAACAAATCCGTTGGTACTCCCTGGCTTGTGTAGCCACTAGGTAACAAAAGCTCAACACAACATCTAGCATTCTGGAGCACTTCTGTTGTCTTTTGTGCGTGCTTCGGAGTTTGTACGTGCTTTGTCTCCAGGGGCCACCGTAAGTATACTTTTATTTATTCACTCCACATAAAATTTAATAAATAAATAAATAAATTTTAAATTAAAATTTTATGCTTTTTCCTTTTAAACAAATTTAAAGTGAAACAACACAAAACACTGCAAACCACAACACTATTAAATATAAATTAAAATATGAAAAAAACAAAAAGAACATGCATATTCTCTGTCATATAGGCCTGCATGAATAAACTTTCTGAATCCTTTATCATCCACAACTGACAATAGTTCTGGATGATTACTATACCTTTCTAATGTGACGTTGTTGTCCCATGCTCTCTTTCTCTCTCTCCTTCCCGCTCTGTTCCTGTGCTACTGCAAGTGTAACTACCGCCGCTCCCCCCTCTTCCCAGCGCAAAGCACAAGGCTCGCATGCTGAGTGAACCTGAAAAAAGTGCGAGAGAGAGGGTGAGAGAAAGAAAAAAAAACCACGGCTCGCGTCATTCACTTCAAAGAGTCACGACCGACACATCACTAATATGAAATTGAATCAAATGGAAAGCTTCTTTTTAAAATGTGCTTTATTAGTTTTAATCTTTTAATTTTATGCACATTGAATCACACAAAAATTAAATTATATGCAACTGTCTTTAACGTCGAGAAATGTGTTTAACATTTAAACCTATTTTCTGCATATTCCAGCATATAAAATACATTCTTTGTTCTGACTATTGTTAAATTTGTACATGTTTGATTTGTTTGGTTAGTGCACTGGGCCTTTAAGAGAAAGGCATGGTCCGTGTGCAGACGGGGGAAGTGTAAGAATGTGATCTATGCTGTGATTTATGCTGTGAAAGGCTGATAAAAAGGAATTCCCTGTGAGTATGCATTATTGTTTGGCACTTTTATGTTGTTTAATAGCAGTTAATTAGATGCTGTATTACACGTGCTAATTTATGGTTCGTAGACAGCTGTTTGGTGTTAGCATTAGCACTTGGTCACGCAGCTCCTCAAGTAATTATTTTAATTTGTCACTCATATATACTGTATTTTGTTGTTACAGTTTCACACCTGCCATATAAAGCAAAGTCTAAACCCACTCTGGCGTCAGTGACTTTTGTGTGGAGGTGTTTAACTCCTGGATAGTAGAAAGTGGTTCTACGAGGCCAGTACAGTGAAAAGGAACACCCTACTACAACGATGAAGACTGCATTGTTACACCCTGTATCCAGACCAGCACGACAGACGCAGTGACACCAAGTCAGCATAAATGTGCATTCAATCAGCTTAAAGATGGAGAAAGAAGAATATGAAGTAAGATCCACGACGTCAAAGAAATCTAGCCGCTCTTCCACAGCAAGTGTAATGTTAGCCGCCGCTACTGCCCGCGCTAAAACTGAAGCTGCCCAAAAAAAGAGCTGAGTTTGCAAAGAAGGAAGTTGAATTTAAAGTAGAAAGAGCCAAATTAGATGCAAAGCTTGATGTTCTAGCAAAAGAAAGTGAAGCTGAGGCCGCAGCCGCTGAAGCAGCTGTCTTGGAGTCTGCTGTTGCAAGTTTTGACATGAGTGATGAGCACCTGAGCTTACCAAAGGAGACACAGAGTTCTCATGAGCGAACTACAGACTATGTCAATATGCATCAGGCACGCAGTGATTCAGTCAAATCAAAGGACGTCAAAATAGAAAAAGTCGAGTATGCAAATCGACCTAAGCCACCGGACATGTCACCGGATGAACTGCCCTCAGCACCAAAGGACTATGGCTCCCTCAGACCCCCCGATCAAAGAGATTACTCACCTGAAAGGCAAGGACAACAGTTACACTCTGTTAACTATCAGCAGCACCTAAGCCATGTCTCACCAGGGTTTACACCACCCTCTGCTGGACGTTTTCGGTACTACCCTCCAGATCCAAATTCCTCTAGGGACTCTAATGAGCTTGCCAAATATTTAATGAGAAGTCAGTTGTTAACCTCTGAACTCACCAAGTTTGATGACAAGCCGGAGAACTATTTATCTTGGAAGTCATCTTTCATCAACGCCATTGACACTCTAGAGCTTAGGGCGTCTGAACAAATCGACCTCCTTGTAAAATCACTTGGCCCAGAATCTACCAAGCATGCACATCGCATCAAAGCTGTAAACATAACAAACCCAGTTGTGGCATTAGAGCTAATCTGGGAGAGGCTAGAAGAAACCTATGGGTCGCCAGAAGCCATTGAAAGTGCTCTTTTCACCAAACTTGATCAATTTCCTAAAATAGGGCCCAGAGATAATCAAAAACTAAGAGAGCTGAGCGATCTGTTGCAGGAGATAAATGCAGCAAAACAAGAAGGGTACTTGCATGGACTCTCCTATCTCGATACAGCGCGAGGTGTTGCTCCCATTGTGGATAAGCTGCCGTATGGGATTCAAGACAAGTGGATGATGGAAGGCTCACACTACAAACAGCGGCACAGGGTGACCTTCCCTCCATTCACATTCTTCTTACAGTTCATACAGACACAAGCAAAGGCACGCAACGATCCAAGCTTCAATCTGTTGTCAACCTGCAACTCTGGAGTTAAAAGGGACAAGCTTGGAGATGGTTACAGCAATAACCGCAGGTCAGTTTCAGTGCATAAAACCAACGTTATAGGAACGAAAGGCAATTTTAAGCAACACAACATCTGTTTCAAGTGCTGCGCTTCTAACAAACACGTAGCTCGCGACTGTCAAGCAGAAATCAAATGCTCTGAATGTAACAGTGATAAGCACCCAACAGCTCTGCATTCAGATGTTCCTCGCCTTCCCAAAGCTCTTCAGCCCCCTGCAAGTCACGGCGGGGAGAAACAAGAATTAAAAGAGACTGCAGTTGTTTCAAGTTGCACCGAGGTATGTGGGGAAGGATTTTCTGGGAAATCTTGCTCAAAAATATGCCTGGTTAACGTTTACCCTGCCAACGATCCTAGTAAATGCCAGAGAATGTATGTCATGCTAGATGACCAGAGTAACATTTCACTAGCACGCTCTGAATTTTTTGACATGTTCAAGGTTAATGGTAAGGCAGAGCCATACACCCTCCAGACATGCAGTGGCGTAGGTCTCACTTCTGGCTGAAGAGCCTCTGGGTATATGATAGAGGCAATTGATAGCTCCCTCGCTATTCAGCTGCCCATGTTAATTGAATGCAACATGATTCCTAACAAAAGAGAGGAAATTCCCACTCCCTCCGCGGCTTACGCACACAGTCACCTCAAAGGTATAGCACACAAAATACCACCCTTTGACAGTGGTGCAGACATTTTGCTGTTGCTTGGAAGAGACATTTTGAGAGTTCACAAAGTGCGCAGTCAGATCAATGGTCCGCACAATGCACCATACGCACAGAAACTGGACTTAGGCTGGGTGATAATAGGAGATGTGTGCTTAGGCAATACTCATAAGCCTTCCCAAGTCTCTACCTTTAAGACTCACGTTCTATCGGATGGAAGGCCAACTCATTTTTCCCCATGCGAAAGCCACTTTACTGTCAAGCCAGACACCTGTCTCTTAAATCGACACTTAGTACTTGGTGGTTCAAACATAAAGGACAGAACACAAAACAGAACTATAGGAAACAATGTTTTCTGCCAGACCAAGAATGACAATAAGCTTGCACCCTCCATGGAAGATCTGCAGTTCCTGAATATCATGGACAATGAGTGTTTTCAGGATGAGTCACAAAGCTGGGTGGCTCCACTGCCATTTCGCCAGCCCAGAGCATTGCTGCCTAACAATCACCGCTACGCACTCAGCCGCCTCAAGTCACTTGAACGAACTCTAGACAAAAACCCAAAAATGAAAGTTCACCTGATAGACTTTATGCAGAAAATGTTGGACAATGGGCACGCGGAGCTTGCACCCCCAGTACAAGAGAACAAAGAGCGTTGGTATCTGCCCTATTTCGGAGTGTACCATCCTCAAAAGCCGTCACAAATCCGAGTGGTATTTGACTCCAGCGCGCAGTTTGAAGGTATGTCGCTCAACACAGTGCTGTTATCAGGACCTAATCTGAACAACAGTCTATTAGGTGTGCTAGTGAGGTTCAGAAAACATCCAGTCGCAGTAACCGCAGATATCCAGCAGATGTTCTATTGCTTCCTGGTGCGCGAGGACTGCAGAGATGTACTGAGGTTTGTCTGGCACAAAGACAACGATCCACAGAAAGGGCTCGTGGATTACAGAATGTGCATGCATGTACTTGGAAACAGCCCCTCGCCTGCTGTGGCCACATATGGTTTGAGGAGGGCCGCGCAAAGGGGAGAAGCCAAATACGGGTCAGATGTTCGCCATTTCATTGAGCGTGATTTTTATGTGGATGATGCTTTAAAGTCTGTCCCCACCGAACATGATGCTATCGACCTCCTGAAACGGACACAAAACATGCTAGCAGACTCAAACCTTCGCCTCTTAAAAATAGCATCAAATAAGGTTGAAGTGATGGACGCATTCGCACCTCAAGACCGAGCCAAGGATCTCCAAAATCTGGATCTGTTCAAGGATGAACTCCCAGATCAGCGCAGTCTTGGAGTAAAGTGGAATATAATGGAGGACTATTTCACTTTTCACATTCCTCATGCTGAAAAGCCATACACACGAAGAGGAGTCCTTTCAACTGTGAACAGTGTGTTTGACCCGCTTGGGTTTTTGGCCCCAGTCACCGTTCGAGGATGTCTGCTTCTAAGAGAGTTGTCGCTACAGACAACAGAGTGGGACTCACCTCTCCCAGAGGATCTGAAAGGCAGATGGATAGAATGGCAACAGTCCCTCCAATGCCTCAGCAAAGTCAACGTTCCACGCACTTACACTAAGATGTCACTGTTACAGGCTAAATGTGTAGAACTTTGTGTCTTTTCAGATGCGTCCATGAAGGCAATATGTGCAGTGTCATACCTCAAGGTCACCACTGGGGATGGCAAGACAGAGGTTGAGTTTGCCCTAGGTAAGGCACGACTCGCTCCACAGCCAGAGCTCACTGTACCTAGGCTCGAACTCTGCGCTGCAGTAATGGCGGTTGAAATGGCAGAGGTCATATGTGAAGAGATTGATCACCCCATAGACAAAACTAGTTTCTATACAAACAGCAAGGTGGTTCTTGGTTATATTCACAACCAATCCAGACATTTTTATGTCTATGTAAACAATCGTGTGTGTCGTATTAGAGAGTCAACTACTCCAGAGCAATGGCATTTCGTTACGACCGACCAGAATCCTGCTGACCACGGCTCACGATCAGTTCCAGCCGCTGAGTTAGATCACACGACATGGTTCACAGGTCCAGCGTTTCTCCAGTGCCCTTCATACATCCATCTAGAGCAGACTGATTACAAACTGCTGGACCCAGACAACGACGCAGAGGTGCGCCCAGAGGTAAAGACACTTTGCACTAACATAACAAAGGAAGTTTTGGGCTCAGGACATTGGGAGCGTTTCTCCACATGGCGCTCATTTCGGAAAACCATGTCAAACTTGATTCACATCGCACAATGCTTTTCACAATCAAACGTTAAGCCAAACTGTAAAGGATGGCACATGTGTAAAACGGCCATCACCCCAGAACTGTTAGATCAAGCAGAGACAATGATCATTAAAAATGTGCAGTTTGAAACATATACAGACGAGATAAAGCGGATCTCTGAAAAACAGAACCTCCCAAAAAACAGCCCACTGGCAAAACTAAACCCTGTGATTGGAAGTGACAATCTGCTGAGAGTTGGTGGTCGCATTAATCGCGCCGGGCTGGGAGTAAAAGACACCAACCCTATTATCTTGCCAGGCAGTCACGACATCACTACCCTCCTTGTGCGCCACCACCATGAGAAAGTAAGCCATCAAGGCAGGCATTTTACAGAGGGCACTGTCCGAGAAAGTGGCTTGTGGATTGTAGGAGGAAAAGGCTGTATTTGCAGAGTCATAAGTAAATGTGTGACATGTAAGAAGCTGAGAGGGAAGTTTGAGGAGCAATTAATGAGTGATTTGCCCGTAGATCGCCTCCAAGTTGAGCCCCCCTTTTCTTACGTGGGTATGGACATGTTTGGCCCATGGGAAGTAACTACAAGGCGTACAAGAGGGGGACAAGCAAACAGGAAGCGGTGGGCAATATTATTCACGTGCCTGTGAACAAGGGCTGTCCACATTGAACTAGTGGAGGAGATGAGCTCTTCAAGTTTCATTAATGCACTGAGGCATTTCTTCGCCCTCCGAGGACCCGGAAAACAACTGCGCTCGGACTGCGGCACTAATTTCATTGGTGCTCACAAAGAGATGGCCACAAATGCACCAGAGAAGGACAAAGTGCAACACTTTCTGCAGGACCAGAAGTGTTCCTGGGTTTTCAATCCTCCCCATTCTTCCCACATGGAGGGAGTATGGGAACGGATGATTGGTTTAGCACGGCGAATACTTGATAGAATAGAATAGAATTCAACTTTATTGTCATTGCACATGCACAGGTACAGGGCAACGAAATGCAGTGATAACATGCTGCTGCAAACTGGTCGTGTTCAACTCACTCATGAGATCTTGATCACATTTCTTGCGGAAGTCACAGCTATACTGAATGCACGACCGTTGTTGCTAGTATCATCAGACCCAGAACATCCTCACATTCTATCACCGGCGATGCTGCTGACACAAAAGACTGGAGTTGTACCCACCATCTGTGATGATGTAGGACCCAAAGAAATGCTCAGAAGCCATTGGAAGCGGGTTCAGTTCCTTGCAGACACCTTCTGGAGCAGATGGCGCAAGGAATATTTGCACAGCCTCCAAATTCGTCAAAAGTGGCACCACAAGAACATTGACATTAAACAGGGAGAATTCGTTCTCCTCAAGGACAAACAAACAAGAAGAAATGAGTGGCCAATGGGCGTAATCGAAAAGACAGTTGCGAGCGAAGATGGAATTATCAGAAAGGCCGAAGTTAGAGTTGCTTCCAAGGGGAATGTTAAGACTTATCGGGGCCTGGAGCCTGGGGCTCGCTTGGGCCACTTCGGAGGTGGGGTGCCCCCGGTCTCTCGGCCTGGGGCTCGGTCACTCAGGCACGCCTGGCTGCCGGCGGAGCTCACGGGCGCGTCACTGCAACTCCCCCTGGCTTCTGCTCTGCGGCTGCTGAGTGAGCCCTCATCTGGGACTCTCCTCAGCTCTTTCTGGGACAGTGGCGCGGCTGCCCCTCTGTTGGTCTTCCTTGGTCTCTTGTGTTCTGGGGGCCTTTGGATCTCCTCCATACCTGCTTCATGCCCTGGAGGACGGGGCTGTGGCCCCCCCACACCCTCTAGCAGATCATTACATGGAGGAACCTTTAAAAAAAAAAAAAAAACAAGCGCGTCATCTGCTCATTCTGTTGGTTTTTGTCTTTTGCCCTTCTCCCCCGTCCCTCTTCTCAGCTGTTTCTCTTTCCCTCTTTCTTTTTCCCCTTCTTTCCCCCAGTCAAGTCTGTCCCGTATTCAGTAAGTGAAAATAAAATAAACAATAAAAGGTGAATCAAATGGACCATTACGGCAAGGCTGGGATGGTCAATTTGGTAAAGTAAATCCGTTGGGCATCTTTCTTTGCCTTTAGACAACAATTCTGATGGCAAAAGTACGGTGGCCCCTAGAGACAAAGCACGTACAAACTCCAAAACACTTGCAAAATCCAAAACACTTGCAAATTCCAAAACACGTACAAACTCCAAAACACTTGCAAACTAAAAAACACATGCAAATTCCAAAACACGTACAAATTCCAAAACACGTACAAATTCCAAAACACGTACAAATTCCAAAACACTTGCAAAATCCAAAACACTTGCAAACTCAAAAACACATGCAAATTCCAAAACACAACGGAAGTGCTCCAGGACGCTAGGGGCAGTGTTGAGCTTTTGTTACCTAGTAACTACACAAGCCAGGAAGTACCAATGACCGGATTTGGGGTTTGCAGCCTTAAAGGCCGCATTTTAAGGCCGATTACGTCACAGCGACAAGAGAAGGCTTTCCCAATTCAAAGGCTGCTCGAAATGCGGCCCTCAAATGCGTCCATAATTTCCCTGAATTTTAAGGATGGGTCGGTGTAGCCTTCATGGCCCAACATATCCCAGACTTCATAGTGCGGTGGTGGTGTGGATAATTTTGCCGAAAAAAAACGGTGGAAGCGGAGCGGAGGAAGAGTAAACTTTCAGAAGTAAGTACTGAATATTATGTCACTTATTTATGCGCAAATATTTTTTTAATGAAGAACATTAAACCATTATTGTTGGCCACATGTCGGGAAAGTTATGTGACATTAGTCATGTCTGTACTTTCAGAATTAACTTGGTTTTAAAGCCTTTACTTTAAAAAAAAATATATATATAGTCGACCTTAATCTTACAGAGATTGTGATGATTTTGTGGATAATTAAAGTCAGTCATATATCCACAAACACAACAAGCTGAAAGTCAGTGATGCTGCTCGGTTTGCAGTCCTGAATATCACAGCACAAGGAAGATTCACTGCACTGTTAATGTTAGCTATGTTATATTGCTGCCTCTGTTTGGTGGTGTCGAGCCAAACTGACTTTAACGTGTGTTTGAACGAGCTGACTTGTTAAGCTGAAAGAAAGATGCTTTAATCACAGGAGTCACACATGTGTCCACTGCACCATCTGGGAACTCTTCTTGTTTCGTAATCAGAATCAGAATCAGAATCGTGTTTATTGGCCAAGTATATGTGCAGACACATACAGGGAATTTGGTTCCGGTAGATGGTGGCTCTCAAGCACAGCAATGTAAATCACACACACACACACACACACACACACACACACACACACACACACACACACACGTGTCTATATATACACATTACACATGCATACATAATAACACAAACACTAAATCCTCCTTCTTTTGTGCTGTTTTGTAGCAGTGTATACACCTGAGACTTTCACCTGTCTGTCCTGCACTCGCTCTCTGTTTCTTTCTCTCTGATTGTGGAATAAAAGTATGAACATGTGTTTATAAGTCACACTTGTGTTTGAATCCTGCAGCTTATCACACATTTGATTTCCATGTGTGACAACTGCAAGTGTCGAGAGTGAGGACAGACTGAGGGACCCACTGCTGCACATCATCTGTGAGGCTTTGCACCCCTGATGATCCACCAGGACAAACTCAGCAGTGTGTGAGGAAGAGGAGGAGGAAGAGCCAGCAGCAGCTGACAGATGGAGAGAATAGACAGACTGTTCCCTGTTTGTGAAGGACTGCTAGAAAAGTTTAAAATAACTAATTGTCTGTCCTGAATCAGTCTTATTAGGTAATGTTCAAATAATTTTTATCATTCCAGTGTTTTCAGTGTGGGAGAAAGTACTCAGGGCCTTCAAGTTACACACTATGAAAGGCAGCAACAAGTGTAATATTCAGAAACCTAAAGTATGTATCAGCAGCAGAATGGACCTAAAAATAAATGTTTGTTCCAGTTCTATGAAGCTTTGAGTATTTTGGATCAGTAGCACTGCTGTGTTTGTTGCATCATATTGCTGTAATTGTTTATATGCTTTATATATTCTGAGGTAAGTTGATCTATAGTGTTACATCATATTCTATAAGGATGTTATGTGTTTGTAGACTTTCTGCCCAGTTTGACCCATTTAGCAGAAGCCAGCCTGTTTAAGGCTCTGATATCTATTCTGTATGACTTAAAGCAGTTATGACATGGTCTGATTTTCTCACCCAATAAAGGAATATTTCATATATCAGTCTACTCTTCATTTTATCAGAAACAGTTATCACAGCTTGTACATTTTCTTTTTATAAATATATGTAAGCAATGAGCCAAATTTAGTAATGCCAACATGAAGGAACAACATTTGTCTCTTATATATGATACACCTATATATGCACTGTCAAAGATACTTGTCTTTGAGTGAAGATTTAAGGTGATAAGACATATAAATAACTGCAACTTGAATCTGTACTGAAGCTCAGTATTTGACACAGAGTTCATGTTCACTGCTGTAATAGCTAATAATGATTAATATAATAACTATAATATTGGCCATATTATATTTACATTACCAAAGTGATATGACTTTAGTCTCATGAACAACATCAGCTAATTCTTATTTACTAATTAATCTTGAAATAACTGCTCAGTACAGAAATGAAGCCCAAAAATCATGTTTTACTGTCCTGTGGTCTCAGCCTCAGATACTTATCAAATCACACAAAGCTCTTGTAGAAACAAACAAACAAATGAACAAAATATGTTCTCCCTCATTTCTGTCAAACCAAGTTGTATGACACGTTTCCAGCAGTTAGTATCATGGTTGCTAGGCAACCTGGGAAGCGCGACGGAGACTAGACCGTCCCATACAGACAAACTTGCCGTTTATTTTGCAAATCGAGCTCAACACTGCCCCTAGCGTCCTGGAGCACTTCCGTTGTGTTTTGGAATTTGCATGTGTTTTTGAGTTTGCAAGTGTTTTGGATTTTGCAAGTGTTTTGGAATTTGTACGTGTTTTGGAATTTGTACGTGTTTTGGAATTTGCATGTGTTTTTTAGTTTGCAAGTGTTTTGGATTTTGCAAGTGTTTTGGAATTTGTACGTGTTTTGGAATTTGCATGTGTTTTTTAGTTTGCAAGTGTTTTGGATTTTGCAAGTGTTTTGGAATTTGTACGTGTTTTGGAATTTGCATGTGTTTTTTTAGTTTGCAAGTGTTTTGGAGTTTGCAAGTGTTTTGGAGTTTGTACGTGTTTTGGAGTTTGCATGTGTTTTGGAGTTTGTACGTGCTTTGTCTCTAGGGGCCACCGTACAAAAGAGCCAAACGGTACAGGCAAAAAAAAAAAAAAAAAAAAAGACTTATTATAGACCCATTTCTGAAATGGTTTTTCTGTTATCTAGTGACGTTTAGATATCTGTTGTGGTATCCCTAAGATACCAGGCGGGGAGTGTTCTGACTATTGTTAAATTTGTACATGTTTGATTTGTTTGGTTAGTGCACTGGGCCTTTAATAGAAAGGCATGGTCCGTGTGCAGACGGGGGAAGTGTAAGAAAGAATCAGACAATCGACTGAATGTGATCTATGCTGTGATTTATGCTGTGAAAGGCTGATAAAAAGGCATTCCCTGTGAGTATGCATTATTGTTTGGCACTTTTGTGTTGTTTAATAGCAGTTAATTAGATGCTGTATTACGCGTGCTAATTTATGTTCCGTAGACAGTTGTTTGGTGTTAGCATTAGCACTTGGTCACGCAGCTCCTCAAGTAATTATTTTAATTTGTAAAGTAAAACAAGTAAAACACAGCAAAAAATAAATTAAATCACATGGATTACGCATTCCTGATATACATCTCTGCATATCAGCATTAAAAGTTGCAGATTTGTGGTAATCTTGCATTCATTTAAGAATTCATCAAACTTGCAGTGGATGTTGGTCATCATTATTTAGCCCTATTAAGTGAATCCAGCAAATTTTGAGCAGTTAATATGATTCTTCTTTTTTTTTTTTTTTTTGCCTGTCCCATTTGGTTCTTTAGCCGTCAGAATTGTTGTCTGAGGACCAACAAGGATACCCAATGGATTTATTTTGCCAAATGGATCATCGTGGCATTGCCGTATTGGTCCATTTGATCGACCTTTGTTTTTATTATTTATTTTATTTTATGTTTAGTTGTTACAGACGGGACAGACATGAGTGAGGGATAGGAAAGGGAGAAAGAAAGAGGAAGGAAAAGAAAAACAGAAGGGGAGAGGGACAGTGAGAAAGGGGGAATAAAAAAAAAAAATCTCCTGGATCATCTCTTGAGAGAGAAAGAATAGAAAACAAGCAAAATAAACCAAAGCAACTTTCTAAACACAACACCATCGCATTAATCTAGCTAAGTGTAAACAGCAGTAAATACTAAATATTCAATGTTGTTGTGCAGCACGCAGGACAGTCAGCGCACAATGTGCTTTGAAGTAGCAGCCAAGAAAGGTGTAATTTAAGTCTACGAGCAGTGAACACCCGTGTGCATACCTGTGTGGATCAGCGCGCTTGTATTCAAATGGTTTCCCCATGTAATGGTCTGCAAGAGGATGTAGAGAGCCATAGCCCGGTCCCCCAGGGCATGAAGCAGGCATGGAGGAGATCCAGGCCCCAGACATCCAGAGGCCCCAGAGTGCGAGAGCCCAAGGAGGACCACCGGAGGGGCATCTGTGCCACCCTCATGGGAAGGGCTGAGGATCCCCAGACGAAGGGTCACCCAGTAGCCACCGATTCTTCTTTTTAATTTCTGAAGACTCCTGCGTTTGCCTCTAGCTGTGCATCATAAGTATTATTTTGATTGACAATCCTAGGGCCATAAAGTTTAAAAACTTTATTCAAGGTTTTAAAAGAGCCTTAAAGCTGTGAATAGTCTGTGCTGGATGGGGGTAAATAACACATTAAGCGTATGAACACAGTGTGATTGTGTTGGGTCTGTGTTTCCACAAACCCCGCTAATTCTAGAGACTTATTCATCATGAAGAAAACAAGACAGTCGATCGATCGATTATTTGCGCAAGGGAGGCCTTGTCTGTGTCCACCACGAAAATGACCCCCAGATCTGACCTCCTCCTGCTACCTTTTATTGAGAGACAGTTCACACAAAACACGTCAGAACAAAGCCACGCCCCCTTGATTCTAAGACAAAGCATTTTATTTATATGTGTGAACTTCTGTAAGTGTGTGTGTGTGTTATGTGAGGATGTGTGTGTGTGTGTGTGTGTCAGACCTCCTGCTGACCAAAGGGTCGTAAACCCAGGAAGCTTACATCAAATAAAACAGATCTTTCAGATAGGATGTATCTACAATAAAACCTCCCCCAGCACAGAGTGGTTGGAGAGGTGGTCAGGATCAAAGGAATGGCTTTGATCCTACTGCTTGAACTAAGACTGTACAAATTTAAGAAACACAATGGCAACATTCAACAATTAGACTTAACAGATTGTATTCAGCTCCAGGCAATGCTGTGTCCAAACATAACCACATGGTTGTAGAAGCACTGTCATGGAGACGTAGGTGTGTGATTGATTTTCTGAAGTTAAAACAAATTAGCAAACAACTAAATAAACCACTGTTGTGTTTGCGTCCAGACCAAAGCATGCTTGAATCGCACTGCTCCATCTGCTGCTTGAGTAGTTGCACCCACCTGCAGGCTTTGTTTATGTTTTTGATACAACACACTTTTTACGATATGGCATAAGAAATATGGGTTAATTTAATAGTGTGACAGCAGCCTGAGTCAGTGTTACAATGGGTTATGGCAGTCAAACTGTATATAGTAAATTGTAGTTTAGGAACCATCTGCATTGCAACTGAGTCCACAGCTGAACTACTGTTTACTTACACGTAAGATAGCCATTAAGGTTTCACTGACCAGTGCACATATGTGAAACATATGTGTAAAACACATAGGGAACCGGTGAACAGGAGAAAGTGAATATCAACAAATAATTTTCCAGTTAAATATTCAAATGGAAATGACATAGTTGGATGTGATTTGTAAAATAATAAAAAGGGTGTAAAATAAACCAACATTTTTTTAGTCATAAGAATCTGTTCATCTTACTAGTGATTCAGGTATCTCTTTGACCATCCCTCTGTCCATTTGTTCTTTGCCTCTCATTACAATCCTTTTTTTATTAGCTTAAAACAGTAGTTTGTTACTTGTAGTTTGTAGGGTAAGTAAGTATGGTGTTCCATCTGACATTTGGATGAGTGGTTCTAATATTGCAGTAGAGCAACTGCTGCCTGCTCCACTCTGTGTGTAAGAGAGGGGCACACATACCCACACAGCTAACCCTACCTTGGACTATAATTGTAACTGTAACGCTAAAAGAAAGCTTTGACCCTAAAAAAGCCTCTAACGGGGGCATAAAAATGGAGCAGTTTAACCTTCCAGAATTTAATGACCCTGATCATCTGAAGTCAAAATTGTTCAGAATGAGATATATTTGATGTGTGCTTGGTTAATTTATCCATCTTTACTGTGAAAAAAAACAAAACAAAAAACACTTGACAATTATAAAATAATCTGTGTTACAGTTACAAGTACTTTTTAATTTTTTTAATTTTTTTTACCAACAAGTATTTCATCAAAAAATTAGTTATATCACAGAATTTTTGAAAAGATCAGTAGAGACCATTTAATTACACTATTAAAGTTGTTGTTTGCTCACCTACTGTATTCACATTGTACTTATTCTATATACACATTATTTTCTTCATCATGCACTTACAGACACATCTGGGGCAGTCTTTGGGAGTCAATTATATTGTCCAAGGATTCTCTTAAGTCAGTTCAGTTCAGTTCAGTTCATTTTTATTTCAAACATTTCAAACATGTGCCTTCACAATCATTACAAAATATCATTCCATTATTTGTTTGAAAAGGAGTAGGCTGAAGTATTTACTTATTTGTCCCTACCCCCTCAAGTTTTACCTCTCATTCATTTAATTTTTTTTTTGTCTTAAATTAAACAAACAACATATGAAACATATAAACATATGAAGTAAAACAAAACATAACATACATAAATAAAAAACAGGAAATTAGCAAGCCCCACCACAGTATAGTTTCTTTCATATGAAAAATACAGAATGTGTATATTTGCAGATACACAAGTTATGGAAAAACAACAAACCAAAACAAAACAAAAAAACAACCAAAAAAGAACCGCAACACCATTACCAGCAACATTACCATCCTGGGTTAACCCCGTTTTCTTCATTCTTATACTTATTTAAAATTAGGTTTTTATATTTTACTTTAAACTGTTTTATGTTTTGACTGTCTTTTATTTCTTCTGTTAGACTGTTCCATAATTTAACTCCTGCAATTGAGATTGACATAGTTCTTAAAGTTGTTCTAGCACTTTGTATTTTTAAATTCCATTTCCCTCTTAAGTTATACCCACCTTCTCTTTCTATGAACAATTTACAGATTTCTTTGGGAAGCAATTTATTTCTGACTTTATACATTATTTGCGCTGTTTTAAGCTTCACCAAGTCTTGGAATTTAATAGCTTGCATTTTGACAAAGAGTGCATTTGTATGGTCCCTGTACCCTACATTATTTATTAATCTAATGGCCCTTTTCTGTATTATAGTTATTGTTTGTGTGTTACTTTTGTATGTGTTTCCCCAGACCTCTACACAGTAGCTCATATATGTCAGACTATAGAAGAACCACCATAATATATGTAATATTACTGAAAGACAGGTGTAGCTTTGTCAAAACACCTGTATTGTTTTTGATTCCCAACAAGGGTTTGTATAGACGTCAGTAGGAAATGGTGTTTAGCTCTCATGCTCTGTCCGCTCAGCAAACAATTTATCAATGAGTTTATGGTGTTATTCACAAAAGGGAGAGATTTAGATTCAACAGCTTTATTGTCAATACAGCAAAATACACAGAATACACAGTATACAGTGTACCGAAATTCTGTTTCACCCCAAGCCCCCCATGGTGCATTTATAAGTATATAAAAGATATATCTCAAAGAGATATAAAACTAGAAATTACAAATAAATAACATGACAAATTTCAGTAAAATTAAGGGATAAAAGGTACTAATTACTAACTATACAATACTATGATGATAACTATACAATACTAACTGTACAATAAACAAAGACAGGACAGAGACAATACAAAGTGGATTGTGCAGTAGGTATTGAATACCAGGTTCAAGTTATTGTCAAAGACGTGCAATATGCAAAATGTGCAAATGTAGTATAGTTTAGATGTGTGTTCAGTAACTATGTGACTGAGTGTGCAATTAAACATATTGTTCCCAGGTGGATTTGTGTAAGTTTTTGTTGTTTTTGAGTCTTTTGATGAGTATTGTAAGGTGTTTGTAAAGGTGTATGTGTATATTGGTCCTATGGTGGTATTGAGTTGAGGGCTCTGACTGCTGGGGGATGAAGCTCTTGCAGTGTCTGGTCATTGCGGTTTTGATGCTGCGAAACCGTCTGCCAGATGGAAAGAGGGAGAACAGTGCATGTGAGGAGTGGAAAGTGTCCTTCACTATGCTGATCGCACGTCGTATGATGTGTCTGTCGTAGAGTTGGGAGATGGGTGTGAGAGGGCCTCCAGTGATCCTCTCTGATGTCACCACTGTTGTGTCATCTGCAAACTTAATGATGCAATTTGAGCTGTGCAGTACAGTCATCTGTTAGCAGGGTGAACAGCAGTGGGCTGAGCACACAGCCCTGCGATGATCCTGTACTCAGTCTAAGGACTTTGGAGGTTTTATTTCCTATGGAGACAGACTGGGGCCTGTCAGTTAGGAAATCCAAGATCCAATTGCAGAGGGAGGTGTTTATTCCTAGTAAGTCCAACAGGTTATGGTTGGCTAATGACTGTATGATTACAGTATGTGCTGGAGACAGGGAGAAAGGGAGAGAGAAACACACATACACAAACACATGTGCACATATGTCGGGTGTTGCTATCCTAGTGGGGGCATCTTATTGACATAATGCTTTCCCTAGCCACTTACCCTTACCATAACCATCAAAAATGAATGCCTAACACTAACCCTTACACTAAACCAAACCATAGCCCAATTGTAACACTGACACTAAAACCACATTTTGAGTCTGAAAAATGCCCTCAACCTCATGGGGACTGGGATTTTGGTCCCCACAAGTATAGTAAATTTCAGATTTTGGTCCTCACCAAGATAGTGAAAGCCGGTACACACACACATTGCACTACAGCATGTAACATTTACATTTAAGGATTTGTATTCTTATTTTTACCTTTCGACAGTCTTTTGCCCCATAGCTATACTGAAAACACTAAGCCTGAGGCTTCATAACAGGACTATGTTAACCAATGGATGACATCACAACACTTTATGTTCCTTCTTTTATGCACAATAGATAGTTTCCAGAGTGCTGCATCCCTGTTAGAGGAGTCTTGAAATCACTGGTAGATTCTTCTACCTTCTTCCTTTCAGTTCTGCTCATGAGTGACTCATATTTCTCATAACTATTCACAGAAAACTGTTTTAACCCTGTGAGATCAAGGTGGAACAATAGTACAAGACGTGATATAGATCTGCATATAGCCCTGCAATCAGACACACTCCCTCAGCTTTATCAATGTAGACAATTGTACATTGCTTGAAATGCTGCCATTGCTACAGATATTAACGCATTTAAGCAAAAAAAAAAAAAAACCCAAAGCTGCCTGTAAAACTTGGAGCAAATCTTGCAATTCTCTTGTCATTTCACAAGAAAGGATATTTGGACCATGACGGCTTTGTTCTCACTGTGGAATTGGTGAATATGTTATCAGGGACTCACTCATTTGCTGGAAAAGGTTCTAGATTAATATGACAACTCTAAGATCTCAGTGACACATCAAAAGATGTAAATAATTTACCTAGCAGCACCTTTACACATTGGAGACAGCATGGATCCTACTGCTGTGTAACAGCTAGAGTTGTTTAGGAAAGTGTTTGGGTTTTTTTTTTTCAGACCTATTTTTGGGTCTGAAAGAGGTTTTTAACATTTGAATGGCTATTAATGTAATCTAATTGAAGGAGAGTGACTAAAAATCCCAGCCCTTCTTTTTAGTCCTTTTTTTGTAATATATCTTATTATAGTTTTGTAATTCATCTCCCTCTTGTCTCATCTGTTTCTATTTTTTTGTTGGCTTGATGAAATCTTCATAACAAGCAATGGGTTGAGTTGAGTTTAACTATTAGCCATAATAGTGTCAGGGCTCGGTGCACGGGCAGGCGGAGAGGAAGATCCAAACGCAAGACTCGAATACTAAATTGTAACTCAAAAAACCTCAGCTTTATTTGCTGGCAGAAAACAAACAAACTGAACACGAAGGCACTGAACACGAAGACACACAGACATAATCCGAAGGTACGACGCGACACCGAGCACGGGAAAACACAGGGCTTATATACACAGGGTGGTAATGAGGGAATGGGCAACAGGAGGGAGACACAGCTGGGAGAGATCAGGGCTAACGAGACAGGGGGAGCAAAGCTGCACACACTAACATAAGACAAAGACTTTCACAATAAAACAGGAAACATGAATCACTACTCAAAGACACGGACTCAACACAGAGAGGCAGACAGAAAATAATACATGAAACTCAAACAATACATGAGACAACAAATCCTGACCACGAATAAACAGAAAGATAGAATTCTAATAATAATCGACAAAGCACAAGAAGAACAAAACGATCATTCAAAAAATAAACCAAAACATAATAAACTCAAAATGCTGGGTCGAACCGCGGGAGTTTCTCCTTTTGGACCTTGGACTTCGCCCCCCATTTGCATTTACTTTCGAGCAGCCCGATGCGGTGAGTGAGCGTGATGCTCTGGCTTCCCCGGATTCTGGGACTTCGTTTTCTGGGGCTATTCAGAGCGGGATGAGAGACAGTGTGGATAGCTTACCTACCTTCGTGGTAACGGACCCTTCCCAAGTGGGCGTCTACAAACCCTCTGTAAAACCGAGAGACTGTTTTATCACCATTCTCCGGCTCAGTTCTGTGTCCAGCCACAAGCTTCCCAGTCTGTAGCTCAACCGTTAGCCTCCCTTAAGCCACAATTTTCACACTGTTTTTCCACCGCTGTTTCTGAGCAGGGAGACAAACTGTTTCACAACGGACCTGTTCCTCAAAGGCTGGCAACATTAGAGACCGTTACTTGCTCCGGGGCTTCCCCAGAGGCTGGGTTACTGCCCTCAGCTTACTCTGGACCCCTGGAGGCCAAGATGCCAGCTGTGAACTGCACCGGGCTGTCACTGCCTGAGCAGGGTCAGTGCTCTGCGCAGCTGCAGCCCTCCTTATGTGTGCCGGAGGCCCATGTGCCTACTGGTTTTGTTTCATATGTGCCAGAGGCCCACGTGCCTCCTGGTTTTGTTTTGTGTGTGCCGGGGGCCCAGTGCCCGCTGGTTCTGCGGCTGTTTTCGCTGGGGGGCCCGAGGAGCCCATCCAGCCTCCTGCTTCGCCCGCTGGGGGGCCCGAGGAGCCCGTCCAGCCTCCTGCTTCGCTAGCTGGGGGGCCCGAGGAGCCCGTCCAGCCTCATGCCACACCGGCTGCCACGTCAGCTGGGGGGTCCGAGGAGCCCGTCCGGCCTCCTGTGGCTGCTTCTCCACCTGTGGCTGCTTCTCCACCTGTGGCTGCAGCGCCGCCTCCTGCAGTACCACCACCGGCAGTGCTACCGCCTGCTACGGCCACACCTCAGCCTGAAGACGCAGCCTTGCCTGGTCCAGCTTCAGCCTCGCCTGGCCCAGCTTCAGCTTCAGCCTCGCCTGTTCCAGCTTCAGCTTCAGCCTCGCCCGGTCCAGCTTCACCCTCGTCTGGTCCAGCCTTCGTGTCCGCATCCTCGCCTGGTCCAGCCTTCGTGCCCGCATCCTCGCCTGGTCCAGCCTTAAGCTCGCATCCTCGTCTGGTCCAGCCTTCGTGCCCGCATCCTTGTCTGGTCCAGCCTTCGTGCCCGCATCATCGCCTGCAGCAGCTTCTTCAGCACACGCACCATCGCCTGCAGCAGCGTCTTCAGCACCCGCACCATCGCCTGCAGCAGCGTCTTCAGCACCCGCACCATCGCCTGCTGCGGCTTCCTCATCTTCGCCTGCTGCGGCTTCCTCATCTTCGCCTGCTGCGGCCCCGGCTTACGTGCCTTCAGCCTCGCCTGGCCCGGCCTCGTTTGGGTCTGGAGCTAAACGGCCGTTTTCTAGACTGCTGGCTGGGCTACTGGCCAGGCACCATCGCCTGAGTGGCCGCCGTTGCCTTCCGCACGGCCGGCCCCCGGACCCTCTTCGCCTGACTGGCCGCCGTTGCTTTCCGCACGGCCGGCCCCCTGACCGCCGTTGCCTGAGTGGCCGCCGTTGCCTTCCGCACGGCCGGCCTCCTGAACCTTTTGCACGCCACCACGGTCTTCTTCGTGGCCGGCCTCCTGAACTGTCCCATCCTGGCCTCCTGTGTTATCGGGCCCCAGGCCGGTCACCTGAACTGTGTTTCGGACTCTGCTCCCCTGTGAGTTTTGTGTACCTTTTTTGGGACTCTGGGGCCTCCATCTTTGGTCATGGCCCGGTCCCTCCGTCCTGGGCCCCCTGCCGCCCGCCCGGATCTGGTGGTGTGTTTCTGTGGCTGTCGGGGGCCAGCCCTTGAGGGGGGGGGGGGTACTGTCATGGTTCTGCGGCCATGACTCAGTGATTTTGTGTTGGTGTTCTCTATTGTTATTACTTTCATTATTATTCGTGGCTGTTTGGGATGGTTTGTGTTTTGGGAATTAGATACGGGGTTCTGGGTTTGTGCTCCCTCTATTGGTCCCTGGTGTTAGTGTTCCCCTGTCTCGTCAGATTAATCAGGTCCAGCTGTGTCTCCCACCTGTGTGTGATTTCCCAGTGTCTCTCTGTGTATTTATAGTGTGTGTTTACCTCTTTTCCTCGTCGCGTCGTCTGTGTTCATACCCTGTGAAATCCCCTGCGTGCTCTCCCTGCTGTTCTCCCTTCATGTTCAGGTTTGCCACTCCTTTGTGTAGTTTCGCCCAGTTTAGTTCATCCTTAGTTCTGTTTTGCCATCTCCACTTTATGTTTGGTATTGTCAATAAATCGCCTTCACATCTGAGTAAGTGCTGCATTTGAGTCCTCCTTTCCACTCTTCACACGGCCGCTGCCCCGAGCCGTGACACTGAGCTTATTTGTTTCTGGTAATTTTCTGCTGCTTTATTCATTATTTGAATGTAACAAGCTTTCGTCCATATTGCTTTTATCGTGTTTTTTTTTAACACGTGACTGAAATCTTTTTGGACTATACACACTCCAGATTTCTTCAAATAGAATTCGATTAGTCGCGCACTGCACAAAGCTGGCCTTTATGGAAGAGTGGCAAGAAGAAAGCCATTGTTAACAGAAAACCATAAGAAGTCCAGTTTGCAGTTTGCCACAAGCCATTTGGGGGACACAGCAAACATGTGGAAGAAGGTGCTCTGGTCAGATGAGACCAAAATGGAACTTTTTGGCCAAAATGCAAAACGCTATGTGTGGCGGAAAACTAACACTGCACATCACCCTGAACACACCATTCCCACTGTCGAATATGGTGGTGGCAGCATCATCCTCTGGGGGTGCTTCTCTTCAGCAGGGACAGGGAAGCTGGTCAGAGTTGATGGGAAGATGGATTGAGCCAAATACAGGGCAATCTTGGAAGAAAACCTCTTGGAGTCTGCAAAAGACTTGAGACTGGGGCGGAGGTTCTCCTTCCAGCAGGACAACGACCCTAAACATAAAGCCAGGGCAACAATGGAATGGTTTAAAACAAAATATATCCATGTGTTAGAATGGCCCAGTCAAAGTCCAGATCTAAATCCAATCGAGAATCTGTGGCAAGATCTGAAAACTCCTGTTCACAAACACTTTTCATCTAATCTGACTGAGCTGGAGCTGTTTTGCAAAGAAGAATGGGCAAGGAGGGAGGAGTGCTGCAGTGAGCTCAACGGGACGGTGCTGTAGAGGCAGGTGAGAACACAGCAGATGGCGTTTGGGCTGATGACCGTTTCCTTCCCCTTTGCGCCTTTTTCGTGGAACCTGTTACAGAAAGACTGGAAACTGACTGAACTGTTGTCTTTAAATGTTTTTAAAACTAAACTCAAAGGCCTACAGACTGCCTCAATAATGTGTAATTGTTTTGTGTAATTTTTTAACTTTGTTCGTATGTATTTGTTTGGAAATGTGCTGCCTCTTGGCCAGGACTCCCTTGAAAAAGAGGTTTTTGATCTCAACGGGACATTCCTGGTTAAATAAAGGTTAAATTAAAAAAAATTGTATTATGCTCCCAACTGGGAGCAAGAAATTGTCCAAAATGTCTTAGTGTGCTGAAACATTAAGAGTTCCTTTCACTGGAATTAAGGGTCCAACTCCTGAAAAACAACCCACACCATAATCCCCCTCCACCAAACGTTACACTTGGCACATTGCAGTAAGACAAGTACAGTTCTCCTGGAAACCACCAAACCCAGTCTCATCCGTCATATTGCCAGACGAAATCACTCCAGAGAACACACCTCCACTGCTCTAGAGTTCAGTGGCAGTGTTTGCATTGCTATTGGTGATGTAAGACTTGGATGCAGCTGCTCAGCCATGTCTAGGATATTCCCTAGACACTGCTTTCTCTACAAAAAGGCATTTCAGAGAATTGAGAAAATCTTTCTTTCACCACCTATGTCCTCAGTTGATAGTACCCAATCTCCACTTTTGACAGTTTGATAATTAGCAGATCCCCTTTCCTTCCTTAGTCACTTGATAATTTTCCAGCATTGCTTCAAGGCCAACTGAAAGGCTTTAAAATGATTGTTAAAATAAAAACATGGAAAAAAAGTTTTAAATCTTTTTTTTTTTTTTTTTTTTTGCCTGTTTTAAATCAAGTCAAAACATTTTGGCCAGCACAAACTTCTTTTTAGACCACTTCAAAGATGTGCTTGTTTAGTTAAGACTTAGTGTAGGGTTAAGAATTTAGAATTTAGTATGAGATAAATGTGGGAGAATATGTTGGCACTCATAGTAGGGGTTTTGGACTGGTGATGGTTAAAAGCAAGTAGGATGCCTTAACGTCAATGAATCTCTCAACAAAGGGTTGGTGCTTTAGTTTGTAATCTTCAGTAGTATGATTGTCCGGTCTGGAACAAAGTAATGGACTATTGACCGGACCTACATTGTCACCCACAGGGGCATGTTGGTTGTATGGCAAAATTACATCAAAAATCTTCTTTGAGTTCATGGCAACTGAGAAATAAACCCAAAGAAAAAAGCACAATATTATAACATAAACAAAGAAGGACTGATGAATATTAGCACATGTGGTAGTGCATGTGGTGGAGAATGG
The DNA here is from genome assembly GCF_057382275.1 of Copadichromis virginalis. Classification (NCBI taxonomy): domain Eukaryota; kingdom Metazoa; phylum Chordata; class Actinopteri; order Cichliformes; family Cichlidae; genus Copadichromis; species Copadichromis virginalis. The sequence continues at coordinate 15,811,010 of NC_140619.1, forward strand.
GTGGGGGTGTGTGAAATGAGAATGAGACCATAAATATTCGTTTGTTTTCTCTGAATAGCAGAGAGGTCAGAGAGAGATACAGCAAGACTGAGAGTGCAGATATTAGTACATTTATTGTGACTGAAAAAGAAGAAGCTGTCACTTTGACTTAGCTTTACTCAGCTACTGTGCTGCAAGGTCCCTTAGTGTGTGCAATCATATATATTTGTCTTTGTGCATGTGTCTGTGCCTGTCTGTGCATGTGCATGGATGTTTATTTTACAATGTAATAATATGTTTTATAGTAAATTCATGTTACAAAAACTTTGGAATTTTGACATGACATTTTGACTCATAAGGAAAAAAGTAAATGAAAAAAAAAAAAGTCTATTTCATTTTACTTTTAAGTGGGTCTCAAACCTGAGAAAGTTTTCAGCATCTATACTCAACTAAGCCTGGGATTTTCCCTACGCAAACAGTTCTTGATCTCCTGCCTCAGTGGAATGAGTAGTCATGGCAGCTATGCACAGTGACAAGTTCTTTTAAAATGTTTTCTTTTTATCTCCTTTTGCTTTAAGAATTGCACTACTGTGCAAAAAAAATCATAACTTAAACCTTATCTCTCATATTTTTCAGAAGCAATTTATTGAAACACATACATACATAGAACTTCTACATAAGGGAAACACAAAGTATTTAAGTCTATCATGTTTGAATGCCCATATTTGGCCTGAACCTAGCCTGAACTGACAAGCTTTCCAGATGTCTTGAAGGACATTCCAAAGCTTTTCTTTGCATGTTGACTGCCTGCCACTCACTTGGGGGAGGAAGGCATCTCCACCAGCTCTACTTTTAAGATAAAGTTTAAAACTTTCCTTTGTGATATTTATTGTTTGTAGGATCAGATGACCCTTAATGATCCCTTAGTGATCCTCCATAGACACAGACTACAGGACACAAAAATCATAACATGAGAGGGATCCCAGCCATCTATTTTCAGTCATTTTCTGTCTTCTCTTCCCCCTAAACATCCAGCCAGTAAGCTTAAGGCTGCTGCTCACTGAGCCTGACTTTTCCATAGACTGCTTTTTGTTGAGGACAATTTGATCTGCACTGATGCCAAGTTCTTGCTTCTTGAAGATCATTAGCTTATTGGTCCTCTCTCCCAACTATTATAGTGTCCTTTCCTTAAAATATAAGCCCTCTGGGAATGCTTTTGTTACTGAATCCAAACATCAGATCCCTGATGTACTACTATAAAAGAGAACAAGTTCCCCTAAACTAAAGTTTGCAGCACAGAAAATGGATTATCAAAGATGTGTAGGTAACACTGAGAAATGGAGGATGAAGTCACCTCTGGCTCTACAAGCTGGGAGTCCCCATACCATCTGCCAGAAAGTGATCCCATTTGGCCCAGCAGATGATGCTACTGACAAATGAGTCCACTGTGACACCTGGAACTTATGGTTCCATGTTGAGTTTGCAGAGATGGAAGACATGCTTCAAATATAGCCACACATTTTTGTCTAAATAGTTTTTTCTCAAGCTTTATTTTACATTCATTAGCTACATTGTTGTTCATCATTTCCCACCTTGAATCGTTATATCCAGTAACACACATCCTCCATGTACTTCATGAAGCTGGTCATGGGTACACAGACAAGGATAAAAGCTAGCTTGAAGATAACAGATGAATTGTCAGGGTCCTGGGTCTGAGCGACCCAGGATCCCTGGGCAGTCATGGACTGGTGTTATTATATGTATTTTTGGTGTTGCTGCTGCTCTTCTCCATGCTTGTAGATGTGAGTATGTGTGTGTGTGTGTGTATGGGTGCAGGTGTGTATGTACACTGGTTTACAGGCGCCTTCAGGCCTGGTGGGTGTTGCCCGGCTAGGGGACTGGCCACACCCGAAGCTACACACCTGCCACTGATCAGGGCTCGTCGGGGGAGCTACTTAGGAGAGTCTTGGAGCTCCCACCACAACTCACATAGACGGTAAACTTTGTCCATAACCTCCCTCCTGAGCCTCTCCTCAAAGACCGCTGGGTCCATGCGTGGCGGGATCATTCTGTCACGGTTCGGCATGGCAAACCGTGGGAGGTGTGGGGAAGGAGGACCCAGGCGCGGTGCTCTATGTACAAACAGTGCGTTTATTTACAGTGTATGGTACAAACAACAATAAATCCCCGTGCTTTCCCTGACTCCCGTGTCATGTCTCTCTGTGAATAGTCCGTGTCTCAGTGCTCTCCGCTCCCGTGTCTCAGCACCCCTCGTGCTGGCTGCTGTCTGGCGCTCCACACTTCTCCTGGGGACACAATAGACGCAGCCGTCAGGACACATATAACCGCGGGCATACACACACTAACTCAGTTCAACTGGATGACTAACGTGGAGTCTCATGGAATGATCCCGCGTCGGTGGGAGCTCCAAGACTCTCCTAAGTAGCTCCCCCGACGAGCCCTGATCAGCGGCTGGTGTGTAGCTTCGGGTGTGGCCAGTCCCCTAGCCGGGCAACACCCACCAGGCTTGAAGGCGCCTGTAAACCAGTGTACATACACACCTGCATCCATACACACACACATACTCACATCTACAAGCATGAAGAAGAGCAGCAGCAACACCAAAAATACATACATGTATAATAACACCAGTCCATGACTGCCCAGGGATCCTGGGTCACTCAGACCCAGGACCCTGACATGAATAATGGATGTGGCAACAAATCTTCTTGCATCATAGTGTTGGGAAAGCTTTGGAGTTCTTGTCCTTACTTTTCTCCAAAGGTGAAAAAGGAGCAAAACTTTGCTGCATGGATCAGCACCTGATGACACCAGACTCATTAAATTTACATGGGTCCACAAACGTGGAGACTGTTTCTCCACCGCCCAGAGCAAATGGAAGAATAGACCAAGGCTGGCCAGAGTAAGTAATCAGTTCTCCATATAGAAAACAACAGTGATGTTGGCCACACTAACACCTAATGCAGGTACAGTACTAAGCTGAAGAGAATGTGTTGCACTAGGCTAAATCAAGTTAATTTTGACTTAATACGTAAAATACTAAACACATAAATTGCAAATGAAATGGTGGAAATGAGCCTAACATTCACCATAACCCGAAACGGATTACTGGGACACTGTTAGATGTTAGAAGGTTAAACTCATTTGCTGGCCAAATGGTACAGATATGTTCATATTGCTAATAACAGTTCAAACACTTTTTACAATGTATGACATCTTTTCTATAGCAGCAAAGTCACAGTCTGAAAATAAAAAGGTGGGTTTTTCTTTTTTGTTTTTAGGTGAATTAAAATCAACACACCTTTAACGGAGGAGGTTAGTAAATTGGTATATAACTTAAGTGAATACCTCCAGAGCTGAATGATGAATAGTTTCTTCAGTAGCCACTTAAGGCTGGCTCCAAAAACGAATCAGTTACTGCAGACTCCAGTGTGCCTTTTAGTACAACTGTATAGTCCGTCACTCTTATTTGGACTGGTTGCAACTGGTTGCCTTGGATTTGAGAAAGGCTAAACTTGCTTCACCAGCAGTTATTTTACCCTTCATTTTTCTTAGTTATTGATTATAATTGACTCTCAATGGTGTCTGCTACTTCACTGTTAGTCACTTCCTACATGGACGTCCTTCAAGACTGAGTCTGATAGATACATAAATCTCGAAATTTACAGAACTTTAGACCTTAACAGTATGTTTTAGGCGATTGTTGTAGCATTTCACTGTGGTAGTATTTCAAAATGTCTGAAATCGTTTCTTGTAATTGCTTTAATTGATTTCATGTTTTTGTTCTTGAAGATCTTCATCGAAGAATAAAAGTACATCCAAATTATTAAGGCCTTTTTCTGTGATTGATGGAGTTGGTGAACTTTTGCAAATGTAACATTCCCGCTGCCTCATTGCTAAGATAGATACTAGCCAGAAATGGCACTTTTAGACAACAAATGAACAGCCCCGTGTTCCCAATGTAACATTTTGTACTGTGTCTCTTTAAACTTGGTCAAATCACTGCAGAGAAATGGCTTGCTCTTATGGTTAGGCCATTATAAGTCAGTATTTTTTGTTTAGATGGTCACAGCTAGAATGTGTGCTAAATTAAACAAGATGTGCTGGTTGGCCTTACAGTAAAAAAGAGAAGTATTTGCACAGCTGGGCACTGAGCCGTTAAATCTCTTGAATATTGGATCATTCCTGCACTGTACTTTTTTTGTTTTTCTATTTATTCCAGCCAGAAGGCATCAAGGTAAAGTACTCCATCAGTGAATTATTGGATTGTTTGGAGAGAGAGATGGAGAGAGGGGAAGAGAAAGCTCTCTGCAGATTTCTCAGTAAAGTTGCCAGCTGAGAACTTATCTACTCTCTGCTTTGGGAAAGTAATCAATTTCTGCCTTTTCTGCTAGAAAACAAGTTCACACTTTTCTACTGCAGATTTATTGGAATGCTTGACATACTTCAGAAAGTTCTGCTCACTCTAAGTGTAATTTAGCCTTTTTTTCTGCTATAATTTTTGGATTGGCATTATATAGGGTCAATTGAACTTACCGTAGTTTAATTAAATGGCAAATGGTTAAAAAGAAGAAGACTTGAACATAAATATTACCCGCTATAGTGCTGCATTCTGCTTTGGTTTTCCTTTCTCTCTCATGTACTGCCCGTTTCCCTCCTGTTGGGTGGTCTACTGCATCTGATTCAACTTTCCTCATGAGGTGCAAAAGTGCAAAGTGTAATCTAAGGAGCTTGGAAAGAAAAGTGTTGGGACACTCATACGGATTAAAACCTGGGACTCTCCACCAATTGTGCTTAGAACTGAAGAAGCTTCTCGGATGAGAGGTGAAATGTCTTCAAGAAAGCTTAAAGAAGTCAAGACGCTTTTCTTTCCAAGCTCCTTAGACTACAATGATCTGGATGACTGAGACCCTTCACAGACATACAAAGGCTAATAATGAAACATTAGTCAACGTCAGTGGGCTACCTTTAAATTTGATATAAACAATGGGGCACGACTACAATGAAACTACTCACTTTTTAAATTTGGGATAGCATTAAAAAAGATCTGTGATCTTCTGCTGCTGTAGCCCATCTGCCGCGAGGCTTGACATATTGCTTGTTAGGAGATGCTCTAATGCAGGGGTCACCGACACGGTGCCCGCAGGCACCAGGTCGCCCGCAAGGACCACATGAGTCGCCCGCGGGCCTGTTCTAAAAATAGCTCACCATAAAAACTTACCAGTAAGCTGCATCTATTTTTATTTTTTCTTGCTATTTTTACTCAGAAGTTCCCAAACTTCGTGCATTACTACTGCATCATTCCCCAGCAGGCGTTATGCGCAAAGGTGATCGAGCACGTCATGACTCCCGTCGTGAAGATCATAAACAGCATCCACTCCAGAGCTAAACAACACAGAGCATTCAAGGTGCTATTGGAGGAGCTGTCAGCTGAATATGGTGACCTGCTACTACATACGGAAATCCGATGGCTCCGCAGGGGACAGATTTTGCTTCGTTTTTTGTCACTTTTGGGTGAAATCAAGGAGTTCATGCAATCCAAAGGGGAAGACACATCTCTGCTGGAGGACACTGAGTGGACACTTGACCTTGTGTTTTTAACAGACATTACTGGGAAACTGAACCATTTGAACTGTGAGCTGCAAGGCAAAGGTAAGACTGTTGCTGACATAAGTGCTTTAAATGGATTTAAAGCCCAGATGAGCATCTTTTCTGTGCGTTTACAGAGAAAAAAGGTGCTGCACTTTCCCTCTGTGCAGATGGTGCTGAAAGACAATGCTTCTGCATCTGAGCCTTTTGACAAAGTTGCAGAAAAGTACACTCAAGTCATAAACCGACTTGGTCAAGAGTTTGAGAACAGGTTTTGTGACCTTGATCAGCTTGAGCCATGTGTCTCATTCGTTTCCAATCCTTTCATCAATGTGGGCACAACATGCATTGCTGAGCAACTAAGTTCAATGTTCAGCTGGGATGCTGGACAGGTGGAAATCAAAATTGTAACATTGCAAAATGATGTCCACCTCAAAGCCTATCAAAGGTGCACCAAACTTTTGGTGCCTTGTTGACACAGAAAAGTACAGTGGTGTAGGCACAGCAGCTATGAAGGTTGCCAGCTTGTTTGGTTCAACCTATCTTTGTGAATGAGCCTTTTCTGACATGAACTTCATCAAGAACAAAGACAGAACACGCCTCTCTGATGCACATCTGCAAGACTCACTCAGAGTTGCAGTGTCATGTTATACCTCAGATTACAACACACTGGTGAACATCATGCAACGCCAGGTTTCCCACTAACAGACAAAGAAAGCCATATTAGATGTTCTCAGTGGCAACATTACAGTGTCATGTCAAAGTTTAATTTGATTATTGAAAAACAAATGTGTTTGTTAATTGTAACATGTGACAATTTGCTTTAAAATGCTGCCAATTTGGTGAAACGTTCTGTAAAATTTGAAAGTTGATTTTTTTTTTGTATGTTACATACATACAAAAATAATGTGCATGATTTGTTAAAATTTGTTAGTGGTAAGTGAAAATGTTGTAGAAGTGATCACTTCAAAATGTAAATACTTGCAGAGATTTATAGAAATAAAGTGTTGCATATTGATATTTATCTGTTTCCTACCTTGTTTCCTACTTGCATTCTTTATAATTATGGTGAAAAATAATTAACATAATAGGTGTCTTTACATAGATGAATATCATTAATTATTAATGATAACACATAATTAAGTTATACTGAGGAAATTTGTTATTTGAGAAGTGTGTGTCAAACTAGTAGCCCTTCACATTAATCAGTACCCAAGAAGTAGCTCTCACTTTCAAAAAGGTTGGTGACCCCTGCTCTAATGCATACCTTGGTACAACAAGTGGTTATCAGAGATGGGCAGTAACGCGTTACTTGTAACGCGTTACTGTAATCTGATTACTTTTTTCAAGTAACGAGTAAAGTAAGGGATTACTATTGCAAAAACGGTAATTAGATTACCGTTACTTTCCCGTAGGAACGCTGCGTTACTGCGTTACTAAAACCGTGATCTTTTTTGCGAGAATGTCTCACGACAGTGACGTAAGTGAGTGCGCCGTTAGTGACAACAGCTGTGTGCAGATCAACAATGGATAACATATCGATTGTGGGAGAGAGTATGAGTGTGCAGCGTTTAAAGCGTGGAAGTACTGACCTTACTTTGAGTTTGATTCCATAAAAAGTGACAAAAACATTAGTGTCCGTTGTGCGTGGGAAGAAAACTTATTTTTACAGCGAAAAAAAAACCCCTAAACAAGCACCGAATGGGCAACGACGTAATGGGAAATTCACAGAGAAACTCGCGGATTCTTCAACTGACCGCAGCACACCTGCACCAGGGTAAACCTCCGCCTACTCTACTCCTGCTTTACAGGTGAAAATAGAGCAAAAGGACCGCTGAGTCTTTGACTTTATTTATTTTCTGCTGTGTTTTACTTGCATCTATTTGAAAGACTGAGTGTAAACACAAAAAATATTTTATTTTATGTGCTGGAATGTGCAGAAAATAGGTTTAAATGTTAAACTAATTTATTCAACTCAGAGAATGTTGCATATAATTAAATCTTTGCTTGATGAAAAAAGTTAAAAGATTCAAACTGATAAAACAAGTTAAAAAAAGATACTTTTCCATTTGATTACATTTTGTATGATGGATTATGCGGAAAAAGTAGAATTGGGCTGAAAGCGCTATCGCTTTATCACCTCTTCAGGTTGTAAATCGTGTTTTTAAAAAGTAACTAAGTAACTAAGTAATTAATTACTTTTGAAAATAAGTAATCAGTAAAGTAACGGGATTACTTTTTTGGGGAAGTAATTAGTTACTGATTACTTTTTTCAAGTAACTTGACCAACACTGGTGGTTATTTACTGTTGCCTTCTAATCAGTCTGTTTAGATAGCATTTTAATTATGACACATTGCTGCTATTTCATATTGCTGATGTTGAAGCCCTTGTAGAGTTTGTTTTGTTTTTACTTTTGTTTTTCTACCCAGAATGTCATGTGGAGTGAAAGTCCAAGTCTACATGACAAACAATTACACAATCATTTCAATAACAAGTGATGTCAATGCAATAACATTATTATTACTTTGCTTTCAGAGCATTTTATTGTCTATAAAGGAGAGGTCAAAGTTCAAATGCAAGTGTTTGTACAGTACTGCTATATGTTGACTATACACACCACACTTCAGAATAATAGCCATTTTTTGAACAATAAATCATTCAGTTGAACACAAAGACCTTGTTGGATCTAAACCAAATTTTAATGAAAAATAAAAATGACCACACAAAGTTTTATCAGAGTTCATGTAAAGCTTTTTAAGCTATCATGTGTGCAGACAGAATGACACACCCGTGCGCACAGAAGCGTTACCAAAAACCTTGCTTCCTTGGGGTAGATAAAAATTCCAAAATGGCAATTTGCCTGGTGAAACTGTAGCTGCACAAACTGTGGAGCTGCCTGGTAGAAGAACTCTTGTTTGTCTCATTTGCCTATATCTCTTATACTTTTCCTGATTCACTACTTTTCCCACTCTGACGCAGGGATGTCCATGCAACTGGAGAAATGGGCAGTTCAGTTAAGAGTTTTGGTGTTGAAACTCTGGGCTTTTCGGTGAGGTGTGCAGAGTGGACTGTTCAATGTGTCTCTGTCAAAATGAGCCACTGTCCATAAAATCTTCCCTATTTCTCTCATGGATTTTGTCTTCTGGCTGTTTCTTTCACTGCATCTGTCTCCTTCTCTTATGGGCGGGTTTTTATGATGTAGCCTCAGTCATCCATCTACAAATTCAGGTAGTCTGGAACTTTGGCTCTCTGAAAGGCCAGTGTGGAAAAAACATTAGGCTTCATGTAAATGTTACGAGCCCCTTTAACACCTGTTAATGTCAGCTGTAAATGATGTGAAATGATTTTGACATTTGAATAGATTTCTGTTACATAACAGATTTATCTTTCTCCAGGCAAAATACAACAGTTTTTCAATCTCCTTTGTTATCATTTTAAATCTGAAATATTTCCAGTAGCTTCTTCCTGATTAATGAGTGCATTGTTGAGTGACTGGACAGATGTGTTGGGCTCTGTTTTCTGAGGAGCTGATAACAAAAGACATTTCTTGGTATGTAAATGTAAGAATTTTAGGTTTTGCGACTTATGATCAGTGTTGTTTACCTCAGATCTCTAAATCCACTGTAGGTTTTTCAATATTTTCCCCAAATCTAATTCTGTGCTTTGAGAAATTCCAGGGTGACAAAATAAAAATGATCTGGTCCTTAACAGGTCTTAAAATTAGGTAAATGCAGCTTTAGATGAACTACAAAAAATAACCAGAAATGATACATTTCACTATTTGTGTAATGAAAGAAAAACATTAACCCAAAATGCAGAAGCAGTGAAAAATAAGTACAACTCTTACCCTTTCATAAGAATAAGAAGGTAAATAGCAGCCAGGTGTTGATACTCAGATGATTGATACCTGCAAGTCTGATCACCTTTTAAAAGCCAATGATTTTGTCATTTTCAGGTCTGGAACATCCAGACCTAACATTATTCCAAACAGGAAACGCAATTATATTAAATTAGCAATTGTTGCTATCCATGTATATGGCCATTTTCACACAATTTGAAAGTTGTCATTGTACACTGAGAATGATTATTTACACATGACCATGAAGTGTTGTGGTAGGATCCATGAATTGCATTCACCTTCAAGTCAAGGGTAGCAATACAAGCTTTACAATGATGCCTGAGAGGTGCACAAATTCACTTGTTAGAGGACCAGCAATTATTTTCATTGCTGTTGTTTTTCAGACAACAGAAGAAACAGAAAATTGATATCAGCATCACATGGGGTAAGGTCTATTTCCAGGTGGAGAACAGCAACAATAACACTTCATGCATTGCCTTGCAAATTTCAAATATAATTGGAGACTTCATTGTAGGTGGCGAAAGTGCATTCTCTTAATGATGTACTCACTTCTCTCTGAAAAAAAATCTTTCTCTTTTTATCCCAAACAACTCTTTTCTTCTCACCTCCAATTCATGTCCTTTCTCCTTTCTCTCCCTGAAGCTCATCCTTTTCTGTCACCTTATATTCCCCCTTCCTGTCTCAGGCTCACACTCTAGTTTGCCTGTTCTTTTCAAAGTCATCTAACAAGTGCATTCAGATAAGGCAACATGGCACAATGCATCATGGCACTTCTTGGAACAGAAAAACGCACTATTAAAACCTTTTGTGTAACACTCTGGCAGACCTTTTGCTGTTCTAACCTATATAGATGCAAGACAAAATAAATACCTTTTGGTGTGAAACAGAGGCATGCAAATTTTTCTTCACATTTCCTAGGAAAGAGAGCAAGGATATGCAATTGTCTTAATTTCTAAAAGCCATCAATATTTGTGACGAGATGCTGAAATCCAACATGTCAGCTGAATTAAAAAAAACACACACAACAGTTTTCCACCTTTATACCTCAATTCTGCACTTCATGACTCCCCTCTACTATCATTTTAAAGTGATCCTTTTGTGTTTGCGCTGTAGAAACACAAAGTCTCAATTAATTTTAGAATGCAGATACAATGTCCGTATGAAAAAAAGAAAGACCTGCTGACTACAACAAGCCTCAGAATAAAATAGATGACAGCATGAGCCTTGAAATGCTTGTGGAGGTAGTAGGAGGGGCCCAAATCTACCAGCTAGTGGGGAAGAGAAGAGGGGAATGAAAATAAGTGGAAAAAGAAAAAAGGGATAGTTTGGTGCAGAGTAGGATAATTAAATAAACAACAGGGCAGAAAGAAGCTCAGTAAGACAGAAAGAGGAATGATAAAGGACAAAGAATAGCAGAATAAAAAAACATGTCACTACTAAGTCCATTAACCCTCAATACTCTAACAGAATAAATTAATAAAATGCTATTAGAATGGTTGAGTTTCTTGAGAATTCTAAAAAGAAGATGAAATCTGATAAATATTTTAAATATCTAAATATAGTTTAAAAGAGCCACTTGTGAGCTTTAAATTAAAACTCACTCATAACCAGTGTTGGGTAAGTTACTTTAAATTAGTAACTTAGTTACATTACTAGTTACATCTATCAAAAGTAACTCAGTTACTTCAAGTTACTCGTTACTTTCAAAGTAACTAGTTGCTAGGGAAAGTAATTTTGGTTTTACTCAGAATTCTCTTGTTAATGTGTTGCTTCCATAACTGGATACCCAGCAAGACTGCCAGTCTTCTAGCTTGCTTACTTGCCACAAGTGCACTGTGCCACCTACCAATAGAAAGGAAAAGATAATGTGCATATTTCCACGAGAGAAATCCCATGCCTGGACCGTCATTGACCGCCGCCATGATTCTAGCCTACGTCACAGCGTCACGTGTACTTTTTACATCCAACACAAAAACTGCAGTCGTGGTGCTTTCGATTGTACTCAGAACTCGGAAATTCTGCCTTCTGAATAGGAAGATGTAGGTAACACCAGACTGCAGATGAGCTGCATACAGGGCTGGACTGGGACAAAAAAATCGGCCCAGGCTGGCTCGCCATTATAGGAAAAATCATAAAGCCTTTGAATGAAAACAAACTCTGTTGTGACAGTGATGTACACTGTTTTGATAGTATATATGTAGCAATCTATCAATCATTTGTTGTAAGCCTCAGATAATTATTTATTAAAAGCTAGATATTTTAAATGAGAATAAGAAAGAAAAGTATTTCTTTGTGCCCCTCTTTCCCTGTTAATGCCCTACCTGCCCCCCTGGCAAAACTTTGCTAGATCCCCCCCTGCAAATTTACCAGCTGTCAGCTACGTAGAAAAAGGATCCTGGTTTTATTTGTCTCTCAGAAACAGTTCATAACTTCCCTTCAACTCATTCATGTGACCTAAAGGTAAAGCTGTTTCTCCATCACCTGTTCAGCTCTGATGATTCTGTAAGGACATCTACTGGTTTCATCTTCATGTTTCCCTCTCACCAGATAATCAAACCGATATCATGACCAACAGCTTTTACTGCTGTGGCTCCAGCAAACATCAGCTGATACGTGCTGCTGTTGTTTAGCACGACATCCGCTGGTTTCCTCTTTCTGGCGCAAAGTGGGCGATAAACAAACAAGAGAGAAAAGCCAATCAGCTGATCATTGATCAATTTTATGATTGAAGTAGAAACAGGAGAGGGAGGGGGAGAGAATGGGAGAAGAGGCAGCTGTGCAGCTCCAGCTTTGTGTCTTTTTCATTGTACCTGAAGTACGGGACAAACTGTGCTCCCTTTCACTTCAATACAAAACGCGTAATATTTTCTCTGAATACGAGACGATTCTGTTTTTTACGGGACGGTTGGCAATAATTAACCTTATGAACAAAATAAAGTTCAACGTCACTAACATCATAGCACCCACCCAGCTGTATAGAAACTCCGTCATGCTAGCTAGTACGCAGTAGGAAAAAGTCAGAATAGCGACAATAAACTCCACCTAAACTTGGTTTATATCTGACCCAGACAGACTGCAGGTCATAACTTCTTACCTGAAGTTCAGTTCACTTGACACTCGGACCGGCGGCCGCTTCGGGTCTCTCTTCCTCCTGCCTCCCCTTTCTCTCATCCACCTGCTGGCTTCCACCACTTGCTAATGTTACTGAATCTGTGGAAGCTCCGCGATAGCTGCCACATGAAGTAACGACCCTATCTAAATCCCAGTAACGACTAACGCGTTCCTGATTTTGGCATAATAACTAGTTACCATGCTAGTTACCACAATAATAACATAGTTACTGTAACCCGTTACTTAATAACGCGTTAGTCCCAACACTGCTTATAACTGACCCCTTACAGCAGCTTTGAACTATATGTTACCATGTGGGATTTGTACATTTCATCATATGTTTCTCATTCTCACTTTCTTTTCATCTCATTCTCCTTCTCTTTTTCATCTAAAGTCAGGGCACGAACACATTGAAATTTGAATAAACATGCTTATTTATTACAGATATTGCCACAATTGCTATTATTGTCAGTTGATCAGACATGTGGCAGCTGACAAGTGCTGGACAACAACAATGACAGCTGGCTATTTTACATTACTTAACATTATGTCAGTTAATGTTAGACTTGAGCGTTCTAAAAATCATGTTTTCCCTCTGATAAACAGTTTGAGTACATCTTCGTATAATATGGGAAGTGATTCCCTAAAAGTCAGAGTCATTACCCACTAGTTTTCAGAGATTAAGTAGTTTGCAGATCCACCTTTAGCAGCAATACCTTGAGGTAACTGTTTTCTGTGTAACTTCAGTCATATAGGAATCTGTGTATAACCAAAAATCTCAGTTGGGCTGATGTCTGGTGTGACTGTGCCATTGAACTACCTCGATTGCTTTTTTTAAAGTCATTCTACTGTAAATTTGCTGCTGTTATTGGGATTACGCTCCTGTTGCATGATGTAATTTCAGCTGAGATTTAGCTATCAGACAGATGGCCTCACATTTGACTCTAGAATATTTTGGAATACAGAAGACCCAATGACTATAAGGTGCTGTGGCTAAATAAGCCATATCATGACTCATCCACTACTGTGCTCAACAGTTGAGGTGTTTATGAGGTGTTTGTGCTGATATTTTGTCTTTGCTTTTGCAAAACATAGAGCTGTGCATTATGGCTAAACATGATTAACCATGTTCTTTTGCCATATACTTAAAAATGATTCTAATGTATCTAATTTAATATGGTGAACATTATTAACTGCTGCACTGAGGTCTAGCACTAAAAGCATAGAGATGTGCCCACTGTCAAATGATAAAAATCAATTGGTTAAGCTATTGATTTAAAAACACAAAAGCCTGGATAACCTGTAGTTTTTTAGGTTAGGAATTATTTTAAGTTATTTTACTGGAGATTGTGTATCGGAATTGCAGGAGCAGGACCACGCCTCCAAACACGGAGTACATGGGGATCTGCCAGGCCCGGGAGCCATCGCCAGTCCCCTTCGAGGCCTTCCTGAAACCGCAGCTCAATTCATGCCAAAGAATTCACTTTTACCTACTAAAACGCTGTCAAATCTAAAATGAGGACGTGGGCCCAGCTAGTGAATTTGTCCCTAGAAGTCTTACCAGATACTAACAGTGCACAGTATTATCTTACCTCTTGTATCACTTGTATCAGGATATGACCTTTGGACATATTAAACAAATATCACTTTTATCATTTCTCCAATATTGACAAAATATTGCTGAACCTCTGTGATATTGTTCTACTAGAGAGTTCTACCTGGTCACCATCACCAATATTGTAGTATCTTTATCTTACAATCTATAAGGCCTTGAGACAACTGTTATTGTGAACTAGTTCCTGTCCCTTTCAGTTAAGTTGCTGTTGAAATTGTGGAACTTGTTGAATGATTAAAAGAAAGAGACTTTTGTTTGTGTAATCAATTATCACCAATTATGGTTCATCAAATGGGACAAAACTATCAACTATCAATTTTGTGATCTAGCTATTTTGGTGTTCTCTTAACTAGGTATTTAACAGAATGAGTCTTTCCTTACAGAGTGACACCAACTATGTGGCACAAAGAAGCTGTGTCTTTCAGTCAACCCCCACTACTGATTAGCACTCCTGCAAGAAGAGACCAGCTCATTATTACAATCACCTGCTGAGGCAACCAGCTGAAATGAAAATCTGCAGACCTCTGCATCTCTGTGGCACATGGTTAGTTTGTATAAGGTTTTAATTACTATAGTGTGTCTAACTAGAACCCATTTTTAATCATCCATAGGTACACATTCAAAAGCATTCTAAAATTATCAGCTCTGCGAGTGGGCACCCCCAGTGTTCATGCATTTTTTCACTTATGATACGATAGTTTTGTGGTTGGTAATGTTAAGAATGAAAATACAAACACCCAGGACACCACTGTCACATAAATTAGTCACATGCAGATTAGTTCAAAAGCTGGCAAGTAACCCAAGCACCACAGGGAGACAGGATACACCGTAGACAAAACCAGGAATAGCAGCAAGATGACAGTAGTTGCAATCATGTGAAACTGATACATGTGAAATACAGACGTCAGACACAGGGAGACTAATTATTCATGAACAGCAACTTGTGACATGCAACAGAGAACATGGGCTTAAAATGTAATGAGCTACAGGAGCAGCGGTCAGTTAAAACAGAGGCCATCTAGTGGACAGGTAAGAAAAGACAGATGTGATATATTTTTTCATTTATCTTTGAGATATGTCTAGAACTTGATCTTTACAAAGAAGGCCATTGTTTAAAAGGGGATATTTTCCAACATCAATAATTAAATTCTGTTGGACACTCATATAGTAAGAGTTATTATATTACCTTAGTTGATGAAAATTGCTTGGAACATGACAAGAACTGCAAAGTAATGATAAGACTAAATGGCAATCCCGAAGAAGCGAAAGTTGTGATGATAAGAGAACTCAAAGACTTAGAGCAATATAAATAATCAGGAATCTGCTATGGAATCTATTGGAAAAGTGACGATTGGATAATGAACAATGGGTATGGAAAGTGTTTCTGGCCTTACGGCTCAAAAACAATGGAAACAACAACAACAAAAACACATAAATGACAAGTTTGGACACAGATTATAGGTTTCCATTCGGAGATATTGAAGAGGAAGACTTTGATTATGAAAAGGACTGTCAAGGTGGTTATTTTGCCACACACGCTGAGAAAACGAACTTCAAAATGTTTAACTATGCAGAGCACAACATGAATGACCCTGAAAGTAACATTGACCCAGATACCCACTTCTACAATAACACCAATAATACTTGTGAGTACTATACAGATGACCAATTCAATGTGAATATTAAAATGGCAAATGCATTGTCGGTCATACATTTCAATAGTAGAAGCCTGTATAAAAATTTTTCTAAAATTACAGAATGCTTAAGTAAGTTAAAAAAGTTTAACATAATTGCAATATCAGAAACATGGCTCAATAATGAGAAAGTTAGTGAAATGGGACTGGAAGGATACGAATTATTTACAATGAACAGGGTGAATAAAAAAGGAGGCGGTGTTGCTTTATATGTAGATAAAGTTTTGAAATGTAGTCTGATTGAATGCATGTCAAGCACCTTGGATAACATATTGGAATGTGTCACTATTGAAATTCATGTTGAAAAAGCTAACAATATAATTATAAGTTGCATCTATAGGACACCAGGTTCATGCCTTGAGATATTCAATGAAAAACTTGCTGCTATGTTTAGCAACCTAAATGATAAAAAAGTGCAAATAATTTGTGGTGATTTTAATATAGATTTGCTAAACCCAAATGGACATCAGAAAACAACAGATTTCATAGATACAATGTATAGTAACTCCCTTTTCCCTGTAATTATAAAACCAAGTAGAATAACAATTGATACAGCTACATTGATAGATAATATATTCACAAATAAAATTGACCATGAAATAGTAGGTGGACTTCTTATAACTGATATAAGCGATCATCTTCCTGTTTTTGCAATTTTTCAAAATTATTTTGGGATTAAAACTAAACAAAAGAATCAAACATTTGATATGATACGACATAGAACAACAAGAGCCATTGCTGCCCTCCAGGTGGACTTAAAGGAACACAATTGGAATGAGGTTTTTGCAAATGAAGATTCAAATAGTGCGTATGATGCATTCTTATCAACTGTAATTTCACTATATGAAAAACATTGTCCTTTAATGAAAATCACTAGAAAGCATCACAGATCAAATAAGCCATGGATCACAAAGGGGATAGAAGATGCATGTAAAAAGAAAAATAACCTATATAAGAGATTCATAAAACAGAGGACAAAAGATGCTGAAATAAAGTACAAGTTATATAAAAATAGATTAGTAAATATTATAAGAACAAGTAAGAAAGAATATTACCACAAATTATTGGAGCAAAGTAGAAGTAACACACAAGAAACATGGAGGATATTAAACAGTATAATCAAAAAGGGCTCAAAAAATAAGAATTATCCAGATTATTTTAAAAAAGATAAAGATATTGTGCTTGATAAAGCTAAAGACATTGCAAATGAATTTAATGATTTCTTTGTAAATGTTGGCTTTAATTTAGCAAAAGAAATTCCAGAGTCAAGAAATAATAACGACCTAAATAAACATATTACTCAGAATGTGTCCTCCATGTTTATTGGTCCTGTAACTCATAGAGAAATAATTAACATTGTGAAGACATTTAAAAATAAAAAGTCCACTGACTGTTTTGGTATTGACATGATATTAGTTAAAAGTATTATAGAATATATAGTGCAACCTTTCGCATACATTTGTAATCTGTCCTTTCAAACTGGTGTGTTTCCCTCACAAATGAAAATAGCAAAAGTTATTCCAATCCATAAAAACGGAGAGAGATGTCAGTTTACCAATTATAGGCCAATATCACTACTCCCACAGTTCTCAAAAATTTTAGAAAAGTTATTTGTTAATAGACTTGATAAATATATTGAGAAGCATAATCTCCTAAGTGATAACCAATATGGCTTTAGAGTGAAAAGGTCCACTTCAATGGCAGTGATGGAACTTGTTGAAGGGATATCTAATGCTATAGATAATAAGGAATATACTGTTGGTGTTTTTATAGACTTAAAAAAGGCGTTTGATACAATTGATCATTCTATATTAATGAATAAACTAGAGAGATATGGCATAAGAGGGATAGCATACAAGTGGATGAAAAGTTACCTGGATGAAAGATATCAATATGTCGAATTCAATAATGTAAAATCTAAGCAGTTGAAGGTAACTTGTGGTGTTCCTCAGGGCTCTGTGCTGGGCCCTAAATTATTTATATTATATATAAATGATATATGTAGTGTTTCCAAACTGTTAAAATGTGTATTGTTTGCTGATGATACCACTCTGTACTGCTCAGGTAAAAACTTAGAACAGCTTCTGACTACAGCGGAAAAGGAGTTAAATATATTAAAAAACTGGTTTGATGTAAATAAGTTATCATTAAATATAAAGAAAACAAAATTGATTATTTTTGGCACTAGACCAATGAAAAATGTATCTAAAATAAGGGTTAATGGAATTGAAATTGAAAGAGTGTACGAAAATAAATTTCTTGGAGTGATAATTGATGATAAGCTGAGTTGGAAGTCTCATATAAACCACGTGAAAACAAAAATGTCAAAAACCATTGCTATTCTCTATAAAACAAAGCATGTCCTGAACAAAAAAACATTATACACACTTTATTGTACTCTGTTGCTTCCATATATGACTTACTGTCTGGAGATATGGGGTAATGCATATAAAACGAACACTCTTCCTATTTTCAAGTTACAAAAAAGAGCTATAAGAATTATAAACCAATCAAACTATATAGAACCAACTAACATTTTATTTATTAATCTGAATACCCTGAAATTTTATGATTTAGTTGAATATAAAATGGCACAGATAATGTATAAAGCACAAAATAACTTGCTTTGCCCCAGTACTCAGAAGCTGTTCAAAGTCAGAGAGAGTCAATATGACTTAAGGGGAACAGATTTCTTTAAAAAAAACAAGATAAGGACAAATATAAAGCAGAGATGTGTTTCTGTTAGAGGAGTTAACCTGTGGAATAGTTATGACAGTGATTTAAAAAGGTGTAGTTCATTTTCCTTGTTTAAAAATATGTTTAAAAATAGAGTATTAGAAAAATATATAAATCAAGAATGAAAAGAGCAAAAAGGAGAAAGAAAAAAAAAAAAAAAAAACAACCTCTTGATTCTTTTGCTTTGATGTAGTTACTTATCTAAGGTGGAAAGTTTTTTTTTTCTTTGTTTTTTTTTTTGTTTGTTTGTTTGTTTGTTTGGTTTTTGCTTTGTTTTATTATTTTCTTCAAGCCCTGTGTACAGGAGCTGCATACAAAAAGATATTTTGTGAAAAGGGTTGGCGTAATAAGCAAATGCTTCAGCCAATACCTTTTGATTAGCCTTGTCTCATGCTTTCTTTCTTTATGGTAGATTTTTGTTCTGTTTTCACTGTTTGTTTGTTTGTTTTTTCACTGTTTTCACTGAGATTTGAATTTGAATGCTAATCAATAAAATCAAATCAAATCAGAATGGGCATAGGAAGAAAGAAACAGATACATGGAGATAATTGGAGAGAGATGAGGACTGAGAGAGAGAAACATAATGGATAGGAAACAACATATGGACAGAGAAAAACATAAAAGAGAAAAGTACACAGAGTTCAGAGATCTAGGACAGGGTGAAAGCATATACAGGGGAAAATGGGCAGAAAAAACAAAATTCATCTTTTCTGCTTTCCCCAACTGTATTCTCAGATCCAAAGTAAATTACAAGCATGGATACACAGTTCCACTTTAGAGTAGTCATACCTCCAGAGGCAAACTGTGAGCGGCAAATCCCACACAACTACTGACCCGAAAGATCAAATAGCTGACCACTCACACCTTTTTTTCCATTGTGTTAAAAAGACATTAATGTGTTTTGGGGGTGTTTCTAATGAAGCACATTCTACTGCAATAAAATAAAATAAATAGAACAGTGTCCTTCATTTTAGCTTCACAACAACTAATTTTACCTCCCATCCATCAATTCTCTTCCACTTATCCTTTTGAGGGGGGGGCTGGAGCCTATCCCAGCTGTCTCAGAGCAAGAGGCGGGGTACACCCTGGACAGGTCGCCAGTCTGTCACAGGGCTAACACATAGACACAGACAACCATTCGCACTCACATTCACACCCATGGGCAATTTAGAATTGCCAATTAAACATGTCTTTGGCCTGATAGTGGAATTGAACTCAGGACCTTCTTGCTGTGAAGCAACAGTGCTAATCAGAGTGTAGAACATGACACTTAATAATTTAATTAAAATAATATTCTTGTAAATGTTATATTTATCATTATCAAATCAAAATATATTTAGATAGCACATTTAAAAACAACGTCGATCAAAGTGCTTTACAAATTAGGAAATAAATAAAATAAAACAAATTTACCAAACAGCAACACAAGACAAGACATACTTAGAAGCCAACCAAATGATAGTCAAACTAACTTAAGTTAGAGCCAGAGTAAAACGATGAGTTATTAAGCGACATTTAAAAGACGGAAAAGACTCAGAAGTGCGAATGGCAATAGGGAGATTGTTCCACAGTCTAGGTGCTGCAATAGCAAAGGCACGATCGCCTCTGGTTTTCAGCCTAGACCATAGATTGCATTGTTTGAAGATCTTAGTTCTTTTTTAGTATTATAAAAATGGAGAAGTTCTGTTAAATAGTCAGGCGTGATATTGTTTAAGATTTTATAAGTGAGTAAAAGAATTTTAAAATCAATGCAAAATTTCACAGGAAGCCAGTGTAAGTTAGCTAAAACCGGAGTAATATGATCATGCATTCTAGCACCTGATAAAAGATGTGCTGCAGCGTTCTGTACTAATTGCAAACGCTAGAGAGAGGAGTGAGGGAGGCCTAAATAAAGGGAGTTACAATAATCCAGTCTAGAGCTAATGAATGCATGAATAAGCTTTTCAAGGTCCTTGGGGCAAAGAAAAGGCTTAGCTTTAGAAATTTGACATAGCTGATAGACGCTAGATTTAACCACAGTAGATACTTGTTTCTCTAATTTGAAGGAACTATCCAAGAGTACCCCAAGGTCTCTTACAATGTAGAGAGAGGTAGCTAGCAAGAGGGCCAAGGGTATCAGTTAGTTGTCAAAGACAAAACAGACCCCTGGGGCACCCCACAGAGAAGGCAGAGGAGGAGTATTGCCCCATAGTGACAGAGAATGACCTCTCTGAAAGATATGTCTGTGAAGGTGCACAGCACGTACAAGAAGATAGCTCCTTGGAAGACAGGACCAAATTCACACCCGATCAGATTTGCACACTGTTAGACCTCGGCCTTACCACTACATATTTCAAATACAACAAGGGTTTCTACTAGAGATGGCACGATACCACTTTTTTATGTCCGATACCGATATCATAAATCGATACGATATGAATCCGATAGTGTATTTTTTAATCACTAAATTTTTTTTTTTTTTAATATGTTGCTGCATTTTGTATAAGTTCATACATAAGGTTTAAATAAACAACAACACTAAAGCTATTCTGTTATACCTGTATGTAAAAAAATACACTGCACCCAAAATATTTCATAGTTCAGCAAAACTGATCAATCTAATAAACTTAAACCTACTCAATCCTCCCTATTCTGGTATTTTAAAGAGCACTTAGCAGAAATATTAAGCAACCTAACTAATAGGGTTGCAAACTCCCAGCAAAGAAGGGAACCACCCCCCAACCTCCACCTCATGATGCTTAATCGACTTTAATTTGATGCAGTGTGGGAAAAAAAATGCACAGAAATCAATTATTTTTCAAGAATAATTAAATAGATTCAACATCTTTCTTCAACAGAACTGCAGACTGCACATATAGTATCTTCCCAAAGGAAAAAGTAGTATAGCTTACTAGTGTATATTAGACTTAACAGTTACTATATACAGTAATGGACTTCTATACATTTTACATAAGATTAAAACTTTGGGTGTAAGATTCGGATAATTATTTATTAAAAGCGAGACATTTTAAATGAGAATAAGAAAGAAAAGTATGTCTTTGTGCCCCCTTTTCCCTGTTCATGCCCTTATGGGCCCCCTGGCTAAACTTTGCTAGATCCACCCCTGCACAGTTACCAGCTGTCAGCTACGTAGAAAAGGATCCTGGTGTAGAAAGTAATATTAAATAAATTCTAAAAACAGCTTATCAAGCTTAAACGTGCTGCTGTTGTTCAGCTGCTGGTTTCCTCTTTCTGGTGCAAAGTGGGCCAAAAACAAACAAGAGAGACGGACTCAGGACAGAAAAGCCGATCAGCTGATCATGAAGTAGCAGCAAGAAAGCGAGAGAGAGAGAGGCAGTCGCTCCATATATTGGTTGTTAAGCTTAACGTGGGAATGCTTTACAAACATTCAGAGATGAACTTACACACTTGCTTTACTTCTCTCTGGGATAACTTCCTCGGAGATAAAATGCTGGTTTGGTAGCGAGGCTACAAATACACACAGCTGCTCTATCACGTGAGGACACTGCTCCGATGTGCTATGGTTATGAGCCGAGTTACGCAAGTTTTGTGAGGTGCTTTTTTGATATTTAATGGATCGGATTACATTTTTTATTTCTCTCCGATATCCGATCCAGTAATTTACGTCAGTATCGGACCGATACCGATACGTAATATCGGATCGGTCCATCTCTAGTTTCTACAGACAAAAACATGGCTGTGCCATGGGTTCCCCCGTGTCACCTATTGTAGCCAACCTTTACATGCAAGAAGTGGAGAGAAAGACTCTTGGCTCTTTTAAAGGGAGAGTACCCAGCCACTGGTACAGATATGTAGAAGACACCTGGATCAAAATCAAAACACAAGCACGACATCCCGGTGCATTTCAGACCCAGCAACATGCTCAGACAAAAACTGGTTCACCCGAAAGACAAAACTCCAAAACACAAACTCAACAATGTGGTGTATGCTGTACAGTGTAGCGAGGAATGCCAAGACCTCTACATTGGAAAGACCAAACAGCCACTTCACAAGCGCATGGCGCAACATAGTAGAGCCACCTCCATGGGACAAGACTCAGCAGTCCATCTGCATCTAAGGTCACTCTTTCGAGGATGCCCATGTTCACATTTTAGACAGAGAGGACAGATGGTTTGAAAGAGGAGTGAAAGAAGCCATTTATGTCCACTGTGAGTGACCATCTTTGAACAGAGGCGGTGGCTTACGACACCAACTGTCTGCCATCTATAATCCAGTTTTGAGATCCCTTCCCAGACGCCTTAACGCCCACTCACATCCTGGGCCATCTGACCTCAGGAAATCACATTATAGGGTGGGGCCAGGTTTCACAATGAGCTCACCCGAAACGCTGGCTGATTATGACCCACACCCGTTTTCACACCTTGGCTCATGTGATTAGGTAGAGGATCATCAGGGGGTCCTTTGTCCCTCTTGGGGGGGAAACTCCCACAGGGCTTAAATCTGGGACTCTCCACCATTTGACTCTTAGAACTGAAGAAGCTTCTCGGATGAGAGGTGAAACGTCTTCAAGCAACTTAAAGAAGTCCAGACGCTTTTCTTTCCAAGCTCCGTTGACGACCTCTCTGAAAGATAACATTTAAACCAAGATAAAGCTGTGCCCTTAAGACCAACTACTTGATCTAACCTTGATAATAGAATGTTATGATCTACTGTGTCGAACGCAGAAGTCAGATCCAGTAAGACTGAAACCACAGAGCAACCTGAATCAGTGGTTAAAAGGAGATTATTAAAACTCTTAACAAAGCTGTTTCAGTAATATGTCGAGGCTTGAAGCCAGACTGGAACTTTTCAGTAATACCATTGGTATCTAAGAAGGTCTGAAGTTGTTTACAGCCCACTTTTTCCAGGATCTTTAACATAAAGGAAAGTCGGCCTATTTTTTGAAAGAACACTGGAGTCAAGATTAGCCTTCTTAACCCTCTCAAGGCAGGCGTTGCAGATTTGCAACAGTTTAAAACTAACAACCTGATTACCCCACATACAAATTTTATGAGATTTTTTTACTCAGAAGTACCACTGCAGGACTTGGTTGTGCATTAGCAACAAAAAGTTTAATTTGAGCCTGAGAGGGTTAATAACGGGTTGAACAACAGCATGCTTGAAGGCAGACGGTACACAGCCTGAGGACAGTGATGCATTCAATATAAATAAAATACAAGGGCCAGTAGTATTCAGCGCTTCCTTAAAAATACGGGCAGGAAGAATATCATGTGAGGAGTTGGAGATTGTTAAGTGATCAGTTATTTCCTTTACATCCGGAAGAGATACAGGCTCAAACTGCTGAAAGACAGCAGAGCATTTAGAAACTGGAACTTGTTGTGAGCCCTTAAAGTTGTAATTTTATCAATAAAGTACCCTAAAAAAATCACAAAGGGCCGGAGTAGCCTCCTATATGCGATGGCACACGGATTAATCAGAGAGTTAAAAATGTTATGGGCACGAGGCTTGTGGCAATTAGTCAAAATAAGACCTGATGGGAAGGCAGATTTAGCAGCTTTGACAGTCTTCTGATATTTTGACAAACAATTATGGAGGGAGAATTTCCACTGACACTTCAAGTTTGTTCTTTTTACACTTCCTCTCTGTCATGAACCGGCTGTGTGGAGGCAGATGAGGACCCAAACGCAAAACTCACAGAGACAGGAACTGAACTCAAAATCACTGCTTTATTGCAGGTTTCACAAAGGAACAGAACTAAACTGGGAATACTAACAGAAAACCGCGGGAACACAGAAAGACACACAGGTTCGGGGAGAAGACATTGACGACGCGACACTGACCTGATGGAGACATGCACATAAATACACAGAGGGTTAACGAGGGAAGTGGGAGCACACGGGGAACACAGCTGACACAGATAACCATAACGAGACAGGGCAGGAGTGAACACATGACGCATACTGACGAAAGACTGTCAAAGTAAAACAGGAAGTACACAGAGGTTCAGACAGGAGGAGAGAGAGAGCACGCAGAGAACACAGACATAACAGGCTGGGGAAAACATGGAATAAAACACAAGGAGAGACGAGGGCTCACAGAAACACAGGGGCACACAGGAGGTAACCAAATAAGGAACATCTTAACTAAATAACCTAGGAACCAAGGCATAAATAGGGAACAAAATACAAAAACACACAAACTAAGAATACTGGGCCAACATGGCCCAGGACCATGACACTCTCAGCATGACGGCATTCGCACCTGAGAGCACGGGTAGTTTCATTCATTCACAGTGTCCAGAATAGAGGAGCATGTGAAATTAAAAAGGTTGGTAAGCTCATCAACCGATAAATCCACAAGACGGATGAAGTCAGAGAGGGCAGAGTTGGTAAAAAGAGTAGAGAAATTAGCAATGGTTTCAGAATTAATCGAGCGCATCTGGCACAAGGGACCCTCGCCATTAAGCTCCATATGTCATAGCGTAACATTACACATAACCGCAGAATGATCAGAAATCCCAGCGTCCTTGATATCCGTTATACGAATATCCAGACCATAAGACAAAACTAGATGAAGCGAATGGCCTTTTAAATGTGTTGGTTCACTTACCCACTGCCTGAGATTAAAAGTGTCAATAAGAACAAGGGAATCCTTTGTTAGTGTACTTGCCTCACACGGTCGTAGCGTAGAAACAGGCTCTCTAGTAGGTCAGCAAATTGGAAAATAAAATCCTTAAAAGATTTTGGGGTCGATACACCACAGCGCAAAGAATTGAGGGGGCACAGTTCAGTTCCAGTAGGTGGAAGAAGAAGAAGAAGCGCAAAGGCGTCAGGATAACACTGAGAAAAGCAAACAGTAGACAAAGCTCGAGGAGATGGCTCGGCGAAAACACTGGTGCCATCTTGTTATAGCTGTTATATTTTTACATTCTAAACCCATTTAGTTGAAGTCTATAACTTTTCTATAAAAAAATTACACTTAAGTCTGTTAGAGTATTCATTACTGGTGTTAGAGTATACAGGATCATTCTAGTTCCCAAATATTTATATATATATATATATATATATATATATATATATATATTTTTTTTTTTACAAATCACTAACTGTACATATACACACATCAGACATAAAATTAAAAGCACCACCCTAAATATTGTCCAAGTCTCTCCAAAAGACTGTGTCATAGTGTCTTGCCTGCAGCAGACCCTGGTACTTGTGGTTTGTGGATGGTGATTTAGTGGACCATCACACACAGATTAGGCCATTAATATGCAGTTCAATACAGATTTTTTTTATATTTATTTTTATTATTGCTATTTCAGTCATTCTTTACCTGTGTCATTGCTATTATTGTTCTATTAAAACCTTCCAAATGTCTTTTTTTTTTTGCTTTGTAGCATCATGTTCCATGTTCTCCTGGCATTAAGATAAATACACTACACCATGGTTACCAGCTAAAGCCCTTTACTTAGTGTACTGCACAATTTAAAAATTACAGTACTCATAGCAAATCCAATGGTTTCCCTGTGTTTTCTCTGAAAAATATGAACAAAGTAATGCTCTAAACCCACAGTGGCAAGAAACAGCACTGAACTACAGGAGTAAAGTTTCAGAAATCTCCCTTTAGGTCTTACCTTGTTGAAAAATCCATCTGTGGTCTGGGTTTAATATCTCCTAAATACTGAAATACTGTCAGTGACCTTGACAAGCCATTCTGTGAGATGTTTCGTAATATTCCTGTTTTTGGTCAGAAACCAATTTGTCATTTTATCTTTACAGTTCGATTCACGTCTCCAAACTCAGCAGGTCAAGCAGGGTGTCTTCTCCATAGCAACGGGAGAGATCCAGAAAGGTTCCCAAGCAATAGAGACGAGTAATCTTTCTAACAAATTCTTGGTATATAGCAGGCCTCTGTGTGTGTGTGTGTGTGTGTGTGTGTGTGTGTGTGTGTGTCATTGTGTCTGGAAAACCTTCAAAAGGAGGAGCCCAGGAGGCGTCTTGGTTAGGTGCCTGAAGGTGTCATGGATCGGCTGTGTGGCAGGCGGGAGGAGGACCCAATCGCAAGATTCACAAACACGGGGATGAACTCAAAAGCAGCTTTATTGCTGACAGGCAGAACATAGGAAATACAGAACTCAACTAAACTGGGAATCAATAAACTAACATTCGTAGGGAGACACAGGGAATCCACACAACAATGAGGGAGAACGCGACGCCGAACAGAGGGAGATGCAGACAGAAATACACAGAGGGTTAACGAGGAAAGTGGGAACACACGGGGAACACAGCTGACACAGATAACCATAACGAGACAGGGCGGGGTGAACATAACACTGACGGGAGACGGGCAGAGTCAAACAGGAAGTACACAGAGGTTCAGACAGGAGGAGAGAGCACGGGGAGAACACAGACATAACAGGCTGGGGGAAACATGGAATAAAACACGAAAGGGGACAAGGGCTCATGAATACATAGAGGGGCACACAGGGGGTGAGAGTCACGAAGGGAAAACACTTAGGGAACAACACAACAGGGCAACTCAGGAAACATGGCCTAAATAGGGAACAAAATACAAAAATACAAGAGAACTAAGAATACTGGGCCAACACAGCCCAGGACCATGACATCACCCCCCCCCCCCCCCACAAGGGCTGGCTCCAGACAGCCCAAACACGGGAAAACAAAAACCAAACAGAAAACGACCCAGGGCGGGCGGCGGGGGCCCAGGACGGAGGGCTCGGAACAAAAAACAAAAACGAACAACAGAAAACACAGGAGCACAAGACCATAGTTCAAATAAAGTTCAGGGGGCCGACCCAGAGCCCACCGGCACAAAAGTTCACGGGTCACACGGTCGGGGGGCCGACCGGGCGGGTGGCACAGGTGACAGAGCTGGTCTGGAGGCCGGCCGCGCGGAAGGCAACGGCGGCGACGAAGGAGAGGAGAGCGGCTCTCCAGTGTCAGGCGTACTGGCTGAGGCCCGGTGGGCACAGGACCAGTCGAGGCGGGACCAGTCGAGGCGGGACCAGTCGAGGCGGGACCAGTCGAGGCGGGAGACTCTGAGGCTGTGCCAGACGAGGACGAAGACTCTGAGGCTGGGCCAGACGAGGACGAAGACTCGGATGCTGCTGAGGCTGAGGCTGGACCAGGCGATGCTGCTGAGGCTGAGGCTGGACCAGGCGGAGCTGCAGAGGCTGATGGAGGCTGAACGGGCCCCCTCGGACCCTCCAGCGGAGACAGGAGGCTGAACGGGCCCCTCGGACCCTCCAGCGGAGACGAGGAGGTGCAGGCCGGGCTGAGCAGAGCCGCCAGCGGAGACGAGGTACGGGAGAGGTTCTCTTGAACCCCCAGCGGAGACGAGGAGCGGCTGGAGGGGTCCTCCTGAACCCCCAGCGGAAACAGGTGCAGAGCCAGCTGGTGCAGAGACTTCTGGCTGAGGGGACGCTAACTGTGGCTGCACAGGGCGTGCAGTCGGCTTAGAAGGCAACGGCTGGGGCTGTGCAGGGCTAACAGTCTGTCCAAGCTTTGTCAGCACGACGCTGTCCTCAACTGGCTGAGTGAGCTCACAAGAGCTTCTAGCAGAGGATGGCGGTGACTGGACGAGTTGCTGAACTACTGACTGATCAGGAAACAAAGTTACTAACTGAGCTAAGAACTGAACAAGCAATGGAAGAAACTGAGGTGACAACGGAGCGGATGACTAAGCGGGTAAATGAGCTGCTAACTGTGCTAAAGTCTGGACTGGTGACAAAAAAAGAAACTGTGCTAATGACTGAGCTACAGACTGCGTTGTGGACAGGGATGCCAGGTGTAGTGGTAGGTGCGCTTGTGGTTGAGGTGACGGCTGAATGTCCATCAACCCCACCCGAGGGGTAGGTACGGGTGCCGGGATGAACGGAGCCTCTGCCAGGCTGGGGATAGAAGCAGGGACCAGCTGGACCTCAGCCACCCTCACCCGAGAAGCTGATACGGGTGCAAGGGAAAGCTGGGCCCGCGCTGCCCTGGTTATAGGAACTGGAGGTGGAGAGCGACACATAGGAACAGAAACAGTGACTGGGTGAACTAAGTTGTTGGAGTCAAATACAATGTCAGTAAACAGAGACTTATGGTGGGCTGGATCTAGCATCGCTGCTGTGTTTAAGTTGTCCAGGGCATCATTAGCAGTCTTGGAAAGAGTGGGTCTAGGGGCAGCCACAGGTACAGGAAAACTCATACAAGCAGCGTCCGGATGACCTGGATGTGGAACCACGCTACTCGCAGCCGTACCGGACGTAGCCCGAGACGTAGTGCACACAGAGTCCACGAAACCTGGCTGAAAAGCATGGTGCACAGAGTTAAACCAACTTAACCGGGGAACAGAAAAGTGAACCTGTGCAAACAGCTCGGTAGAGCTCAAACCAAAATCTTTTGCTAGTCTGTCTATAGCAGACGAAACCTTGCGGTTCTTGACCTTAGCAGGCATGGGAAAAGGTGAGGTTGCACAGGTAACGTCCGAGTTAACACTTTCAAGTTGGGGCACAGAAAAAACCACAACCTGAGAAACTAAAGGAGCAACACTGGGAGTCACAGATACGAGAGCTGGGTTAAAGGTTAAACTGTTCATAGTAGAGGGATGGCTAATAGCCTCTGTGTCACCTGGCTCAGGCAGAACGCTAGGAGCAGACGTTAAGTTGGCTTTCTCAGCTACCCAGGTCTCATTCTCGATAACTCTTTGAGGAGCTGAGAGAGCAATGGTTGATTGAGGAAATGGCTGCAAAAGATCAATGTCTAAAGACAAAACAGGCTGGAACATGAAGCAGTTACTAGAGGTAGCGTCAGCTACAGAACACATAGTCTCTGATGGTTTGTGCTCCTCAGCATGCACCGTTTTATCTAGAGCTACTGATGCTACCGGTGTATGGCTGAACTCTGACCGGGAAACCCTAGAGTCCAAGGGCGGAGTAACACAGTTCTGCGGGGCTACAATGCTAGTAGCAGTGTGTAGATGAGTCTGGTGAGAAATAACAGTCTTAGGTTCAGTTACCTCCACGGGTGACACCGTCATATCCGCTAAACCAAAGGAAATGCTGCGAGCGTTTCCTGAATCAGAGGGCTCAAAAACACAGGGGTTACCAGCGAGAGCACCCGGTGAATGATCGGGCACGGAGGTGCCTCGCTGTATAGTGTCCCTGGAGTCCAAAAAAAAGGGAACAGAATTATCCAAGTCTGGTGTCAAAAAAACAGCGCCACTCGCGATTGTGCATGAGTTATGGAGTCCGGGACCCGAAGGCTCGGGCTGAGAGTGTGACACACGGTCACTCTCTCCCAGGGGGGAAAACTGCTCCGCTGCTCGGGAACGGCAACGGCGGGGACGCCGTTTTCTCCGGGAAGGGGGAGGAGACGAGCCGGGTCGCGAATCCGTCAGCAGGCCGGGCTGAACATCCTCCGGCTCTTCGTACAGGAGCGACTGCTCTGGGAGGACGCCTACAGTGGAGACGAGGAAGTCCTGGATGTGGGGGCGGAGCGCGCCGAATAGCCACGGGAGTCCGGACACCATCCGCTGTAGACGGACGGCTACGGTCTCCCGGTACTCACCCTCGGGCAGCGCCACCCACTCCTGACAGTGATACTCCACTGTATAAATCAGATCCTCCCGGAGGTCAGCGGAGGGGTTGTGAATCGCTGGGTCCATGTCGTGGTCGCGTTCTTCTGTCATGGATCGGCTGTGTGGCAGGCGGGAGGAGGACCCAATCGCAAGATTCACAAACACGGGGATGAACTCAAAAGCAGCTTTATTGCTGACAGGCAGAACATAGGAAATACAGAACTCAACTAAACTGGGAATCAATAAACTAACATTCGTAGGGAGACACAGGGAATCCACACAACAATGAGGGAGAACGCGACGCCGAACAGAGGGAGACGCAGACAGAAATACACAGAGGGTTAACGAGGAAAGTGGGAACACACGGGGAACACAGCTGACACAGATAACCATAACGAGACAGGGCGGGGTGAACATAACACTGACGGGAGATGGGCAGAGTCAAACAGGAAGTACACAGAGGTTCAGACAGGAGGAGAGAGCACGGGGAGAACACAGACATAACAGGCTGGGGAAAACATGGAATAAAACACGAAAGGGGACAAGGGCTCATGAATACATAGAGGGGCACACAGGGGGTGAGAGTCACGAAGGGAAAACACTTAGGGAACAACACAACAGGGCAACTCAGGAAACATGGCCTAAATAGGGAACAAAATACAAAAATACAAGAGAACTAAGAATACTGGGCCAACAGGGCCCAGGACCATGACAGAAGGAGCTCCCTCCTGATTTCTAAGGTCCTCACGGTAAAAGGCCAAATCATCACACAGTTTGAAGAATATCAGCTAATATATTTTTCTTAGTTTCCAAACAAAAGTTATTGGCATCCGTCCGAAAAAATCCATTGTTGGGTGGGCGCTGCTTATGTGAGTTGCAGGTAGAAACAGGTAGTTTTGAAGAGGTGAGCAGTTTTGGCAAGGGCTAATTTGTTAATACCAGATAACTAGATCAAAGTGAGGCTTATGGGTCAGCAGTATTTTGTACATACTATCTGGAGAAATGAAAAACGCCCTACAAGGTGTTGGGCATGTGTTGGAACAAGTTAAACTAGGCTTATTGGTGTATACTGGCATAGTACTACCACCTGCAGATCCATGCAGTAGTATGACATCATCGGCATGGAGCCTAAAGCCTTATTCAAGATTAAAGTCTCAAATGGTCGCCATCATAGTAATACCTATTTTTTGGACATTTACTTTGAAGCTTTATTTAATTACAATTATGTAAATTCTCCACTAAATCTTTTGAAAATATCATAAATGTTCAACATGACACAAAAGGAATGAATGTGATATACATTTCTATGTATATCACAATGGGTTATCATATTGTTTGAGCATGAATAGTTGGGAATAATAGAAATCTATTTACCATGACTATACATGCACATTCTTTAATTTATATATATATGGTTTGACAATTATTTTTAAAACCTCGAAATATTGACTCCAAACTAAATAAAAAGTGGCCAATATGGCAGTCAAAGAGGGAAATCAGAAGACCATTCATCTTTAAGTGTGTGTTACATGACACACACGCTCAAATAACCTTCATACACCAGTCAAACAAATATCAGCACTGCTCTCTGCATTTATATCCACAGTAATAATGTTCAGGCAGATGTGTGTGCATACCCCAGAGGGCGAAAATCGATCTCAACCAATTAACTTGGCTAAACACAACCCGTGGCAGAGAGCGACAGGGAGAATGACAAAATACACTGTGGAAATGTCTTCCAGAAGTATCCAGACAAAAGACCTTTAGTCTGCATTTAATAAGAACAAGGAAACACGGTACAAGCCTCTTTCCTGACACACCCCAAATCTGTAGACATTTTTGAATCTAGCTTTTGTTGTCCAACTTGACTTCAAAGTCTGTTGTCTGTCAGCCAGCGAAGTTAGAACTTGCCCACTACAGCTTCTGTATGTGGTTTTTATGCAGTCATGCTTAATTGTTTTGTGGTTCTCCTGTTCCTGGTGAACACAGACCCCAGAATGTATCCCCCCTTTGACAATTAGAAGATAAAGAAACCTGAATATGTAATTAGTTTTATGCTCAAATTGTCTATCTTTGAGAAAAGACAAGTCTGTTTTTATTAGGTTTTTGTTCATAATTGTGTTTTTTTTATTTCATTGAAATGATCACTGGACTGGTTCTTATATAGCACTTTTCTACTCTTCTTGAGCACTCAACGTAGTTTGAACAACTTGCCTCATTCATTTGTTCACACGCATTCATACTCCCATGTATGCAGTGGCGGTCCTAGCTTGTTTGGCGCCCTGGGCGAACACCCCCCCCCCCCCACCCCCACAAAACATATTAAGGATTGTACATTAACATAAAACTGTTGAAAACCGATCGGTGCCTGTACCATTCCCAATATGCGCTGGATGACGTCGGGGCAGCACAAGTATGAGCGTTTTTTTTTTACCGATGCCCGTGATGCCGCCCCCCACCACGATGTCGCCCCGTGCAACTGCCCGTGTCACCCATATCTAAAGCTGCTACTGCATGTATGTATGGGAAAGCAAGTTGTGGATAACATCTTGCCCAAGGATATTAAGTGTGGATAGAAAAAAAGTTGTTTTTTCTTTGAAAATGTATATGTATGAAAGCAGAAGTTCTCTTTATTTTGATCTATTTACTGTTTGATGTCATTACCAGAAATATTTTAGGATTTTTGAAGAATTTGTGAATATCATGAAAAATGCTGGTGGTAGCTGTCAAACTTGAACATATTTCAGTGTTTATAAATCTAATGTTTATGTTATTTTTTGCAAAGTATTGATTATCTGCTTCGACTGAAATAATCCAATTGATAACTACAGCACACCATTATTTTTCTTGTGACATTACCGATAAGTTTGATGTGTCACATGGCCCTCTTCCTATTGAAAAAAACGAAAGTTGTATCCAAGATGGCCGACTTCTAAATTGCCACCATGGTCACCACCCATCTTGAGGAGTTTGCCCCCTCACATATACTAATGTGCCACAAACAGGACTTTAATATCACCAACCATTCCCATTTTATTACGGTGTATCCATATAAATGGCCCACCCCGTAGAATAGGACACAGCTCAGTTGGTGTGTTTAAAAGAAGTACCTCATTGTGATGAAAGACAGTTGATGAGCATTCTCAGTTTCTGCTCGCTTCATGCCTAAAATCACAATTGCTCATGGTGCTGTGATGTCCTTGATACTTACAGAAAGGTATTTCATTACAAAGTTTTTAAAAAGTTTAAAAACTTGTCTCAACCCTCTCTATCAAAACAATGCTGAAAATTCCTGGAAGAAAAATTAGTTTCTTAGGGTTTAAGATCCATAGGGGCATGTCACACTACCTAGAAAACCATATGGAAGTTCTTGACTATTTAGAATTTCTTTGGAGTGACTGATATTAGTTTGATTGTAACATGGTTATCTGCATGTAATCATTAAAAAAAGAGTAAATGTCATAGATACACTGCATATGTTTTCCATTCACCTGACAGAAATGTCAATGCCACTGACACAGGAATACATCTGAAGTGCACAATTTCCTGCTGAAACTGGACAACTGTGGTAAATATCCTGACCTAAATCTCCCAAAGGTTTAGACATTTCAAAATGATGTGATGATACACCATTAGTGCAGGAGGGAACGATGATGGACAAAACCTGCAGAAAGATCATGAGCCAGTTGTTGGAGTATTGATTGTCCCAACAGCTCATCAACTTGAGAAGTTGATATAAAGTCTTAAAATCTCTAAAGATCATCATATTTTTCTTGTCATCAAATATGATGTTGTTACCCTGGTTACGGGGCATTTAAACCTGAGATATCAAGTGAGGACAGTCACGGGCCTCTTATTAGTTTGAGTGTTATTTTGTATTGAACAGTGGGAACTAATTTCATTTTCTCTGTATACAACACACACCTATAGACTTTACACAAGTAATCAAATGCCACACATCGCTTTTTTATTAATACGTTTTTTATGTTTTTTGTGGTTTCTACATAGCAGCCCGATTTTGGTTACACAAAGTCACTATATACATTTGACCCTAACAGTTGGGGAATCCTTCCAAACACTGGGCATTTAATGAGTGTTTTTCTGGCCTATTCACATGACGTTTTTTGTGTATGCTTACCAGTTTATGCCATCCGTGAAGAGCTCAAAATCTCCTCTTCTGACCTTTTGTGTGGCAGACATTACTGTCATGGTTCTGGGTCCGTTGGACCCAGTATTTTGAGTTTATTATGTTTTGGTTTATTTTTGCATTATGGATTGTTTTCTGATGTTCTGGTGCTTTGTTTATTATTATCCTTATAGATCTGTTTCTGTTATTCTTGGTGAGGGATCAGTTCTTAGGTTTTGGGTTCTCATGTGTATTACAGTTTCTGTTCAGTGTCTAGTCTGTCTCTCAGTGTCGTGTCTGCATCTGGTTTAGTAATTCTTGTTTCCTGTTTTATTGTGAAAGTCTTTGTCTTATGTTAGTGTGTGCAGCTTAGCTCCCCCGTCTCGTTAGCCCTGATCTCCCCCAGCTGTGTCTCCCTTCTGTTGCCCATTCCCTCATTACTACCCTGTGTATTTAAGCCCTGTGTTTTCCCATGCTCGGTGTCATGTTGTACCATCAGATTATGCCTGTGTGTGTCGGTTCTCCATATTCCATGTTCACTTCATGTTTTGTTTTCGTACCAGCAATAAAGCTGAGGTTTTTGAGTTTCAAGTTAGTGTCTGAGTCCTGCGTTTGGATCCTCCTCTCCGCCTGCCCGCACACAGAGCCCTGACAATTACAGAGATATTATGGAGATATTGGTTTAAAAAAGCCAGACACTATAAGAGAAGTGTAATAATTTGAAGCAAATATATTCTCAGACATTCAGAGACAGAAAGAAACTGCTATTGGTCTCTGATGAAATCAGCCTAGTCAGAGATAAAGAAACAACCACTGCATCACTTGGGGATTAAAATGGATTTTATCTGCACACCAGGGGCGATTTTAGCCCAAAATGAATCAAAGCACCCCCAAAGATTACTTACTTTTTTTTGACAATATTTGCTGTTTGTGGGACACACTACTAAAAATATAAAAAGCATACAGTACGTAATTGAGATGGAACATTTTAACAACAAAACTATAAATAAACCCCCCCCCCCCCCCCCCCCCTCTACCAAAGTGGTTTGTTCCAGCTCACCTCTCCCCTGCTCTGGCTCTAGCGCCATTGCTGCCAGAGCGAAGGTGGCTGAGACGCAGCGGAGCGGAGGTGGAAGTGCCTGGTTTAAAACAGGACATATTAGCTGCATTTAACCTTCAGTTACTCTTTATATAGTTAGGAGTCAGGCCATGTTTCTTTTTAGATGAAAAACATTACACCAGGTAACCTGCTGTGTTGAAAACGTGTTTCCCGACTATGTTTGCTACCCTACAATTTGTTCTGCTCTGTAGTAACATCAGCGACATTTGACCGTCCTGTTGCTCCCATTTATTTATTTATTTTTGCCTGTCCCGTTTGGATCTTTAGCCATCAGAATTGTTGTCTGAAGGCCAAGAAAGATGCCAAGTGGATTTACTTTACCAAGTGGATCATCATGGCCTTGCCATATTGGTCCATTTGATTGACCTTTATTATAATTATGTATTTATTTTATTTTTGATTTTTAAAGACTGAACAGACATGAGTGGGGGAGAGGACAGGGAGAAAGAATGAAAGAGAGGGAGAGAAGAAATGTTGCTCCCATTGAAATGTATACAGCCTATTTAAAATCTAAAACTTAACATTGTCCGTAGCCTGCTGTTGTTACCACCATCCTGTTTGAAATGTAATGAGAGAAACTGGTTATTTTGTCCTATGTGTATGTGCCCATATTGAACCCAAGGTACTAACTAGCTAACTGGCTGGATGCCAATTAACCTTATAACTCCTGTTTTGTGTGTGTGTGTGTGTGTGTGTGTGTGTGTGTGTGTGTGTGTGTGTGTGTGTACAGAGAGACAGCCAGGTTCATAATGGATATGAGGAAGTTTTTTCAAAAAAAGGAGCAACATTCAGGTAAAAGTGTAAAATCAAATGATCCATCAATAAAGGATAATGTTGGATCAGTGTTTCAATATTTATATCCTTTATTAGATGTACATGTGGTTTGGTTATTTGCATTTTGGTTGAAAGTAAACTGAGAGAGGACTTTTTTTTTATTAGTGATCTTAACCTTCCTGCCTTCTTGGGACCTTTTTGTGCCACTGCTATGTGGCTGCTCAGCCTAAAATGGCTGAGCAGCAGAAATCCCCACACCCATCACCCTGGGGACCATTTTCTGCCCATTGACTTCCATTATAAACGCTATTTTTCAACCCCAAATTATCATCATATGATTTTCTTTTTTCTTCTTTTCTTGGATGTCAATGAAGACTCAGGGCCTTGAAGTTTAAATTTTTAAATTGCAAAAAAAATGCAAAAAAAATAATGGCAGGTCAAAATGTATGTTGGTGCCAATGTTTGGTCCATCTAAAGGCCTACTTATAATGACAATCACATATTACTTCAACTGGTTTTTTGTGGAAATATTTAGTTTCGTTTTTTGGTTTTTGGGGCTTATAACACAGGGCGCTCATGTAATAACACTGGGATTTGAAGGGTTAAAACAACGAAAATATAATTAAAACTTTACATGAATATTTCAGGGAGAAGTAGTTTTACAAGGTTGGCTAATTTAAAGTGGAATAAAATATGGATATATGGTCTTTTTATGGCGTGGCTGAGAATGGTCCCTAGGGTGATGGGTGTGAGTTTTTTAAAGGATGGCAGGAGGGTTAATAGTATTTTTTTAATCTAACTGAATACAATCTATTTGTGTATGACTGTCAGTCCAAAGAAAGAGAGAGGAAAGAGGGGAACCTGAGTACAAAGTAGAAGGTCAGGAAGAACCAGGTAAGAAAACAGACAGGGAGTATTAACAGGCAAAATAGAAACTGTTAAACTGGCAAAGAAAAAAAACACAACTAATTTTACTCGTACAATCTGGAAGTTGTGTTCTCCCTATGTTAAATCTACTATACAGGATCTGCAAAACAAACTGGGTTGTCAGCCCTGGCACTGCATTACCATATTGAGCTTCAGTCAGAGGAAGTCACGGTTGCCAGAGACTTTTTGAAGCTCAAGAGTGAGGCTGGTGCCATCCCAGATATGTTAACATTGTACAATCTTCAGGATAATCAGATCTTCCCCGAACTGAAAACTGTTATTCAGGTTGCCCTAACAAACCCAGTTAGCAGCTGGAGCTGTGAGAGGTCTTTTAGTGTCTTGAGTCAGCTCCATACCTGGCTGAGAAGGACCATGGCTCAAAGCAGACTCCAGCACCTGGTTGTGATGTCAGTTGAGAAAGAGATGCTTGAGAGACTTGACCACCAAAATGTGATAGATTTGTCAACCTCAAGGTGAGGCGACATAGGATAAAAGAAAAGAAAAGATCTGCAGAGCCACAGTAGTATCTGCAGTAAAGGTCTTTTCATACATTGTATACATTGTACCATAAGCCAGGGTGTCTCCAGTTTTTAAATTTTTTAATAATATTTTGTACATTTCAAGGACTCTTCTATTTTTGGAGTGTATTTTTTATGTATCTGTATTGTATTATACATACACTTTAAAAGTGAATCTCTTTCCAAAAGATGCACTCAGTTTACTTTTTACTCACTATGAGCATCATTCATTATTCTCCCGCAGTAATTAAGGTTAGGATATGTATTTTTTAAAATTCCAATCCATTCTTCTTTAGCAGCATTTAAATAACCTTGATCAGATTTGATGGTTTTGTTACAGACTTTTCAAAAAAGTTTTTTGCTTTTCTTTCACAAATGTGGGGATTAAATTGTGTTAAAATGTACAAAACAGTATTGTCATGTTTTGTGACGAGGACCCAGGCACAGAGAGACTTGATGAATTTAAGAATCTTATGATTTAATAAAGAAATTTGCAGACTTGCACAGAGGTGGTAAAATTATGATGACTGATAATGGAGATGAAGACAACAGACGATGAGGACAGGGAGGAACAGGGGTTTAAATGCACCAAAGTGACAGTCAGAGGGAACTCGGGACAACTGGAGACATTTAAGGATGCAGGGACTGCTGCAGGGCAACTCTCTGGGTGCTCAGCACCCCCAAAGCTCTGATCCTAGAATCGCCTCTGCTGCACACAACTGCAAAAAGGAACCGCAGCTGAGTTGCAAGCCTGTACAGGAGGTGCCAGGTAAAAAAGGAACCAGACCAGGTTAAAGAGTGCAGTTTGTATCGGTGTCAGTAGACGGTGGAAAAAGAGTGTTATGGAATGTGTTCAGTGATACAAATTCCATGACAAAGTATGCAACAATAAGTCCTTAACTAGCAGACATCATTCTCTGCTGATGCCTTTTGGATTTTTTCTGGTTACAGACATCTGTAATGGCAGCAGACTGCCTGATCACCATGCGGTGGATCACTCTGCCAATTACAGAGACACAAAGTCACTTTCATGACCCAGTGGGCACAGCATGTAGCCAACTAAGACAGAATCATTCACTCTGCATGTACAGTATAGAAATCCTTCAGCAGCAAAACCATAAACAGTGCTAAGCTGACACACACGAACCCAATGGTTTGGAAAGAAATTTGTGCAAATATGCAGCAGGCCTGTGCATGTCTATCATTGGTCTTTTCAATGTACTTTAAACTACAAACCACAGTGTGCATGCTGTCAAGATCACGAACGAACATGTGACCAACCACACATTATTACGTGGTTCACTCGTGGTTAAATACAAAAAATGTTTTACTCTGCTTGGCTAGAGTTAAAGTTGGGGTAGTCACTCATTATGACTTAAGTCTTAGAGGGTTATCATACAACTTAACCGCCCCCCCCCCCCAGACATTTAAAATTTCTGAAGCACAATTGTCAAAAGAATATTGTTTTTATATAATGTGATCAGCTTCATGAAATGTATTCTTTTATTTAATCACTAAGCAAACGTCTGCGTGACTTTTGACATGTACTTTTGTGTGATAAACAACTGATAGCTTCCTCTTTTTGTAAGAACATTCAGAATTAGAAAAAGGGGAACCTCAGCTCAGAGTTCTTAGAATAAGAAGCTATTTGTGTACACACACACACACACACACACGTATAAATAAAGAGTGCAGGCAGTGATGAGACGCAGGTCTCAGAGCGACTGCCCACGCGTGTAATAAAGACAACTGCAGTGTTTGTGTTTTCTAACTCAGGTGTCTTAGCTGAAGAACTACTGGGTGATTTAAAGAAATCCCCTGTCAACAATAAAACATGTTGCATATAAAATGAACACTTGTCTGTTCCCCTGGAAACACATTCATTATTCAAATTCAAGCCCAAGTGCTCGTTACGGCCTCTTGTTCCTGTATCTTGCACATTTGAGCCTTTGTGATGCTAATGGATGGCCTGCACTGTAAATCATCCTGTGGTGCTAGCACATTTACAAATCAACAGATAATGATGGTCACTGTTTGTGGCTGAAGCTGAGGGGGGCTGTGGTTGAAAATCAGCTCACAGCCTCAGGGTTTGTGTGCTAAAAAACAAATTTTAAAAGCTAGGTGGAACATGACTCTTTTCATAACCATTTGAGGAGACAGAAAATATATCTAGTTTTTAGTTTATTTATCACCAATTACGAATGACCTCTAAAAAGTTTTTTTCTTTATAAAAGGAACCTTGATTCATTTATTTTTTTAAAACATTTTTTTAGTAATGTGTGTTGGAGTGCAGTAGCCCAAAACAGCCAACATTTCAGTCTTCTATGTTTATTTTTTTATTATTCAGATATCTAACTTGAAAGAAGACATCTAACTAACCTAAGGTGTCTATGTTCATTAAAGTACTAGTAAAGTACAGTACTAGGTGTATTTCATTCCAAAGTAATGCATTACTGTAATCACATTACATTCTCTAATGCAGTACTGCAATGTGTTACTGTACTAAATTTAGTAATCACATTATAGTTATGTTCTTCTTTGGATTACAAAGGGGAAAAAAAGCAAAACTGCTTTTTTGTCCTGAACACTTACAGTGAGAACCCTGCAGCCAGTTGATATTAGTTTGTACGCAGGGAGAATGGAAATGGTGAAGCTGTCTACAGCTTTTGAGGAGTAGAGATATGGACATTTCTTTTTATTGGTATAAAGGACAACAGAACAATGATAAAGTACAAACTGCTTTAACTCTTTGCAACCATCCGCACAGACAGCATGCCAACACAAAGCTAGCAAAGAACCCAGTATGATGTTAAAGCTGAGTCCTGTACTGAGAGTCTCACACACTGCTTTACTCTTACGAAAAGTAGCAAGTAATACGTAACATATTACTTTTTTGGAGGAACAATCACAGCACCAGACAGTGAGATAATTTCTTTAGAAATGTTGAGCTGACCCTAGCTTGAATAATGTTTAAGTATCTCATGTTTGACTGTAGAACGCTTACTTTGAAATACATGATTTTGTATGCAAAACAACTACATACATTACTACTGTAAGGCAGATTTCCTTTTAATATATTTCTGAATGCATGCACACCAAAGGGAATACTTGAGGTTCTCCCTAACTGTCAAGTCTTGTTGCAATAGGACCTCGTTGTGAATTGATTAGCGAGTTCATGCATCATTAACTTTCTGACAGAAACCCTGCTCTGTGGTATGTACACATACACACAGTGTTTTTTTTTTTTTTTTTCTTTTTCTTTTTCTTTTTTACATACACTCACATCAAAGTGCCCCTGTCTTCAGCATTTTTATATTAGCAAGTGATTTTGTAAAATCAAAACACATAGGTTGCCATGCTTCATTAATTTAACATTATCAGTTTTTTGGTGTTATGATTAAAAAGCTTGTTGGAGAGAGGTGAGACAAAATACATATTGATTTCTCATTTTCCTCTAAACTCATAAAGAATTTAATGAGCTGTAGAAATATTTAAATCAGATTTTAAAGTAGAGCAGAAAAAATATTCCTCAGTTTTTGTGTAAGCAAACTCAACATTGACACTGTACCTATTGTATAGTTTCGCCCCATTTAGTACAAGAAGGTAAAACCAGATTTTGGACATGCAGTATACATAAAAGATGTGGGAAAGACTCAAGCCAATGCAAGGGGAGGCTGCTATCGAAATGATTTCCAGAAAAGGTTGTGTCCTTTTGAAATATAGAGTATAACTCAGTAACAAACAAGTCAGTTTCCCTTATTAGAACTATTCCAAAGAAAGCCACACCCTCTCAGGTTGCTCTTACCTTGTACCCCATTATAGAACAAACAGGAACTTAAAATTCTTCGTTCCCTCAGTTATTATATTACTTAACACTGACACGGTACACCTAGATAGACATTCGTCTAAATGTATTTTTAATATATTTATTCATTTTTATTTATTTTTTTCCTTGACCTCAGTGTTTGTTGATCTCTGTTTGCTGAGCTGAAGCAACAGTGTTTTCGATTAGTGTTTAACCCTTTAAGACCTACCATAGAACCAAGTCCGCCAGAGTTTATATTATACTTTTACATGTTGTAGTGTTGCTATACATCAATACAACCATTATAGCCCAAATTTTAATAATATGTATGCATTAAGTACATAGTAATTACATAAATTGGAAAAAAATGCAATAAACTACAAAAAAATTGAATTTTTTTTTTTTTTTTTTTTTAACAACAGGCCCGGTGGACGAGAGGGTTTGTTCCCTGCGCCTTAGGGTCGGGGAACGGGTCCTGACTGTCATCTGCGCTTATGCGCCGAGTGGCAGTTCGGAGTACCCAGCCCTCTTAGAGTCCCTGGGGGGGGCTGGAAGGTGCTCCACCTGGAGACTCTGTTGTCCTGCTGGGAGACTTCAATGCTCACGTGGGTAACGACAGCGAGACCTGGAGGGGCGTGATTGGGAGGAACGGCCTCCCTGATCTGAACCCGAGCGGTGCTTTGTTATTGGACTTCTGTGCTACTCACAGTTTGGCCATAACGAACACCCTGTTCGAACATAAGAGTGTCCATAAGTTCAAGGTTCAAGGTTCTTTATTTGTCACATGCATAGTTATACAAGTATAACACACAGTGAAATGTAGCCTGACACGTTCCTCGACATGTGCAAAAATAGGGGGGCTGTAGAGGAAGAACATATATATATATATATATATATATATATATATATATATATATATATATATATATATATATATATATATATATATATATATATATATATATATATATATATATAAACACCCAGCACGCCCCTGCGGGCGGTTTATCCTTCAAGCTCGGGTCCTCTACCAGAGGCCTGGGAGCTTGAGGGGTCCTGCGCAGTATCTTAGCTGTTCCCAGGACTGCGCTCTTCTGGACAGAGATCTCCGATGTTGTTCCCGGGATCTGCTGGAGCCACTCGCCTAGCTTGGGAGTCACCGCACCTAGTGCTCCGATTACCACGGGGACCACCGTTACCTTCACCCTCCACATCCTCTCGAGCTCTTCTCTGAGCCCTTGGTATTTCTCCAGCTTCTCGTGTTCCTTCTTCCTGATATTGCTGTCATTCGGAACCGCTACATCGATCACTACGGCCGTCTTCTTCTGTTTGTCTACCACCACTATGTCCGGTTGGTTAGCCACCACCATTTTGTCCGTCTGTATCTGGAAGTCCCACAGGATCTTAGCTCGGTCATGCCACCCTTGGGGGCATCTCCCATTTTGACCTCGGGACTTCCAGGTTATACTCGGCACAGATGTTCCTGTACACTATGCCGGCCACTTGGTTATGGCGTTCCATGTATGCCTTGCCTGCTAGCATCTTGCACCCTGCTGTTATGTGCTGGATTGTCTCTGGGGCATCTTTACACAGCCTGCACCTGGGGTCTTGCCTGGTGTGATAGACCCCAGCCTCTATGGATCTTGTGCTCAGAGCTTGTTCTTGTGCTGCCATGATTAGTGCTTCTGTGCTGTCTTTCAGTCCAGCTTTGTCCAGCCACTGGTAGGATTTCTGGATATCAGCCACCTCCCCTATCTGCCGGTGGTACATACCGTGCAGGGGCCTGTCCTTCCATGATGGTTCCTCGTCTCCCTCCTCTTTCTTGGGTTTCTGCTGCCTGAGGTATTCACTGAGCACTCTGTCAGTTGGGGCCATCTTCCCAATGTATTCTTGGATGTTCGTTGTCTCATCCTGGACTGTGGTGCTGACACTCACCAGTCCCCGGCCCCCTTCCTTCCGCTTAGCGTACAGCCTCAGGGTGCTGGATTTGGGGTGAAACCCTCCATGCATGGTAAGGAGCTTTCTTGTCTTTATGTCAGTGGCTTCTATCTCCTCCTTTGGCCAGCCTATTACCCCAGCAGGGTACCTGATCACGGGCAGGGCGTACGTGTTGATGGCCCGGATCTTGTTCTTACCATTCAGCTGACTCCTCAGGACTTGCCTGACCCTCTGCAGGTACTTGGTGGTTGCAGCTTTTCTAGCGGCCTCTTCGTGGTTCCCATTCGCCTGTGGGATCCCCAAGTACTTGTAACTGTCCTCTATGTCTGCAATGTTGCCTTCTGGTAGTTCAATCCCCTCAGTTCTGACTACCTTCCCTCTCTTTGTTACCATCCGACTACACTTCTCCAGTCCGAACGACATTCCAATGTCATTGCTGTATAGCCTGGTAGTGTGGATCAGTGAATCGATGTCTCGTTCACTCTTGGCATACAGCTTGATGTCATCCATGTACAGGAGGTGGCTGACAACTGCTCCGTTCCGTAGTCGGTATCCGTAGCCAGTCTTGTTAATGATCTCACTGAGGGGGTTCAGGCCTATGCAGAACAGCAGTGGGGACAGAGCATCTCCTTGGTAGATCCCGCACTTGATGGTGACTTGTGCTATGGGCTTGGAGTTGGCCTCTAGTGTTGTACGCCACATCCCCATTGAGTTCCTGATGAAGGCTCTTAGGGTCCCATTGATCTTGTA
The DNA here is from genome assembly GCF_057382275.1 of Copadichromis virginalis. NCBI lineage: Eukaryota > Metazoa > Chordata > Actinopteri > Cichliformes > Cichlidae > Copadichromis > Copadichromis virginalis. Next base: position 15,855,120 of record NC_140619.1, read on the forward strand.
CAATTCTAGGCATTCCAGTATCCAGCTGTGGGGCATTGAGTCATAGGCCTTCTTGTAATCAATCCAGGCAGTGCACAGGTTGGTCAGTCTGGTCTTGCAGTCTCGGCTGATTGTTCTGTCTACCAGTAGCTGGTGTTTTGCGCCTCTGGTATTCTTGCCAATTCCTTTCTGTGTCCCGCTCATGTATTGACCCATGTGCCTGTTCATCTTAGCCGATATGATGCCTGACAGGAGCTTCCATGTAGTACTGAGGCAGGTTATTGGTCGGTAGTTGGAGGGGACCGGTCCCTTCTTGGGGTCCTTGGGGATCAGGACCGTCCGGCCTTCAGTTAGCCATTCCGGGTGTCTCTCGTTAACTAGCAGCTGGTTCATTTGTGCTGCCAGACGCTCGTGGAGTGCAGTCAGCTTCTTCAGCCAGTAGGCGTGAACCATGTCGGGCCCTGGTGCTGTCCAACTCTTCATACTGGAGACCCTTTCTTGGATATCTGCCACTGTGATGGTTACTGGACCCTGTTCAGGGAGGTCGCTGTGGTCTGCCCTCAGATCCTCTAGCCACTGAGCATTGCCGTTATGGGTTGCATCCTTCTCCCATATGCTCTTCCAGTATTGCTCCGTCTCCAGCCTTGGTGGTGCTGTTCTCTTATTGTTCCCTTGCCACTGAGAGTACACCTTTGCTGGTTCTGTGGAGAACAGCTGGTTTATTCTCCTGCCTTCTATCTCTCTGGTGTACCTCCTCAAGCGGCTGGCCAAGGCTGTGAGTCTTTGCTTGGCAGTTTCCAAGGCCTCAGGTATGGACAGCTTGCTGTATTTCTTAGGCACCCTATTTGTCGCACCTTTCTGCAACTCCGTTAGTTGGCTAACCTCCCTCCGTGCTACTTTGATCTTGGCCTCTAGCCTCCTTCTCCATGGAGGGTACTGCCCCTTGTCGCTGTTCAACTTGTAGCCAAGCATCTCACTGATCACTGTTGCCGTATTGTAGATGAGCTTGTTAGTGTCGGTAATCGTGGTTGTAGGTATTGCCCGTAGTGCTGCATTAACATCATCTAGCAGACCTTCTGAGGGTACTTCTAGCTGTGAGAGCAGTCCCTTCTTTCGAATGTTGGAACACTGAGCTACTAGTTGTTTCGCCGTCATTGTGGATGTTGGGTATCGAAGAATCCATAGGTCCCTCATCCTATTCATGTAGGATGAGGGACCTATATATATATATATATATATATATATATATATATATATATATATATATATATATATATCTCCATCCATTCACTTCCGCTTATCCTTTTCAGGGTCGCGGGGGGCGCTGGAGCCTATCCCAGCTGTCATAGGGCGAAAGGCGGGGTACACCCTGGACAGGTCGCCAGTCTGTCGCAGGGCCAACACACAGGGACAGACAACCATTCACACTCACATTCACACCTAGTGACAATTTGTATTATCCAATTAACCTATCCCCACAAGGTGCATGTCTTTGGACTGTGGGAGGAAGCCGGAGTACCCGGAGGGAACCCACGCAAACACGGGGAGAACATGCAAACTCCACACAGAAAGAACCCGGCCTGATGGTGGAATTGAACTCAGGACCTTCTTGCGGCAACAGTGCTATATATATGGACATCTGACATCTGTCACGTGGCACCAGGACGCTCTAGGCCGTAGGTCGATGATCGATTTTATAATCGTATCACCAGACCTGCGACCATATGTTCTGGACACTCGGGTAAAGAGAGGGGCTGAGCTGTCAACTGATCACCACGTGGTGGTGAGTTGGATCAGGTGGTGGGGGAGGACGCTGGACAGACCTGGTGCACCTAAACGCGTAGTGAGGGTGTGCTGGGAACGTCTAGCAGAGGCCCCAGTCCACGAGATCTTCAACGCACACCTCCGGCAGAGCTTCAACAGCATTCCGAGGGAGACTGGGGACATTGAGTCCGAATGGACCATGTTCAGCGTCTCCATTGCCGAAGCTGCTGCATTGAGCTGCGGCCGCAAGGTGGTTGGTGCCTGCCGTGGTGGTAATCCCCGAACCAAATGGTGGACACCAGAGGTGAAGGGAGCCACCAGGCTGAAGAAGGAGTCCTATCGGGCTTGGTTAGCCTGTGGGACTCCGGAGGCAGCCGACAGGTATCGACAGGCCAAGCGGAATGCGGCTCGGGCAGTGGCTGAAGCAAAAACTCGGGTGTGGGAGGAGTTCGGAGAGGCCATGGAAAAAGACTTTCGGACTGCCTCGAAGAGATTCTGGCAAACCGTCAGGCGTCTCAGGAGGGGAAAGCGGTGCTCTACCTGCACTGTGCACTATAGTGCTGGCGGAGCGCTGCTGACTTCGACTGAGAAAATTGTCAGGCGGTGGAAGGAATACTTCGAGGACCTCCTTAATCCCATTGACACGTCTTCCGAGGAGGAAGCAGAGTCTGGGGATGAGAGGAATGACCCGCCAATTTCCGGGGGCGAGGTCACTGAGGCAGTTAAACAACTCCTTGGTGGCAGAGCCCCTGGTGTTGATGAGGTCCGCCCCGAGTTCCTGAAGGCTCTGGACGTTGTAGGGCTGTCCTGGTTGACACGCCTCTGCAATGTTGCGTGTAGATCAGGGGCAGTACCTGTGGACTGGCAGACCGGGGTGGTGGTCCCCATCTTTAAGAAGGGGGACCGGAGGGTGTGTTCCAACTACAGGGGGATCACACTCCTCAGCCTCCCTGGGAAAGTCTATGCCAGGGTGCTGGAAAGGAGAGTTTGTCCGCTGGTCGAACCTCGGATACAGGAGGAACAATGCGGTTTTCGTCCTGGTCGCGGAACACTGGACCAGCTCTTTATCCTCTCGAGGATACTTGAGGGTGCATGGGAGTTTGCCCAACCAGTCTACATGTGTTTTGTGGACTTGGAGAAGGCATTCGACCGTGTCCCTCGGAGTGTCCTGTGGGAGGTGTTGCGGGAGTATGGGGTGTCTGGCCATTCGATCCCTATACAACCGTTGCAAGAGCTTGGTTCGCATTGCCGGCAATAAGTCGGACTCGTTACCGGTGGGTGATGGGCTCCGCCAGGGCTGCCCTTTGTCTCCGGTTCTGTTCATAATTTTTATGGACAGGATTTCTAGGCGCAGCCAAGTGGCGGAGGGCTTTCGCTTTGGTGGCCTCAGAATCTCATCTCTGATTTTTGTGGATGATGTGGTTCTGTTGGCTTCATCGGGTGAGGGCCTCCAGCTCGCACTGGAACGGTTCGCAGCCGAGTGTGAAGCAGCGGGAATGAGGATCAGCACCTCCAAATCTGAGGCCATGGTTCTCAGCCGGAAAAGGGTGGAGTGCCCACTCCGGGTCGGGGGTGAGTTCCTGCCCCAAATGGAGGAGTTCAAGTATCTCGGGGTCTTGTTCGAGAGTAATGGGAGAAGGGAGCCGGAGATCGACAGACGGATTGGGGCTGCAGCTGCAGTAATGCAGACGCTGCACCGGTCCGTCGTGGTGAAGAGGGAGCTGAGTGTAAAAGCGAAGCTCTCAAATTACCGGTCGATCTACGTCCCTACCCTCACCTATGGCCACGAGCTGTGGGTAGTGACCGAAAGAACGAGATCGCGGATACAAGCGGCAGAAATGAGCTTCCTCCGAAGGGTGGCTGGCCTCTCCCTTAGAGATAGGGTGAGAAGTTCGGCCATCTGGGAGGGGGTCAGAGTAGAGCAGCTGCTGCTCCACATCGAAAGGAGCCAGCTGAGGTGGTTCGGGCATCTGACAAGGATGCCCCCTGGGCGCCTCCTGGGTGAGGTGTTCCAGGCATGTCCCACTGGGAGGAGGCCCCGGGGCAGACCCAGGACACGCTGGAGAGATTATATCTCTCGGCTGGCCTGGGAACGCCTTGGTATTCCCCCGGATAAGCTGGAGGAGGTGGCTGGGGAGAGGGAGGTCTGGGCCTCTTTGCTTAGGCTGCTGCCCCCGCGACCCGGCCTCGGATAAAGCGGATGAAGATGGATGGATGGATGGATGGATTTTTTTTAACATATGTTTCTAATTAGAGAAATTTAAGAGGCTTATCCCTCAAAACTCTAAATACAAAAAAGTTGCACAAACTAGTTTCCCACCAAGGAAATTTACTTTAAGTGTCTTTATAGTTTTGTTTTTGAAATACACCAATTTTCATATACTGCAGGAAAAACGAAAATAAATATTATAATGCAAATTTGCAAAAAAGCAGCATATGCATCAAAATAAACTATTTCCACCAGTGCAATATGAGTCCTAAGCATCCCACAAACGACACAAAGTCATAAAGTCAAACATAACTTTTAAAAACACAAGGCCCTGATGGTAAATGGTAAATGGCCTGTATTTATATAGCGCTTTACTAGTCCCTAAGGACCCCAAAGCGCTTCACACTACATATCCAGTCATCCACCCATTCACACACACATTCACACACTGGTGATGGCAAGCTACATTGTAGCCACAGCCACCCTGGGGCGCACCCGGCAGCCTCGCCTCTGTCAGTGTGCCCCAGGGCAGCTGTGGCTACAATGTAGCTTGCCATCGCCAGTGTGTGAATGTGTGTGTGAATGGGTGAATGACTGAATGTAGTGTGAAGCACTTTGGGGTCCTTAGGGACTAGAAAAGCGCTATACAAATGCAGGCCATTTACCATTTACAACGATGGACGTAGGAAGTGTTATGAACAGCTGATCGGATCGCCAAAGCCTGTTTCTGGAATATTATGTTTTTGCTGCTGCAAGTGCTTTTTATGCAGTTTTTGCAAAGCTATATGTGGAAGGAAACTGTGACCTAGGACAAGCTGATGGCATAAGCTGTAAGTACAATTCCTCCGGTTTCATATGCAAAAAAAATTATTGCGGTAGCTTACGTGGTTGCAGTGCTACCGGGATTTAAAAATAGTTATGCAAAATGGAGCGTGTCCGCTCCGACCAGCTTTAAAGGGTTAAAGAATATTTGTTGTGGGTAAGCTGTGAACAGTTAGCCTTTTGGGGATCTTTGTCCTTCTCCGTGTACCTTAGAAGTGAATGAAATGCAAGATGCTTCAACACATGTTGAAAATCTGTTTCTTTCATTAATGTTTTGTGTTTTGTCTGCCTGCATTAACAACATAAACAGTGAAGTTGAGAGTAAGGACTTTGGACTTTCAAAGCTCTTAGCCAAGCTAACATTTTAATTTAAAAAAAGGAATTTTAAAACATTTCTATACCTCCTTAGACAAATAATGAGATGTAATAAAAAGTTGTTCGTTTTTGCTCCTAAAAGGTAAAACAATACCTGATTAATTTGGCGAGATTCTCTCCTTGCACTTCTTGTGTTGTTTTTAAATATCCTGAAAGTCTTTTTATGACTCTTTCTTCTTTTGTGTCTACATTCATCAATTTCTTTTAAAATATATAGATTCAGGCATTTAAATTATTTCCGCTTAACTACATTGAATAACATAAACTCATCTAGAGTAGCTGCTGTAGAGAAAGTAATTACTGGTAGTCCACTAACCTAGGCTAGTTAGCTTTTAGTAAGACTGTTTTATATGGTGCTACTTTTTCTCTAGGTATAATTTAGATGTTGGCTTTGGTTTATTGTAGTTATATAAAAAATTTATTGTTAAGGCATTAGAGCAGGGGCGTCAAAAGTACGGTCTGCGGGTCACATCTGGCCTGCAATTCAATTATTTCCAGCTCATGAGATAATTTCAAATGTCAGTTATTAATGGCCCGTTGGTACTGTATCATCCATGCCACATCTATCATGTTAGGTTTGTTGCTCCTGGAATATCTACAGCCGAGAAGGGGAAACATAAATTTTTTTTTAAATTTCTATTTAAGTGATATCATAATATTAATTTTATGGCCTGTAAATGGCCTGTATTTGTATAGCGCTTTACTAGTCCCTAAGGACCCCAAAGCGCTTTACACAACCAGTCATCCACCCATTCACGCACTAGTGATGGCAAGCTACATTGTAGCCACAGCCACCCTGGGGCGCACTGACAGAGGCGAGGCTGCTGGACACTGGCGCCACCGGGCCCTCTGACCACCACCAGTAGGCAACGGGTGAAGTGTCTCGCCCAAGGACACAACGACCGAGACTGTCCAAGCCGGGGCTCGAACCGGCAACCTTCCGATTACGAGGCAAACGCCCAACTCTTGAGCCACGAACGCCCGTTCGTACTATTATCACTATTCTGCATGTCCTATACTATGATTTACTCATGAAAATGAGTATTTTTGCATGTCTTTTACTGTACCAGTTTTAATCATTACTACATTGTATTAAAAGATAAAAGCACTTTAAAGGGTGAGATTCATTTTTCTTCTTTTCACCAAAATATTATTAGTATGCAAAATTACTATACGAAATTAAGAGGACTGCAAGAAACACTGTTACCAGAATCAAACCACGTGCTACAGTAATCTATAAAGCAGATATCCCATAAGCACTGCCATGTTCACACCTGCTGCATATACAATCTAAGAGAAGAGAAAAACAAAAGCAAACATGACAGATTTCAAATAGCGGGTAAAGCATTCTAGCCTCAAGGATGCTAGAGGGAAGCTGTATTCATGTCCACAAGGTAAGATCTTACTTCCAGACACTAGAATACATACATATATTTATCAGCTGAGACAGTGTGGCAGGTGTTCTTTTCACCTTATAAGCCTGTCAGTTTGTGTAAGTCATAGCAAATGAAGGTCTTGTACACATCTACTGCAGCAGGGAAATAAAGTAATTTTGAGGATTTTTTTGTAGGTATTGTCCATAGACTACCTACATTCATATGAATACCATAATGGAAATTTTTAGTTGTGCAGATGAGACTGAATTTCCTGGCTTTCATTTCCAAAAGTCAGCCAGTAAGGCTGATGTACCAAAAACTGCAGTTCTTTGAATGGTTCTGTAGAGTATCATATTAAAATGCCTGTCGTCTAGCATGAACCTGAGCTTTATAGTCCGGTTCAAACATGCTTTTGGTTTCTTTAGCTAACCTTTCCTTCATGACTACTGTATGCCACCAAGCACTTTACAGGCAAGCAGGTTTTGTACTTATTGAGTAGTAGAAATAACACCAGCTAGCTGAAACACTTGCTGTCCCAGAATCGCTTCCTTTTTTCCATCTTCTATAACTTTCCCTCTTTGTATTCGTTGCTTCCTCTAAATACTGTTTTTTCTTTTAGATAGTTATGTTTCTGTAGTGCTGCTGGAGCAGAAAGAAGCAACGTTCCACCCCTTGCGTTGTCCAAGAAATGAACTAAAATATTCACTGTAAGCTTTACTACCTGAAATTCAGCTATCACTTTAAGAGTAATTCAAGCAAGAAGGTTAATAAACACAAAATAAGTGGTTAAAACTGTTATTGTGACATTTAGCTTATATTTATATTTAGCAGATTTAGTTATACTCGGGCCAGTTTCCATGCTTATAGTTTAGTTCTGCTTTGTTTTTTAAAATACTAGCAATATTGCTGAAGAGCAGAAGCCGGCTCCAAACATGCAGGGTGAGCGCTCATTAAAGAGACACGAGTCAAAGTATTAGAACTGCACTCACAAGTTTGAGACATCCACCTATGATGGATTCGTCATGATAGCATTTCCCCCCTCATTCCAAGTAAATGAAGACTCCAACTGTCACAAATCACACAGCCAAAATGTGACATGCTGTTTTCAGTGTTAAATTAAGGCTTAAACTGCATGCAAAAAAACACTGGAAAAAAAGGATGTTTGTTTGTTTCATTTAATTATTCTCCTACCAAGGTTTTGTACTGTGAAATAGAAACTTCAAAAATATAATAAAAAGAGGGCAGCTAGCAAAAAGCCCTTGCCCACACCTTTCAGCTTTTGGTCACATTAGAGAAATTGTTCCATAATGATGGCAAGCGCAGTCATACAACTGTGCAACACCAAAAATCACTTTCACATATTTTTTTTTCTTTTTTTCATAACAAGTTCAAATCTCTCAAAATACAACTATTAACAGAACTCAGTGTTACGAGTTAAGGTAACATAAAAGAGCCCAGCTTGGGGTAGGTCAAGTTAAGAAAAAGTGTTTATTAACAAAAAAGTGAACTGAAAACCATTAGTATAGCTTACAGTGAATCACTAGGCAATTTAAAAAACACAAAACAACTCTCACATACTCACACGTACAAATACAAATGAAAACTAGCCACACAGGCAGAAACACGTTTCAAGGCTACTCAGGCAAAACTCCTACATTCAACCCGAGTCAGGCAAGCAAGGCCCAGAGACAGGTGTGAGCATAGCTGGACTGGCCATCGGGCATACTGGGCATTTTTTTGTTTTTATGGGCCGATCGATTTTTTTTTGGAAGGGTATAAATAATAAAAGGTGTTGGATTGGCCAATTGGTCATGATCGACTCTGGGCTGGACCAATTACAGCCGAGGAGGTCGGTGCACCCTCCCCCTTGTTTAGCAATCTTTTAGAGGAACTAAAGAAAATGGAGAACAAAAAAAGGAAAGGAGGTGCAGAAAAAATTAGGGCCAAAAAGAAACAAGCCCTTCAGGCAGACGCTGCCAAATGTGTAAAATTAACTGAATTGTTTGGCGGTAGCTATGGCATAGCTTCCACAGATTTAGCAACATCTGCAAGTGGTGGAGGCCAGCAGGTGGATAAGGGAAAGGGGAGGCAAGAGGAGGAGAGACCCGAGGCGGCCGCCTGTCATAGTGGCAGAGGAACTGAACTTCAGGTAAGAAGTTATGACCTGCTGTCTATCTGTGTCAGATATAAACCAAGTTTAGTTGTAGTTTGTTTTCGTTGTGTTGACTTTTTACAGTCGCTTAGAATAACTGGTACTGCGTACTAGGTAGCATGACGGAGTTTATATACTGCTGGGCGGGTGCTATGAAGTTACTGATAGTAAATTTTATTTTATGCTTAAGGTTAGTTTCTCAAACTCCTCAAAATCTTAACAAATTGTGCCAATCCTTACATGTTGCACCAGGCTGATTTATCAACAAATTGTGCCAATCCTTACATGTTGCACCAGGCTGATTTATCATCAAAAGTGGAGAAGTCTGTGACAGAGGAGACAGAAGAGCAGCAGAAAGAGATGGAGCGAGAGAGATGACTTTATGTCATCCATGAGGGATGCATTTGACATATGTTTCACATATTATAGCCCAACAAGTTACTTATAGCAATTTAAATACGAGCAATCAGTTTTTGGCAAATACCGGAAATCAGTTTTTGGCAGACAATCACTTTTTGGCACAACACCGGCTATTGCAGTTCTTGCCATTTTTTGTGTTTCTTTTTATCGCTGTGTAACTGAGTTCAATTGAAAGCCTGCATGCGCTAGTACCTCTTGCCACAAGTTCCCAGAATCCTTTGCGGTTTTACCCCTGAATGACATCACATTTTTGGTGGGCCGGTCTCTAGTCAAAATGCCCGGGCCGATTTTTTGTCCCAGTCCAGCCCTGTGTGTGAGGGACAACCTGCACGTTCAGTCCAAAAACAATGTCCAATGAGTGAAGGATCCTCAGCCTTTTGTAGTCATAGGGGAACGCTGTCAGTCGCTTCATTGGACCCCTGAGCACCGTGTATCCCCAGGCAGCCAATCATCTGTGAGTCCTGGCATGCTTGGGTTTCTTTATAGGAAGGCCGGCCCACCTCCTCCAAGGCCAGGGGCCGTAACACTCAGAAAGTTCAGAAGTTTCTTAATGAATCGTAACTGTATATAGCACTGACTTTAATATATACTTACATAATACATGACAATATGTAGATGAGTTATGATCTAACAGTAGATAAACTTGTCTTGTGCTCTTCTGTGCTTCAGGTCACATAGTGGAATAGTTTGTAATAAAGCAGCCTTCTTCTGGATAAATCCTTCCGATGCCTGAGCTATCGGACATTTCTGCATCTCCGATGTTAATGCTGTGAAAAGTGTTAGAATTAAAATTTTACCAGAGATTAGTGAGGGAGTAATGGCATCAACGTTTGAAAGAGAGCAGGCAACTATCCCACAGAAAAAAATAATAATAATGAGAGCGAAGACAAGACTAATAGGTATGCTGATAGATTTAGTCCATCCATTTTCTTCCATTTATCTAATTCAAGGTTGCAGGAAGGCTAAAGCTTATTCCAGCTGCCAGAGGGCAAGAGTCAGTGTACATCCTGGGAAGGTCACCAGCCTGTCACAGGTCAAACACAAAGAGAGAGACAATCATCCATACCTACAGTCAATTTAGAATCCCTTACTGCATGTCTTTGGACTGTTGGAGGAAGCCATACTACCTGGAGAGATCCCACACAATAGGATAACATGCAAAATCCACAGAGAAAGGCCGTGGCTAGATGATAGATGTGAACCATGTTCCTGAAAGGTAACAGTAACGACTTGACTAACCTCTGCTAATTCAAGTCACTGAACTAGAGTGCTCAACTGTGTTTGTTTTTTGGTAAATTCTAGAGTATTTATATGGAATTATCTGAGAATAATATTGCTTGCTTGAAGTTTGTGTTCAGTATTTTAGTACTCTTTCTGTTACTTACTTGCAGACATCTGTGTCTGTACATCATGTATATACAGTTTATGAATACAGCTTGCTATCCAAGGCTGCTAGCGTGTGCTGGTAATGTACCAATTCATTCTGTCATATTGCCACTTTTGTCTTCAAAATAATCAACAGATGACATCATGGTATTATATACATCATAGAACTCTTTTTATATAAAAGAGTTCTATGAGTTTGACCAATGAGTACTGTAACAGCCGTTATGGTGTGGTGTCCCTTTAAGACACCCAAGTCGAGGGTTGATGGTGTCATCAGTGTGTGCCACTGCTCTCTCGCTCTCTCTCTCTGTGATTATGAGGACACGTGCCTTCACGCTCGTGCTTAACGAGGGACGGACTTATGTTTTCTTTTCGAGACCCTTTTTTTTTGTTTTGTTTGCAGCGCTTGGGTTGTATGAACGCTGGGCATTTTGTTGTTGAGCCGCAGCCGTTCAGCCGGGCTTTTATACGGTTGCTGAAGAATGCATATTAAAGAACCACCGTGGATTACTGATACCAGTGTGGGTGTGTATCCTTCCGCCTAGCCTGCTAGGTGTTTTGCCGCCTCTTCTCAACCACACAACACAACCCAACGTTACAGTACCAAGAAAAGGATGCCTGGAGGGTCACTTTACAGGGAGTGCAGAATTATTAGGCAAATGAGTATTTTGTCCACATCATCCTCTTCATGCATGTTGTCTTACTCCAAGATGTATAGGCTCGGAAGCCTACTACCAATTAAGCATATTAGGTGATGTGCATCTCTGTAATGAGAAGGGGTGTGGTCTAATGACATCAACGCCCTATATCAGGTGTGCATAATTATTAGGCAACGTCCTTTCCTTTGGCAAAATGGGTCAAAAGAAGGATTTGACAGGCTCAGAAAAGTCAAAAATAGTGAGATATCTTGCAGAGGGATGCAGCAGTCTCAAAATTGCAAAGCTTCTGAAGCGTGATCATCGAACAATCAAGCGTTTCATTCAAAATAGTCAACAGGGTCGCAAGAAGCGTGTGGAAAAACCAAGGCGCAAAATAACTGCCCATGAACTGAGAAAAGTCAAGCATGCAGCTGCCAAGATGCCACTTGCCACCAGTTTGGCCATATTTCAGAGCTGCAACATCACTGGAGTGCCCAAAAGCACAAGGTGTGCAATACTCCGAGACATGGCCAAGGTAAGAAAGGCTGAAAGACGACCACCACTGAACAAGACACACAAGCTGAAACGTCAAGACTGGGCCAAGAAATATCTCAAGACTGATTTTTCTAAGGTTTTATGGACTGATGACATGAGAGTGAGTCTTGATGGGCCAGATGGATGGGCCCGTGGCTGGATTGGTAAAGGGCAGAGAGCTCCAGTCCGACTCAGACGCCAGCAAGGTGGAGGTGGAGTACTGGTTTGGGCTGGTATCATCAAAGATGAGCTTGTGGGGCCTTTTTGGGTTGAGGATGGAGTCAAGCTCAACTCCCAGTCCTACTGCCAGTTTCTGGAAGACACCTTCTTCAAGCAGTGGTACAGGAAGAAGTCTGCATCCTTCAAGAAAAACATGATTTTCATGCAGGACAATGCTCCATCACACGCGTCCAAGTACTCCACAGCGTGGCTGGCAAGAAAGGGTATAAAAGAAGAAAAACTAATGACATGGCCTCCTTGTTCACCTGATCTGAACCCCATTGAGAACCTGTGGTCCATCATCAAATGTGAGATTTACAAGGAGGGAAAACAGTACACCTCTCTGAACAGTGTCTGGGAGGCTGTGGTTGCTGCTGCACGCAATGTTGATGGTGAACAGATCAAAACACTGACAGAATCCATGGATGGCAGGCTTTTGAGTGTCCTTGCAAAGAAAGGTGGCTATATTGGTCGCTGATTTGTTTTTGTTTTGTTTTTGAATGTCAGAAATGTATATTTGTGAATGTGGAGATGTTATATTGGTTTCACTGGTAAAAATAAATAATTGAAATGGGTATATATTTGTTTTTTGTTAAGTTGCCTAATAATTATGCACAGTAATAGTCACACAGATATCCCCCTAAAATAGCTAAAACTGAAAACAAACTAAAAACTACTTCCAAAAACATTCAGCTTTGATATTAATGAGTTTTTTGGGTTCATTGAGAACATGGTTGTTGTTCAATAATAAAATTATTCCTCAAAAATACAACTTGCCTAATAATTCTGCACTCCCTGTATGTGTCACGGCTGCCGAGGCGAGCCGTGTGGAGTTGGAAGAAGGACCCAAGATGCAGGCAGTGGATGAGATACCGGTGGTTTTATTTACAGAGGTGTAGTGGCAAACAAACAGTGGGGTATAACAAATAACTAAAGACACCTAAACTGGGAGAACTAAAAATAACAGACCTGGGAGCATACGACAACGGGATGAGAAGCAGAGAGACGCAGATGAGGAACAGGACACCGTGGAACACAGGGTAACAGACTGACACGGCGTAATACAGACTGACACGGAGTTACACAGACAAACCGGCAACAGGCAGGAGAACACACAGGGCTTAAATACACAAACCAGTAATCAGGGGATGAGAGACAGGAGGGCAACACAGCTGGGAGGAATCGGAGCTGACGGGACAGGGGAAATGAAAACTGAACACACTCACATCAGACAGAGACCTTCACAATAAAGCAGGAAACTCAAACACGGGGAACCAACCAAGACACAGAACTAAACAAACAGCTTCATAAACAGACGGGTTGACACCATAGACAGACAGAGGCACAGACGCAGACTCCAAGGCAGACCGAATATAACACCTAGAACTCAAACAATCATCATCATAATAAACTAAAAGCGCTGGGTCACCGACCCAGGACCATGACAGTATGCCCATGTTACAGTCTTTTACAGTGTAATGTTTTTATAATGCCCTACATGAATTATCTATCTGGGGTACAAATGTTTTCCTGATGGATGTGATCTGAGAAATCATTGATGTAGCTGCTGTAATCCCATCACAAGACTGTCTTCAGTCATTTGTTCATTAAACTGAAACTATGGGACACATAAAGTGTGCCCTCTAACTCACAGTGTGGTCAGATTACAAGCTGAAGATCATTTTTCTGTTCACATACAACAAGCATTGACCATTGTATTGATGAATCATTCATGTGGGTTAAATGATACGAGTCAAACATGAAAAGCATGAGCAGTTTCTTCAGGGCTTTCATGAACAGTCATTCATCTTTCATGTGGGTAAACGTAAGTGAGTGGTTATCAAGGTTGAAAGCGCAGTGAGGCAAAGAGAAAAGAAAAGGAAGAGAGGTAAAAAAAACTGAATGAGAATTTAGGTTATTGATGTTTGTTATTAACCCTTTAAAACCTACCATAGAACCAAATCCGCCAGAGCTTATATTATATTTTTATATGTTGTAGTGCCATTTTTGGGAGCATTTCAAGTTGATATACATCAATACAACCATTATAGCCCAGATTCTAATAATATGTATGCATTAAGTGCATAGTTGTCACGGTTTGCGGGGGCAAGCCGTGTGGAATATATATAGGACCAAAAGGCGGCAGCTCTGGTGCAGGTGAGTGTTTATTAACAACAAAAATGCAAACAACAAAGGCGCTAGGAACATGAAACTGAAACCTAAACTGGGTAAACTAACACACAAACCAGGAATGACGGTGCAGGGAGGTCCGGGGAAATACATGCAGGGAGACCGAGGGGAAACAACACAGACGAACCAGCAACGAGGACACGGTAACACACACTATAAATACACATGCCAGGAATCAGGGGATGGGAAACAGGAGGGGAACACACCTGGAATACATGATAACTGACAAGGCAGGGGAAACGTAAACAGAACACACTGACATAAGACAGAGCCCTTCAAAGTAAAACAGGAAACACATACACGTAATGACACAGACTCAAAGACGCGGACTAAACACAGAGACTTACTACACTAAGGAAATGCACAAGCAGGGAAGACATCAACCAGAGGGAACACCACTAAATGCTAGAAAATACAAAACTATCAAAAGTACATAACCAAAAACACTGGGTCACCGACCCAGGACCATGACAGTACCCCCCCCCACAAAGGCTGGCTCCAGACAGCCCAACAAGAAAAACAAAAAAAAAAACAGCCAGAAAAAACAGAAAACAACCCGACCAGGGCGGGCGGCGGGGGCCCAGGAAGGAGGGCTCGAAGCAAAACAAAACCGGAGCACCAGAAGGCCAAAAGACAAAAACAAAAAACGAGCCCAAAACCAAAAGAAACGAGGCACACCAAAACACAGGAAAAAAAAAACAGTCCAAAACAGAAGAGTCCAGGGGGCCGACAGCACAGGAGTCCAAAACAGTTCGGGGGGGCCGACCGTGCGGACGGCAACGGCGGCGACGTGGATACAGTTCGGGAGGCCGGCCGTGCGGACGGCAACGGCGGCCACTCAGGCGATGGCGGTCCGGGGGCCGGCCGTGCGGAAGGCAGCGGCGGCCACTCAGGTGATGGCGGTCCGGGGGCCAGCCGTGCGGAAGGCAGCGGCGGCCACTCAGGCGATGGCGGTCCGGGGGCCGGCCGTGCGGAAGGCAGCGGCGGCCACTCAGGCGATGGCGATCAGGGGGCCGGCCGCGCGGAAGGCAGCGGCGGCGCCCAAGTGTCAGGCGCACCGGCCGAGGCTTGGAGGGCACAGGACCAGGCAACGCTGAAGCAGAAGCACAGGCAGAGGCTGGACCAGGCGTAGCAGAAGCACAGGCAGAGGCTGGACCAGGCGTAGCAGAAGCACAGGCAGAGGCTGGACCAGGCGTAGCAGAAGCACAGGCAGAGGCTGGACCAGGCGTAGCAGAAGCACAGGCGGCCGCAGGTGGGCCAGGCGTAGCAGAAGCACAGGCGGCCGCAGGTGGGCCAGGCGTAGCAGAAGCACAGGCAGAGGCAGGTGGGCCAGGCGTAGCAGAAGCACAGGCAGAGGCAGGTGGACCAGGCGTGGATGAAGACTCTGATGAGGCCGGACCAGACGAGGACGAAGGCTCTGAGGCTGCAGCTGACGAAGGCTCTGAGGCTGCAGCTGACGAAGGCTCTGAGGCTGCAGCTGACGAAGCACAGGCTGGAGCTGCAGCTGACGAAGCACAGGCTGGAGCTGCAGCTGACGAAGCACAGGCTGGAGCTGCAGCTGACGAAGGCTCTGAGGCTGCAGCTGACGAAGGCTCTGAGGCTGCAGCTGATGAAGGCTCTGAGGCTGCAGCTGACGAAGGCTCTGAGGCTGCAGCTGACGAAGCACAGGCTGGAGCTGCAGCTGACGAAGCACAGGCTGGAGCTGCAGCTGACGAAGCACAGGCTGGAGCTGGAGCTGCAGCTGACGAAGCACAGGCTGGAGCTGGAGCTGCAGCTGACGAAGCACAGGCTGGAGCTGGCGTAGCAGATGGTGGCTGGATGGGCTCCTCGGGCCCTCCAGCTGATGTGGCATGGTGCTGGTGCGGTTCTCCTGAACCCCCAGCTGACGAGGAAAGTTGCTGAACGGGCCCCTCGGACCCTCCAGCGGAGACACGAGACGAAGGCCGGAGCAGTCCCTTGGACCCTCCAGCGGAGATACGAGACGAAGGCCGGAGCAGTCCCTCGGACCCTCCAGCGGAGATACGAGACGAAGGCTGGACGGGCCCCTTGGACCCTCCAGCAGAAGCCATCGCAAAGCCAGCAGGCATGGAGTCCACTGGCAGACATGAAGGAAATGGGTGCTGTGCTGAGCACTGGCCCTGCTCAGACAGCACTGACACGGGGCACTTCCCAGGTGGCTGCTTAAACTCCAGGGGTCCAGAATCAGCTGAGGACTGGGACCTAGCCTCTGGGGAAGCCCTGGAGCGGCAAACAGTGCCAATGGCGGCTGAATCATGAAAAGCACCTTGAGTAGGACTTAGGCTTTCTCCCTGCACGGAGTGAACGGGTGGAACCGGTAATGCTGGAGCCAGAGCTACTGGGGCCTGCGCTACAGGCGGCACTGGAGCTACTGGGGCCTGCGCTACGGGCGGCACTGGAGCTACTGGGGCCTGCGCTACGGGCGGCACTGGAGCTACTGGGGCCTGCGCTACGGGCGGCACTGGAGCTACTGGGGCCTGCGCTACAGGCGGCACGGGAGCTACTGGGGCCTGCGCTACAGGCGGCACGGGAGCTACTGGGGCCTGCGCTACAGGCGGCACTGGAGACTGAGCTGAGGGTGGCACTGGAGACTGAGCTGAGGGTGGCACTGGAGACTGAGCTGAGGGTGGCACTGGAGACTGAGCTGAGGGTGGCACTGGAGACTGAGCTGAGGGCTAAGAGTGGCTGCGGGGGAGCTGATATGCTGTTCACAAAGTCATCTGCCGCACAGAACACCGCCCCTGAATGAACAGTCATACAGTCCGCAAATGGAAAACAGTCCTCATTCACCACAGCCGGCGAATTAGATGTCCGAACATCCAGCTGTGGGGTGGCGCGCTTGCGGCGCGATCGGCGTCTCCTCCCCGCAGACGGCTCCGACGGGCCGGGCAAGATCACATCCGGCGAGTCGGGCAGCGAGGCAGGAGTGGCTGAGAGAAGGTGGGGTGTGTGCCGGAGAAAAGCCTGTATGGTCGGAGGAAGTGAATTTAGTAGCCATGGCAGGCCGGAAAAGAGCCGTTGTAGCCGACCTTCCACGGCGAGGCGAAGCTCGTGCGGAGGATTCTCCAGCCACAGCCCGAGGAGGATCTCCACATTGTAGCCGATGTCATCCTGGAGCTCCTCGGACGGATTGACTGCCGCTGGGTCCATGGTGGCTGGTTCGTTCTGTCACGGTTTGCGGGGGCAAGCCGTGTGGAATATATATAGGACCAAAAGGCGGCAGCTCTGGTGCAGGTGAGTGTTTATTAACAACAAAAATGCAAACAACAAAGGCGCTAGGAACATGAAACTGAAACCTAAACTGGGTAAACTAACACACAAACCAGGAATGACGGTGCAGGGAGGTCCGGGGAAATACATGCAGGGAGACCGAGGGGAAACAACACAGACGAACCAGCAACGAGGACACGGTAACACACACTATAAATACACATGCCAGGAATCAGGGGATGGGAAACAGGAGGGGAACACACCTGGAATACATGATAACTGACAAGGCAGGGGAAACGTAACCAGAACACACTGACATAAGACAGAGCCCTTCAAAGTAAAACAGGAAACACATACACGTAATGACACAGACTCAAAGACGCGGACTAAACACAGAGACTTACTACACTAAGGAAATGCACAAGCAGGGAAGACATCAACCAGAGGGAACACCACTAAATGCTAGAAAATACAAAACTATCAAAAGTACATAACCAAAAACACTGGGTCACCGACCCAGGACCATGACAATAGTAATTACATAAATTGCAAAAAAGTGCAATAAACTACAAAAAACTTGAACATCGTTTTTGTTTTTTTTTAACATATAACATATTTCTAGTTAGAGAAATTTAAGAGGCTTATCCCTCAAAACTCTAAATACAAAAAAGTTGCACAAAATATTTTCCCACCACAGGAAATTTATTTCGAGTGTCTTCATAGTTTTATTTTTGAAATACACCAATTTTTACATACTGCAGGAAAAACGAAAATAAATATGATAATGCAAATTTGCAAAAAAAACAGCATATGCATCAAAATAAACTATTTCCAGCAGTGCAATATGAGTCCTAAGCATCCCAGAAACGACACAGAAAGTCATAAAGTCAAACCTAACCTTTAAAAACACCAGTGTAGGCTCATGACGCCCTGATGGTAAAAAATTACATTTCCGCGAAAATGACGTCACTTCTGGTTTTGGGCAGGTCATGGCGGACATGCGATAGTTCACGCTGCCGTCTATTCCAATGTAGGAAGTGTTACGAACAGCTGATCGGATTGGCAAAGCGTGTTTCTAGAATATTACGTTTTTGTTGCTGCAAGTGCTTTTCATGCAGGTTTTGCAAATCTATATGTGGAAGGAAACTGTGACCTAGGACAAGCTGATGGCATAAGATGTAAGTACAACTTCTCTGGTTTCATATGCAAAAAATTATTGCGCTAGCTTACGTGGTTGCAGTTCTGCCGGGATTTAAAAGTAGTTGCGCAAAACGGAGCGTGCCTGCTCTCACCGGTTTTAAAGGGTTAATGAATCGTTCAAACCACAAAACAGGATACATTTAACATTATTAAAAACTAATAGTTTTCTGATAACACAAGTTAGAAATTGACCTTGATGCATTAATAATCCAAACGCCAAAGAACACATACTTGTTTAATTAACCCAATAGAAAGAGAAGTTTGATGAAAAGAAGCTGAAAACCGTGCAAACTTGTCAAACCCAGGGAGTCAAGGACTGGCAAGTTATAGTGAAATTGACAGATTAATGAATATTTGCAGGAATCTACCCACCAGTGTGCTATGTAAAAAGTGAAGGGCGTGATAGCAGCAGCAGCAAGACTCAAGGACAAATCAGAACAAGCGCCAGTGACAACAGATATTATATTTATTAAATCAGACACAGCATGGACTGAGTAATTGTACTGGAAGTGAGTTGCAAAGCAGATTGCAGAGGTGCAGTAATGGCTCATTGTTTACCTTTGTTTTCCCTTGAGTTTCAACCAAAATGACTTGGTTAAGTTTGAGTTAATATAAACCTGTTTACAATTGCCCACTTCTTTTAACCCTTTAAAACCTGAACCATGAAATAACTGCCAGAAATCTTGAATTTTTTAATAATGGAGTGTTTGTCGAACCTTTAGACAAAATATATAAAAATTTATAAAATTTTAATCTGCATAAATGAGTTTAATTTTGACACATTTGTTACATAAGCCATATTTTTACAATTTAGTCATTAAAATTTGTCATGTAATTTTTATCATTTTCTGAGGGTAAAAAAAAGTCACGCTGATGGTGTAGAAGTCTCTAAAACTCACAAAAACACATATATCAAATACGATACTCTTTAAAGGGTTAAAAATGTACCTGGGTGTCCTTATCTGCCACAGTTATACTTTTGTACTTTTTTGTGTATTTTTGTTTGTTTTGTTTTTAAATTTAGAATGTTTTAGTATTGTGCTTGTGTGTTTTAGCCATGTGACACGACAGAGAAACTTCTATTTGGCCACTGAATTTACCAACTGTTGGTGAGTGAACAGAGCTAAAGGACTTGAATAGAGCTAATAGTGTTTGAAATTTCACCCAAAGGATTCACTTTGGGTGAAATCACTGGGTCCAAGGTATTTATAGGTAACTAAAACTAAACTAATGATTATAACTAGACGTGAAAAAACATTTTAGGCAACTAAAAAAAATAAAACTGAAAAATAAAAACTAGGCTTTAAAAATAAATAAACAATATACTAAAATACAACTATAGAGCAAATAACCTAATTTCTGTCATGGTCCTGGGTCGGTGACCCAGCGCTTTGAGTTTATGATTATTATTTTCTAGTTTATTCTGATTTTGTATTAGTTCTTGGGGTTTGTTTGTCGTGTTTATTTTCCCTACCTGTGTCTCCCTCTGTGCTATGTACAGGGGCCCGTTCTTCGTACGTCGCTTACTACATCCAAGATCAAATGACACATCGAAGATCAAATCATCGCGCTACCCGTGAGCTCGCTAATCCGGTTCTCCGAACACACCTGCTGTTGACGATTAGTACAGCTGGATGAAGTAATGTGAGATCACTGGGTGTCGTAAAAGGGGCTACGCATCGAGAGTAGAAACATTGATCGGCAACCCTCTGATTGGTCGGCGAAAATGTCGAAGGAGCGCGCTCGGTATTTTTCGGCAGCAGAGCAAGAACTCTTGACTGAGGGATTTCAGGAGTTTCAGAGTTTAATTAAAACGCAAGGGAATACTGCAAAGGCTGCAAAAGCAAGGAGAGAGGGCTGGCAGAAAGTTGCTGACAAATTAAACTCGTAAGTAATTTAATAATAATAATAATAATGGAGTGGATTGATATAGCGCTTTTCAAGGCACCCAAAGCGCTTTACAATGCCACTATTCAGTCACTCTCACATTCACACACTGGTGGAAACAGCTACGGTTGTAGCCACAGCTGCCCTGGGGCAGACTGACAGAAGCGAGGCTGCCATATTGCGCCATCGGCCCCTCTGGCCAACACCAGTAGGCGGTAGGGTAAATTTATCATATCACACTATATTATCCAATATTATATTACATTATATTATATTATGTTATATTATATCCCCTTTCACATTAGAGCCACAACAGGACCCACTAGAACATGGGAACAAGTAAAAGTGAAATATAAGAATATTCTACAGAATGGTAATATTTATCACTTATATTGCTTTTAGTCTCTTGAAAGGAGACCCTGAAATAAGCTGTTAGTTTGTTCATAACAGCAACCAAGAAAAGGGCAGAGCACAAAAAAGACAGGTGGTGGTCCTGCATCCCCTCGTCAACAAGTTGGTTAAGTGAATAATACCCTCACGGGAATATCGATATCTCTCAATGAGCACACTGTCGCGCTGAGCTAAAGGATCCTGTCTGTCCCGCAATATACGCTGAATTCTGAGGACTCTCCTTATCAATCTTGCACCTTCCGCAATGGGTGGCTCGCGTATACAGACAGGACATGGCTGCGACAGGCTTCCCAAATCCACCTTCGCTTTTATAGCCGTGGTCTCTCATCTTGATTACACAAAGTAATTTGCAATTACTACTCTGAAATATGAATTACATCTGTAATAATCACATACATGTAATAGAATGTTAATAGTACATTTCCCTTTTTTAGGAAATGACCTGTATGTATCTGTGTGAAATCAATAAATGGATCAGGTGCTGCATTATCTTTAGTTACATTGATGTTATTTATTTATGGTGAAACAGTGGTGGAATATCGCTGTTGCTTTCGTATAAATGAAGCGGACATACCTGCGTGGCCGCGATCTAATCCTGTTTACATAAAGTAAACCTGCTCCCGAGCAGGTTTACGCTTACGGCTCTGTTGCTATGGCAGCAAGTCCCGGATGAGCTTCGGGGAACCGAACGATCCAAGATCACGCGAAATCGTCAACAATCTAATCCAGCTAACCTACTTAGCGAGGTACGAAGAACGGGCCCCAGGTCCCTGAGTTTTGTGTTGTAAAACATGTCTGTGTGTTTCCTGTTTTACTTTGTAGGTCTGTGTCTCGTTATGCCCATTAGTTCCAGCTTTGTCCCCTCCTGTGTGCAATTTCCTGATTACCTGGTGTGTGTATTTATAGTTGGTGTCTGCCTGTGCTTCTCGTCGCGTTGTCTGTGTTTCTCTGTGAATCTCCCGTGTAGTCTACATTATTCCATGTTTCTTCGTGTCTCTCTGCTCCTCGCTCCATGTCCTCCATTTTGTATTAGTTTTCCCAGTTTAGGTTTATGTTCGGTTCTGCCCACACCTTGGTTTTGTGCACTGTAAATAAAACCCACTTGCACCTCCGCCATTGTCTGCTATTGGATCCTCCTTACTCACCCTCCACATGACTGCCGCCCCAGCCGTGACAATTTCTAATATCTGTTAATTTTATTTTGTCTACAAGACTGAGTCAGTTGCTTTCAAAAACTTCAGAGTTTTTAATTGTACTGATTTGTACTGAAATCTTGCCTCTGACATGTCCTCCATACTAAAATTATAAACGAACTATATAATAATAAACTAACTAAAACTACAGTGGTTAGCACTCTTGTCTTCGAAATTGACTTTTAACTCCATTAAATTTAATAAATTCTGTTTACACCGCTAGATGAGCCCACAAAAGACATTTCCAGACGTCACCTGATGAAAGTTATAGAACAGCGGTCCCCAACCCCCAGACCACGGACCGGTGGAAAACAGTTATACACAAGACGATGCTGTACAGTTTGTGAAAGAACTTTTATTGTTTTTGGGCGAATATAAAGCTAAAGACAATGCGGCCGAGAGTGATTTTTCCCACCTTTCAGACGAAAGAGACAAGTATGACGAGCTGCAGGAAGAAATTTGTGCGATAGGGCAGAAACTCAAGATGGCAGATGCTGCCCCGAGCCTCGGACAGAACCTGGCGTCTTCTAAAGTACCGGAGGTGACTATTCGCAGGGAGTTTCGCATCTGTGGCCAAATAGGAGAGGGAGGGCAGCGTGATCGGCTGTCCTATACCAACCTGCTGCATCAGATGGAAAATGGACTCCGCAAAGGCCACAGTGAGTCAGAAGTTAATGAAGCAGTGATAAGAGCTATCAATCTGGGTCTCAAACTGCGTGATATGCTTGAAATAAAGATTGATTTGACACTCACACAGTTAAAGACAATATTGAAAGGACATTACAGAGAAGAGGACACATCTGATTTGTACCAAAAACTGATAAATATTTCCCAAGATCCAAAAGAGTCAGCTGAAGACTTTTTATTCAGAGCCATTGAGCTTAAAGAACGTCTCCTGTACGCATCCAAGGACAAAGAAGCAGAACACTACAGTCGGGACCTGGTAAAAAGGAAGTTTTTGAGATCAGATGGGCTGCAAAATGACAATATAAAGTTCCAGATTAAAGACCTTCTTGACAACCAAGATGTGACTGATGAAATGCTGATTGAGAAACTAAATGAAGCTGCCAATCTTGAGACAGAAAGACTAAAGTTAAAGAGGAACAATACAAAACCACCAAGAATCAATGAGCTGCATACTGGAGATGAACCTCACAGCAGCTCACAGATCCCCACCACCAAGGAAGACAAGAAAAATCATCCTCCACCCGAAATGCACGACCTGGTGAAAGAGCTGAGGAACGAGGTTGCAGAGGTGAGGCAGATGGTTCTGGTCTCCCTGAATGCCCTCCCTGAGTCGCAGACTACAAAGAGGACATCAGATGCTGCCGGAGGAAGAAAGGCTGCAGGACCTGCCAGAGCAACAGAGAGGGAGATAACTGCACCTACTGCTTTAAGTGTGGCCAGCCCGGCCACATCTCCAGAGGATGCCGAGCTCCACTTCAGCTGCAGGGAAACACCAGAGGGCCACTGCCACGGGACCAGCAGTGACCCCACCACCACATCAGGAGTCCCGCCGCTGCGGTTGCTGCCACCAGAGAGAGTCGATCAGCACCCCACTCCAGAGGTGTGGAGGCTGCTCATCTGTCAGTTACTGTTCTAAAGCCTGTCAGGGACAACACTGGCACCATCACAAACATGTATGTAAAGCGGTGAGGCTAGTTGAACAACATTTGAGTGAAAGAGAGAAAAAGGGGTGGTTGTCATGCATGGGACATTCTGGCCTTCTATCAGATAAGCAAGGACAAAAACTAGTGAAACTGATTGAAACTGATTGGTAGGCGGAAAATGGTGAGATGCACTTTTGATAATGTACCAGTCACCGCATTGTGGGACACGGGTGCACAGGCTACAGTAATAAATGAGAACTGGAGAGTTGAGCACTTACCTTACACCACTATCAGAGGGATAGATGAAGTCTTTTTATTTGTTCTTGTTATCATGCTTTTTATTTGTTCTTGTTTCTAATGTCTCTGTAAAGCACTTTGAATCACCTTGTTGTTGAATTGTGCTATACAAATAAACTTGCCTTGCCTTGCCTTGCCTTGCCTTGCCTTGCCTTAGGATCAGAACCATTAAATGGGCTTGCAGCTAATCAGACAGAGATACCATTTATGGGGTGGATCCCTGTAGAGTTTAGACTGACTGGGGTGGAGACGGCCAGCTCTAGCCTCCTAGTGCCTGTATTGGTCTCTAGTGGCCCAAATGTAGCTCAGGATCCTATTATTGGATATAATGTGATAGAGGAAGTCATCAACAAGCAACTTAAACAACAGGGCATTAAAAACAGTGACTGTGCTGCAAACTTTGTGAGTAGTGCTTTTGGTATAGACGTCGGATCTGCTAAGACTTTTATCCAGTTGATAGAGACACATCGAACAGCCGCGGAAGAGATCCAAGTCAAGACCGGGCGGAGTAAAGTTGTCTTAGGCCCTAGTGAAGCTACTACCATTCGCTGTCGCACACGCATACAGGCTGACGAGGACACTGTAATGTTATTTTGTCCTGTTCTGAACCCCAGCCTGCCTGAGGGGCTTCATTTGCAGGAAGTACTGTTTAAAGTAAAAAGGGGTACCTGTCACAAACACCACATGCCATAATATTACTGTAGGTCCGCGTGTTATCCTGGGGCACATTGAGGGCGTAAAAGCAATATAATAATGAATAATAATAATGGATTGCATTTATTGCAAAGCGCTTTACAATACCACTATTCATTCACTCTCACATTCATACACTGGTGAAGGCAAGCTACAGTTGTAGCCACAGCTGCCCTGGGGCAGACTGACAGAAGCGAGGCTGCCATATTGCGCCATCGGCCCCTCTGGCCATCACCAGTAGGCGGTAGGTGAAGTGTCTTGCCCAAGGACACAACGACCGAGACTGTCCGAGCCGGGGCTCAAACCGGCAACCTTCCGATTACAAGACGAACACCCAACTCTTACCCAATATACCCAGCTGCCCTAAAACCTGTAGAAACTCCAACAACTAAAACAGCAGACGATGCAGGTGTTGAAGTCTCATTAGCCCCCACAGGTGACACAAGTGGTGTTTGGGATCCTCCTGTAGTTCTAGACCATCTAACGAGCGGGCAACAGTCGGCACTGAGGATGATGCTCAGGGAGGAATGTAAAGCTTTTGCAAAAGATGAAAATGATGTAGGCTGCATTCCTAGCCTTCGGATGCACATCACTCTCAACGACCAAACACCAGTTCAAAAGACTTACAATAGTGTGCCTAAACCTCTGTATCAGGAAGTAAAAGCTTACCTGCAGGACTTGATCAATAGGGGGTGGGTCACAAAATCCAAGTCGCCTTTTATTTGTCACCGATAGTCTGTGTTAGGAAAAACTCCGGTGACCTCAGACTTTGTGTGGATTATCGAGAACTTAATCACAAATCAGTGCCTGACAGACATCCTATTCCTAGGATACAGGACATGTTGGACAGCTTTACTGGTAGCTCCTGGTTTACAGTACTAGACCAGGGAAAGGCTTATCATCAAGGATTCCTAGACAAAGACAGTCAGCCACTCACTGCATTCATCACCCCCTGGGGTTTATACCAGTGGGTTAGAATCCCATTCGGACTCAGCTCCGCCCCAGCAGAGTTTCAGAGAAGCATGGAGGAGTGTCTTTGGGGTCTGTGTGATGATATCTGTCTACCGTACCTTGATGACAATTTGGTCCACAGTAAAACTTTTGAGGACCATGTTGAGCATGTAAGAGCCGTGCTACAAAGGTATCAGAAACAAAAGCAAAAAGTCAAAATGAAATAATAATAAAAGCTAATTTTAAAAAATGCAAATTTATAATAACTCTGGCTAGGCTTAACCCTGGGCTCAGCCTTGGACCTGTGTTGCAAACCACAAGGGGAGAACCACAATTAAGTTAAAACAAGAGGATATCTTCCTTAATTACACAAGGTACAACATTTCACAACACAAAAGAAAATATGTTTAGAAGATTTGGAATTTAATCCAGAATGCCATAACCACAAATATTAAAATGGCAAAAACTGAAAATATAACCACGGACATGTCTGTCAAGGATATCTGACGATGATATTGCAAACAGCTCCTCCTCTTCACTTATTCAAGTAATGTTGGATGTTTTTAAAGAAAGACTGGCTCTGAGGACATTCCCTGTTGCTTCTGAAACCAGCCGAGTATCCATCACATCAATTATTCCTCTCTGATCCACCTCCTACTCTAGGAAGAGGAACAGATGAATTTTTCAGTACTGGTTACCACTTGGATAAAGATTATTGACAACCCCATCTTAGTCTGGAATTGTAAAGGTCACTTTATGTCTGATAGGGTTCATCCCAGCATTACTGGATTCAAATTGTGCTTTTTCTACTCTGAGCACTCAAAGGGCTTTTTACTACAAGTGTCATTCATCAAGTCTTGTAAAAGTCCTTTTGAGTATACTTAAGCACCTTATTTAACAGTTATACGTCGATGGGTGCATGATACTACCAGGAAGCAATACACTGAACTGACTCTCGATCTCCTGAGCCACAGTTACCCCAATTACAGTTACAGTTGCTGCCAATCTACATTCTGCTTGTGGAACATTTTATTCTGACAAAACTCTCTGGATAAGCAATAAGAGCAGTGCATGCAGGCAACATGGACCACATAGGCAGGCCACCACACAGACTGACCGTGTATGTGCCTCCCTGTTCACCCGACTCATTACCCAAAGCTTTCAGAGGGTCTCCCTGTTACAACCAGGCCCAAAAAAAGCAAGTGTGCGCCTCTAATCTGAAAACTCCTGTTGTATCCTCATTTATGTTTTTGCTCATTTTTCTAATAATCCAAATTTTGCTTTATTACAGTATATGCCCAAATCTGTGGCTGGAAAGTCTTCCCTAATAAATGATTTTATTACCAACTGAAACCTGCTGGTTAAGTGAAAATAACAGGGCTACAGTTATTATTAAAACAACCTTTCCAAAAGGCAAGAAAGGACGACGAATAGGCAATGTATACAATAATGTAAACCACTGTAAAGAGCTGTCATATGGAACATTTATCTCTTTTGAATATGGTACACTTCTGCTGATATCCTCTTGCTGAACAGCTTTTAGAAACATCTAAAAAATCAAAAATCGAATGCAACCTTTTACTGAATTTACTAAACTGTTACTAGCTGTGTATGTTAACAGTGTTCTTAGCATGGTTGATTTTAGTATAAATATTGTAAATATGATTCCTTGTTAAGAGACTGAAAACGTAATATTACTGGTTAAATCATTTTCAGTGTCAGAGCTGGGTTCATATTCATGCATAATGTAAATGTATATCTGAAAAAAGAGATAGATGAGGAAGAGAAAAAACAGCAGGGTAGCGCACATTTACAACAATCAATTAATGATTAGATGGTAAATGGACTGATTCTTATATAGTACTTTTCTGCTCTCGAAGCGCTGTATACAACATGCCACATTCACCCAGTCACACCCATTCTCACGAGCACTGTCTCTAAAATGACTGCTTTCTAACAACATTCACACTCCGATGGATACATCAGAGAGCAACTTGGGGTTAGTACCTTGCCCAAGGATACTTGACATGCAGACTGGAGCCAGGGATCGAACCACTAACCTTCTGATCAGTAGGTGATCTGCTCTACCTCCTGAGCTACAGCCACCCCAATTAGCTTAAGTCACAAACATGCATGTCTTGTCATTTCACAGTTAAAGCAATTTTTAATATCCATTTACTTACACTTACCAATTCTACATGTTTCATTACCTGGGGAATTTACAAACACTTTTCATTGGGTCCAAATCACAGTGGAAGGCACTCAAGGTAGTCCCCTACATGACTCAGATAAGCTTCAGGAGTCAACACATATGGTGCACCCCAATGGGGCCTAAATGATTCAGAACCCACAGTTTCACTTTGCCAAGATGGACGTATATACACCACTGGCTAATTGACATGCTCAACACTGATGTGGTGATTCAACACACAGTTGAAATAGAACAGTTATAAAAATCTACAAATGAGCAGGAATGCATTTAGGACAGATTCCATGATGCAGATTTGCAAATCTGACTATGAAAACTACAAAGCCACAAAAACAAAAGTCTGACAGAAAGACATGGCAGAAAGCAGCTAACTGGATTCATCACAGGTCCAAGACCTCGTTCCAGTCCATTGCTACTTCACCCTCTCCAGCACTCATGGTCACAAACAGGGCCTAGGGACTTCTGCCCTATAATGCAGCCTTCTGGGACTAAATTCCACATAGACATTCTCTTGTGCCGAGTACTAGAAATGGGGCTAGAATTCTTCACTCCGCCAGAAATACTTTTTCACTCGTTCATTTTTGCTCACAGCTGTCACAAGAAAACTAGTTTGGAGTTGTTCTTATGAGTAAGAAAGAAGAAAGGGGAAAAAGGAAAGTGGAAGAAAGAAAGAACTGGCAGCACTCTGTGCATTCTGATGATGCTCAACATTTTACCAGTCACACATCTGGCATGTGGACTCTTGAGTATGCAGAACAAATTAGTGAAGAACGAAATGTACCTAAGGCAAATTCAAAGTGTGGAAAGTCCGGGCACGGTTTGGTACATCCAGGCAGTATTAAGCATGCTGTCAAATTTAACTATACTATTATATTAGAATGTTCCAGCTTTCTCCAAATTCTGAAAGAAAGGTAATCTGAAGAACATTGCTTCTCGTTTGTTTTAATTTGTTTACAGAATTCTCTGCTGTGATGAATCAAATATTGAACTCTTTGGCCTGAATGCCAAGAGTCATGTCTTCATAGCTTTGTAAGCAAAAGTGGTGAATACTTCTAGACATAATTTTGGTTTTTCTTTGTATTTTTAATAAATTTACAAATATTTCAAGCAAACATTTGTTTGTTGAATTGTTTGTTTGTTTTGTCATTTTGGGATATTGTGTTTAAAACTTTAAGAAAGATTTTTTTAAGATTTCATGAAAAATAAATGTAATCCATTTTAGAATGTGGAGCAAGTGAAACTGTGAATTAGGCCTGCTTGATATAAGGATATATATTGGATGACGATATGAAAATTTCTATCGTTTCATATTACGCTATCATTTTTTCCATGGTGTTGCAAAATAAACTTTTATGGCAATATTTTTTCACCATTTTGATGGTCACTGTAGTGGCTATATTAATTTCTTAAAGTTCTCTCTTTCTCTTATATTTAAAATAACCACACTACGGAGCATGGAGATGGTTTGTTTATGATAAGTCTGACATGGACCAGAAAACTGTATTATGCAAATTATGCAGGAAATCGGTCTCCACCTCAGACTCAAACACAGCAAACCTCTTCTACCAACTACGCAAGAATCACGTGAAAGAGTATGGAGAAAGTTTAAGGATGAGAAGCACCGTCAGGTGCTCAAAATAAGCCTTAGACTCAAACCTTAGAACAGACTTTGCCCCACAGCACGCCATGCAATAAATACTCACAACGAAAATGACGGCTGTTACAACTGTATAGTTTCATGCATCAGTCAAAACACTTGACTCCAGGTACACAACACCCAGCTGAAAACACTTCACACAAGTCGATTCATAGAATTTAAAGAAAAGTAACATTTTTGTGATAAATATCGGTGTCGGGACGATAAATGTCTTATATCGGGATATGAGATTTTGGTCATATCACACAGCCCTACTGTGAATACTTTCTGGATGAACTGTAGGAGACTACAGAGTGAGTGAAGGTGTTCATATTGACAAGGTCATCAGACCGTGTACCACTCCAGTTGGTGCCCTGAAAAGAGTCTTTTAGCATGTCTACGCCTCGGGCAGAGGTCACCTTGCCACTCGTAATCATTGATACGGCTGTCTTTAGTCTCTGACTGTACTTTGGAATAAGGAATATAGTGTTATTATCAGACTCACTAATTGGTACTCTCATGATATCCCTCAGGTATACTGCAGAATGAGCAGCAATTTCTGTGGATTGTACATAGATGCCTCACCACGTCATAAGCCAATCAGTACTTCTGCTAAATGAGCTAATAAATTATGGCTAACATCCCGTTAATATGTGGCATGTAGAAAACAGTGGATGACTTTAGGTGGCCACAGTGGACAATGCTGTCCCTACAATCTGTTTAGTCTCCCCAAAAGCCACCCACTCAAATCATTCATTTGTTCACCACCTGATGCTGGTTCCTATCACTGCAAATAGTTTACTTGTTTTTAGAGATCACTCTAAAACATGCTCAGGGCTGATGATTACAGCGACTGGTGTAACTAGTCCAGGCATTTATTTTGCCTGAGAATTTTGTGGTACACTGGACAGCAAGTTAAGAGCATAAATTTCAGATTGTTTCCTATTAGTACTTATCGTGTACAGCAAGAAACCATAAGATGATAAAGGTTTGCCATCCTCTAATCTTGGATATCATTTAAAAGCGCAGTAGAAAATGAACTGGAAACAACTGTTAAGTGACTCTGACAGGATCCAGAAAGCTTCTGTGCTTAATGGTGCATTTTTTTCATTTAAGAATAATGGCATATTAAATTCACATATAAATAGTGTTCAGGTTGGTGTCCATTTATTATCACAAAGTAGCTTCAAGTTGTGTTAGTCAAATGAGCTTTCTCTTGTTCTGTTTTTTACTGAGACTAAAAGAATAATAGAGCTCATGCAAAACAAAATCTGTTTTGGAAGCCGTTGCTCCTCAATATCTACAATGACTCATAGGTTTCTATTAAAGGGGACTGACACATCGTGTTCTGTTTCAGATAAGAATAATGTTCAACTGACACAGTAATTGAGTTTCCAAAATTGCTTTATGAGATTGGCTGACTGTTGTAAACTACATTTCAACCGACCACAAATATGAGGTCATTTGATCAGAGTTGTAGCAGCAGTGAAAAAGCAGAAACCACTGCTATGTTAGAAGGAAAATCAAATGTCCTATTAAAGGTGGTTATTTGACAGCTGAGGCTTGTAAAAAGGACAGACAATTATCTTGTAATATTTCAACAAAATACCATAGAAAGTTGGTCTAAAACAAGTCAGGCAGAATTTTAAATGTATAATTTTCTTTTAAATAAAAACAGCAGTCACTGCACTGCAGCTGGGACACTTCTGTTAAGTGGCTGCTGCAATTCTTGGAAACATATTTGGCACCAAAAGGTCTCACATATCAATCCAATCATTGTTACACACACACACACTGTTTCAAAAACAACTAATGAACCATTGAAGCAGCAGTCCAATACTGTGGTCTGCACATAAGGAGGCAGTCTTGGACTCATTATTAGCATTTTGCTGCTGTGTTAGCAAGCTAAATACAATAAATTATGGGTACAACATGTAAACATACACACTCTCACACACAGAACTACTAATTAATACAAAGTAACAAATTATTAATAATATGCTAGTTTCACTGAGCAAAACTGAAGCACAGGGCTACAGCTTTCTGTTTTATAACACCTATCAATATAATATCAGTAAGTGCTTATAGAATTAACTCCTTTCTGCAGGTGGATGAGTTGGAACATAAAAACTCCAAACTTTTAACCGGGGGAGTATATGGTGATTTACTTGATTTTACAACCGCATGTTTTGGCGAAAATGGTTTCAACCTTAAATTGGCTTGTGGCCTAAAAGAAAAGATTATTGATTCTAACCTGCAATTTATTTGACTGCACCCTGAACATAAGAGCCCTGAGAAAGCAGGTCTGCACATAAGAGAAACTACAGCTTTATCAGAGACATGGGCTTCTCTTTGTTTAGCCATATGCATTTTGGATGTCAGTTATCGTGTGGAGATTTTCCTTTGGATTCGCTCTGAAGATCCAATTCGTCTGTTTCTGTGCAACAGCAGAAACAGCAGCATGTTCACAGAAAGCTTCGCTTACCACAGTCAGATCATCTTCCTCTCTGTTCCTCTTGGCTTACTTTTATACAAAGTGCCATAGCCGGGTTGTTAAACATCATACAGTGTGTTGTTTTTTTCTGACAGGCAATGGTTGTGAAATCATTGGTTTCCAGTCAGCTGGTCAGCTGTAAAGATACAATTTCAGATCCATTTTGAAGGCACTGTTCAAAGGGAACCCCATTGTACAAGTACTGTTTAAATGATACTGGACAATCTCTTTTGATCGAGAGAAGAAAGCAAGCCGAATTCAGCCAGTTTGACGTTGTGCTTTGAGTGGAATGAATAGCTACAGGGAGTGCAGAATTATTAGGCACCCTATATCAGGTGTGCATAATTATTAGGCAACTTCCTTTCCTTTGGCAAAATGGGTCAAAAGAAGGATTTGACAGGCTCAGAAAAGTCAAAAATAGTGAGATATCTTGCAGAGGGATGCAGCAGTCTCAATATTGCAAAGCTTCTGAAGCGTGATCATCGAACAATCCAGCGTTTCATTCAAAATAGTCAACAGGGTCGCAAGAAGCGTGTGGAAAAACCAAGGCGCAAAATAACTGCCCATGAACTGAGAAAAGTCAAGCGTGCAGCTGCCAAGATTCCATTTGCCACCAGTTTGGCCATATTTCAGAGCTGCAACATCACTGGAGTGCCCAAAAGCACAAGGTGTGCAATACTCAGAGACATGGCCAAGGTAAGAAAGGCTGAAAGACGACCACCACTGAACAAGACACACAAGCTGAAACGTCAAGACTGGGCCAAGAAATATCTCAAGACTGATTTTTCTAAGGTTTTATGGACTGATGACATGAGAGTGAGTCTTGATGGGCCAGATGGATGGGCCCGTGGCTGGATTGGTAAAGGGCAGAGAGCTCCAGTCCGACTCAGACGCCAGCAAGGTGGAGGTGGAGTACTGGTTTGGGCTGGTATCATCAAAGATGAGCTTGTGGGGCCTTTTCGGGTTGAGGATGGAGTCAAGCTCAACTCCCAGTCCTACTGCCAGTTTCTGGAAGACACCTTCTTCAAGCAGTGGTACAGGAAGAAGTCTGCATCCTTCAAGAAAAACGTGATTTTCATGCAGGACAATGCTCCATCACACGCGTCCAAGTACTCCACAGCGTGGCTGGCAAG
The DNA here is from genome assembly GCF_057382275.1 of Copadichromis virginalis. Taxonomy (NCBI): domain Eukaryota; kingdom Metazoa; phylum Chordata; class Actinopteri; order Cichliformes; family Cichlidae; genus Copadichromis; species Copadichromis virginalis. The sequence continues at coordinate 15,888,126 of NC_140619.1, forward strand.
AAAGGGTATAAAAGAAGAAAAACTAATGACATGGCCACCTTGTTCACCTGGTCTGAACCCCATTGAGAACCCCATTGAGAACCTGAGAACTCCTTTTTTGCGTTTACGTGTGGACGAGGAATACAGAGTTTGTCACGCAACGTCAAAGGTATGTGCCTTTTTTCACGTCACGCTGTGCGCCACGTTATTGTTTACATGAGATGAATTGCAGAATGGCAGATAGAGACAAAATACTGTTACTGATAATCTGACAATCTTCAGATTTTATGTGACAGGTTGAAGGACTACTGTATATAAAACTGTTCAGTTAATACTAATTCATATCTGTTGATATAAGGATGAAAATAATGTAAATATGGTAAGAAAATGGCTAAGAGTTTATTATTTTTCATGTCATATTAATGGCTTTCATGTTATTTAAGAGAACTGCAATCTATACATCAGTGATCGGCTAGTAAGCCTTTTCTGGGATCGATTAGTAGTGTCTCTATTCTCCATTAGGGGGCTTTCGCGCGTTCTCCTCACTGCAATAAACTACTGCATGAGAGACGCAAGTCATAATCACTCTCGTGATTCTTTTCCCCCTGTTTTCAGGTAAAAGTGTTTAAAAGTTGATATATTTCCAATGTGTACACTGTTAAGATATTTAAGAGGTAATCCTTCATTGTTTTGTAAGCGTTAGACGCATTACATTACAGTTTTGTGCACATATATGTGGCGGTTTTGAGCTGTGTTTTGTACTGTGTAATGGCCATTAAGATAACTGCAGGAGCTAAAAACGCCGCGATTGTCAGCCATTTTGTCAGGAAACCTGCTTAAGTATATGTATAGTAAGCACTTTAGTATTTCGGTTTATTATTTAGTGTTTTCTTCCACCATGTGACATTTAGCAGTACAGAATGTGAAACGTTCCTGCTCATTTTGACTGCAATAAACTACTGCATGAGAGACGCAAGTCATAATCACTCTCGTGATTCTTTTCCCCCTGTTTTCAGGGGTGTAACATTTGGAGGCACCGCTGGGATAGCTGCTTAGATGTCCGGTGTCCACAATCTGCACATCGTAGTCCAAGCCAGCTAAATCCCCCCACTACAACCCAGGCAGACTGCAGTGAGGAAAGTGTTGCTGTCGTGGCGAACTGGTAGCTGTGTTTTAGCGCATGTTTCCTGAGGCCAGCCAGAGATCATCAACTACTCAAACTCAAAAACTACTCAGCTCAGCGTCACCTGTACATGCAAAATTCTTCCTGCCTACTGCCACAATGTCTTCGGTGGAAGAGCTGCGAGAAGAGGTTGTGCGTGAAATGCACACTCTGTCCAAAGATCAACTAGTGTCAATCTGCGAGTTCCTTGGCATTGCAGAGAAAATAGATGTTAGCAGAAAAACACGACTGTCACTGCTAACACACATCCAAATACACATTGAGAGAGAAGGTATAACAGTACTTGAGGATGAAGGAATGTCAGAACTGTTGTTGCTTAATGATAAGATTGCTGAAGTAATGAAAGAGACAATTGTTGAGACTGAACCAAATGCAAATGAAGAGGGTGATTCAGGACACAGAGAGCAACCAAACACTGCAACCTCACTGGTAACAGAGACAGCTAATGCAGTTAACACAGCGGTTGTTTCTCACTCCCAAGGTAATCGCTTTGTCCCTAACTCATCTGTGTCAAGTACCCCCCAACGACCAAGCCCTTACTGGCAGAAAGATTTCAAAATATCAGGCCAGATTGGCGAACCAGGTCAAAAAGATAAACTGACATTTTCCAGTCTTGCTCACCAGATCGAAAATGGACTGAGCAGAGGCTACTCAGAGCTTGACATTGTAGATGCTGTCATCAGAGCTATCTTGCCAGGTCTACAACTACGCAGCTATTTGGAGGGAAAAGCTCAACTCACCCTTCCGACTCTACGCCGCATACTGCGCTCCCATTTCCAGGAGAAGAGCGCCACCGAACTGTATAAACAACTTGCCTCTGAGGTACAGACCCCAAAAGAGACTGCTCAAAGCTTCCTGATGAGAGTTTTAGATCTAAAGCAGAAAGTCTTATTTGCTTCCCAAGAATCTGAGTCAGGACTCAAATACGACCCAGCTTTAGTCCAGCGTATGTGTTTGCACACCATACTCACAGGCTTCCAGAGTGACAGTGTCAGGATAGATATGCAGCCACTCCTGTTAGACTCTAAGACACCTGATGAACTCCTGTTAGAGAGGTTAAATATGGCTTGTGCCAATGAGGCAGAAAGGAAAAACAAGAAGAGATGTTTAGCATCACAGACTGCTACAAGTGTGAGTGCAGTGCAGGCAGATGATGTGTCACCAGCTAAGAACCCTGTGAAAGAAGTTAAAGCTAAGATACCACCCGAGCTTTTAACTGAGTTAGCGGAGCTTAAGACAGGTGTAGCCTCCCTGAAAGGTCTCAGTGCAGAGATAGCTCAAATTAAAGAGACTCTACAGCAGCCGGTGGCTGGTCCTCAGTCATATGCCCCACCACCAGTTATGCAGTATGATAGGGACCAGCAGTATTATAGCTTCCAGGGCCCCCGTCAAAGGCCACCACCCCCTCAGTATCCTGTACAGCACTACACAGGTAGTCCAGCCCGCCGTGAGAGGAGGTGCCACATCTGCCAGCAGAATGGAGTCAACGAGCGCTGCACCCACTGCTACCTCTGTGGGAGTAGAGAACACTTTCAGGCTGGATGTAGAAGCAGAGGTATGAGACCATATAAAGAGAAACATTTAAACCAGCAATGATCACCACCGAGGGACGAGTGTTAACCATGCCCATCATCCACAAGTCCCAACATTGCTCCAACTGTAAACAAGAAAAGTCAGGCATGAGACAGTGTTCAGCATGTAAAAACGCACTTTATTGTTCAAGAACATGCCAGAAACAACACTGGAGACAACATAAGAGACAATGCACTGGCTTAAAGACTAAAAACATCATAAAAGACACCTCACATCCTGGCCACTCCCTGTTCGAACTGTTGCCCTCAGGCAGACGGTACAGGGCAATCAGAGCAAGGACTAATAGACTCAAACACAGCTGTTATCCAACTGCAATAACACATCTGAATACTACAAAAAAAATGTCCATCACGCCACTCTTGTGTTAATCTATGCACGGCCTGAAGCATGTGTGTGGGAATGTATGTGAATGTTTTACTGTTACATCTTATTAGTATTTTAAGTATTCTATCTATTTTATTTATTGAATTTTATTGTTTTATTTATATTTTGATATTGCTAGGGATGATGCAATGATCGGGGACCATTCTTCATTTCGTTGTTCTCGTGACAATGACAATAAAGTTTCTGATTCTGATTCTGATTCTGAAAGAAAATGAGACTGTCCAGGTACCACTGTCGCCAGCTCATGTAAATTCCCCTCACAAAGTCACATCTCTAGTGGGCAGGCAATGTCTGGTTGAGTGTTTCCTGGACGGCCACAGGCTTCAAGCTCTATGGGACTCAGGCTCACAGGTATCAATCATTGATGAGAAGTGGAAAAAGGACTATCTGCCACACACAGAGCTGAGAGATGTAGCAGATATTATGGACACATCTGAACTCACCCTGACCGCAGCAAATGGGACCAACATGCCATATCTTGGGTGGGTTGAGACAACCTTCCAACTTGTTTCTGGAACGGAACAAACTGAGAAATTGACCATCCCCATGTTGGTAATGAAAGGTTTTCAGCTCACATGCCCTATTATAGGCTACAATGTAATTGAATACATTGTAAATAAGACTGACCAAGCTAAACTGTACAGCACAGTGAGAAAATCATTTCCCAGCCTCAAAAGACACAAGGTGAAAGCTTTTATACAGGCTGTTAGTTCAGATGCAGTTGACGAGTACAAAGTGATGACAAAGAAAGACTGTATTACTGTACCTGAAAAAAGTCACATGCATGTTGAGGGTCGTATAGCAGCAGGGCCATTTAAACAAGACATGGTCATGATATTTGAGCCAGACTTAAACCCCCAGTGGCCAGATAATCTTGAGTTTTTTGATACTTTGGTTAAAGTTAAGAAGGGTACTTTACCCGTCATAACACTAGGTGTCTCTAACCCAACTGACCATGAAATTGTCATTCCAGGCCGTACATTAGTTGGCTCGGTTCAGACTATTACAGCTATTTTACCTGCCCAGGTGTTTGAAAAAGCCGCATCTGTAGCTACTGTTAACCAGACAAATACACAAGCCCAGTGTAGCGCTGGTGAAGAGTGGGACCCACCTGTAGATCTTAGCCACCTGGGTGAAGAGCATAGAGTATTAGCGAAACAGATGCTCAGAGAGGAATGCCAGTCTTTCTCTAAAACAGACAATGATATAGGCTGTATTGAAAAACTGAAAATGACCATATCACTCAAAGACTACGAACCAGTCAAACGCACATACCTGTCTGTGCCACGGCCGCTCTACCAAGCGATGAAAAGTTACCTGCATGATTTAATAGCACAAGGCTGGGTCAGGAAGTCAGACTCGTCATACTCCTCACCAGTTGTTTGTGTTAGAAAAAAAGATGGTACTTTAAGACTGTGCATAGACTACAGAGACCTGAATCGGAAAACCCATCCTGATCGCCAGCCCATCCCGGACGTGAGAAAAGTGCTCCAGAGATTGAGAGGCTTTGGTATAAAGCTTAAGCCAAGTAAGTGTGACATGTTTAAGTCTGAGGTGTGCTATTTGGGCAGAATAGTGTCTGCAGAGGGCAGTAAAGTGGATCCTGCAGATTTTGAAGCAGTCGAAGCACTCAAAGGTATAAAACCACAAAATGTTGGTCAACTCAGAAAAATGTTAGGCCTTCTCTCCTACTACAGACAATACATAAAAGACTTCTCCAGAAAAGCAGGTTGTTTGTATGAACTGTTAAAAGCTGACAAAACCCCAGAGAACTCAGACACCACAAAAGGGCCAAGGGCAAGACCAAAGAGAGCCAGTCAAGTTGTGCCCTCCTCAAAACAAATCGTGTGGACTGACCAGCATCAACGTGCGCTTGAGGAACTAATAGACTGTTTGCTCCACCCACCAGTGCTGGGGTTCCCAGATTTCACACAGCCGTTCATCGTACACACAGACGCCTCACACAAAGGGCTAGGCGCAGTGTTGTACCAGAGACAAGATGGTAAGCTGCGAGTTATTGCTTATGGCTCCCGTACTGTAACAGCGTGTGGAATACACCAGGCACAAATACACGCACACGCAGGTATGTACTGCCAATTTCCACATTTATTGATTTGTTTGTTTTGACAGCTGACTCAGTCGCACAGCCTGACAGCTCACGAGCCCAGCTGATCTCCTCACCGCTCCTCCCCGTCTCACTATAAACACAGCGGAGGGAGACCATCATCAGTACATAAACACCATCAGCTGTTCTTACCGGCCTCGCAGCACCGCCCTGTTGAGCCTTCTGCTCCACTCCTCCCCGGCAGCTGCGCCCGGGGCCACGCCTCCGCCACACACCCCCACCGCCCGTTCGAGGCCGGGGAGCCGTCCGGCCGAGCCAACTCCCCCCCTCGCGAGCGAGAGAGGAAATCGGCCACCGCCATCTGTGCCCCCGGCCTATGGATCACCTTGAACTTAAAGGGCTGCAATGCCAGATACCACCGGGTGATCCGGGCGTTGGCATCTTTCATGCGGTGGAGCCACTGCAGCGGGGCGTGGTCCGAACAGAGGGTGAATGAGCGTCCCAGGAGGTAATAGCGCAGGGAGCCGACCGCCCACCGGATGGCCAGGCACTCCTTCTCCACGGTGCTGTACCGGCGCTCGCGCTCCGCTAGCTTCCGGCTGATGTACAGGACAGGGCGGTCAGCTCCCCTCACCTGCTGAGACAAAAGGGCTCCCAGCCCTCTGTCCGAGGCGTCAGTCTGCAGAACAAACGGGAGGGAAAAGTTAGGAGTGTGAAGCAGCGGCTCCCCACAGAGAGAGTTTTTCACTCGCACAAACACCGCCTGGCACGGCCCCGTCCACTGGACCAGATCCGGGGCACCCTTTCGAGTGAGATCGGTCAGGGGGCTGGTTAGCTGCGCAAACCCCGGCACAAAGCGACGATAGTAACCCGCCAACCCCAAGAACCGTCTCACCTCCTTTTTCGTCCTGGGGCGCGGGCAGGATGCGATAGCCGCCGTCTTCTCCACCTGTGGCCGCACCTGCCCGCCCCCCAGGTGGTACCCCAGATACTGCACCTCCCTCCGTCCAACCGCGCACTTCGTCGGATTGGCCGTGAGTCCCGCCCCCCTCAGGGACTCCAGGACCGCGGCCACCCGCAGCACATGCTCCGCCCAGGTGTCGCTGTGGATGATCACGTCATCCAGGTAGGCGGCAGCATACGCCGCGTGCGGACGCAGTACCCGGTCCATGAGACGCTGGAAAGTGGCCGGGGCCCCGAACAGGCCGAACGGGAGTGTCACGAACTGGTATAAACCGTACGGAGTGGAGAAGGCCGTTTTCTCCCTGGCCTCGGCAGACAAGGGAATCTGCCAATAGCCCTTGGTTAAGTCCAGCGTCGTGAAAAAGCGGGCCGTGCCTAACCGGTCCAGGAGCTCGTCGACCCGAGGCATGGGGTAGGCATCAAAGCGTGACACTTCGTTCACCCTGCGATAGTCGACACAGAACCGTATAGACCCATCCTTCTTCGCCACCAGAACGATGGGGCTACACCAGGCGCTGTGCGACTCTTCTATTACTCCCATCCTCAGCATTTCCGCCAATTCCCTCTGCACGATTTTTCGCTTATGCTCCGGGAGCCTGTAGGGCCGTGAACGCACCGTCACGCCGGGCTGCGTCACAAAATGGTGCTCGATGAGGGACGTCCGGCCGGGCAGGGGGGAGAACACATCCGCAAAGCGCTGTTGCAACGCGACAACGTCCGCTCTCTGGGCCTGTGTGAGATGGTCATCACAAGGGAGGGAGGTGGGAATGATAGAATTTGGCACCTCAGGCCCCAACTCATCTCTCTCCTTCACCAGGCTCACCAGAGAAGCGGTTTCGACCTCTCGCCACTGTTTGAGGAGATTGAGGTGATAAATCTGCGCGGCTCCTCCCCTGTCCGACCGAGCGACCTCATAGTCCACGTCCCCGACACGCCGTGTGACCACAAAGGGACCTTGCCACTTGGCGAGCAACTTCGAGCTGGAAGAAGGGAGTAACACAAGCACTTTATCCCCCGGTGAAAATTGCCTGAGTCTAGCCCCTCTGTTATACAGGCGTTGCTGACGCTGCTGAGCCTGGAGCAAATTCTCCCGTGACAACCTCCCCAAAGTGTGGAGTTTTGCTCTCAGGTCCAACACGTACTGAATCTCATTTTTGGCGGGGCTCGGACCGTCCTCCCAGCTTTCTTTAATCAGGCCGAGCACCCCACGTGGCCTCCTGCCGAACAACAGTTCAAAGGGAGAAAATCCCGTGGAGGCCTGGGGCACCTCCCGCACCGCGAATAACAGAGGGTCTAGCCAGTGATCCCAATTGCGTTCATCCTCGCTAATGAACTTCCGAATCATGGACTTTAAGGTCTTATTCAGCCGCTCCACCAGCCCGTCAGTCTGAGGGTGGTAGACGCTGGTCCGAATAGATTTAATGCCCAGTAATTCGTACAGTTCCCGCAGTGTACGAGACATAAACGACGTGCCCTGGTCAGTCAGTATCTCTTTCGGGATTCCGACTCGGGAGATGACCTGAAACAGTGCCTGCGCCACACTCTTAGCGTTGCGTAATCCACCAGGACTAACACAAAGCGGTAACCGCGTGCACTCCGGTGAAACGGCCCGATGAGGTCCATGCCGATGCGCTCAAACGGGACCTCAATGAGGGGGAGAGGGCGCAGAGGCGCTCTCGGTATGGCCGGCTGGTTAACAAGTTGGCAGTCCGGGCAGGACGCGCACCCAGCGGCGCACATCCGCTCGGATGCCAGGCCAATAAAATCGGCCCGTTATTCGCTCCAGAGTTTTCTCGTAGCCCATATGCCCTGCCATGGGGTTATAGTGGGCCGCCTGGAAAAGCGTTTCCCGGCGGCCCTGCGGCACCTACAACTGGGTGTGTGTTTCCTCAGTCTGAGTGTCACGACTCACTCGATATAATCGGTCATTTAATAAGACGAAACGCGGGTAGGTCTGCGCGGCCCCAGGGCGCACCACGTGACCATCAATAGCCATCACTTGGTCAAAGGCTGAGCGTAGGGTGCCGTCACGAGACTGCTCCAGTGGGAAATCACCCATGGGGGACACTTCCGGGGCCGGCGGGACGTCCCGTGAGGGACCCGCCGGCTCCTCCCCCCCGGAGTCGGTGTCGGACGACCCCGCGTCACCGCTGAATGCCGCGCACACGCTACACCCCGCTTCCGGTCGTGATCGCACTCCCGCATACTGCCCCAGTAGCTGATGAAACCCCGGCCAATTGGTACCCAGAATCAGGGGGTGCGACAGGCGCGGGCTAACCGCCGCCGTTACCCTATGTGTATGGCCCTTGTATTTTAGCAGCAGCGGCACTATGGGGTACCGGTGCACATCACCATGAACACACCTCACCTCCACCCATTCTGCCTCCAATAATGCCCCGGGGCGAACCAAGCCTTGGTGCACGAGGGTCTGTGTGCAGCCCGTGTCCACCAACGCTTGGTGTATACCCCCTCGAGTCCTTACCGGAATACTGTATGTCCCTCCCGGACCGGGGGAGGGTGCTGGGGCGCCAGCAACGCGGAACACCTGCCCCACTTCCATAAGCGGACAATCCTGGCTGCCCGCACTTCCAACACTCCGGCCCCGGCGTTTGTGCTGCCCTCCGTGGCTCGGGGGCGGCTCCACTCGGCTCGGTTCCCCTGGACGGCACCATCGCCGCGAAAGGGTTAGTGGGGCTCAGCGCCGGCAGCCGCTCTGCCTGCCCTGGTGCCGGCACACGGCACTGGGGCCTGTTTGGTCGGCCTCCGTCCGGCGTCCCCGGACTCCCCTGCTCCAGCGGCAAGGTGGTCCTCCGCCAGCGTCACCGCTACCTCCAAGCTTGCGGGCCGGTGGCACCGGACCCATCTCGCCGTCTCCGCTGGCAATCCTTCCGTGAACTGCTCCAGCACCACCTTGTCCACCAGCTTCGTCTCGCCCTCCGATGTTCCCGGCTGCAGCCAGCGCACCGCCGCGTCGCGCAGCTGTCGGGCCCAGGCGAATGGTCGGTCCGTTGTAGCCAGCCGACAGGCCCGGAACCGCTGGCGATGGTCTTCGGCGGTGAGCCCCAGCCTGTCCACCACCGCCCGGCTCACATCCGGGAAGCTGCTCCTTGACGCCGGAGGCAGACTCAGGGCCGCTGTTTGTGCCTCCCCAGACAGCAGGGGGAGCAGCCGCGGAGCCCACTCCTCCCGCGGCCATTGGCAAGCCTCCGCCGTGGCACGGAAGGTCTCCAAAAAAATCTGTGGGTCGTCCCCGTCCCCTATCCGGGGCACCGTCACCGACAGTGGCGAGGGCTTCGGCGTGGCAGCGGCCCCGACCAGCCGCTCCAGAACTTGTGTCTGTCGGTCCGTTTGCTCCCGCAGCGCGGCCAGGTGGGCACGCTGGTCGGCCGCCTGATCCCGGCTCATCGCCGCCATCTCCGCCAGCATCTGCGCCAAGTATTGCAGGGGCTGGGCGGGTGGCGCGGCCTGTGGGTCGGACATTTCCCCACCGGCACTTTCCTGGGTTTCGGCACCACTTGTGGAATACACCAGGCACAAATACACGCACACGCAGGTATGTACTGCCAATTTCCACATTTATTGATTTGTTTGTTTTGACAGCTGACTCAGTCGCACAGCCTGACAGCTCACGAGCCCAGCTGATCTCCTCACCGCTCCTCCCCGTCTCACTATAAACACAGCGGAGGGAGACCATCATCAGTACATAAACACCATCAGCTGTTCTTACCGGCCTCGCAGCACCGCCCTGTTGAGCCTTCTGCTCCACTCCTCCCCGGCAGCTGCGCCCGGGGCCACGCCTCCGCCACACAGCGGCTGAAAAAAACTACCACTTCCATGCAGGAAAACTAGAATTTTTAGCATTGAAGTGGGCTATCACTGACAAATTCAGAGACTATTTCTACTATGCCCCAACATTTACTGTCTATAGCGATAACAACCCGCTAACGTACATTCTGTCAGCAGCCAAACTGAATGCCACCACATCAAGATGGGTCGCTGAGCTCGCTGATTTTCACTTCACCATTAAGTACAAACCAGGGAAGGTAAACAGTGATGCAGATGCTCTATCAAGAATGCCACTTGAAGTAGAAACCTTAATGAGAGACTGCTCTGAGGAAGTGCCACCGGACACTATTGCAGCTGCTATCCAGGCCATTGAGGTACAGAAAGACACACCTGCCGCATGGACACTGTTAGATTTGTATTGTTGATTGTCATTTATGCTTAGAAATATTTAACCATATATGCTTAGAGGTGTATAATCATTTGTAGATTGAAAGAATGTCTCATCCTAGGAGGTCTGTAACAGCTCTGTGTAGCATGAAGGGGGAGTGCGTTCACTCCCTCTACAGAGTGTTCCGGCGTAGATCACACCTCCTAGGAGAGGTCGTATCTTTTCTTATTGATTTATGGTATAGCAAGCACACATATATCTGTTTAAGTATAAGAGCCTTTTGTTCAGATGGACCGCTAGACTCCTGGCACCAGCTTTGGGGAGTCTTCACAGGGTCACATCTGGACCTCACACACACACACGCGCACACACACACACACACACACACACACACACACACACACACAGGCAAGGTACTCTTTGTGTGAATGTAGACGTCATATGTTAATGAACCTATGCATATTCATGTAACCTCAATAAAAGAACAGTGGTACGGGAGAACGGACGAGAGCAACTGGGGCCAAGCGAAGGAACGGCGCCTGTCCGGTTCTCTCCCGTGCACGAGAAACATGAAGAACTTTGCCTACTTGTGTCACGGTCCTGGGTCTCCTGACCCAGCGTTTTTAGTTCTTTGTGATTTTCGTATTATTGTACTTGTGTGTGATTTATTCTATGGCTTCTAGTTTTGATCCCTTGCCCTTCATGTCTCCCTGTGTGCCCCTCTGTGTATCTGTGAGCCCTCGTCTCTCCTTATGTTTTATTCCATGCTTCCCCTGCCCATCATGTCTAAGTTCTCCCCGTGCTCTCTCTTCCCCCTGTGTGCCCTCTATGTATTTATGAGCCCTCGTCCCCTTTCGTGTTTATTCCGTGTCTCCCCTGCCTGTTACGTTGGTGTTCTACTCGTGCTCTCTCTCCTCCTGTCTGAACCTCTGTGCTCCCTGTTTCACCTCTCCCGTCAGTGTTCAGTTCACCCCGCCCTGTCTCGTTATGGTTATCAGTGTCACCTGTGTTCCCCGTGTGTTCCCACTCCCCTCGTTAACCCTCTGTGTATTTCTGTCTGCGTCTCCCTCTGTTCAGCGTGACGTCGTCCCTCATGCCGTGTGTGGATCTCCCTGTGTCTCTCTAGTTTGTGGTTTCCCAGTTTAGTTCAGTTTGTATATTTGTTCTGCCAGCGAATAAAGCTGAGTTTTGAGTTCATTCCCTCGTGCCTGTGAGTCCTGCGTTTTGGGTCCTACTCCTGCCTGCCGCACGGCGATTCGTGACAACTTGTGTCTTGCTTTGCAGTGTAATTATATTGTCCTCAACGTTCCAGCGGATAGGTTCAAGCTACAAACCTATCAGACACTCTCAGCTGCAGCAATGTCAGTCACAGCAGAAGGTGAGCCAGCAGAAGCAACATTCACACCCATACCAAAAGAACAGCTTAATAAAGCGCAAAAGTCTGATCCTGTTATAAGCCCTGTATTACAGTGTAAACAGACAGATTCAAAACCACTGCCCAAAGAGCTAAGAACATTTGACCCTAAGACAAAATGTTTGTTCAGAGAGTGGGGCAAGTTAAGACTAGATAACAATGGCATCTTGTACAGACTCACTTCTGCCCGGAAACAGCTAGTCCTGCCAGATCAGTTCAAAAAGACTGTACTTGAAGAGCTGCACAATAATATGGGCCATCAAGGTGTTGATCGCACAGTGTCTTTGATACGTGAATGCTTCTTTTGGCCACACATGCAGGCAGACATCGAGCATTATGTGACCAACGTTTGTTCCTGTGTAAAGCAGAAAAAGCCCAGCCATGAAACAAGAGCTCCTTTAACAAACATTGTAACTACGCAGCCCTTTGAGCTGGTGTGTATAGACTTTCTCCATCTTGAAAAATGCAAAGGCGGTTATGAATATATTCTAGTGATAACTGACCACTTCACACGTTTTGCCCAAGCCTATGCCACTACCTCAAAGTCAGGCAAAACTGCTGCAAACCTGATATTCAATGACTATGCCCTAAAGTTTGGCTTCCCCTGTCGCATTCACCATGACCAAGGAGGTGAATTTGAAAATCAGCTATTCAGTCAGCTCAAGAAACTGTGTGGCATGGCCGGTTCTAGGACAACACCCTATCACCCAATGGGGAACGGTCAAGTTGAACGTATGAACAGGACATTGTTGCAAATGTTTAGAACGCTAACTGAAACACAAAAGTCAAACTGGAAGGAATCTATCAACAAGCTAATGTATGCATATAATTGCACACGTTGTGAAGTCACTGGCTACTCCCCATTTTACCTACTGTTTGGACGGTCACCCAGGCTACCAGTAGATATGCTCTTTGGACTGTACTCAGAAACAGATTTTAGTGAACACAGAGACTATGTTGAAAAATGGAGAAAGGGCATGGAACAAGCCTACTCTATAGCAAATGAGAATGCAAAGAAAGCTGCTGAAAAGGGCAAAAGACACTACGACACAAAAGTAAGGAGTTCTGTGTTACAACCTGGCGAGAGAGTTCTGGTCAAAAACCTGACACCTAGAGGAGGCCCAGGGAAACTGAGAGACTATTGGGAGGACACTGTTCACACAGTAGTCAGACAAATGGGGCCTGACCTCCCTATCTATGAGGTAAGACCGGAGAGAGGCAGAGGGCGCTCTAGAGTGCTTCACAGAAACTTGCTTATGTCATGTGACCACTTACCTTTTGAAAAAAGATAATCTGAAAAAGATAATCGTACAAGACATGAACAGAAAAAGACTGATAAACCTGTCGCTGTTGTGCCAGACTCTGATGATGAGGGCAGTGTTGATGAATACCGCTGTCATTACGCACCACCTCAACCTGTGTCCCGGCCATCAGAACAAGAACTTCTCACAGCAACGTCTCAGCCCGCAGCTTCAGTCCCTGCTCTTGCCAACCAACACCAGAGCCTCTTGCTGGAGACCATCTGGAGGCGCCTGACCCAGCTGCCGTGGAGACAACTTGTGAGGAGGCAGAGCCCACTGCAGGTGACATACCTGCCCCTCCTCCACCTGTTGTACTCGAGAGACTTGAGGAGGAGACACCTCAGCGGCCACAGCGAGAGAGACACACGCCAAGACGGATGACGTATGACCAACTGGGCACCCCATCTTGCTACAGTGTTCAGCCAGCACCGCAACTGCTTCCTGTGTACCCGGGCCTGGTTCCATGGTTTCCAGCTGTGCAGTCATACTGCACCCAGCCCATTGGTTTGTATGGACTCCAGCAAATGTAAGTTGACACTTTTCCACTGATGACTTGAGAACTTACAGACTGTCATCAAGAAAAAGACATGAACTTTTCCCCATCTGTGGACTATAACCATAGACAATAGACTTTGTGAAGACTCACATATGGACTGGTTACAGACTTTGTCTTCAGTCACCAGTGATGGACTGTGGTGAAACAGGTGTTAAACCCACAGAATTAAAGACATTGGTTCACTCTACTGTTGATGTCCTGACTACAAGAGAATATAGACTGAAAAGCATCTTGTTGGTATAATGTCGGGACGACATTTTTTGAGTGGGGGAGAGTGTGACAGGTTGAAGGACTACTGTATATAAAACTATATAAAAAAATCACTCTCGTGATTCTTTTCCCCCTGTTTTCAGGTAAAAGTGTTTAAAAGTTGATATATTTCCAATGTGTACACTGTTAAGATATTTAAGAGGTAATCCTTCATTGTTTTGTAAGCGTTAGACGCATTACATTACAGTTTTGTGCACATATAGGTGGTGGTTTTGAGCTGTGTTTTGTACTGTGTAATGGCCATTAAGATAACTGCAGGAGCTAAAAACGCCGCGATTGTCAGCCATTTTGTCAGGAAACCTGCTTAAGTATATGTATAGTAAGCACTTTAGTATTTCGGTTTATTATTTAGTGTTTTCTTCCACCATGTGACATTTAGCAGTACAGAATGTGAAACGTTCCTGCTCATTTTGACTGCAATAAACTACTGCATGAGAGACGCAAGTCATAATCACTCTCGTGATTCTTTTCCCCCTGTTTTCAGGGGTGTAACATTTACACGCTTACATACACACACGCAGTTACTGTCCCTCCATTTAGAAAGGCAGAGGCGTCACGGTGTAATTATTTTACGTGTAGTTGTTTTTTCCTGTGTAATAATATTCAACATTGCTATCAATACATTTTTCAAAAAATGCCTCTCTGTGCAAAATGGGTTTAAAAACATGAGCAGCTGTAGGATACTGTTAGTCCGTGATTTGAACCGAGGGAACAAATCGTGGCAGGATCAGCCTGATGTTATTTGTATCCCACTGTAACTTTACTGTATAAAGAGCTAACATCTCCAAAAAGTGTTTGTGAACTAAATATCAAGAATGTGGGATACTGTTTGTCTGTGATTTGAACAGCCCAGCGCTGCTCCCGACGAAGGGAAAACCAATCCTGCAGGGGAGACCTACCTTGGCAAAGGGCAGATATGCTTCACCATATTTTCTAGTCTTTGGCTTAGAATGAAGTTGGTTTGGAAACATATTCAGCGATGCTTCATCTCCTGCTTTGTGTTTGTGTGGGCGCCCCGTGCTAGCAGTGTCCAAGCGTTTTTTTTTCTTTCCCTTTTCATGTCACGCCACCCCCCCCGCAATGGCTCTGCACCCCCCCTAGGGGCGGGCCCCACACTTTGGGAAGGCCTGAATTATGGAACATCAGAAACTGATCTGTTACTGGTGTAATTGTTTTTACCATATTGTTATTTTGACATAATCTGTAGTCTGACATCATTCACGGGGACAGTCAACGATGACTTTAAAACATTAATACATGTATGCTACCTTGCTATTAATTCCAAAATGGTAAGCATTAAATGATCTTTGTGTAATCCCACAAACCCATTTTTCGGACATTCTACTAGAAACATACTAAAAATTGTGTCTATACAAAAAGATCTAAACTTCTCATGAACATCCTGGTGAAAGAAAAAAGGATTTGCATTTTCCACTCCATACAAAGCCTATATGCAGGATTGCGTGAAGGTATTGAGTTTTAAATTAGGAAGTGTAGATTTGGGTTGCTTGGGGTAATAATGTATAACGGTTTGATTCAGATAATTAGGTGCTCTGTAATAAAAACTGCAAGTGAAACAGACTCAAGAATGGGTATCTCATTGCTAATGTGACCTCCATAGAGGATTGTAACCACCTGCTATGGGACCAGATGATTTCTCTGCAGTCAGTTAGCTTGTTGCCTACTGTCTTTGCTCTTTTCTCTTTACTGCTCAAGTCCATGAGTATTTTCTGAAGCATTCTTAAATGTGGAACTCATTCATAAAATCAAACTATGTACACTAAATGAGTAATGAGAATAAAGCTTGTTTTCTTTTTTTTCAGTCTATTAAAATAGGTGTATCAGTCTCTTTTAGACAACATATGTTAGACACCCAAGTCTAAGATATGTTGACTATGATTTAGTACTGTGTGTGTGTGTGTGTGTGTGTGTGTGTGTGACAATAGTGGTTTATTGATGATAACCCTGATATTTAAAAATGTGATTATCGTTAATAATGCACATGTAACACCATCATACATAATTGTGTAATTGTTCCCATTATATGCTTGTGTGCAATTCTTATAAAAACTTTGTATATGCACTTTTATATAGAAGTTAATAGACAAGTGCACTTGTATTGTGAGTTTAATAAATTTGCAAAGCATTGTTTTGAATCTGTCATGAATCTCTGGCCATGTGCCAGTTTTTTGCCAATTTTGGTAACTTTTCAGCAAACAAGTTCAGCGCTGAATTTAATAATTTGAATGAATATTTCTCATATTTTGGTGAGAAATAATTTTTATGACTATAAATTATCTCTGTGAATGGTATTCATGAAAACCAAGATCACAATTAAATTATTTCACTGTAAGCATACCTGCAGTGGCACAATTATACAATGAATATTCCTCATCGTGCAGGAAAATTAGGTTTTATTTCATTACTTAGCCACTGGCTTAACTGAGGAGCTCGGCCATCCGGGAGGGGCTCAGAGTAGAGGCGCTGCTCCTCCACATCGAATGGAACCAGTTGAGATGGTTCAGGCATCTGACAAGGATTCCTCCTGGGTGTTTCCTGGGTGAGGAGTTCCAGGCATCTCCCACCGGGAGGAGGCCCCAGGGCAGATCCAGGACACGCTGGACCCCACACTGTATAAGCGGAAGAACGTGGATGGATGGATGGATGGTTTGATTAGCATTAGCACTGCTTCTCAGCTCTATTGTAGCTAACAGTAACACTAACATGCATTCAGCTGATGCATCCTTTTATTCCTTGCAGAACTTTGTGTGAGGCATTCGGGAGAAATTGTAGGCTAGCGTTCTCCACAATGTGACAGTGCCCTAGTAGTTTGTTTATAAATCTCTGCTGAATGACTGAACACTGAACATCTGCCCTGCTAACTGCTAACACAGTCATCATTCTTAATGGAGGTTAAAAAGTAGCTATAGTATTTTTCACAGTTTCATACTTAAGACTAAAGATTATAAACCGGTCAGGAATTAAAGTATATATATATATTGACTGGTAGCATTAACAGCTAATAAAAGTATTAAGTTGTTAACATTAATTGAGTAGCTGTAGATCAAATTTGTTATGTATTTGCTGTTTCTGCAATAGTCTTTGCTACATTCTATAACTCTGCAGGTTACCTTACTGCTTTCCTATTTTATCATTAAATGAAAATAAAACAGTGCCACACAGAACAACTCAGTATGCTAGAGCACGTAAAATCCATAATTTCTACTGCATTTCTGGGCAAGTTTCATGTTCAAACTATGCACTTAATTTTAGGTCAAAATTACTTAATTTGCCAAGTAGTTAAAAAACTCATTTTGTAGGCTGAAAATCTAGACATGGTGAAGACAACCAGCTAAAGATCAAACTAAGCATCAGAATGGGAAAGTAATGTGATTAAGTGACTTTTAAGTGACATGGTTGTTGACATGTCATGCAGATCTGAGTCTTTCAGAAACTCAACGTCAAACCTTGAAGCAGATAGCCTACAGCAGAAGAAGACCACACCAAATGCCCCTCCTGTCAGCTAAAAACTGACCAGCCGAAGACTATAATGTAATTCACAGTAATGTGAATAGTGAATTTAGTACAGTAACAAGTTACATTACTGCATTAATAAAAAAATAAAAGTGATTCTAGTAACATGTTACTTTTTGAAGTGCAACATCCAACACTGTCTATAAATGCCTAGATAATTTTCAGAAATTTGCTTTCTATCAAATGCAAAAGATTCTTGTCCACAGCGCTTTTTTCTTTCGCATTTTTCTTGCATTGCTGTGCCTCAAAATTCACAGTTTGAGAAACAGATTTTTATTAGCAAACATCCACTCGTGGTGATTAAACTGCTTTCGGCCACACAAGTACTGCAAACCATATAACAACCACAACCAAGTTAGAGGCATTAATTTACAATAAATAAAGCCACTGTTGCATATACACTTTATAAAGCATTTTCAATAGAACACCAATGAAATGTCTCTAAATCTGGCAACAGGACTCCAACTCCAAACAAGATCAAAGACAAGACTATTATCCATTATACTCTTGAGATCTAGTATCCAGTGTCTATGTCAATTTGTTATCTAAACTTAGCTTTAGCTATAGTGAACACATTTATTTTATGCTTTTATGACAAGTTTATTTTGACCAAATAACTGTACAGCGCTGTATTGTTTTCACACCTGGTAAAAAGTGATCTTAACAACTCAGAAAGCAAAGCTGGAGATTAAAGGTAGTCTCCACAGAAAACACACTTTGACACTCACCATTACTCCTGTAGAAAGGATGGTCACCACTGTATCAATCTATTAAACCCAGTAACTCATATGTCATGGCAGAGAACACTTTGCAGTGCTTTCAGCCTCAGTGTGCTATGCTTGTTGCTTGCTAATATGGTACCCACCGTGAATGTTTAAACCATCTGCTCTGATACCCGGCCATCTAAACGCCAGGCCAGCCCTGTTAAAATATTGGCTGAAGGCTCCTTTCTCTCTTCTCGTCTCTAACCCCCCCTCCATTTGTTTCTCTGTTCATCCACCCCTCCTTTCCTCAGTTTGCCCTCTCTTGTCTTACGCTTCTCTAGCCCTGTGCCCTCACTCGCTTTATGTAGCTGTTCCCCTGAGGTTGAACTACCAATTATGAAAAAATGAACCGTGACAACTTGGACATCTGCTGAAGAGCGGGCTCCGTTGAGACTCACTCTGTAGTCTGCTGAAACACAGAGTGCAGCCGAATGACAAACATAGACAGCCAAAGGAATTTTTATTTAATTTATTTTTTATCTTCAGTATTGTTTTTTCATGCTTTTCCCATTCTTGATAAAGCCTGCTGTTGCTTCCTTCCCTGTTCCTGTAAAATTGTTCAAATTTAGACTTTGACCAGTCTGGAATTATGAAAGCACTTCAGTGCAGCCCTACAAATTCAGACCACAGGAAGAGACTTTTAAGCCAATGAAATTTACATAATCTCTGAGATATTCAAAGTTATGGTAAATGGTAAATGGCCTTTTCTAGTAGCGCTTTTCTAGTCCCTAAGGACCCCAAAGCGCTTCACACTACATTCAGTTATTCACCCATTCACACACAGGCGATGGCAAGCTACATTGTAGCCACAGCTGCCCTGGGGCGCACTGACAGAGGCGAGGCTGCCGGACACTGGCGCCACCGGGCCCTCTGACCACCACCAGTAGGCAAACACGGGGTTAGTATCTTGCCCAAGGATATTTGGCATGCAGCCAGGAGGCAGCCTGGGATCGAACCACCGACCTTCTGATTAGTAGCTGACCTGCTCTGCCACCTAAGCTACAGCCACCCTAAAGTTATGATGAAGGTGTGTGTGTCCCACAGCCCTATAGATGAATGTAAAGCAGTGTTAATAGGTCGCACAGGGAGCAGGGTGGCTCACATTCATCAAACAGCTTTTCTCATCAAGTATTAAAGGCAGGCAGAGGGACAGATCGATCCACAGCGCCAGAGATCTTTAACCTAGATTGTTAGCTGCTAAGTGGACTGGGGTCCATTCTAAATACACACATAGAATACTAGAGGTAAGCACATAGGCACACGTGAAACAAAAATAGTATATCTCAATGCTTATACAGGAAGATGCATGTGTGGTTATACAGACCAAGGACAAATGGTATAATAGAAGGCTCTTGTAATGATATGTAATATTAGGGTGGCATAAGTGATGGTGGCATCTCAAGGACAAAAATAAAGAACCTTTGTTGTCAGGATCACAACAATAAATATAGTCATTTTTAAAAGTAGTACTGACAGGTTGAAATACTATTGTTATATTTTGTCAATTCATCTATACACCCCAACTAAATTGCATTTAAGTAGAACTACACTGAAGGCCCTTTCTCATTCTAGTCTTTATTCAATTTAGTTTTGAGAAATTGTCATTGTGCCAAAACTCAACATAAAATGAAAAAAGTGACATTATGTTAATTATGAATATTGATGGTAGCATAACCTCTATTCAGTAATGTTGCATCTGCTTTCATAATCTGTAAGCCAACTGCTATCATTACATTTCCCACAGATTATCTCTACACTGTAAAAAATCAAACTTGCAATTGTTGAGCTTACAGTCATTTCTTTCACAATTTAACAATAAAAGTTGAGTTGCCCCATAAACTCAAATACATTAAGAGTTTCAACTAATCCTTTAACGTTTTGGAGCAAAAGTTGTTCTCAGATGAAATTTATTGCTGGCAAAATGAATGAATTCAAATTTTACATGAGTTGAAGCTGTTGGCGCATTTCTGTGCCTGAGCACGCATGCACATGTCATATTTTTGGATACTACGGGGTCTACTTTGCGTTTTTGCAAGGACTGAAAGCCACCTGGCCGTCTGCCTTAATGAGAACGTGAGGCTTTTTATACCAGGAGCTGGATAGATCGTTCATCTCAACTTTCTAAAGGCAAGTAATGTTTCCTTTATTATATCAGACAGTATATGTTTGAACAGTCTCAATTTGTCTTTTAGAAATATCACAACTGAAATTCTTCGTATTTTTCTGAAACTTAGCATAGCATTACTTTCTAGGCTAAGAAGCCTTGTGGCTTATGGGTATGTGTTTACTATATCATTTAAGATTCCATGTCACAAACTACGTGCCATGTCACAAAACAATGAAAATCCGACGCTACTAAAGAGGCGAGCTCATATCTGACAAGCCTCTGCGACACCCCCTATGTGTATTTCATGAAGTGCAGTCTGTGGCTGCCATACCACCGAATGAAACAAAATAGGCTATCTCGCTCATGACCAACGGCTGCAACCCCCCCGCTGCTATTTAAAAATAAATTTCGGGGGCGCCCGCTGCCATGTCGTCTAATTTGTTCGAATCACTTTTAGCCAATAAAATGTGTGCTTTAGTTTCTGTGTGAACGGGGTGGTGGAGTCCTCACGGCCAGCGAGCTCCACCAAACACACAAACAGGAGGGAGAGGGAGATCAGAGAAGCAGCTACAGAGCAGTAAATATGGGGGTATTTTAAATACGAACTACTAGAGTCTGCAAGAGTCATATCAAACAGGCTTTAAATAACTTAAAAAACACAGATGCATTAGAACTATGCATCCAGTAATGAAGCTGGAACAAAACAGATGAACAAGTGATTAGGACTGGGCGACATATCGAGTTTCTAAATATATTGATATATTTTTATACGAGATATGAGATGTAACAATATCGTTTATATCGATATTGTCATGGCTAGACGGTCCTCACTGATCGTCTTGCCAATTTGTTGTGGTGTTTGTGTGTACTGTGTCGTGTTCTCCTCTCCATCCTGGGCATGTGTTTTTCTGCTGGAACATGTACTTCCGGAAGCCGTGGCACGGAACGGCAGTTGACCGGAGGGGAGTGTCCTAAGCTAGAATCATCGCACCTGTGCAGAATTACCTTGCCAGCGCAGACCTATTTAACGGGGCGGTTGAGTCACAACCAAGGCTGGAACGTTGAACTAAACCGGGTAGCGTAGTCATGATTAGCATACCCGGTTTGTGAAGGAGAGGACGTTTTCGTTATTGAGCGTGTGTGTTTTTTCTCATCTGCCTCCAGGGTTCAAGGATTGGAGGAGGAGCCGGCACCAGGAGTTGTTGTGGATTATTACTGCACTGTCACCGTGAGGAGAGGTCGCCGTATCACTGCACTGCCTTTTTTTTGGATTATAGACTCGAACTGTTAACTCACCTTTTCACTGTAAATAAATCCACTGTCATTCTGCAAGGAGTCTCGCACCTGAGTCCTTTAATCCTATTCACCATGACAGATATAGTCTATGTTACATTATAATTATACTTGTGGAGCCGCAAGTTTGCCTCTCTTTCGTCCACTTTTCTCTCTACGTAACGTTACTCAGCCTCGCCTCTCCTTCACTGAACACAACTCCCCCTCCCCCATCGCTTCACCTGCAGGCAACAAGATGGACACGGCAGCTATCAAAGAGGATCTGGTCGGTAAAAAGAAAACATTTGAAGATTACTATTTTAGTGCTGTCAGTGTAAAGTTAATGCCATAACTGCATTAACGGGACAAATCTCCGTTAACTAGTTACCGCGGGTCACTGCGCGCGTGGAGCTGGGCGGCTCTAACGAGCTAACCGGGCTAACGCCTTGACGCACGGCCTAAAATCCTTTAGATTTTCTCAAAAATAAACAGTGCGCCTTATGTATGAATTCTGGTTGTGCTTACTGACCGCGAACCAATTTTATGTGGTACACAGCTTAAAAAAATCTGTCAAAAATGTTTTGGTACGACTTTGCTAAGCTATGAAGCTGCACTGCTTGATTGATTGTTGGATTATTACGGCTACCGAGGAGCCTCGCAGAACATCTTTTAGTTTACATTTTGACTGCACAATTGTGAGCTTTTTGTTATGCACAAAACATTGTTTTGGTTTATTTATGGAGCATCATTAATAAATGCACTGATAATTTAAACAGATGCTTCAGGAGTTTTATCCCACTCATACTTTCAATCCAATGTTTGTCATTCTAAGTTGTAAAACCAATCGCACACAATTATCCTTGGCATACATAATACATCCCAGTACACTGTTGGTGCATTCCATGTAGAATACAATTTGTTAATAATAAATTAAATAAATTAAACATTTGATGTAATGTATATCTTGTAAATTATTTGTTTTACACTGTTTTACATGGCATTTTACAAGGCAGAATCAGCTCACTTTAGTGAAAACAATTAGGACAGGAGAAAAAAATTCTTAAGTAATGTCAGGAAGCTGGTATTTTATTTTAAAACTAATTGCTATTTTTATTTATTTAGAGAATTAAAAGCCAACTCCAGACCACTACTTGTCCTGATTTGTGAGGGACTGACGAAGAGTTGGTAAGGAGAGGAATCAGAACAGGAGTGCCTCCCGCCGCCCCCAAACACATAATCAGGTAATGTAACTTTGGTAATTTGAGATTAATTCAGGTTTCTTTTGTTGACACTGTCCTCTCCTCTCTTCTCATTATAGTTTTTGTATGCAGTGCCAGTTCTGCTCTTTTGTCTGTTCAAGCCAAGAAGTACTCTTAAGACATCACCAGCTACGACAAAGAGGATTTCATTTGCCCTGTGTTTACAGTGACTGAGTCTGTTCGTTTAGGACACGAAGGGCATTGAAGTCTCACCTCAGCAGATCACACAACAGGGCTAAGAAAAGGAAGGCGATCTCAACATTTTTTTGTGATTTTTGTTAATTTAAGGAAAACTGTTCACAGCATACATTTATTTCACATATTTTAAGGCACTTAAAAACCCATCAGACTGTATCCTGGCCTTCCCAAAAATGTGACTATGTTACCAACAATTTATCAACCTTTACGTCACACACAAGCAGAAAGCACAAAAACTCAAAAGATATAAAAAACTGTATTAGACTGATTTCTCATGCAAATGCATGTCCTAGTGAAAGTAGCTCCCCTGATAAATCCTTAAATACCTCTCAGGAGTCAGAGACATTATCAAGTGGTTCAGGTGTAGCATCAAGTGATAAAGAGGACGATGAGTTTGTAGATTACCAATGTCTTGAACATAAAATAGCTAGACTTTTTCTATGCATGCAAACATTGTTACATGTTTTTAAAAGGGCTTTGCAGGAAACTATTGAGGAAATTAGTGACATTTTAAAATTTTCTCAGGTTCATTTATTTCAAAGAATCAAAGAGGTGCTTGCTGAACAGAACATTGAGGCAGATGATGATGTAATTAAAAATATAAATGATGCACTTTTCAAAACCAACCCATTAATTATCTCAACAGAACCAAAAGGTGCATTATCTACTGATTACAAGAGAAATATTTATTTCAAGAATAATTTTCATGTAATTGAGCCTAAAGAGTACACCTACAAAGCGAGAACTAGAAATACATTTGTTTATGTCTCAGTAAACCAGGTCTTGGAGAACTTATTGAAAGAGACAAGTTTCTTTGAAAAGTTAGCATTTGATAAAGAAATTAGTGAAGGTTACAGATCATTTAGAGATGGGCAGTATTTCAAAAACAACAAGCTTTTAGGATTGCAAGCTACTTGCATTAGTTTAGCTTTGTATATTGCCAACTTTGAAATATGCAACCCTTTAGGAACATCTCGAAAAATTCATAAAATAACTGCAATAAATAACTGATTTTGGGAAAGTGTCATTTGTTGCTACAAAGCTCTCCTCTTGGTTTATGGAACATTACAGATCATATCGGCTTGACAGCAGCAACAAAGATCTGGAAATACTTTACCCAGAAGATTTGAATGATTACCACCCTTTAGCTGAATACTGCGTAGCTGGACAACTGATGGTGACACCTGTTACGTGCCTCCTGCATTGAAAGTGATGGTATGTATTATTCTTAAATAGTTTTCAGTTGATTACTTTGAATTCGTTAATTATTTAGAATTGCGCCCTTTTTTTGGTTTGTCTCCACAGGCCCTGTTACTGCCAGTCCATGTCAGTCCAAAACTTATCAGAAAAATCCAACTGTCCACTGTTCCAGAATCTGTGAAGCAGCTTCAAGATGAACTACAAGCAAAGCTTGGACTTGAAGGTGACTTTGCAATACAATATGCACTTTGTAACCTGATGGATATTAATGAGCTACCTGCTGGACGGGCAGTGTTGCACCTCATTTGCGAGGAAAATGCATCAGCCTCGCCACCACAGACTCCATCTGATCATAGCGCCATCTCATCTATTGATACAGCCAGTGTGAGTTCAGCATCTTCTTTCAGCCCATCCTCATCCACCCAGACCTACATGCGTAGCACTTCACAGTGGCCAAATCCATTTCCTATCCCAACCTTTCCTATGATGTAGAGTTAAAACTTTGCAAGGGCAACGAGGTATATGAGAAAGCAGAGTCAAATTTAAGTGTAACAAGAGACATCAAGATGGAAGTTCTAAACAAGCTGGCACAAGAAATGTTTGCAATCAAAGCCTACCCTGACAAGAATGAAATAACGTCTGCTGCCCAGGAGCTAGTTTCAAAACATCCCTGCCTCAAAGAGCCCGGCAATGGCACAGGATATGATGGTTGGGCAACAAGCATTAAGTTCAAGCTTGGCAACTACCGTTCCAAGCTAAGTCAAGCTGAACGTAGTGAAGTTGCAGTCAATCGAAAAAGAAGAGGGGAAGAAGATGACAGTGGCACAAATAGATTTTCCTTAAAGAAACCAAAGCGAGGTGAAGTCAACTTTATCTCTGATGCCCCAGAAAACTACAATGATGAGTCTCTTGAAAATGAAAGATGCATTTTGAAAGATGAAATGAAGAAGAGGGATAAGAACATGGCACTCATCACCCAAAAGATGGACATCACATTCTCTCTCAGGAGGAAAGAAGTTGTGGAGATGCAGCCCTTGGTCAAGGAAATGCAGCTCAGATGGCCAGCTCTCTTGAAAGAACAGGTTAGATAATCTCTTAAATATTTAAAGGAAAACTTCCATTTTTTTTTTCTTTCAGTGTGGTCTTATTTCTAGAATGGAAAACGTTCATTTACTCACCCAGACAAATTTCAAGGCATTTGGAGTTGTTAGAAAGAAATTTTAATCCCAATGTTACGAGTCAGTCGTTTTGCAGGAGAGAGCTGAGCCACAGTTATGGGGAAAGGATTCACTGAGACAACTAAGAAATGCCTGAATTAAGCCAAAAACCACTGTGGAGGGTTTTTAATCTAAGGAAATAACATTAAAATGTGTTTAAAAGCTCCAAAAAGTTGATTTTATATGATATTAAATTTCTTTTGAACAACTCCAAATGCCTCGAAACTTGTCTGGGTGAGTAAATGAACGTGAGCGCCATTTCTTGTGCCCTTGAAAAATATCTGTCTGTATCACTCCAATATCTTGTAGAAAAGGTTGAAGGCTACCGTTGAGCTAACAATGCTAATGGTAAAATATAAAAAAATAGTTGGCTCTAAAAATATGAAGCTAATTTTGGTATTACCAACAACTCGATTGAAGTGAAATCTATTTACTTGTCAACTTACCGTGTATAATAATGGATTGCATTTATTTCGCTCTTTGCTGGGCACCCAAAGCGCTTTACAATTCCACTACTTACTCACTCTCACATTCACACATCGGTGCAGGGAAACCACAGTTATAGCCACAGCTGCCCTGGGGTAGACTGACAGAAGCGACGCTGCCATATCACACCATTGGCCCCTCTGGCCAACACCAGTAGGTGGTAGGGTAAAGGGTCTTGCCCAAGGACACAACGACCAGGACAGAGAGAGCTGGGGGACAAAACCAGCATCCTTCTGGTTATAGATGAGCTTCCCAACTGTGAGTGCCATGAAACTCACAGAACAGGATTGAGAAAGTCACTTGCGTGTTATGAAAGTATCCAAATTTGACCACAGGATGTTATTCTTACTTCATTCTTACATAGCTATAAAATTAATGAAAATTTTGCAATGAATTTAAAATACAATTTACTGATTTATTTCTTTTCTTCAATGTATCCTGTAACAGTTGAAACCATTATTTTGTCTAATCAGCATTTGATTAGGTATTCTATACACTTAATGTAAAATCTGCCGATCAGATTTTTCTTCTTTTTTTTTAATGCGTCAGTTATAATTTGTACCACCTATCCACTAAAAGGGGAAAAAAAATCCAATCAAGACCTGACAAATAGATCAACCGAGACTAACTAAATGTTTTGAAATTAAGCTGTTTTAACCAAATTTGAAAACAATGTCATTTTTATATAATGTACCTTTAAAAGTTTTCTTCTAATTTTTTTTTTTTTTACTTTGTAGATTTGTGCGGAATTCTCACACATTACCACCAAGGATCTCATGGGGACCTTCATGACTGCCCTCGACACTTACTCACTTTGGCAGATGGCAGGTCATGACAGACAGTTGAACTCTCATCCCACTCATGGAACTTTTTGTTATACATGTTGTAATAAGTGTGCTACATTTCTTGCACATCAAAATTACTTTAAAAAAAAAACCTGACAAAACCATGAGCAATTATCTGCAATAACTAATTTCAACATCTTATTTCTTAAGGCTGTATTTTTAGCAACAAAACTTAATGTGTTTTAAAAACAAAATGGTAGGTTTATAAATGAGACTGAGTCTTATTTGATTTCCTTGTTTTAGGTCTCAAACATAGTCGAGCATCGACGAACCATCAGTTTGGAAGGGTTACAGATATTTGTTCGCGACGACGAGACCAAACTCTTCTTAACATGTCTGGTGAGCATGAAAATCTACTCAATCTTCGGATTTGGTTTTCAGAGACTTATATGTACTGTTGTTTTTTTTATTTTGCATAGGATACAGATCCAGTTGAGAGGGCAACCCGAGGTGTTACGGTGGGCATCCTCACTGTTCTGGAGGACTACATGGGACCCAACTCGCAGTCCACAGTGGTCAACACTGCCATTGTTTTGGAAGAGGACATTTTTCTTGATGATCTGCCAGACCTTCCCACTGCCTTTGCCTACCTGTTTGGCCTACTTTATGGGCTCAACATGGAGTTTCCCAAAGAACTCAAGTACACATTTGAAGCTGTGCAACACATTTTTATGGAGTTGACATCTACCTGTTCCCAGAGAATAAGAAGCTTCAAAACAAAGCTCTTAACCAAAGTCTAACCTATTTGACAACATGTTCAACTCAAATGCAACTTGTGTAAAACAGAATGCAGCAATTTGCTTTGATTTACAGTTTTTGGGTTTCGTTGCTCTGAAAAAAGTTAATTTCTGGCTTTAAGAAAATGGTAAGGTTCAGAAAGTTCTGAATCAATCTCTTCTGTTCTAACTTTACTTAATGTAGCTTGCATGACTGATTGCAGATTTCATGTATAACAAGTTTTTATAAAATGTTGAAAGTGTTTATTCTAACTTGAACTGTTTTAAACAATTTTTATAATCTGGTTTTAGGTACATTTGTACTAGTTTTATAACAAATGTGGCGCAATACTGAACTTCAGAGGAAATTAATGTTGATACCATTACTATTAAAAGACAAGTGGTGGAAAAATGTGTTTGAAAGTTGTTTGCTGTATGTAAACCAGATAGAAGTCGTTCACATCCTGCCATCTGATGTTTTGAATCTGTTTGTTAGTGACTATCTATCAAGATAGGTTTGATATTCTGCATGACAATACCACACCTTTAAAATTGAATGAGTAACATTTGTTACAAAAATTTGACTTTTTTGTGTTTTTGGAAGGACTTTATTTGTGGCTGAATGTTGTCAGTATGTTAAAGATGGCTGATCTCAAAAGTCAACATTGTCAGTGGTGCAGTTGTGTTTGAACACAAAGTTATTTGAAAATCAACTCTGTAAACATTCATTGGTACAACAGGGAGCACCTCATGGAAACTATAAAAGATACTTTTTCTAAACTTTAGGAAATCGATTGGCAAAACTAAAAAAAAATGTTGTGTAAACGTTAGGAAATACATTGCCAAAACTAAAACTAATACCTTGTGTAAACTTTAGGAAATGCGTTGGCAAAACAATAAAATATGAGTTAAGAAAAAGCACAATTATTAATTTTGTAAACACGAAAACATTAGCTGAATCAACTTTGCTTCTAAACTTGAAATTATAAGTTATCCATCAGAACCTAAAAACATAAATGCAGTGGGTTGCCTTGAGTTTTTAAGTTTTCGCAACGTTTGTTTTTTTTTTTTACAGTGTAGCAATCAGACAACTCTGTCACCCTGTCAGTCTGACACTACATATCAGTCTGATGCTGGTGTCCTCAGTCTCTCCTTTTGGCAGCTAAGCTAATGTTAACATTGATCTCATGTTGGCTAAATATTTAATTTCACAGTTGGCAAGAAAAGAATTGCTCAGGTCTAACGGGATGTTTTTCTATGAAACTAGGAAATACAGTGGGGCAAAAAAGTATTTAGTCAGCCACCGATTGTGCAAGTTCCCCCACTTAAAATGATGACAGAGGTCAGTAATTTGCACCAGAGGTACACTTCAACTGTGAGAGACAGAATGTGAAAAAAAAAATCCATGAATCCACATGGTAGGATTTGTAAAGAATTTATTCGTAAATTAGGGTGGAAAATAAGTATTTGGTCAATAACAAAAATACAACTCAATACTTTGTAACATAACCTTTGTTGGCAATAACAGAGGTCAAACGTTTACTATACGTCTTTACCAGGTTTGCACACACAGTAGCTGGTATCTTGGCCCATTCCTCCATGCAGATCTTCTCGAGAGCAGTGATGTTTTGGGGCTGTCGCCGAGCAACACGGACTTTCAACTCCCGCCACAGATTTTCTATGGGGTTGAGGTCTGGAGACTGGCTAGGCCACTCCAGGACTTTCAAATGCTTCTTACGGAGCCACTCCTTTGTTGCCCGGGCGGTGTGTTTTGGATCATTGTCATGTTGGAAGACCCAGCCTCGTTTCATCTTCAAAGTTCTCACTGATGGAAGGAGGTTTTGGCTCAAAATCTCACGATACATGGCCCCATTCATTCTGTCCTTAACACGGATCAGTCGTCCTGTCCCCTTGGCAGAAAAAAAGCCCCATAGCATGATGTTTCCACCCCCATGCTTCACAGTAGGTATGGTGTTCTTGGGATGCAACTCAGTATTCTTCTTCCTCCAAACACGACGAGTTGAGTTTATACCAAAAAGTTCTACTTTGGTTTCATCTGGCCACATGACATTCTCCCAATCCTCTGCTGTATCATTCATGTGCTCTCTGGCAAACTTCAGACGGGCCTGGACATGCACTGGCTTCAGCAGCGGAACACGTCTGGCACTGCGGGATTTGATTCCCTGCCGTTGTAGTGTGTTGGTGACCTTTGTTACTTTGGTCCCAGCTCTCTGCAGGTCATTCACCAGGGCTCCCCGTGTGGTTCTTGGATCTTTGCTCACCGTTCTCATGATCATTTTGACCCCACGGGATGAGATCTTGCGTGAAGCCCCAGATCGAGGGAGATTATCAGTGGTCTTGTATGTCTTCCATTTTCTGATGATTGCTCCCACAGTTGATTTTTTCACACCAAGCTGCTTGCCTATTGTAGATTCACTCTTCCCAGTCTGGTGCAGGTCTACAATACTTTTCCTGGTGTCCTTCGAAAGCTCTTTGGTCTTGGCCATGGCGGCGTTTGGAGTCTGACTGTTTGAGGCTGTGGACAGGTGTCTTTTATACAGATGATGAGTTCAAACAGGTGCCATTCATACAGGTAACGAGTGGGGGACAGAAAAGCTTCTTACAGAAGACGTTACAGGTCTGTGAGAGCCAGAGATTTTCCTTGTTTGAGGTGACCAAATACTTATTTTCCACCCTAATTTACGAATAAATTCTTTACAAATCCTACCATGTGAATTCATGGATTTTTTTTTCACATTCTGTCTCTCACAGTTGAAGTGTACCTCTGGTGCAAATTACTGACCTCTGTCATCATTTTAAGTGGGGGAACTTGCACAATCGTGGCTGACTAAATACTTTTTTGCCCCACTGTAGATATGGCAATTTACTGAGATGCGAAAATTTAAATAAAAATATGGTTTAGAAGGTGTTACGAAATAAATATATATTCTTAATGCTTATTTTCTGTTTATATTGTTTTATAGAGGCCAGTGTAGGAAAACACCCCTGTGAGTTAGAATGTGTGCCAAAAGTCACAGAGAACTGACAGGAGACTGCACGCCTTGTGCAGAGAACAGGAAGCGTGGCAGACAAAGTGAAACTAAGCAGAGTGCACTCCAGATCGAAACTGCGTGTGACGTATAGCAGAACTATATATACCCATTTTCGTTTGCAATGCTTTTAGAGCTGTGGGTGCGTGCTCGTCTCTACGGTTCTCCATTTCCGGAAATGTACAATAAAGATGATTTTTTGAGCTTGACCACTCTGAGTCAGAAGTCTTTCTCAGTCGGTAAAAGAATTCAAAAGAACGGAATTTGATAAAGGCAAAAACATAGTTTGTGTATTATTCTAAAATTCAGTATTTGGGATGAAAACACTTACCCTTCAACACAAGCCTGAACTCTCTGAGGCAAATGATCTTACAGGTTTTTTTTTAGTAATCTGCAAGAATAGCTCTCCAGACTATTGGAGGGACATTACAAGTCTCTTCTTTGGATGTCGTCTGCCTATCATTCTGTTTTCTTTGAAGACGACCCGTGACTGAAAATGCTTGTCCGTCTTCAGTCCTGTCAGCTACTCAGCCACCATCACAACTACAGTGGCTTGCAAAAGTATTTGGCCCCCTTGAACTTTCCCACATTTTGTCACATTACAGCCACAAACATGAATCAATGTTATTGGAATTCCACGTGAAAGACCAATACAAAGTGGTGTAGAAGTGGAATGGATATCATACATGATTCCAAACATTTTTTTACAAATAAACAACTGAAAAGTGGGGTGTGCATAATTATTCAGCCCCCTGAGTCAGTACTTTGTAGAGCAGTATAGTATTACAACACGGCATTAGGGCCTTCAAACTAAAACAAATATAGCAACAAAATAGCAACATAAATAGTACCATCATTGCCAGTCCTGGCCCACATCTGGTTGACATAAACCCTGCCATGACACCAGTCAGTCAGAAGTGCCAGCTCAATGCCAGATCCGGGCCAGACCCGTTTTCTATGAGCCTGGGCCACATAAACCAAACCACAATTGAGCCAGATATGGCATGCCATCACATAAACAGTGCCATCTGTGCCAGGCCTGGCCCATATCTGGATGATGTACCACTTACCATGCCAGAAGTCAGCCAGCAGTGCTGGCTTGACACCAGATCTGGGTCAGACCTGCGTGCTATGTGGGTATAAGGTTATTCTTATTCTTATTCGTACTCTTGCTGCAGTATTTTGGATTAACTGAAGGCTTTTCAGGGAGTTTTAAGGACATTCTGATAATAATGAATTACAGTAATCCAGCCTAGAAGTAATAATATATGAACTAGTCTTTCAGCTTTAAGACAGAATATTTCTAATTTTAGAGATAACATATTTCTATGATTTTTAGAGATGAGTACAATAACCTCAGTTTTATCTGGGTCCACGATGTTTGTGCTGTTGCTGCCTTTTGGAGTATTTTGATGCATTCATCCGCTAAATAATATGTATTGCTATAAGGTAGAAACCATGGAAAAGAATTTTGAAAGTAAGGACTGGCATTTAAATTTCAAAACAACCAAAAGATAAGGAGCATAAGTTCAGAAACACAGGAAAACAGATCAAAACAAAACCAAACTAGATCTAACATGACAGCAGGGCGACAGCACAAGAGCCAAAACAGTTCAGGGGGCCGGCCGGCGAAGCAAATCAGCAGGCCGGCCACGCGGAAGGCAGTGGCGGCAACAGAGCAGGTCAGGAGGCCAACCGCAAAGCCAGCGGTGGCGACAGAACAGGTCCGGAGGCCGGCCATGCGGAAGGCAGTGGCGGCGACAGAGCAGGTCTGGGGGCTGGCCACAAAGCCAGCGGCGGCGACAAACTCGTTCAGGAAGCCGCCCTTAACGATAATGACGTCCAGGTAGGGGCATGGAGAGCGGCCGGCGAAGGCGAGGTGGTACAGGCCGAGTTGGATCTGACGGCGATGTAGCAACCCCAGGACCAGACAGGGTGGGACCAGAGGGGGTGGGACCAGACGGCAGCGTGGCAGCTGTGGGACCAGACGCTGCAGGCGACGGTGTGGAAGTTGCAGGTGGTGATGCAGGTGGTGGCTGAATGGGCTCCCCAGAGCCGTCAGTGGACACAACAATGTGCTGGATGGGTCCTCCAGGACCCCCAGCTGACGAGGCGTGATGCTGGCTGGGTTCCCCTGAACTGTACCTTGTGAAGGTTTACTCATGTTTGCCAGTGGCTATAGCTCAGGAGCTAGAGCAGCTCACCTACTGATTGGAAGGTTAGTGGTTCTATCCGTGGCACCTCCAGTTTGCATGTCAAGTATCCTTGAGCAAGATACCAAACCAAGTTGCTCTGTGAATGTACTTAGTAAGCACTCAGTTTAGAGAAAGTGAGTGTGAGAGTAAAAAAAAAAGTGCTATATAAGAATCAGTTATATAAGAAAGAGCTTTGTCATATTACTTTTGCACTATTATGTTCCAGCAGAATATTTTGATATATTGTTAATTATAAATTATTCAATTCAAAATAAATTTGCTGCATTACCTTTGTTGAGACATTTTTAATCTGTACTAAATTCAGCACATGTTGTTATTACATGGCTTGATTAAGGTACACATTAGACTACCATCTGGGGCCAGAGCTGAAACTGTTCTGGGCCAGCACAGGGCCACCAGTGTGTCTGTAGCTGGCCTTGTGCTGGCCCATGTCTTGGCCACCTCTAGCAACCCGATCTGGGCCACCACAGGGCCTTCGTTGTTTCCGGTATGTGGGCCATGTGTAAGCACATTGTGTGGGCCAGATTCGGGCCATACCAATATTGCTATGTGGGTAGTACCATATCAACCCATTAGAGCACTTCGCTCTCACACTGCAGGCTTACTTGTTGTCCCTAGAGTATTTAAAAGTAGAATGGGAGGCAGAGCCTTCAGTTTTCAGGCCATCTTCTATGGAACCAGCTTCCAGTTTGGATTCAGGAGACAGACACTACCTCAACTTTTAAGATTAGGCTTCAGACTTTCCTTTTTGCTAAAGCATATACTTAGGGCTGGATCAAGTGACCCTGAATCGCCCCTTAGTTATGCTGCAATAGGTGTAGGCTGCTGGGGGATTCCCATGATGCATTGAGTATTTCTACTTTAGTCACCTTCAGTCACTCAGTATGTGTTTATAGACCTCTCTGCATAGAATTATTAATTATCATTCATCTCTGGCTCTCTTCCACAGCATGTCTTTTGTATGTAATAAATTTACCTACTATACAGCTGTTATGAAGGGGGAATCTATGGATAGAGGTCAAAACTGTTTATTGTACCAGGCTTTGGAAAAAGCTTTTAATGCTTTAGCATGAGGGAATATATCGAATAGATCGACTCATTCTTGGGATCAGCCCAAAGTGGCCATTAGAGGGACTAAACGTTTTGGCACTTCCACATCAGTTTAGTTTTTGTGCCTCACTTTATTTGAAATACAGTGTCACATATGGGGTATAGTTGCTTGCATAGTTGTCCTCTCATGTATTTCCCACACTGACATATGTTAATTAACTGTTGCCATCCATTTCCATTTCTAATCACGTCAGTTGTTCACTTCAAAGTTAAGATTAGTTTAACTTGGGACCTGCCTACTTAATCTCGCAAATGGTTATTGGATCCCTTGTACATCCACACCTGTCCACTTGTGACTGGACCAAAAAAATATGTATCAGTGCCAGGTATGAATTTATTCTACCTTCATGCAACATTTGTCCCTGGCCATGGGACAAATCCAGTGTTTTGTCTTTTAAACTTATGTTGTTTAATATTTTGGCATCTGAGTTATTATTCACTTGGATGAAAATCCTTTGGTGATATCCATGGGTTCTAGGCTTAAGGCATTTTAACTGCAAATGCTGTGTTGCCTTCTCTGAAATGCTTAGCTAGGCTTTACTTCAGTTTTCTGTTCAACAACTGAAAAGCATGCTTCACTCAGTTGATCAGGTGACTGACTTGGCCACAGAAAGATAACCTGCATATCTTTAAAAATGTACACTCAACAAAAATATAAACGCAACACCTTTGTTACTGCTCCCATTCCCCATGGGATGGACGTAGAGACCTAAAATTCATTCCAGATACACAATATAACCATCCCTCCCAAACAGTGGTCACAAATCAGTCCAAATGTGTGGTAGTGGGCACATCTGCTATATTGAGATAATCCATCCCACCTCACAGGTGTGCCACATCAGGATGCTGATCTGACATCATGAGTAGTGCACAGGTGTACCTCAGACTGCCCACAACAAAAGGCCACCCTGGAATGTGCAGTTTTGTCTCACAGCAAAATGCCACAGATGCCACAAGCAATGAGGGAGCGTGCAATTGCCATGCTGACAGCAGGAATGTCAACCAGATCTGTCGCCCGTGCATTGAATGTTCATTTCTCAACCATAAGCCGTCTCCACAGGCGTTTCAGAGAATATGGCAGCACATCCAACCGGCCTCACAACCGCAGACCTCATGTAACCACACCAGCCCAGGACCTCCACATCCAGCAGGTTCACCTCCAAGATCGTCTGAGACCAGCCACCCAGACAGCTGCTGGAACAATTGGTTTGCACAACCAAACAATTTCTGCACAAACTGTCAGAAACCGTCTCAGGGACGCTCAACTGCATGCCCGTCGTCCTCATCGGGGTCTTGACCTGACTCCAGCTCGTCGCCGTAACAGACTTGTGTGGGCAAATGCTCACATTCAATGGCGTCTGGCACGTTGGAGAGGTGTGCGCTTCACGGATGAATCATGGTTCACATTGTTCAGGGCAGATGGCAGCTGAGAATGTCCCAGTTCTTGCATGGCCAGCATACTCACCGGACATGTCACCCATTGAGCATGTTCGGGATGTGCTTGACCGGCATATACGACAGCGTGTACCAGTTCCCACGAATATCCAACAACCTCGCACAGCCATTGAAGTGGAGTGGACCAACATTCCACAGGCCACAATTGACAATCTGATAGACTCCATGCGACGATGTGTTGCACTGCATGAGGCAAATGGTGGTCACACCAGATACTGACCGGTTCTGGGTCCCCAGACCCCCAATAGCGCAAAAAACTGCACATTCCAGGGTGGCCTTTTGTTGTGGGCAGTCTGAGGTACACCTGTGCACTACTCATGATGTCAGATCAGCATCCTGATGTGGCACACCTGTGAGGTGGGATGGATTATCTCAATATGGCAGATGTGCCCACTACCACACATTTGGACTGATTTGTGACCACTGTTTGGGAGGGATGGTTATATTGTGTATCTGGAATGAATTTTAGGTCTCTACGTCCATCCCATGGGGAATGGGAGCAGTAACAAAGGTGTTGCGTTTATATTTTTGTTGAGTGTATTTACCTTGTAAAACTCTAGGGTTCCTTTTGTGTTATGCTTTGTGTCACTATCCTTTTGTACTGTGAAAGACCTTTTGTTAACTTGTGCTGCATTTGGCTGATTGTGAGCAGAGACTATAGCCATTTACACTTTAGATTTCTTCCTGCTATGTGGTGTAGAGGGTGAAGAGGAAAGGGAAGAGGACGGTCCTTTGTGGTGTCACCGTGTTGCTGATCACCTTGTCAGACACACAATGTTGAAGATGCACATATAGTGGTATTCCTGTCAGGTAATCAACAATCCAGGACAGAAGAAAGGCATCCACCTGCATTGCTGTCAGCTTATCACCCAGAAGGGCCTGATGGTATTGAATGCACTCGAAAATTTAAAAAAACATGACCCTCACAGAGCTCGCCGACTGGTCCAGATGGGTGTAGACACGATTGAGAAGGAAGATGATGACATCCTCAGCTCCGAGGCGGGGCTGGTAAGCAAACAGAAGGGGATCCTGATGTGGCCTGACTATGGGTCAGAGCTGGTCTTTACGACATGGGAAGTCAGTGCGACTTGTGTGAGGGCCACTGGGAAGTGGCATCTTTGGTACAGGGACGAGGCATGATGTTTTCCACAGCACTGGGACTCTCTGCAGACTCTGACTCAACATGAACAGTTTATGAAAGACTGCGCAAAGCTGGGGGCACAAGCCTTGAGGACATGGGGACTCAACCCATTTGGTCCAACTGACTTGCATTAATGGCATCTTCTCATTTGTCTCTGAACCTGGTCGTGAGCAATGTTCCCTCAAATTTTTCATGTGTCTGAGCGAACGCACAAACTCCATGAGTGATCCCTTGGACCACTATGAGCAACAGCAGACGTGTGCACTGTGGTCACGCCAGCATCGAATCCATCCATGTCACATGGTTTATTAAAATAATCAAATTACAGTATGTACATTTATGTTAGACTACTTTTAATTAACTGCTTAAGCCCACTTACAATGAAAATTTAAAAAAAAAGTCGTGTTCATGACTTGTGTAGTATTTTAACACTATTGGAAGTAAAAATAACTTGAACTCCAATTTTGAAAACACAACTTTCTTTTTTTTCTTTTCTGACTTTTACACCTGATTTACAGAACAATCAGGTGTTCTGCATCAAATTTGATGCCGCACAAATTATTTGTGCCACTCCAAAAAAGAACTTCTGTCCACTATGAGATAAAGGAGAGCATCACAAGCCTGATACCTGCACGCCTGACAACAGATGTATCACTCCTGTAACACCTGTAACATTCAGGAGTCGCCTCATTGTTCTGACACACACAACAAAACTATTGACTACACTACACACTAACTACACAAGATTTGCGCTAAACGTCGCAAATCTCTCACATCTCAAAACACCGCTGTCACTCCTAAAATGCCATGTTGCCATATCATTTTTTGATTGGTCGACATGGCACATTCTTCCACTAATCGGAAAGGCTGGAGGGGTGGGGGTGGGGGGTGGGGGTGGGGGGCTGGTTTTGTTTTTGCTCACAGGTAGAGAGTGCTTTATTTTCCTTATAATATGCAGTTTTTACCATTTCTTTCCGCAGTAATATAAACAACGATAGTATTCACGAAAAAAAACAAAAAAAAACCAAACATTGCATTTATTTTTTATCATAGCTCTGGTTTTACGTGGCCTATCAACACAATTTAAAAACTGGTATAAAGTCCACACTTTTTACGTCAATTGTTCCGTCTGTCCTGCTCACATCTCCAATGGTTGTACACGTTGTCATTAACGTGGCTTCACTCCACATCAGCCACACCACTTTGCTAGCTAAAACACCGGTGTCAGCACATAAGGACGCTGTCAAAGCCTGTCAACGACGTTTAGTCTGCCCTCGCACTTAACTAGGCAGACAGACAACCATCATCCCATGTAGAAAAAAACCACACCGTTGTTCCTTTCTGGTGGATTTATTTGATTGGATGCATAGCATGGCTTTGTTGAAATACATGAATGGATGAATGGTAAAACTGTAAACAAACACAAAATATCCCATGTGAGCAAACATTCTTACAATTAGAAGATGCTATGACCTGTTACTATGCAAAGCAAAGCAGAACGAAACAAGCTAACAAGCTAACGTTAGCAGTTAGCTAGCGCTAATTAGTGTCTAGGCTAATGACTAATAAAGCACATCATTGAGTGAATTTACTTTCTCAAAATATCACAAACAACACATGGCAGTTAGTGCTAAACATTCACCGGTAAAACACAACATTACTGCCAACTTACAGACTGTGCTGGATTAAGAGGCAGCATAGGCAGGCACAGGAGTAGCAAACTGTCCTTCTCCCGTTAGACAGGAAGTAATGAGAAGTAGCACTTCCGGTAGAATGTCAAAAATAAAATTTTTGCTAAAACAACGTCTGTGACTGGCCTAAAGTAAACTTTGGCTTTACCAACTTTCACCACCTTGACTTCTACCTTCCTGACAAGTCCGTCACTACTAGGATGAACCTTTGCAATCACCCCCATGGGCCACTGATTTCTCTTCACGAGAGGATCTTTCAGGAGGACCACATCCCCCTGCGGCAGGTTTGGCTTGGTGGAATGCCACTTGCGGCGGCATTGCACTGTTGATAAGTACTCCTTACGCCAGCGATGCCAGAAAGAGTTGGCCAGACTCTGAACTCTTTTCCACTGTTGCCTGTAGAGGTCCTTCTCCCCGAAGTCACCTAAGGGTGTTGGAGGTGCACCAACTTTTTGCGTGAGGAGTGTGGCGGGAGTAAGGATGCACGGGACATCGGGATCACTTGACACTGGAACCAGCGGCCATGCGTTGATGATGGCAGCCACCTCTGCCATGAAGGTGGTCAGGACATCGTGCGTGAGGGGCCTGGAACCAAGTTGAGCGAGCTGGGAGTCCAATATCTTACGTGCCACTCCTATCATCCGCTCCCAACTTCCCCCCATGCGAGAAGAGTAGGGAGGGTTGAAGACCCAACTACATCCATGATAATTTAGGAAGGATTTAACACGTGGGTCACAAGGAATCCTTTTGTCAAACCCTAGCTCCCTGGAGGCTCCTGTGAAGTTAGTTCCACAATCCGATCTCAATTGCTTTGCAGGTCCTCTGACTGAAAGGAACCTGCGGAGAGCGTTAATGAAGCTAGATGTGTCCATCCCCTCTATGATCTCAAGGTGAACTGCCCTTGTGCTCATGCAGGTGAACATCATTGCCCATCGTTTGCTGCTGGCAAGTCCGCCCCGAGTACTGTACAGTAACGCCACTGTTTTGCACATGTCTCACTCTGTATATTTTATTTTATATATTTTATTTATTGTTTACTCTATTTAATTTGTAAAATATGTGTACACACACACACACACACACACGTAGAAAAATATTTAGTATACACATCCAGAAATGCATATACTATTATATATTGTACATATATTTATTAGTTTCAGATGTAGCCATTCTTGTATTTTGCTTGTTTACATTATTGTATTTTGCACAACTCTGTTGCTTGTGAAGCTCGCACACAAGAATTTCACTCACATGTGCTGTACCAATGTACCTGCACATGTGATGTGACAATAAAAGTGATTTGATTTGATTTGAGTACGACGAGAGGCAACCGACCGTGGCCCGAACACATCTATGCCTTCGTAAGAGAATGGAGGCTCAGCACTAAGACGTTCTGCAGGAAGATCTGACATTTTTTGGAACTGTGTTACTCCCCTTAGCTTGCGACAAACTACGCATGAGTAAATGAGGCTGCTAATCTGGCGTTTACCTCCTAAGACCCAGTAAGCTGCGGATCTTAAAGCACCCTCTGTAAGATGACGCCCCTGGTGCCTGAACATCAAGGGGTGTTTGTCTGCGGACTCAAGGTCAGAATGAAGAAGGCGTCCGCCAAGCCTCAGGAGGCCTGATTTGTCAAGGTAGGGAGAAAGCTTTAAGCTTTTCTTTGGGATGTCCTTCCCTGACTCTATTTGTTTGAGTTCCTCTGGGAAGCTTTCTTGTTGGACTGCTTTTATAACCGTCTCTCTTGCTTGCTCAAAATCTGAGGTAGTGAGTTCATGACATATATGCCATCCCTTACATTGTCCGTCTGATTGCTTTACCTTAAAGGTGCGTGCAATGTGTGCCAAACGTGCAACTGCCCTGGTAAGGGACTGCCAGCTGGAGAAAGATTCTAAGTTTTCAGTCTTTAAACAGGGCCATGATGTTTGAATGATGGCAGTGATCAAGGGACGAACTTCAATGTCTGAGTCGGGGTTTTGAAGTTGGAATGTATCTGATGAGTTGCTCTGTAAGGGCTTTAAGGGAAACTCCGGCCCTTTCAACCATGTGCTGAATAACAGTTTTTCGGCAGGTAGAGATCTGGATCCGTGATCGGCCGGGTTGTGCACCGAGGGTACATAGCCCCACTGAGTTGGTACTGTTGCTCGTCTGATGCGTTGCACCTGGTTGTTCACGAAAACATGAAATCTTCTTGCCTCATTGTAGATATAGCCAAGAACGACTTTGCTGTCGGAGAAGAAGCGCATGTTCCTAATCTGAATGTCCATTTCATCTCTGATTAGCTCCCCAACTTCCACCGCTAACACCGATGCACACAGCTCGAGCCTGGGAATGGTAAGATCAGGCTTGGGGGCAAATTTGGCTTTCCCGAATATGAACGCAAACTCTGTCTCACCATTTTTGTTCGTTAACTTCAGGTAAGCCACAGCTGCAATAGCCTGGGTTGATGCATCACAGAAGACACAGATTTCTCTGTGCTTTGCACCAAGAAAGGAGAAGGAGAGGTATGGCCTCGGGATACGGATTTGCTCGAGTTGTTTGAGAGCATTCTTCCATTCTGTCCACTCCTTGAACATGCCCTCTGGAAGAGTCTCATCCCACCCACAAGTCTCTTTTGTCAGCTCCCGCAACAGTGCCCTCCCCTTGATG
Organism: Copadichromis virginalis; assembly: GCF_057382275.1. Lineage (NCBI taxonomy): Eukaryota > Metazoa > Chordata > Actinopteri > Cichliformes > Cichlidae > Copadichromis > Copadichromis virginalis. The sequence continues at coordinate 15,928,918 of NC_140619.1, forward strand.
CTCACTGGCACTGCAAACCCCAGCGGGTCAAAAAGGCTGTTGATAGTGGACAGAACACCTCTTTTCGTGTAAGGCTTTTCGGTTTGAGAGACTCTGAATGTGAAGGTGTCGCCTTCAATGTCCCAACACACTCCTAAGCTTCTCTGCATTGGAGGAAACTCTGTGTTGAAATCTATGTCCTTGAGCCCGCTTGCCAAGTCTACAGTAGAGAATGCTTTCATGACATTTGGGCTGTTTGAAGCTATTTTGTGGAGCCTCAGGTTGGACGCAGCGAGCAGCCCCTGTGTGTCTTTGAGGAGCTTAATTGCCTCTGACTCTGTAGGGAGGGATTTGAGTCCATCATCGACATAGAAATGTCTTTGAACAAACTGTTTGGCCTCTGAATAGTGCTGTGTGTCGAACAGGTGTGCTGCCTTTCTCAGACCGAAAATTGCCACCGCTGGGGAAGGGCCGTTGCCGAACACGTGCACTTTCATTCTGTACTCGACAACTGGCTCTCTTGGGTCATTGTTGCGGTACCAAAGGAACCGGAGGAAGTTCCTGTGGTCTTCTCGCACCTGAAAGCAGTGGAACATTTGTTGTATGTCCGCTGTGACAGCCACCGTTTCTTCTCTGAAACGGATGAGCACCCCAATCAGACTGTTATTCATATTTGGAACTTTGAGCAGCACATCATTTAAGGACACTCCCTGAAACTTAGCACTTGAGTCAAATACCACCCTGATATTCCCGGGCTTCTGCGGGTGATAAACGCCAAAGAAGGGCAGATACCAGCATTCTTCTCCTTCTTCGAGAGCTGGTGCTGGTTCGGCGTGATCCCTGTCAAACAACCCCTGCATAAAATCCATAAAATGTCTCTCCATCTTAGGGCGTTTATTTAATGTGCGGCGCAACGACTGTAAGCGGCTGAGTGCTTGGTTTCTGTTGTTTGGGAGGCGGGTTCTCGGTGTACGGAAAGGAAGTGGAGCTGTCCAGCTATTTGCATCGTCTTGGTAAAAGTCTCTTTCCATAATTTCCAGAAAGGCTTGGTCCTCTTCGTCCTTTTCACTTTGCTGGAATATGTGTTTCCCTATTTGACATGAACTGTGAGTGTCCCAGGATTTGTTGTGTGACTGCTCTTTGACATGAAAGCTGTTTTGACAGGGTGTTAGGAGACTTGGACGCCCGTTCTCTAGAACACTCGTTCTGTATGTGCCTATGATGGCTGGCTTATGGGCTCCTCCTAGGCATACATCACCTACAATAACCCACCCAAGTGCAAGTCTCTGGGCAAATGGAGCATTGACTGGTCCATTCACTCGTTCATACACTTTGTGCACTTGCATTATGTCTCGGCCTAACAGCAACATAATCTCAGCCTCAGAGTCTAGGGGCTGCATATGATCTGCTAGGTGTTTGAGGTGTTGATGGGCTAGAGCAATCTCTTGCGTTGGGATTTCATTCTTGTTGTCTGGGAGTGAGTCACACTCGAGCAAAGAAGGCAGAGGAGAGCTGAACTGGCCATCAACAGACTGTATAAAGAGGTTCTCAGCTAAGCGGCCATTTGTAGTGGAAACCCCTGTACATGTCTTAAGTGTGTATGGCGCTAGGTTGCTCATTGGGATGCCAAAGGTGTCGAAAAGATTTGACTTCGCTAATGACCTATTGCTCTGGTCATCTATGATAGCGTAAACCTTGACCTTTTTGTCTGGATGCCCCTTTGGATAAATGTAGGCTTGAAATATTTTGGAGCAGGAACGTCCCCACAAACTTGAGTGCATGCTGAGCTAGTCTCCAAGTCTAAGCTACTCTCCCCACCATGCTCCTCCCTGTCCTGGTCTGGGGCAATGTTTTGAGCTTTTGTGTTTTGTGTCCATGGAGCTGGACCTGCATGCAGCGCTGCAACGTGTTTGTTGATGTTGTACTCTAGGCAAGTGATCTCTTCCTTACAGTCTTTAGCTTGGTAAGCTGAGGAATCGCAGCACCTAAAACAGATGTTGTGTTCTCTGAGGTATGCCTTACACTCATCTAGTGTCTTTTCCCTGAAACCTCTACACTTCTTTAACGGGTGCGGTTTCTTGTGGATGGGACACAGTTTGTTTGTGAACTCACTCGTGCTGCCTAAGCTTGGTTTGTGAGTTTTGTTTACCTCTGTTTTGTGGACGGCAACAGGTGGTCTTGACTTGACAAATCTTGTACAGTGGTTGTCGTGAGTTGTTGGATAGGATGTGGGATCTGATACAGTAGACTTAAAACTGGGGTCATTTCTCATTTTCGCTTCATCTTGTATGAAGCGACAGAAGAATGAGAATGGAGGGAAATATACATCATGTCTCTGCTTGTATTTAGTCCCCTCTGACATCCACCTGTCTTGAAGATTTGTTGGCAACTTATCAACTATCGGGGCAATGCCACGTGTTGTGTCCAAATACAGGGAGTGCAGAATTATTAGGCAAATGAGTATTTTGTCCACATCATCCTCTTCATGCATGTTGTCTTACTCCAAGATGTATAGGCTCGAAAGCCTACTACCAATTAAGCATATTAGGTGATGTGCATCTCTGTAATGAGAAGGGGTGTGGTCTAATGACATCAACACCCTATATCAGGTGTGCATAATTATTAGGCAACTTCCTTTCCTTTGGCAAAATGGGTCAAAAGAAGGCCTTGACAGGCTCAGAAAAGTCAAAAATAGTGAGATATCTTGCAGAGGGATGCAGCAGTCTCAAAATTGCAAAGCTTCTGAAGCGTGATCATCGAACAATCAAGCGTTTCATTCAAAATAGTCAACAGGGTCGCAAGAAGCGTGTGGAAAAACCAAGGCGCAAAATAACTGCCCATGAACTGAGAAAAGTCAAGCGTGCAGCTGCCAAGATGCCACTTGCCACCAGTTTGGCCATATTTCAGAGCTGCAACATCACTGGAGTGCCCAAAAGCACAAGGTGTGCAATACTCAGAGACATGGCCAAGGTAAGAAAGGCTGAAAGACGACCACCACTGAACAAGACACACAAGCTGAAACGTCAAGACTGGGCCAAGAAATATCTCAAGACTGATTTTTCTAAGGTTTTATGGACTGATGAAATGAGAGTGAGTCTTGATGGGCCAGATGGATGGGCCCGTGGCTGGATTGGTAAAGGGCAGAGGGCTCCAGGCCGACTCAGACGCCAGCAAGGTGGAGGTGGAGTACTGGTTTGGACTGGTATCATCAAAGATGAGCTTGTGGGGCCTTTTCGGGTTGAGGATGGAGTCAAGCTCAACTCCCAGTCCTACTGCCAGTTTCTGGAAGACACCTTCTTCAAGCAGTGGTACAGGAAGAAGTCTGCATCCTTCAAGAAAAACATGATTTTCATGCAGGACAATGCTCCATCACACACATCCAAGTACTCCACAGCGTGGCTGGCAAGAAAGGGTATAAAAGAAGAAAAACTAATGACATGGCCACCTTGTTCACCTGATCTGATCCCCATTGAGAACCTGTGGTCCATCATCAAATGTGAGATTTACAAGGAGGGAAAACAGTACACCTCTCTGAACAGTGTCTGGGAGGATGTGGTTGCTGCTGCACGCAATGTTGACGGTGAACAGATCAAAACACTGACAGAATCCATGGATGGCAGGCTTTTGAGTGTCCTTGCAAAGAAAGGTGGCTATATTGGTCGCTGATTTGTTTTTGTTTTGTTTTTGAATGTCAGAAATGTATATTTGTGAATGTGGAGATGTTATATTGGTTTCACTGGTAAGAATAAATAATTGAAATGGGTATATATTTGTTTTTTGTTAAGTTGCCTAATAATTATGCACAGTAATAGTCATCTGCACACACAGATATCCCCCTAAAATAGTTAAAACTAAAAACAAACTAAAAACTATTTCCAAAAACATTCAGATTTGATATTAATGAGTTTTTTGGGTTCATTGAGAACATGGTTGTTGTTCAATAATAAAATTATTCCTCAAAAATACAACTTGCCTAATAATTCTGCACTCCCTGTACACTAGCCCAGGTAAAGAGCCGTCTGATTTGGCTGCATCAATTTCAGAAAGCAGGTCGCCAAGTTCTCTGAGATTCTGGGGGTCCTTGTTTGACACTCTAGGAAAGCGTTCAAGTCTGTCAAGGAGCGACTTCTCAATAGCCTCTGGGGTGCCATAACATTCTTGTAGCCGTTTCCAAACTCGACGTAGGCCCGTTTCCAAACTCGACGTGCTGGATTGTTGAGATGGACAGAGCGTATACGTTTGGCATGCTTAGACGACTCTTCTCCAAGCCACCGGGTCAGCAAATCTAACTGTTCGCTAGGCTTTAAGCTTAACCCTTCAATAGCGTTACAGAAAGAAGCTCCCCATGCCCAGTAGTCCTCTGCTCTGTCCGTAAACTTTGTCAGACCATCTGCCACCAATTCTCTTTTTGCCAGAAACTTAGCGAGATTAGCAAAGTCACTGTTCCCGTTGTTGAATTGCGTTGGCTGTAAAGGTGGAGTGTAAGGGGAAAAGCTCATAGGTTGCGGTGTGGTACTTAAATACCTTTGGCCACATTTTTCTTGGGTATCAGCAGCTGGTGTCAGATGGCTGCCAATCTCATATTTGATGTCCTGTTGATTTACCTGTGGGACATATTGAGGTGAAGTGGCTGGATCGGGGATTGGACTGATGTCACATTGTTTTATCGGTGTAAAGTGTTTGGGGTCCGGCAAGTCTTCTCTGCGATGCTCTGGTGAAGAATATCCAAGATAACTCTCTAGTCTGTATGACTGGGTTGAGGCTGGAAGCTGGAGTAGAGCGTGAGAGTTCAGTGTTGGTTGTGAGTTCTCTTGACCCTGTCGTGATTCCCCATATTGTTTTTCTGACACACGAGATGACCACATTTCCCCGCTTACCTCCTCTGTTATTGCTGCTTCAAATACATTGGCTTCAGCAAGCGCAGCTTCTGCTTCCTTTTCTTCTTTTAGTGCTTCTAATGTAGCACTTAACTCTGCTTTCCTCATTTTCACCTCAATCTCCTGTCGTGTAAACTCTGCTCTGGCGCGTGCTGCTTCGGCCTTTGCCCGTGCTTCGACTGCTGCTTTGGCGAGTGAGCTGCGGGATCTGGATGTTGATCCAGAGCAGGTGGACCGTACCTCCAGCTGCTCCTCCTCTGCTGACAGCATAGTGGCGTCTGGGTCAGATGTCTGGAAGACTGCCTCCTGAAGTAGCCATTTCGCCAGTCTTTTTACTATTCTGCCCTCCCACTTAACTAGGCAGACAGACAACCATCATCCCATGTAGAAAAAAACCACACTGTTGTTCCTTTCTGGTGGATTTATTTGATTGGATGCATAGCATGGCTTTGTTGAAATACATGAATGGATGAATGGTAAAACTGTAAACAAACACAAAATATCCCATGTGAGCAAACATTCTTACAATTAGAAGATGCTATGACCTGTTACTATGCAAAGCAAAGCAGAATGAAACAAGCTAACAAGCTAACGTTAGTGGTTAGCTAGCGCTAATTAGCGTCTAGGCTAATGACTAATAAAGCACATCATTGAGTGAATTTAGTTTCTCAAAATATCACAAACAACACACGGCAGTTAGTGCTAAACATTCACCGGTAAAACACAACATTACTGCCAATTTACAGACTGTGCTGGATTAAGAGGCAGCATAGGCAGGCACAGGAGTAGCAAACTGTCCTTCTCCCGTTAGACAGGAAGTAACGAGAAGTAGCACTGAATGTAGCAATGAACAGTGTGCCAGAAACGAATAAAGATTGCATGAACTTGTATAGCACTACATAACGTGAGTGGTGACTCTTAAGGAGCCAGAACAACGTTGATTAGCTGCATATAGACGAATGTGAATTGCATTATTGGCTGGACTATGGGATAAGGTGGCATCGTTCTAATCCCATACTGGAGCAGCCAGTCACTTACTGACTAACACTGCAAAACAGAATTGTTAACGTATTTATTTTATTTTCAATTCAGGTTAGATTTGCAATTGCGCACGCGCGCAGCTTAGAGGGAACATTGGTCGTGAGGGAACGTGATAGGTGGGGAGAGGTCCTTTTACAGGGGCAACGGTGCAATGTGGAGAGGGAGAGAGAGACAGCGGTGTGGCTCCCGATTTCAGGCTGACTACAGGTGACGCTGTAGGGGGGTGACACTGCAGTGTCGAATCTGTTGAAAAAAAACATTCAACTCATTATCTCTGTCTTCACTGATGATTACAGAGAATGATACTAGAGTATGATACAATGTGATGTCTGTGAAGGTTCTCAGTCATCCAGGTCATCGTAGTCAAAGGAGCTTGCAAAGAAAAGCGTCTGGACTTCTTGAAGTAGTTCCCAGACGCCTTAACGCCCACTCACATCCTGGGCCATCTGATCTCAGGAATTCGCATTATAAGGTGGGGCCAGGTTTCACAATGAACTCACCCGAAACTCTGGCTGATTGGGACCCACACCCAGTTTCACACCTTGGTTCAGGCGATTAGAGGATCATCAGGGGGTCCTTTTGTCCCTCTGTGGGGGGACACTCCCACTAGGTTTATATCTGGGACTCTCCACCATTTGACCTTAGAACTGAAGAAGCTTCTCGGATGAGAGGTGAAATGTCTTCAAGTAACTTAAAGAAGTCCAGGCGCTTTTCTTTGCAAGCTCCTTTGCATACAATGTGATACTCTGGCAGAAACTATGGGCTTGGGAAGTAGCAGATCTTAATAACAGCTTAAACTATGGGGTCAGTTTATGAGGAACAACAGTATCACTGCTCTGAACTTCGTCTAAAATTGACAACTGGTAGCTCTTCCTTATCCATAGAGTTTAAAAATAATAGACAAAATATGCTTGTGAAATTTCATGCACACCATGGTACCCATACAAATATGGATTCCAGTGTCCTCAATACACAGAGGTGATCTTTGTAGCAAACACAACATCTAATTTACCTACTTACAGTACCGTATTGTATTCTTACAATGATATTGCTGTCTGAAGGACTATGAGTTGCAGGTGACCAATACCATGCTGAAAAACAAACGCAGTAATGATTTTATGGAGACCATGGGCCATGATCATGACACATATGGCCACTGTTATGGACTTGCTAAGCCATCCCTTTCACAATCTCATGCTTTCTTACCTCCCATAGCCCGACCTTGAGGGTGACATTTTAAAGCCACAATATCGTAACCTTAGGGATATATTGTACAGTAGGTAGCTACAGTACATGAGTTCTACTATATTGTATTTGACTTTGAAATAAATCTGGCTTTAAAGATCAAACTTTTTTTTTTATTTTTATTTTATTGAATCTTTATTTTGAACATGTTGAAAAAGTATAAAAAAAAATAGAATTAAAAGAGACAAATGAACAAAGCAAACAAAAGGAAAACGAGCAACCACAACTCCAAATAACGTCCATGTTCAAAAAGGAGCAGGAAGAAGCATAAGCTTATTTAATCCCACCCCTTTTCCACTATCTAGTATCAATAGACTACAGAAATACCTCCTTGCAATTACATTATATGTTATGTGTAATTTTATTTTATTTTATTTTATTTTTTTAAATATATACACATATATGTTTCTATCTATCCATACATACGTATATACACACATACGCACATATACACATTTTCAATAACCCCATTAACACCTCAAGGATACACAGCCTACAAGTATATATATATATCCATACCAACAAACCCGTGCATGCGCACACACATGAAAATATTAGACAAGAACACCCTATCAAATCTCTACCTTTTCCCTGTACCCTGTAAAAACCATATCCTTAAACCGCTTTTTAAACTGCGCCATGCTTGGACATTGCTTCATATCTTTACTTAGTCTGTTCCACAGCTTCACTCCACACACAGAGATGCAAAAACTTTTTAATGTTGTACGGATACGAGGATGTTTTAAATTTAATTCCCCCCTCAAATTGTATCCCCGTTCCCTTTTAGAAAACATTTTTAGAATATTGTCAGGAAGCAGGTTATTTATTGCTTTATATATAATTTGTGCTGTGAGAAAATGAACCAGATCTGTGAATTTTAGAATTTTTGATTTTAAGAATAGTGGATTTGTATGATCTCTGTAACCAGTTTTATGGATTATCCTTATGGCCCTTTTTTGTAATATAAAGATTGATGATAGCGAACATTTGTAAGTATTGCCCCAAACCTCTGCACAGTAATTCAAATACGGTGCAATCAGGGAACAATAGACAATGTGGAGTGATTTGTGGTCCAGAATGTGTTTTACTTTACTCAAGATTGAGACACTTCTTGAAATTTTGTTATGTATATGATTTATATGAGACTTCCAGTTTAATTTATCATCTATAATCACACCAAGAAACTTATGTTCAAGTACTCTTTCAATTTCCACACCATCTACATGAATCTGCACTTGTGCATTTCTAAGGGAATTCCCAAATAAGATAATTTTAGTTTTACTTAGATTTAGCGATAGTTTGTTCCTGTTAAACCATTTTTTAATTTTGCACATTTCTGAAGTAATTGTATCCAGCAGCTCCTTTAGATTCCCCCCAGAACAAAAAATATTTGTGTCATCTGCAAATAATACTAATTTTAATATATCAGATGCCTTACAAATATCATTTATATAAATAATAAATAATTTTGGACCCAGTACAGAGCCTTGTGGAACACCACAAGCAATGTCCAAGCATGATGAGGAATGGACACCCAGCTTCACAAATTGTTTCCGGTCACTTAAATAATTTTTCACCCATTGCAGTACAACCCCCCTAATCCCATACCGTTCCAGTTTATTAATTAATATGTCATGATTGATTGTGTCGAATGCTTTCTTGAGATCCAGAAATACTCCAGCTGCATACTGTTTCTGATCTATAGCATTCGTAATCTCCTCAATTGATTCGATTAATGCCAGAGATGTTGATCTTTTTGATCTGAATCCATATTGACTGTCAGAGAGTAATTTATATTTATCTAAGAATTTGTCTAATCGTTTATTAAACAGGTTTTCTAGGATTTTGGAGAATTGTGGTAGTAAAGAAACAGGCCTGTAATTTGTGAAGTGGCGTCTATCCCCGGTTTTATACAGCGGCACAACTTTAGCTATTTTCATTTTGTTTGGCACTTTTCCCGTCTGAAATGATAAGTTGCAAATATATGTTAGAGGTCCTACAATTCCTTCAATGACCTTCTTGACGATTTTCATGTCAATATCATTACAATCAGTAGATGTTTTATGTTTACACATGTGTACAATGTCAATTATTTCTTTTTCCTCCACTGATGTGAGGAACATTGAGTTAGGGTTCCTATCAATCAGGTTTTCACTACAGTCTACTGATGGCAGTGACTCAGGAATTTGTTCTGCCAGTTTTGGTCCAATATTTACAAAATAATGATTAAAGCTGTTGACCTTATCAGCAGTGTTTTCCATAATATTGCCATTATCGATAAAGTATTGTGGATAACTTTGTTGTCCAGAATTAGTTTTTAATGATACCGTTTAAAACATCCCATATTCCTTTCATATTATGTTTATTGTTGTTCAATATTTTACTATAATACTCCTTTCTACATACACGTATAATATTGGTCAACTTATTTTTGTATTTTTTATATTTATTTTCAGCATCTTTTGTTCTTTGTTTTAGGTATTCCCTATAGAGTGTATTTTTCTTTCTACATGCATTTTGTAAACCCTTAGTGAGCCATGGTCTATCTGAATATTTGTGCTTTCTGTTGTATTTTATTGTTGGACAGTTTTTATCGTACAACTCCATGAATATTCTTAAAAATATGCCATATGCAATATCAATATCAGCTTCTTTGTACACATTGTCCCAGTCCTGATTTAATAGATCGTTCTTAAATGCAGTCATCGTTTCTTCCGTCCTTACACGTCTGTATCTCAGTTGTTCTTCATGCTGATTTTTCTTATAATTAGTGTCATAAACTGCAAAAACTGGTAGGTGATCACTGATGTCATTAATTAATAATCCGCTCACAATGTTGTTTTCCATATTGTTAGTGAAAATATTGTCAAGTAAGGTGGCACAATGTGGTGTAATTCTGCTAGGCCTGGTTATTTTAGGATGTAAACTCAAACTGTACATAGTGTTTAGGAATTCGTCGCTCATTTTATGCTTTTTTGGATTCAACAGGTCAATATTAAAATCACCACAGATAAACATAACTTTTTGATTTGTTTTAGAGAATATTTCCTCTATGAAGTCATTAAATACTTGAATACTAGAGCCAGGTGTTCTATATATACAGCTAATTATTACATTTTTTTCTTTTTCCTTATAAATTTCAATTGTTATACATTCTAGTAAATTATCAATTACAGTTGTCATACTTTCTACCACCTTGTAGTTTAGGTTTTTATCCACATACACAGCTACTCCCCCTCCACTCTTGTTCCTTCTATTTACAAAATTCACTTCATATCCCTCCAGTCCAAAGTCCATTCCTTTCTCCGCATTGATCCATGTTTCAGAAATGGCAATAATTCCAAATGGATTTGTCAACTCATTTAGATATTCCTTTATATTGTTGAAGTTGGCATACAGACTTCTGCTATTAAAATGGATTATTGATAATTTATTTTCCGTGTTGATGGTGTGCTTAAACTGTTCATCAGTGAAGTAGCAGCAGTTACAGCTGATGTTGTAGAAGAAATTATTTTCCGGGTCTATATCCTTTTCTAAGTCTAGAACATTATGGTCTGTGTATCGAAATGTTCTCAGTTCCAGATTATCATAAAGAGAATTCCAATGAGTTATGTTGATATTGTTGCCGGATGCAGATGAAGTTCTTTTGGACTGTGCCATGTGTTGTGTTGTGTGTCACGTCACATGTGTATTCATACCTCCAGAGTAAGTTGACCTCAGTATTTGTCCAGCTCTTCCATATTTCTGATGACCAACACTTTGGCTTGTTCCGGTGTTCCATTGAGTTTAATGAATACTTTGCAGTTGGTGGTCCATGTATTTTGAATTTTTCCCTGTTTCTTCAAGTAACGTGCTTTCCTGGCAATGTCCGCATTTCTTTTTATCAGATGTTCGTTCATGAAGACATCGGATCCTTTCAGTTTCTTTCCTTGTTTTAACAGTGCTGTTTTCTGTTTTCTGTTTGCAAATCTCACAATGATGGCTGGTTTGTCACTGTCATTTTTTCGGGGTAGAGGGTGGCAAGCCTCAATGTTGTTATAATCCACTTCCACACCTTTGGACCGTAGAAAGGTAACCACTTGATGCTCCGTGGAGTTGACATCTTCCTCTCCTGGCCCTCCTACATTGTCAGTGGCGACCGCCCGGGCGTATGACCGGGGTTTGATGCGAAGCCCCGTGATGATAACATCGTTCATCCGGGTGTACTGCTCCAAATCCGCCACTCTGTTCTCCAGGTACGCCAGCCGCCGATCTTCTCGGCGTTCTGGATGCGGAGAGCCTTAACTTCCTCGACCAGGTCCAGGATGGCTTTCTGCTGCAGTTTGACAGTAGAAATCTCCTCTGTCATAAACTCCAGCGACTTCTTAATATCGTCTCCTTCCTCGGCTGACAGAACTTTTTTCGGGCCCATGCTGAGAGATGCTCTTGTAGCTTTGCCGTGACGACCGGCTAGCTAGTTGATGCTGCGAGTCCTAATCTAATGGTGTGTTTGTTGCCAAAATGTGTGTCAGTAATTGACGAACTTAAAAGCAGAAGTCTGCAAAGACAACATCAAGGATATGATATTTCCCTGCTAGTGGGGTCAAGAAAAAGAAGTTGTTTTTTTACAGTTCACAAAAGAGCAAATCACTTGTCTCCATTTCAAAGTGAAATGCTCCAGCAGTGTGGCCTTTAGAGGAAGGCAGATGTTACATAATAAGCCCCCCCCCCCCACACACACACACACACAATACACAAACACACACACAGAGAGACGATGCTTTAAATACCAATGACAGAGGCAACAGTGTTGGCTAAATAACGTGTAATGTAGTTATGAGGTTACACAATATAATATGGCATATAAATCAGATATATGGGCAGAAACTGTCACACACACACACACACACACAGGCACTCATAGCATTGAGTAAAGTATTATTCTTCCATTGAGAGACTGGTTTCCAGAGTTATGGCTCCACCTGGACTCACTACCAAATAGTTAGTGCCTGAACTATGGCTTCAAACACAGACTCCCAAACAGTGAGTCGCTTCTTTTTCTTCCTGTTTTAGCATTGTCTACAACCTTTGCATCTTTTCTTACACTTTAATACTTTTTTAGGTCTTATTCCAGTTTTGCCAATTTTCTTCTTCTGCATTTTACACAGCATGTAGAGACTCTAAGATGTAGAATTTTACAGTTACAGCATAGACATCAGCATAGACAGCATAGACAAAACAAAAAAACCCTCGAATAAAAGCAGTAAAAGGTACACATTTGCAACCTTTCCTTTTGATTTTAAAATATTTCCTATATACATTCATGCTTTTTAGTGGGATGGAGTGGTTAGCTTGGTTGGCTCACATAAGATCTTGGGTTCAAATCTTGAGACCTCTTTTGCCCTTTTGCATGATAGTTTTTCACTGGTTGCTCCAGCTGCCCCCCGTAGTCCAAAGCAGGAATATATAAATGAATTAAAATGAGTTATTGTTCATTACATTAATGTAGGTACAAATGGCAAAGGTGTACTTAGTACTGCCCCTCAAGGGTACAGCAACTGTGCTTTCGAGGCTACCAACCACCATTATATACAGCACCACTAACCTTCTGACAAAAAAAAGACCATATTGACCATTAATTGTTATTCAAGCCACTGACGGTGATGAAATGAGTAAACATAATGGTGCTTTGATGTCTTGACAGGTAACAACAACAATGGTTCAATCTAGTCACAGTGGCCTACGTGTAACATTATTTTCCACATTTGTTTTATTCAGATATATAAATAGTGTGGTAAATTTTTCTAATATGTTCAATTCACAACTATTCTTCGCTCCTGTGCCACACTCTGTGACCTTCTTAAAATACCCGGGGGGTGCATTTTATTAGCATTTCCAGACTGGCCCTGGTACAAGAACCTCCAGGTAACAAAAGTCCAATGTGTACCAATGATTCTGCTTTAGCAGATGTTCTAGCAGAATCAGATGAGAGCTGAGGAGGGGAAGCTGCAGACTGAGGCAGAGAAATGTGGACACTGAAATAAAATGTGTTATTTTGTAATGCTTTGTACAGCGGTGCTGCTATTAGCTGCTAAGTGCTAGCTAACTGCTAAGCTTTAGCCAGGCACTAGTGTGCGTTCTCAAATTTAGTGCAGGAAAACAATACCAGGGGTGGTTTATAGGCTAGTGACTACAGGCCTGTAGTTTAAACCTGATGCTAATGGCTGGAGAAAGAAACAATGGGTTTAAACTAACTCCAGCCACCAAATGTCTTGTTCTTCAAAGGTTGCCACTGACAAGCAAGAGGTAAGAATCACAGACTATATAACAAACAAACAAACAAAAAAAGATCTCTGAAAAGCATGACCTTTTCTGCCTTTCATTTTGGATTGAGGGCAGACTGCACAGTACAGTGACCTATTATCACCTCTTGAATATTGAAAGTTTGGATAGACTCGTACTTGCGAACTAGCATCCTAATTTAGCTAATATCTCTGCAGTATAATATATAATCATGTGTTTGACATAACTACAGCACATCTTTGAAAGAACAAGCTCCTATTTTTTTATCCAGCATATTGTTCATTTTTACACAGTTTTACACATTTAAAATCTAAAGAATTGACATGATGCAAACTATTTTTAGATTTAAGATTTTACTGAGTCACATCTATGATTTACAATTTTGTAAACAAAAATTTGGACAACATTTTCACAATTAGTCTGTTTTAACCACTGCAAAGATCAACCAGTGATTACCAACTCGTGAAATAACTGCTGAAACTGTTCAGTGTGATTTTTTCAATTTCTCTTCCACTACCTGATCAGAGGGTGACCAGATAGTGGTGGCGCCTCGCCTCTGTCAGTGCACCCCAGGGTGGCTGTGGCTACAATGTAGCTTGCCATCACCAGTGTGTGAATGTGTGTGTGAATGGGTGGATGACTGGATGTGTAAAGCACTTTGGGGTCCTTAGGGCTAGTAAAGCGCCATTCAAATACAGGCCATTTACCATTTTATATGTAAAAGATGGCGGGAGGCTGGCGTCAGCCTCACTCTTAAAGAGGCTTGATCAATTGGAGATCAAATGTTTATGAAGCTGATAGGACAACTCGGGAGGAAGACACGTTAAGGGTAGCAGCACCGCTATATATATATATATATATATATATATATATATATATATATATATATATATATATATATATATATATACATCCTAAGTATATTTTGGGTATTAGAAAACTAAACTACAGTCAAGGGTGCTTAGAATTTTATTAGGAAGTAAGCACACAGACTTAGGTAGGTAAGGATGATCCAGCAGACAACCGAGTCACTTTGTATGCTTCACTAGCTCTAGCCTCCCAACATGCAGTAAACCCTCCAATTTAACCCCCGCCAATTGTTTTTCCCATCTCAAAAATGTGATTCCCTTCTTCTTCATTGCTCCTTGGTTTCCTATGTGCTCCCCTCTCCTCTACTTCCTTTCCTCTTACTCCTGCTGCTCTCTCTCAAAGGCTTGCTATCCACGGGGAACTAGTCTGTCTATTCATTTGGGCCTTCCCTTTGTCATTATTTTCCTGAAAAACCATGAAAACGTTTTCCTGCAGAGCTTGAAGTTCTACATTACTTTTTAAATGAAAATGCTCTGCACTGAAAGTTAAATGTTTTAAATTTCAAGAAAGAGAGGTCTGGGTTTGATAGGTTCTCAGTTGTTTCAAAGCAATGATAAGAAACTAATAAGTGCAATTCATTGTCCCACAAATGTGTCCATGTCACTGGAAGTAGATGGCACATGGACTGGTTTTTGCGTAGCACTTTTCTACTGTATCTGAGCACTCAAAGCACAAGCACTTTTTTTCCTACACTGTTTCTAAGTGCTTCCTATCTGACATTCATACTACGGTGGAAGAGCAACATGGGGTTAGTGTCTTGCCCAAGGATGCTTGGCATGCAGACTGGAATTGAACCACCAACCTTCCAGTTAGTAGGTGAACTGCTCTACCACCTGAAATATGGCAACTTCATATGTGCCTGCTAAATGCTGCTTGTTGGACAAATGGGCTGGATTAGAGAAGCGAGTGGCAGGTACTGAAGAACTACGTAAAAAACTTCAAAGAAACAAATAGAGTATTTGACAGACAGTGCAGAATTTTCTTTTTTTTTTAACACGAAGTGTCACTTCAGTTCTTTGTATGTTATAACCAGTGTTGGGAAGGTTGCTTTTGAAATGTATTCCACTACAGATTACAGAATACATGCCCCAAAATGTATTTTGTAACGTATTCTGTTACGTTACTCAATGAGAGTAACGTATTCTGAATACTTTGGATTACTTAATATGTTATCATGCTTTTTTACAACTTATGAATGTCCTGTTCCTGTGTGATTCATTACTACTCGCAGGCTACTCAATAGCAACTAGATTTTTAAATCTTAATATAAAATGAGTAACAGTAGGGTGGACATTAGGTAAGGCTGCACTTTTTGCAGCGATCTCGTATAGAAAACTATTCCACGCGTATATAAAATAGGTCCGCGGCTCCGAACCTTAGTAAAGGGACCTCTGGCTAACACGTCGGTTTCCGTGTTGGGCGTAGCCGAAAACTAGCTTTACTTTGCTGTCTTGGTCAACTTTGCTGGCGAGAGACAGAGAGGCGTTGAAAGGCTGCTCCAGCGCAACTTATTGTTTAGGAGGAAAACAGGAACACAGTGTACAGTCGAGTCTTAATAGCTTACTTACAACTGGGCTCTTCAGGCACTCTTTTTTGGCTGCAGTGGTTATTATTATATTTACATGCTTCCAGCTCCCGTTTCTGCTCGATGACAACTCGTACTTTTCCATTCGCGTTCCTTTTTCTCCCTCCCTCGCTCATAGATACATTACGTGTATGTCAGTCCATTCTCCCTGCAGCACGGACTACACTGCCCATGAGGCTCCATTCTTTAGGGCTATGCCTGTAACACTCTGCTATTGCCTTCATATTAAATCATTTAAAAAAATATTTCTTCACGTCATTATGAGACTCGAGATTGAGACATGGGCATTTGAGCCTCTTAATGCGTGTTTTGTTTGGGTTTCCACCGGTGTGGAATTACAAAAAATAGAGAGGGCATAGCCTAACATATGAAACAAGAAAAGACTGCCGTGTAATCCCTTTATTTCAACAAAGTAACTGTATTCTAAATACCACCCTTTTAAACTGTAACTGTAACGGAATACAGTTACTCATATTTTGTATTTTAAATATGTAACGGCGGTACATGTATTCCGTTACTCCCCAACACTGCTTATAACAATAAGGCTTGCTAAAAGACAGAAGAGTAGCCCACAGACTGGGCTACAGTCTGTGACAACAGAGCTCTCTGCAGGTAGACTGCATCCCTGGATTAGCAGCGGACTGTGAACATGCTACCCCTGCTGGGCCATAAATTTGCTTCACAATGTTTCCAGATTCTGAAATGATTTGCCACACCAGAGTGGTACTCACTATTTGACATACTGTAGGGAAACCTGTATTTGCAAATGGCTCAGTCCCACTAGAATAAAAATATGACGTCAACCTCAGTTGTGCACTGATTGCACAAAATTTTCCTTGCATTTGGCAACTAATTGCAAGTAGTTGTCGTGACAAGGTGATTGAGTGTGCATTACCCTCAGTTTGATTGCAAGGCAATTTTTAAGGTTGTCTGTTAGGAGGCAAATAATCCAAACAAGTACTGCAGTCCACTCAGAGTCACTCACAGACACATACAGTATCTACTCTGTAGTCTGCCTGTTTGTCTGGTTTGCAAATAATTGTCCCTCTGATTTCTGAAAGCAAACAGATTCGTCACATCTGAGTCAGTCTGCAGCTCTGAGCTCAACTTGTTTGCAGCATGTGTCTTTGCAGTAGGAGACTCAACTCAGCTGGTCGTCAACTTGCTATATTTTGGTTGTATTTCTACATAAGAGGAAGTTTAATGAATCTATCCTGCAGGAACTACATCACTGTTTGTGGAGGAATTTCTCAATTACTGTTTCAAGTCAAGGAGATTCTGGCTGGACTCTGGATATAAGTTTTTAATGTAAATTCTTGTTTAAAGTAGCAGATTTGCACAGTTTTGATGGTGACAGATTTTCAGCAGACAGGAATTGTGTCTTGTCATATAAACACTGTATTATCACACAAAGGCTATGTAATTTGCATTCGTAAATTGATAGCAGACTGATATCAATTCCTTTTTTCTGCATTTATACACCATTTTGATGCACCCAAGTTACTTTGAAGACAGAAACTGATTATGAGTGAGTCACAGGCTTTGAAATAGCCCAAGAATTACTGTGGCCTCCAAAGGCCACTTTCTCACTTTGACTACATTTCAGAACCTGAACTTTTTCACATTTACTGAAGTAGTTAAATCAGTACTTCCACTTTTACTGGAGTAACTTTTACTAAAGTACAGAATGTCTGTACTTTCTGTTAAACTTCTTTATACTGGCAGAGGATTTTCACTGGTCCAGCCCACTTAAGATCAAAATTAGCTGCTTGTGGCCCATGACGTAAAATGAGTTTGACATCATGAACTGTCTCCATTTGCAGAAGCTTGCCAAATCTGTCAGTTTTACAAAGCTCTTAATGATGAAACCACATAGTATTCTAATTAGTAAAACAAATCTAAATTGTTATACTTTCATTTTATGTTGATGGAGCTCAGAATCTACAGAAAACATTCAATAGCACATCTGACTTCCGACTTAATGCCATCAGTAATGCAGAATTTTGAAATGTACCTCTGGTCTCGCAGTAGATGTGGTATTGTTTTCTAGACTTCTTGTACTCAAAATTGCGTACTGTAGAGCTGTGGAGCCACTGAATTGATTAGACTAGTAATTTGGTTAAGGCAGAAGTTAAAAAAATACAAGCTTAAAATAGCTAAGGAGCCTTGAATTATGTTGTAAAATGAACTTGGGGGAGGGGGGTAAAACCTCCCTAAATGTGTTATATTTCAGAACATAATTTGTTCTCATCATCTGCTCATATCACGCCTCACCCATTTTTCAACGCCTTTATCACTTGCTGTCTTCTATTCACTCTCCCTCTCCCTTCCTGTCACTTTCATTGAACACTCACTTTTCTTTATCCCTCCATCTCATTTCCACCTCTCTCCTCTCTTCAGGACTCCTGTCGTGTAGCAGTAAGTGATTAGCATAATTCCCCCTCATGTAACAGATGGCACTTCTACGTCAGGGACCCTGCTCCTTACCGTGACAGTGTTACAGCGCAGAGAGCTCACAAATGGAACTGACATGGAACTTCTGCTAAACAGAGCACATTTTTGATAAGAGGTAAACATGCAGTGTGGTCATAGAAACAAAATGATTGGTGCTCATTTGTAAATAGAGTGTGGCCTCTACTCATGTTTTATGCCTGCCTCTCCTCATTACTGCTGAGTGGTAGGTCTTGTGGAACGTCATATTAACCCGTAAGGTTTAAATTGTTATCAGTGATGACCCCCAAACCCCAATCTTTGCAACTTAAAGACAAGAAAAAGCAAACAATGTCGGATGTGTATCAGTTAAAATTATGTTTGTCCCCTGATAGCTTAGAGTTTGGGTTTGGGTCATCTCTGATGATGGCTTATACCTCAGAGGGTTAAGTAAAAAATATCTGCAAATCAGTGGTTCCATTTTAGCAAATGATTTACTGTCAGCTGTCACCCAAATAAGTTAGCCACAATTCAGCTGCTGCTTGCCAATTACAATACCAGGGGTGGTTTATAAGTCTGGCTGCTCTCAAGAAATGCCATCCCTAATGAGAAGATATGATTCCCATTCGTGAGAAAAGTGCATTTAAAAATGTGTGTGTGCAAATGCATACTTTGCAAGAGTGTGAGCTTTAGGCCTTTATGGTGCTGAGTGGAGTATACCTACAGTACCAGTAAAGACTTTGGACACATTACTGTATTGTTTTCTATACTGTTGAACAAATCATCAGCTCATTTGACTCTTCAGCAAATTAGAATTTTTATATAAAAGAAGATGGATTTAGCTATGATGATATCACCTAGATTCTGCATTTTGGACTCATGTTCTGCAACTTTTGTCGTGAAAATTTCATTCACCAAATTGGAGCATAACTTGAAAGTTATCCTTTTAAGCTGAGTTTATGCTACATGAGTGTCCTGAAACCAAATACTACCTTATGTTAGCTAGAGATAAAATAAAAAAAGATGAACGCTTTAATTGAGGTAATGTGTCAGGCAAATACTGCAAATTATGTACAGTATCTCAATCAATAGTGTTCCTTCATATGTTATTGTGTCGATCCGGTCTGGGTCACCATTGCTGATGACCTCAACCCTATGTTTTGGAGACAAGCAGCGAGGGAGCATTTTAGGAGTAATGTAAAGCGTTTCTAGATTGTTATAGTAAGTTAAAATGTTTAAAAAATAGTTTAGTCAGTGTCAAGCTTAGGGAGCACGACAAAAAAAAAAAAGAGTATGTTTTTCTCTCCTCCCTGAGCCTGGTTCTGCCAGAGGTTTCTTCCTGTTAAAAGGGAGTTTTTCCTTCCTGCAGTCGCAAAACTGCTTGTTCATAGAGGGTCATATAATTGTTGGGTTTTTCTCTGGGCGTTTTTGTAGGGTCTACCTTACAATATAAAACAAGAAAACTGTTGCTGTGATTTGGCACTGTTCAAATAAAATTGAATTGAACTGAATATATATGTGTGTATATATACTTATTATGCTGAATTAGACTGCATATTGCAAAGTAGTAGGGCTAAGAGTGTTTCCTGACAAAACGTGAAAGTAACAGTCCTACTTAGAGATGGCACGATACCACTTTTTTATGTCCGATACCGATACCGATATCATATATTTGGATATCTGCCGATACCGATATGAATCCGATATAGTGTGTTTTTTAATCAATAAAACTGTTTTTTTAATATCTTGCTGCATTTTGTATAAGTTCATACTCAAGTTTAAATAAACAACACTAAAGCTATTCTGTTATATCTGTGTGTAAAAAATACACTGCACCCAAAATATTTCATAGTTCAGCAAAACTGATCAACCTAATAAACTTAAACCTACTCCATCCTTCCTATTCTGGTATTTTACAGAGTACTTAGCAGAAATATTAAGCAACCTAACTAATAGGATTGCAAACTCCCAGCAAAAAAATAATAATAGGGAACCACCTCCCAACCTCCACCTCATGATGCTTAATCGATGTAATCAACTTTAATTTGATGCAATGTGAAAAAAAATGCACACAAATAAATTAATTTTCCAAAAATAATTAAAAAGATTCAACATCTTTCTTCAACAGAACTGCAGACTGCACAGATCGTACCTTCCCAAAGGAAAAAGTACTATAGCTTACTAGGGTATATTAGGCTTAACAGTTACTATATACAATAACGGACTTCTATACATTTTTACATCAGATTAAAACTTTGGGTGTAAGATTCAGATATTTATTTATTAAAAGCTAGACATTTTAAATGAGAATAAGAAAGAAAAGTATGTCTTTGTGCCCCCTTTTCCCTGTTCATGCCCTATCGGCCCCCCTGGCTAAACTCTGCTAGCTCCGCCCCTGCAAAGTTACCAGCTGTCAGCTATGTAGAAAAAGATCCTGGTGTAGAGAGTAATATTAAATAAATTCTAACAATAGATTATCAAGCTTAAATGTGCTGCTGTTGTTCAGCCGCTGGTTTCTTCTTTCTGGTGCAAAGTGGGCCAAAAACAAACAAGAGAGACGGACTCGCAACAGAAAAGCTGATCAGCTGATCATTAATCAGTTTCACGATTGAAGTAGCAGCAGGAGAGGGAGGGAGAGAGAAGAGGCAGTCACTCCATATATCGGTTGTTAAGCTTAACGCTGGAATGCTTTACATTCAGAGATGAACTTGCACACTTGCTTTACTTCTCTCTGGGATCACTTCCTCGTAGATGAAATGCCGGTTTGGTAGCGAGGCTACAAATACACACAGCCGCTCTATCACTGACGCATACTGCTACGTGCTACGGTTATGAGCCGAGTTACGCCGCAAGTTTTGTGAGGTGCTTTTTTGATATTTAATGGATTTGATTACATTTTTCTCCGATATCTGATCCAGTAATTTACGTCAGTATCGGACCGATACCAATACGTAATATCGGATCCGTCCATCTCTAATTCCTACTTATGTATGTGAATGTTAGCTACAAGCCTGCAGACATGCACAGTGTTTTTTAGATGGACTTGTTCTACTATATGTATATACATGGACTACGACTCCATAGGTCTAATTTAAAATCAACCTTTGTCAGGACACAAGACAGATTTTATGGCAGTCCATCCTCAACAGCACCTGAGAATTTTAATATTTATTTTAAACATCATAAATACAGTTCTGGCTTTTGTAACAAGCCACTTGAAAAATGGTGGAAAATTTAGCAAGTAATATCAATTTATAATTGTTTACCGATTTATTCCTCCACAGACTCCATGGACATGCTCTAGGAGAAGCACCAACAACTGCAGCATCTAAATGTATAAATGTATGTTTCTGCCCTATTATTCCTCATTTTCATACATAAAACATGCAGCGTTAGAACTGAATAGTCATTACAACAATAAGAGGGAGCTATAATGTTGGAGCAATTACAGTGATGAGCGCTTCTTTGCCTTTGGTGCAATTATCTCATGTCGACTTCCAGAACAATAGAAATGACCTTCACTGTTAATCTTTAATTAGGTTTTGCAGACACATCACAAATATAAGGATGTGAATCATTTCAAAAACAAGATCATGGGAATGCTGTACTGTGATGAGTAACAGCTTTTTCCACTTCCACGGGTATTGACATATCCATGTTACATTAATGAATGAGTCTAATCCCTACATCAATACATCCTCAAATAAACGAGACATACAGTATCAGTAAACGCTGGGTTATATGTTTCAGCAGGTGAAGGGCATTTGGATAAACTCCTGCTTTACGTTACCAGAATTCTACATCAGACGCCATCGCTGCTGCCCTTCACTGTCACGGCCCAGCGGCACGAGGGAACAGAGATGGACACAGGTGCAGAAACCAACCCGGAAGCGAGACGATAAGGGAACAAAGGATTTATTTCCGCCCACAGGCAAACACAAGCAAGAAAACAAAACGACGCCACCACACTAGTGGCGCGTAGGATAATCTAAGATAACGGAGGGTGACCTAAACACCTCTAGGAGACGGCTGAACAGCAGAGGCAGCGGGGAGGTGGAAACAGGACTAGGTAGCGGCCGGGGCACTGGAATAAGAGGAGATCAGGATCAGTGGTATCCAGCAGACAATCAACGATCCTCCACAGTTGAATTGAGTTGCCTTACTTGGTTTCAGGTGGAGGGGACAGGTGGGGCGGAAGGCCCGGAAGCGGTCGAGACGTGGGGAGGCAGGCAAGTGAGTGGTGGGCCAGCAGGCCACGTCGTATCAGCAGCAAGTGGCCCAGGTCCAGGAAGGCGGGAATGAGGGAGACCAAACCTCCACTCCAGGTGCTACCTCTGAGAACAAGAAGAACAAGTAAGTCATCACACGGATTCTGGACAGAGTTATGATGCTCCACTTGACTAACATGGGGATAGCAGATACTCAGGCGATGAATGGTTGAGAGCGCAGGTCTGATATACTGCCAGAATAATTGCTGACAGGTGGTCAGCCAGGGAGGAGCAACCGAACTCCGCCTAAAGGAGGAGGAGCCGCTGTTGGAGACCTGCAGGTACCCACCCAGACCATGACACCTCACTATTCCCTCTTACATTTGGAAAACAAAGACTCATACATCAGGGTACTTTTTGTTGATTACAGTCATAGCTGGTACTGACCATCGGGCATACCAGGTGATTTTTCTTTTTTATGGGCTGATGTGGTTTTTTTTTTCATAACGATATAAACAATGAGAGGTGATGGATTGGCCAGATGCTGGCAGATGTGTAAAAATAACTCAATTGTTTGGTGGTGGCTATGATGGGACTTCCACAGATTCAGTAACATTAGCAAGTGGTGGGGGCCAGCAGGTGGATGAGGGAAAGAGGAGGCAGAGCAGAGACCCGAGGCGGCCGTCGGTCTGGGTATCAGGGGAACTGAACTTCAGGTAAGAAGTTATGACCTGCAGTCTATCTGGGTCAGATATAATCCAAGTTTAGGCGTAGTTTATTTTCGTTGTGCTAACTTTTTACAGTCAGTTACAATAACTTGTACGGCGTACTAGCTAGCATGGTGGAGTTTCTATACAGCTGGGCGGGTGCTATGATATTACTGATAGTGAACTTTATCTTGTTCATAAGGTTAGTTAGTAGAGTTTCCAAAAACGGAATCGTCCCGTATTCAGAGAAAATATTACGAGTTTCATATTGAGCTGAAAAGGAATACAGTTTGTCCTGTACTTCAGCTAAAATGAAAAACAGACAAAGCTGGATTTATTCTGTGTCTTTACGCTGCAGCTGTTTCTTCTTCTCTCATTCCCTCCCCCTCCCTCTCCTGTTGCTACTTCAATCATGAAACTGATCAATGATCAGCTGATCGGCTTTTCTGTCGCAAGTCTGTCTCTCCTGTTTATTGCCCAGTTTGCACCAGAAAGAGGAAACCAGTAGAGGTCGCGCTAAACAACAGCAGCACGTTTAAGCGCGATGTTGTTAGAATTTATTTAATATTGGGACTCTCCTCAGCTCTTACTGGGACAGTGGCGCGGCTGCCCCTCTGTTGGTCTTCCATGGTCTCTTGTGTTCTGGGGGCCTCTGGATGTCTGGAGTTTTGATCTCCTCCATACCCGCTTCACACCCTGGAGGACGGGGCTGTGGCCCCCCCACACTCCCTAGCAGATCATTACATGCAGAAACCTTTGGAATGCAAGCATGCTGATCCACACAGGTATGCACACATGGGTATTCACAGACACGGACTAAAGCTTTCTTGGCTGCTGCCTCAAAGCACACTGTGCGCTGTCTATCTTGCGTGCTGCACAATATCGTTTATTATTTAGTAAATATTGATATCTATGACTAGCTAGTTTATTGTGATGGTGCTTTGTTTTCTCTATTATTATGTTGCTCTTTGTTGTTTGCTGTCTCCTCTGTTTGTTTTTTTTTTTTTTTTTTTTTTTTTTTTTCCTCCATACAGGTGACCCAGGAGTTCCTTTTTTTTTTCTCTCTCTCTTCCCCCCCCTTCTCACCGTCTCTTCTCCTCTTTGGTTTTCTTTCTTTCTCTCCCCCTCTCTCTCTCATTCATTCCCCCTGTCCTATTTATTAAAAAAAAAAAAAAAAAAAAAAAAAAAAAGGAATGACAAAGGATGAACTGAAGCTCTGCCATCACGTAATGTCGCATACTGCTGTTTCTGATGTCATTTAAAAAAAAAAAAAAAAAAAAAAGAATTTATTTAATATTAATTTCTAGTATGGGAGTGTTGAAGCCACAGCTGTTAAAGCTGCTGGTCATGATATCGGTTTGGATATGTGGTGAGAGGGAAAGATGAAGATGAAACCAGGAGATGTCCTTACTGGATCATCAGAGCTGAACAGGTGATGGAGAAACAGGTTTAATTTTTAGGTGTCATGAATGAGTTGAAGGGAAGTTATAAACTGTTTCTGAAAGACAAATAACACCAGGATCCTTTTCTATAGCTGACAGCTGGTAACTGTGCAGGGGCGGGTCTAGCAGAGTTTTGCCAGGGGGCCAGGTAGGGCATTAACAGGGAAAAGGGGGCACAAAGAAATATTTTCTTTCTTATTTTCATTTAAAATATCTCACTTTCAACAAATAATTATCTGAATCTTACAACAAATGTTTTCATCTGATGTAAAAATGTATAGAAGTCCATTATTGTACATAGTCATAGTTTATCAGGGTCCCATCATAATTTCTTCAGAAGTAAGTAGTGTATATGATGCCAGTATTTTCCCACATTTTCTAGATACTGTATCGGTACTGTGTGTAAAATGTCATCAACAAGTAAATTAAGTTTTATTCTTTCTCACCTGTCTTTCTGTTTTCTTTCACTTTTTTAAGGTTGCCATCTTAGAAAAATAAAATTGCCCTGTCATTCTGTTTATTGATGTGGTAAATAAATAGTTTATGAAAATATCACTAAATCTGTCATTTATTATTTTTAATATTCAGTAATGGCCATGTGTCACCTCTAGTCTTCTCTGTCTTAATTTCAGGGTTCCACCATTAAGTTTATTAGATTGATACATATATATCAACAAGACAGTGTACATCACTGTCACAACAGTGTTGGTTTTCGTTCAAAGGCTTTATGGTTTTTCCTATAATACCTGATGTGCTGGTCTCTAGTCAAAATGCCCGGGCCGATTTTTTGTCCCAGTCCAGCCCTGAATACTGTCATCCCACAGAAACTCACTCACAAGCTGGCAACACTTGGCCTACACCCCATCCTATGTGACTGGGTGGGTGAGCAGCTTTAGATACCTAGGCGTCTACATCACTGAGGTCCTCAGATGGACACTGAACACCACACAGCTGGTCAAGAAGGCTCAGCAGCGGCTGTATTTCCTGAGGAGTCTGAGGAAATTTGGTATGTCAGCCAATATCCTCTGTAGGTTCTACAGCTGCATTGTGGAGAGCACCCTGACCAGCTTCATCACTGCATGGCACGGCAGCACTACTGCTATGGAACGCAAATGTCTGCAAAGAGTGATAACAACTATGGAGAAGATCACCAGGACCCCGCTGCCCTCTCTGCAGAGCATCTACCATCGCAGAGTCCAGAGGAGAACTGGACTGTTCACACTTCTGCCCTCAGGACAAAGGCTTAGAAGTGTGAAATCCTGAACATCTCTTGAACACCTGATTATATAACCATTGTGCACAGGAGATAACATAAAAAGTTTATGATATCTATTTATTTATTTATGTAAGAATTAAGAATGGACTTGTTGCTCTTTGTCTGTTGTACCCTGCAGTACTTTATACTATGTAACATCCATGAATAGCAAAAGCTATGCCAATATATTTAATAGGTACTTGCCTGCCCAGATACTACTGAGCCAACTTTCTGCTGGGAGTCATACATTTTTTTTTCACTCCACCAATAGGATTACTAAAATGAAGTAAGACAGTAAGACCTGACGGTCAAATGAAGATTTGAGTATGCTGTGTACCAGTGCTGCAGCTATGGTTAACAGATGAACATGCTTTAAAATCTAAAATAAAAAATGGCCTGCCGCTTTTTACTCAGTCCCCAAGGACCCCAAAGCGCTTTACACTACATTCAGTCATTCACACACACTAAAGTGTGCGTGTTAGTCCCCATAGGGAAATAGTTCCTCTGCATTTAACCCATTCACCCAGTGAAGCAGTGGGCAGCTGCCAGTGCAGCGCCCGGGGAGCAGTGTGTAGGGACGGTACCTTGCTCAGGGGTACCTCAGGGTAGCCGTTCAGTGGAGTCGAACCGCCGACCTTCCGATCATGGGGCCACCACTCTACCTACTGAGCTATCCCTGCCCATACTCTGGCAATGGAAAGCTACATTGTAGCCACAGCTGTCCTGGGGCACACTGACAGGGGCACTAATCTAGAACAATTACCATAAACTTTTATTTGGTTTTTGTAACTCATGAAAGAAGCTGCTTCACTTTTGTGTATCTGCACTCCTAAAAAACTATTAAAATTCTTAGAACCCAATAATTGGGATAATTTTTCTTTGCTTTTTAACCCTTTAGAGCCGGTCGGAGCAGGCACGCTCTGTTTTACGTAACTATTTTTAAATCCCGGTAGCTCTGCAATCACGTAAGCTAGCGCAATAATTTTTTTTGCATATGAAACCGGAGGAGTTGTACTTACATCTTATACCATCAGCTTGTCCTAGGTCACAGTTTCCTTCCACATAAAATTTTGCAAAAACTGCATAAAAAGCGCTTGCAGGAACAAAAACATAATATTCCAGAAACAGGCTTTGCCGATCCGATCAGCTGTTCATAACACTTCCTACATTGGAATAGACGTCAGCACGAACTTTTGCATTTCCGCCATTACCTGCCCGAAACCGGAAGTGACGTCATTTTCGCGGAAATGTAGTCTTTTTTACCATCAGGGCCTCAGGGCCTATACTGGTCTTTTTAAAAGTTATCTTTGACTTTATGACTTTCTGTGTCGTTTCTGGGATGCTTAGGACTCATATTGCACTGCTGGAAATAGTTTATTTTGATGCACATGCTGCTTTTTTGCAAATTTGCAGTATAATATTTATTTTCGTTTTTCCTGCAGTCTATAAAAATTGGTGTATTTCAAAAATAAAACTATGAAGACACTCAAAATAAATTTCCTGTGGTGGGAAACTATTTTGTGCAACTTTTTTCTATTTACAGTTTTGAGGGATAAGCCTCTTAAATTTCTCTAACTACAAATATATGTTAAAAAAGCAAAAACAATTTTCAATTTTTTTGTAGTTTATTGCACTTTTTTGCAATTTATGTAATTACTATGCACTTAATGGATACATATTATTAAAATCTGGGCTATAATGGTTGTATTGATGTATATCAACTTGAAATGCTCCCAAAAATGGCTCCACAGCATGTAAAAATATAATGTAAGCTCTGGCGGACTTGGTTCTATGGTAGGTCTTAAAGGGTTAAGGTCTAGGTCTAAGAATCGCTTGCAGGGTGAACATAGCTTAATAGTGCTCTGTAACAGTGAGTGCAAAAATTGTCTCTAGCACCTTTAGTATCTGTCTGTACTCTGTCCTTTTTTTTATAGAAACAAAACAACAACACCGTGCCACCGTGGTTAGCACTGTTGCCTCAAAGCAATCATTATCACTGCCAAACAGATACCATCAAGGGATACTGTTTGGGACCTTTCAGAAATCTTTAACCAACCAATCAATATGAAACATAGCATTATGCTAGTATTCCATGACCAAAAATGACATCCCTGTAAGAAAAACTAAATGACATGTATGTTTTTATTTTAATTCATAGAAATAGAAACTGCTCTTTTTAGGAGGGGGGGGGGGGGGGGTATCTCCAGTTTAATTAATTTGATTATTTCTGAAAGTCCTTTTTAAAAAAAAATAAAAAATAAAAAATGGCAATGTTTGCGTGTGTCATAACTTAAGGAGGAATCATAGTGCAGTCTGCGTGATCACAATAATTGACCATTTACGGCCTATTTAGATGCACCTCTGAGATAAAGAGATCTAGAGCACAGCCAGACCCCTTAGGTGCTTAGAGGTCCAATTCATGAATGCACCTGATGTTCAGGTCTTGCCCTGAGGTAATCGTTATATAAGAGGCAGATTTTAATAAGAAAATCATATCAAACTCCAAGAGTGTCAAACATCTCACAGTCAAATCCAGTGGCTGTATGGATGCCAGTGGATTAGACTTTTTCATTGAATGCAGTTCATATGTGCTGAGTCTAAGGCCCCAGCTGCCCCTTTCTGCTTCATGTTATTAGTAGAGCACATATGAGACAGATGCAACCATGCCACCTGAGGCTTGATGAAAGATTCTAGAAATGTTAATATGCTAAATTATTCACACATGCAAATAGGATGTGCCTTGAATGCAATTGTGCCTGCCTGAAACACACAGGTACTGCTTAAAGAGAGGACCTCATGTTTCACATATGCCTTAGCATATGTTCCATATGTGGTCTGCATATGGACTGGAAATGGTGAGCTATGCTGCACAGGGAATCCAACATTTCTGCCTCTTCGTGTAACAGACTTAACTAGAGGTTTTTCTTCACTTCAACTTTTTTTTTTACATACTGTTTAATACAACGGATACAAAAGTCAGCACACCTCATAAGATATATCATCAAGTTCAGCTGTTCTAGTAGGAATTCCTTTACATTTGCTTCTTCCAGACATAGTCTGCAAAGAGCTTACCAAGTATCAAAGGGATGTCTTTGTTGAAAGGTATCAGACAAAGGAGAGGTGCAACGAAAAAAAAAAAGAATTAAATATACCATGGAATGCAGTGAGGGCACTCAACAATAAGCAGAGAAAATATGGCACAACAATGACATTACAAAAGCCGATGAAAAGAAGAGAACAGATCAGGGAGGCTATCAAGAGGCCTAGATAATAAAAGAGCTGCAGGATTTTCTGGAAAGTACTGGTCGTGTGCCACATGTGACAACAATCTCTGTATTCTTCATATATAACTCAGTCTCACTGCAGTTCATGAAATAGTCAGAACCTCTGATCTACTGAAAAACAAAACAAAACAAACAAACAAAAAAAAAAGCCTTGCAGGTCAAATCTCATCAGTCACTCCTGAATACCATTTGAATTACAGTCAAATCCAAGTCCAATCTATAAGTTCATTGTGGCCAATCTCCCCTTGGCACCTCTATTGGGATTTAGAAATGTCAACTTCTGCAAATCCAATCCTTTGAACTGCTCATCTTGCCAGAGACTGACCCACCACCTGCAGGCATCCCAGTTTATACTGTCAAGTACCCACTCGCCCCACCTCTCTATCTCTAATATCTAGTCAACCAATCGTCTCTCTTTACTCCACATTACATGACAAAGGTCATGACAAAATGTCCTTTTGGTGATTGCACAAAGCACAGGTTATCCTGAATGGTGGTGTATTAGAAAAGAAAACATATGATCATTAATGGTTTTTGCATATGATGAGTAACAGGTAACTAATTAACTCACAGGCCCACTTCACATAATTTGAGTGGTTCAAATGTACATCTGAGCAGTGTTAACAGGAGAGACACAAATCTATTTTTCTTTCTCATCTGGTAGATTTGACTTTGATTAATCATGTGTCTGTTGGAGACCAACAAACTGTTATTATCCTATAACCTGTGACCGTGAACTGTAAATACACTGCAAAAGCTGTGTGTGGAGTGGTTTTAACAGTACATGACTTTTTTTTTTCCTGCAGTGGGACTTAAATTATCTAGTCTCATTGCAAATGCTTCTGGGTATAAGAAAAGTACAAAAAAGAGAAAATCCTCCCTGGATGTAGCTCATTTGCATGTGATTACTCTGGTGGATGTTAACAGATTACCATGGCAACCCTCATGCATTTTTAATATGGTCTAAATCAGTGTCTGTTATTGGATCCTTAGTCAAATTTTAATTAACAATCTACTCAATGGAGTCCCTTATAAAGACCTGGAATGTTTTCTAAGTCAATGTGATTTCTCTGACCTGTAATCTAATAACACTCTTTTAGTATGGGAACATGAACTGTTGCATTCTGTTTGTCAAGAATCTGGAATTTAGGCCAATAGTAGTTTAACTGGCAGTGTATTTAATACAGGGAGTGCAGAATTATTAGGCAAATGAGTATTTTGTCCACATCATCCTCTTCATGCATGTTGTCTTACTCCAAGATGTATAGGCTCGAAAGCCTACTATCAATTAAGCATATTAGGTGGTGTGCATCTCTGTAATGAGAAGGGGTGTGGTCTAATGACATCAACACCCTATATCAGGTGTGCATAATTATTAGGCAACTTCCTTTCTTTTGGCAAAATGGGTCAAAAGAAGGACTTGACAGGCTCAGAAAAGTCAAAAATAGTGAGATATCTTGCAGAGGGATGCAGCAGTCTCAAAATTGCAAAGCTTCTGAAGCGTGATCATTGAAAAATCAAGCGTTTCATTCAAAATAGTCAACAGGGTCGCAAGAAGCGTGTGGAAAAACCAAGGCGCAAAATATCTGCCCATGAAATGAGAAAAGTCAAGCGTGCAGCTGCCAAGATGCCACTTGCCACCAGTTTGGCCATATTTCAGAGCTGCAACATCACTGGAGTGCCCAAAAGCACAAGGTGTGCAATACTCAGAGACATGGCCAAGGTAAGAAAGGCTGAAAGACAACCACCACTGAACAAGACACACAAGCTGAAACGTCAAGACTGGGCCAAGAAATATCTCAAGACTGGTTTTTCTCAGGTTTTATGGACTGATGAAATGAGAGTGAGTCTTGATGGGCCAGATGGATGGGCCCATGGCTGGATTGGTAAAGGGCAGAGAGCTCCAGTCCGACTCAGACGCCAGCAAGGTGGAGGTGGAGTACTGGTTTGGGCTGGTATCATCAAAGATGAGCTTGTGGGGCCTTTTCGGGTTGAGGATGGAGTCAAGCTCAACTCCCAGTCCTACTGCCAGTTTCTGGAAGACACCTTCTTCAAGCAGTGGTACAGGAAGAAGTCTGCATCCTTCAAGAAAAACATGATTTTCATGCAGGACAATGCTCCATCACACGCGTCCAAGTACTCCACAGCGTGGCTGGCAAGAAAGGGTATAACAGAAGAAAAACTAATGACATGGCCTCCTTGTTCACCTGATCTGATCCCCATTGAGAACCTGTGGTCCATCATCAAATGTGAGATTTACAAGGAGGGAAAACAGTACACCTCTCTGAACAGTGTCTGGGAGGCTGTGGTTGCTGCTGCACGCAATGTTGATGGTGAACAGATCAAAACACTGACAGAATCCATGGATGGCAGGCTTTTGAGTGTGGAGATGTTATATTGGTTTCACTGGTAAAAATAAATAATTGAAATGGGTATATATTTGTTTTTTGTTAAGTTGCCTAATAATTATGCACAGTAATAGTCACCTGCACACACAGATATCCCCCTAAAATAGCTAAAACTAAAAACAAACTAAAAACTACTTCCAAAAACATTCAGC
Organism: Copadichromis virginalis; assembly: GCF_057382275.1. Lineage (NCBI taxonomy): Eukaryota > Metazoa > Chordata > Actinopteri > Cichliformes > Cichlidae > Copadichromis > Copadichromis virginalis. The sequence goes on from NC_140619.1 coordinate 15,960,683, forward strand.
TTTGATATTAATGAGTTTTTAATGAGTTTTTTGGGTTGTACAATGTACAATGTACAATGAAGTTAGGTACCTTGGTCTAGTGACCCAGTGGTTCTGAATTTCTATGTTATATTCTGTGACTTAATATTCCTATTATTTAGTTTCTGTATTTCTTGCTCCCTAAGTTATTTAGTATCTCTTGATTTCCAGTCTTAGGTTTTGTTTATATGCCTTCCCTGTGTTCAGTGTTATGCCTGTCTCTGTCTCAGTGTCAGGTTATTTTGTTATGTTTCCTGTTTTATTTTGATAGTCCCTTTCCTGTGTCCATTTCTGGTTTGTACTATACTTTTTCCAAGTTTTTCTACTGCCGGGTTAATAGTTTTCTTGTGCTTATGTGATTCTGATTATGTTTTTTACCTCTACTGACTGGTTTAATTTGGTTGTTTAGTTTCCATCAGTGTTTCCCTTTCTATATGTCTTCAGTTTCTTGTCTCCATGTTTGTGTACCTCCGTGGCTCCCTTCTCTCCCTTTGTGTTGTCTGCATTTGGGGCCTCAGTCTCCGCTCCACAGAACAGTCTGACCACAATGCACAGAACCACCTCCTCATTCTCCGTGGGCAGCCATCGGCAAACCATGCGTCAGCCTGAGTACTACAGTCTCACACCAGAGCAGTCTTTTTTTTTAGTTCTTGGCAATAACTTGGCACCCAGTTCATCCCCCTCACCAAGGCTGCCTGAACTACCAAAGGCTCGGCCATCAGGCATGTCTAGGGCATTCTCAGCAACTTTCACAAACTGTAAGCTAAGCTCTCTGAGAGAAAACCCATCTGTGTTAATTATGTGTGTTTTGGATCAGTTCACTGTGTTCAGCCAGCTATTTCATAGACTGATTGTGTTCTTGAACCAGTCCTACGTAAGACTCAATCTATCTGCCAGACAGCTGCTCTGTTGAGTACTGAGTTCTAACGACTTTTGTGATCCTCTGTCAGCACCTGTAAAGACTGTTTTGCTCTTGTTTGTTGTAAGGCTGTCCTTCCACCTTTGACCATCTCTGAGCCTCCTCGTCCTTCTCCTGTTCTTACTCCACACTAAGCCTTGTTGTGCACCTTTGACAAATACAAATACATAACTGTTCCTAGGAACCAGTACAAGTATCTCGTCCAATGTGGCACACTACTCTTAAGCAATAAGCACATGATTTCATCTCATTACATTGATCAGCCATTTTATTAGTTACATCTCGTTACTAGGTTCGTCTGCCTTTTGACTTCAGAACTGCCTTACTTGTCCATGACACAGATTCAACAAGGTAATGGAAACATTTGCCAGAGATTTTGGTCCATATTGACATGACAGGATCATCAAAATGATCAAAAACAATCATTTCTGTCGTTTCTTTAAGTATCCTGCTTTATATTTGCTTTTTTGTGATCCACTGTGCTCAGCTAGTTTCTAAGCTTGTCTTGTTTATTCTTGTTTGGAAGGTAGCATATAAAGGGTTTATCAAAACTTGTTCACGGCAAAAAGAGGTTTCTGTGTCCTGAAAAGCAATATTAAAACTGCTCCGTAGCAAGAGCTATAACTGTAGATTTGGGTTTGTTTCACTTCAGTTCAATAAAGTAATGCCACCAAAGATAAAAATAATCCTTATTTATAAAAAACATTTATCCTGACATTTTCAGCCCAACAATTTTGACAAAATATGTGTTTCCACTATTGGAGCACATTTAAATCTTCATGTTGACAGTTCTTATAGCAGCTCAACTTTATATCATCAAGTTTCACAATCACATTTCTGTCTTTTCTTCTGTTTATGCCATTGTGGCTTGTGTATAACAGTCTGCTTGGCAAATGTTAAAGGGACAATAAGTTGATTAGAACCATGCAAAGCCCCCAAATTCCCCACATAATTCTTTTGGGAAAAATGCTGAAACAATTAGAATAGAATGAATACAGATGAGGATAATCCCTCAGCTTTTGAAGTTTGACATTTTACGATATCAACTGTGATCTCGATGACTCAGATTGGATTATGCCATTGATTAAGCCTTGTCCTAGACCATCGATTTTTTTCTGTGGAGGTTTTCTGGGCCTTTCTTTTAGTCTGGGACTAGGCATAATCCATGTTTGGGAAACTTGCCAGATGTGTCTTAACTTTCCCCACAGATTTATACTTTGTGACCTCTGTTACCAGCTCAGAATTTGGTCTTTCTTGGACCACGACTGATAACGCAATTAATGGGAATTACGTTTTTAGTTTAGACAAAGGGCCTTACAGACTAAAGAGCCAGTAATTAACAAGAAGCTGCATAACTCCTGTTAAGAGGGTGGAAGTAACAAAGTACAAATACTTTGTTATTGTGCTTAAGTAAAATTTTCAGATATCTGTACTTTTCTGACAACTTTTTACATTTACTCCCTACATTCTTAAATAAATATCTGTACTTTCTAGTCCTTACATTTTCAACATGTACTACTTTTGGTTTAACAAATTTGAGGGGAATCATTATTTTATCACTGCGAGCCTTCAAATACCAAACCGATTTGAGTCTAAACAGTAAGACAAGAAAGAAAATCTTGTTCATGTATTAATCACCAGGTCATGTGGCACAAAAAGAGATGAAAGAGGAAAAACTGTGTGCCATATTCAGGGGTTAAAGTGGGCTGTTATTTTGATTTATTTAACTAAAAAAAATTTTGGGTTGTTTTTTTTTTAACTTTTTGGCACAAAACCAAAAGTTGCGGTTGTGGTACTTGAACATTTTGCTAGCCCTACAAAAGAAGAATCAAAATAAAGGGAGTGATATTTTTTAAGGGGCAGGTAATTTCAAATGTAATGTTTCTAACAGCTCAACAAACATCAGTGGTACTGTGTATTGCTAGCTAAAGGTCCAGCTGATGTATTTCACAAGGAGAGAAAAGAAAGAGAGCTAACTTCACTCAGAGAGGGAGAAAGATAAGAGAGACAGGAGAGGAAGAAGATAGGTTAAATTTAAAGTAAAGGACTGCTCAGTGGGATTTGATGAACTGGAAATTTAAAGTGTACATGTAAGTTCTCATGTTTTTAAATCAGATTTTGGGTCTGTACATGTGACATTATGTTTTTTCATATTGTGAAACATGCTGCCAAAAAAACTGAGATAGACTAACTGTTTAAAGGTTGCATGAAAATCCTCTGCAGGTTAGTGCAGGATGAACAGATTAGTTTACTGTACTGTGATAGATTTAAAGTAAAGAACAGTGTGTGTCAGAGTTAGCAGATATGAATTTGAAGTTAAGTGGATGATGCTTAGATTCATTCGCTGAATTCCACCTTCATACCAACTTTATACTGTCTAATATAAAGACAGTATGAACAGTGTACTGTCAGTGTAGAGGATGGAAATCAGCCAGGCAAACTCAAAAAAACAACTGCTGACATCTGGTCGACTTCACTTGTGTAAATCCACAAAGCGCAGCAGGTCAGCTGATCACAGCTTGTACATTAAGAATATCTACTGGGACTGTAACTTTATTATTACTTTAATAGAAACAGGTGGTAGAATTTTCCTTCAAGGAGCTATTTTTACTTTCTTGCTTTGAGTAGATTTCAGAGCCAGTGTTTTTCACTTTTACTTGAGTAAAGAAGTTGATTCAGTATTTCAACTTTTACTTTAACACTAGTACCTGTACTTCTACTTAACTACAGAATGTCTCTACTTTTGCCAACTCTGCTCCCATCTAAATTCATCCTAAAACTCAGTTTAGCAAAACTATTTCAGCTAAGCACTTTATTTGGGACTCCAAGCTCTAAAAACCATTACTATAACATTAAAATGCTCACCTTTACTGAACAGCACTATAGATGTAGGACATAAAACACCTGGTTAGAAACTGAGCTGTTTTTTCATCAACAACTATTTGAGTATAGTAGCCGTAGACTCAATATCCTTCCTTCAAAAACAAGGTTGGGGAAATCATTCCTCATGCAGTTTCTCATAAACAGCATTTTGCATGCATTGGAGTACCAGGCTTTGGCAATGTAATCAACAATGTTAAAATGCCAAAATGCATTTTTATACCAACATTAGAGCTTCATCCAAAGTACTGAGTCTTTCCCGAGATGTAAACAAGCCCCCAGCCTTTGAACAAATTGAAAGTAAATAGTTTTGGGAAATGGGGGAAAAAAAACTGTAAATCATGTTACTGCTGTTCACTGGGGCACATATTCCTTGAATATGTTTGCTCTTGGAGTGCTTAATTTGGGGATATTTATGTGGAAACTCTCCTGCTGCATTGTGAACTGTAATAAGCTAATACTTACTCATTCAAGTCCCAGGCTTTCTATTTGAGTGGGAGGTCTGCTGATGACCTGACGATTTTGTAATTAGAGTGCACATGATCTAGTAGGCTGACTGTGTAAGTATGTGTGACACAAATACAGAAGATGTGGTTCAGCTAAAAGTGTATGGGTGTGTGTGTTTACATGAGAGATCTCAAGTGTTACAAGTGCTATCTGGTGCCCCACAGATGGGATACTTCCCACTGCGTCTGTGGGTATTATGTGTGTAAAACAAGTGTTAAGTACGGCTTGTTCTGTTTATTGTGTGTAAGATGAAAATTTCACACAGCCCATGTTAGACACTTGCCTCAGACTCACTTTAACCTACAGTGGGGCAAAAAAGTATTTAGTCAGCCACCGATTGTGCAAGTTCCCCCACCTAAAATGATGACAGAGGTCAGTAATTTGCACCAGAGGTACACTTCAACTGTGAGAGACAGAATGTGAAAAAAAAATCCATGAATCCACATGGTAGGATTTGTAAAGAATTTATTCGTAAATCAGGGTGGAAAATAAGTATTTGGTCAATAACAAAAATACAACTCAATACTTTGTAACATAACCTTTGTTGGCAATAACAGAGGTCAAACGTTTACTATACGTCTTTACCAGGTTTGCACACACAGTAGCTGGTATTTTGGCCCATTCCTCCATGCAGATCTTCTCGAGAGCAGTGATGTTTTGGGGCTGTCGCCGAGCAACACGGACTTTCAACTCCCGCCACAGATTTTCTATGGGGTTGAGGTCTGGAGACTGGCTAGGCCACTCCAGGACTTTCAAATGCTTCTTACGGAGCCACTCCTTTGTTGCCTGGGCGGTGTGTTTTGGATCATTGTCCTGTTGGAAGACCCAGCCTCGTTTCATCTTCAAAGTTCTCACTGATGGAAGGAGGTTTTGGCTCAAAATCTCACGATACATGGCCCCATTCATTCTGTCCTTAACACGGATCAGTCGTCCTGTCCCCTTGGCAGAAAAACAGCCCCATAGCATGATGTTTCCACCCCCATGCTTCACAGTAGGTATGGTGTTCTTGGGATGCAACTCAGTATTCTTCTTCCTCCAAACACGACGAGTTGAGTTTATACCAAAAGTTCTACTTTGGTTTCATCTGACCACATGACAGTCTCCCAATCCTCTGCTGTATCATCCATGTGCTCTCTGGCAAACTTCAGACGGGCCTGGACATGCACTGGCTTCAGCAGCGGAACACGTCTGGCACTGCGGGATTTGATTCCCTGCTGTTGTAGTGTGTTACTGATGGTGACCTCTGTTACTTTGGTCCCAGCTCTCTGCAGGTCATTCACCAGGTCCCCCCGTGTGGTTCTGGGATCTTTGCTCACCGTTCTCATGATCATTTTGACCCCACGGGATGAGATCTTGCGTGGAGCCCCAGATCGAGGGAGATTATCAGTGGTCTTGTATGTCTTCCATTTTCTGATGATTGCTCCCACAGTTGATTTTTTCACACCAAGCTGCTTGCCTATTGTAGATTCACTCTTCCCAGTCTGGTGCAGGTCTACAATACTTTTCCTGGTGTCCTTCGAAAGCTCTTTGGTCTTGGCCATGGCGGAGTTTGGAGTCTGACTGTTTGAGGCTGTGGGCAGGTGTCTTTTATACAGATGATGAGTTCAAACAGGTGCCATTCATACAGGTAACGAGTGAGGGACAGAAAAGCTTCTTACAGAAGACGTTACAGGTCTGTGAGAGCCAGAGATTTTCCTTGTTTGAGGTGACCAAATACTTATTTTCCACCCTAATTTACGAATAAATTCTTTACAAATCCTACCATGTGAATTCATGGATTTTTTTTTCACATTCTGTCTCTCACAGTTGAAGTGTACCTCTGGTGCAAATTACTGACCTCTGTCATCATCTTAGGTGGGGGAACTTGCACAATCGGTGGCTGACTAAATACTTTTTTGCCCCACTGTATGAAGGATGCTATCATTGTGTGTAGCAAGGTATCAGCAATAAATCAAATGTAATGTAAGTACATACTGTGAGCGCTCCCCAATAGGAGTCATATGGTTAACAAGCATCCGTCATTTCAATATTCTAAATCTAACAAGACAGACCTTTAGGAGGACATGTTTGTTTGCTGTTTACGCTTCAGTCAGATAAGAAGATCAATATGCTTTTTCATGTGTGTCTGCTCCATCAATAGGTCAGCCACTCAAAAATGCCAATGTGCTTTAATTTGCTCTGTTATTTACACAACTATTTTATTTTCTTAAATTTAAAGGATTTGGTGATTTTAGAGTCTGGTTTGTTTTTTTTTGGGGGGGGGGGGGGTTGCCGAATTTGCAAGACATTTCCAAAGTGAGGGTGGATTGCCATTCATTTTCTATAGCGGTGATTTGTAACCGGGAACAACAAAGTTGATTAAAACACTCAAAATTCAACGAAAGAGGTGCTCTTCACTTTTATATGTTCAAGTGCATAGTGTGGAGGATGTCATCAGGCCTCGAGGCCATTGGATGTAAAACAGAATATTTATGAGTTTTTTAATTTGTAAAAAACGAACACGACTGTCATGGTCGGACGGTCCTTCCCGGGCGACCTGCCTGTGTGTATATGTGTGCGTGTGTTTCTCTCTCTCCTCCTCCTCCACCCAGCGGTGACACACCTGCACCTAATTTGCCACCCAGCTGTCACTAATCATCCTTCGTTGTGGGCTGAGGTATTTAACAGTGTGTCCAGATGGCAGTCGATGCTGGATTTTACTTGAAGCGCGGTAGTAAAGAGTGTTTTGTGACTTGCAACTTAGCTTTAGCTGGCTAGCCTTCTCACCTGTTGTTTTCGCTCGTTTGTAGGAGGAAGAGATACGGAGCTGGAGGTTGGAGAAAAGGAGCCCGCGGGATTAAGCTATCGGAGCAGAACACACACTCGGATAATCACTTTGGAAACTCACCTGCGGTGCACCTGGGAGTTTGGAGAAGATCACTGTTGGACTTTGCACTTCACTTTGTGTTTTGAGACTGTTTTTGGGCACTGTAAATAAACACACTGTGTACTTCGCATCCAGAGCTCCGCGACTGAGTCCGTATTTTCCCATTACCCGTGACAGAACAATCCAGCCAGCAATGGAGCTCGCGCTTCAAACTGAACGGTTGGAACGGCATGAAAAGATGCTGCAGCATGTGGCTGAGGAGCAGTCCGCGCTACTACAGGTGGTATCTGAACTGAAAGGTATGTTGCTTGCTACACCTAGAGCACTCGTTCATCCACCAGAGCCCCCTACACAACCACAACCACCAGTAGAGCTTCTAAATGTATCAGCGGCCTGTCCCCTTCCTCCATCTCCACCTCCGCCACAGCTAGAACACACATTACCTGTACCTGAAAAATTCAGTGGAGATTTGGACAAAAGCCGGGGATTTTTGACTCAGTGCTCTCTGATTTTTAGGCAGCAGACTCGAGCTTATGCCTCTGATATTGCTAAGATCACCCTCATGGTGGAGCTCATGACCGGACGAGCACTGCTCTGGGCTCAAGCAGTCCTGAGCGCCCAACCTTCCATCTCATATAGTGATTTTTTTGAGCAAATTTCGGTGTGTGTTTGACAAAAGATCTAACCCTGACAGTGCTGCTCATCGCATGGTTACTTTAAAGCAGGGCCGGTGGAGCGTGGCAGACTTCTCCGTGGACTTTTGGATCTTGGCCGAGGAGACGGGCTGGGAGGAAAAGGCGCTATGGGGAGCATTCCTAAACAGCTTAAATGAGAATGTCAAACGTGAGTTGGCCACTAAAGAGCTTCCTAAATCGTTAAGTGCCCTGGTTAACATGTGTATCAGTCTAGACGACCATATGCGGGAGTTTGGCAGGCGGACTGGAGATGGGCGAAGGTCAGTAGGGGGCGTAGTTCCGGCTGGACTCCCATCTCTCGAGTGGAGAGAGGAGGGACCGGACTCACCTGCTGACGAGGAGCAACCCATGCAGCTGGGACGGACTAAATTCACCCGGAGCAGAAGACAACTGGTGGGTGAGTGTTTTGTGTGTGGGAAGAAGGGGCATTTCGAGGACGCCTATCCCTCACGGCTAAAAGACTCAGCCTGTCAGTAAAGGTGGGGATACTGACGGGTGCACCGGTGAATACATTCCTCCACCTCAGCTGCCACGCTAAATTATGGTTTCTTTCCTGCACCCATTCTTGTGATGCACTAATAGACTCGGGAGCTGAACAAAGTTTTTTGGATGAGAAAACTTCTTTTTACAGTGAAAAAAGCCCCCCTAAACTTCCAAGCAAGCACCGAGTGCGCTACGACGTAATGGGAAACTCACAGAGAAACTCGCGGATTCTTCCACTGACCGCTGTGGCACACCTGTACCAGGGCAAACCTCCACCTACGCCACTCCTGCTTTACAGGTGAAAATAGAGCAACAGGACCGCTAGTCTTTGATTTTATATATTTCCTGCTGTGTTTTACTTGCATCTATTCGAAAGACAGTGTAAACACACACAAAAAAAATTTATGTGCTGGAATGTGCAGAAAATAAGTTTAAGTGTTAAACAAATTTCTTCCAGTCAGAGAATGTTGCATATAATTAAATTTTTGCTTGATGCATAAAGTTAAAAGGTTAAAACTAATAAAACAAATTTTAAAAAGACACTTTTCCATTTGATTACATTTTGTATGATGGATTATGCAGAAAAAGTAGAATTGGGCTGAAAGATCTATCGTTTTATCACCTATTCAGGTTGTAAATCGTGTTTTTAAAAAGTAACTAAGTCACTAAGTAATTAATTACTTTTGAAAATAAGTAATCAGTAAAGTAACGGGATTACTTTTTTGGGGAAGTAATCGGTAATTAGTTACTGATTACCTTTTTCAAGTAACTTGACCAACACTGGCGCTTAATGGCAGGCCTTTAGCTGCTATCACTCACCGCACTCAAGAAATCACACTCACTCTCTCCGGCAATCACACTGAACAGATGTTCCTGTTTCTCTTCAAGGCACCTGATACACCCTTAGTTTTGGGATTTCCCTGGTTCCAGCGACACAATCCACAGATTGATTGGGCCAAGGGATTTGTCGTGGGGTGGAGCACCCGTTGCCATGAGCAGTGTTTACGCTCTGCGGTGCCGGGTTGCATGTCAGACGATCCTGCGGGGCCGCCCACTCGCCCCGACTTGTCAACCGTGCCCACTGAATATCATGATCTAGGTCGAGTCTTTAGCAAAGACGGGGCCCAATCGCTGCCCCCCCATCGTCCGTACGACTGCGGGATTGATTTGCTCCCAGGCGCCCCCTTGCCCACTAGCCGACTCTACAGTATCTCGAAACCTGAGCGCGAGTCTATGGAGCGCTACATTACCGACTCCCTGGCAGCAGGCATCATCCGTCCCTCCACCTCTCCCTTGGGCCCAGGCTTCTTTTTTGTTGAAAAGAAAGATAAGACCCTACGCCCCTGCATTGACTATCGGGGACTGAACAAAATCACTATCAAAAACAAATGTCCTCTACCTCTGCTCGCCTCAGCTTCTGAACTCCTTCAAGGAGCCACTCATTTCACCAAACTTGATCTCCGCAATGCTTATCACCTGGTCCGCATCCGCGAGGGGGACGAGTGGAAGACGGCCTTCAACACCCATCTGGGCCACTTCGAGTACCTGGTAATGCCGTTCGGACTCACTAACGCCCCTGCCATTTTCCAAGCCCTGGTAATTGATGTTCTACGAGATTTTTTGAACCACTTCGTGTTTGTTTACCTTGACGACATTCTGATTTTCTCCAGATCCAGAGCTGAGCATGTTAAGCATGTGAGACTGGTGTTGCGCCGCCTGCCGGAGAATCAGCTGTTTTGTAAAGCGGAAAAATGTGAGTTTCATGCCTCAACTGTCTCTTTTCTGGGTTTCATCATTGAACAGGGCCGGTTGCGAGCGGACCCGGCCAAGGTCAAAGCTTTGTTTGAGTGGCCTGCACCCGGAAGGAGTTGCAAAGTTTTCTGGGATTCAGCAACTTCTACAGACGTTTCATCCGGGACTTCAGTAAGGTAGCATTGCCTCTCACACAACTCGCATCGTCCAAACAGCTGTACCTGTGGTCTCCAGCAGCTCAGCAAGCATTCGACCGTCTCAAGAGCCTGTTTGCCTCGGCCCCCATCCTGGCCCAGGCTGACCTCGCCCTGCCGTTCGTGGTGGAAGTGGACGCTTCTGATTCGGGAGTTGAGGTGGTTCTCTCTCAGCGCAAGGAAGGTAAATTACACCCCTGTGCCTTTTTCTCCCGTCGGCTCACTCAAGCTGAAAGGAATTATGACGTGGGCGACCGGGAGCTTCTTGCCATCAAATTGGCGCTGGAGGAGTGGCGGCACTGGTTGGAGGGGAGCGAACATCCTGTTATCGTGTGGACGGACCACAAGAACCTCACCTACCTCCAAGCGGCTAAGCGCCTGAACGCCCGACAGGCCAGGTGGGCATTGTTTTTTGCACAGTTTAACCTAACCATTACCTACAGGCCCGGGTCCCGGAATACGAAACCAGACGCCTTGTCACGCCAGTTCGCGCCAGACACAGACCCTGAGGAGAAGGAGAGGCCCATTCTGCCGGCCTCATGCATTGTGGGGACCTTCACCTGGGAGATAGAAAGGGTGGTCTGAGATGCTCAGCGACAAGAGCCTGACCCCGGCACCGGTCCAGCAGGTAGATTGTACGTTCCCTCAGCGGTCAGGGGTAAGGTGGGCACACTGGGCACACACCGCACGGTTTACCTGCCATCCGGGCAGGAACCGAACTGTCACCTTTCTACAAAGACTGTTTTGGTGGCCCTCTCTCTCTCAGGACGTCCGGGAGTATGTGGCCGCATGTCCTGTGTGCGCCCGAAATAAGACGTCCAACTCCCCTCCATCGGGACTCCTCAGACCACTGCCTGTCCCCAGCCGGCACGTCGCTCTGTACTTCATCACTGGCCTCCCTCCGTCCTCTGGTAAAACTGTTATACTCACCATCATTGACCGTTTTTCTAAGGCTACCCATTTTGTTGCCCTTACCAAACTTCCCACCGCTCTAGAGACTGCCCAGCTCTTGACCCAACATGTTTTCCTGGTGTGCCCAATGGCCAGTCCACCTATGCGGTCAGCTGGTGGGTAACAGGCATCTCTGAAAACGTTAGAGCACTTATGCAAATATGTGATGTCTTGATAAATCGAGCAGATATTTGAAGTTTACACAGCACCATTCTCACATGAAAATATCTTAAAAGTTTATTTTGTGACCCAGAAAGAGTAATATTTCAAACTCCGCCACTGCCTCGTTTGAGTTTTGGATGAAATGCATTCTGGTATATTGCATTTCGTCATTTCGAGCTGATTAGAGACGAAAGCAGCCAATCAGATTTTTTTGCATCCATGTCTGTGATTGGCTGGTTTTGTGGGACAAATATAACGGTGTAACAGAAAGAGTTGAGCGCGCATGGGCAGAAATGTTGAGAGCGCAAGCAGCACATTGCGAGCAAGCGCAAATGCAAAAACTGAGCGAGAGGGGCTGCTATTGTGTGTGTGTGTGTGTGTGTGTGTGTGTGTGTGTGTGTGTGTGTGTGTGTGTATGGATAATAACAAACACTGAAATACATTTTTTGCACCCAGCAAATAATTTTGTTCACTCAAATTTAGCTTTTCTTTGCTCAAAATGCAACACTTGCACCTGCAATTTTTTTTTTTACGTGCCATCAGAATAGTGGCAGAAAAATAACGCCATAAGTATGTCCATCGTCTTCTGTTTCTCCATCTCTCACCCTCAGCCAATCACAGAAACACTGCTGCTTAGAGGACACTGTGAGTGCAACAAGTAATAATAATAATGGATTGCATTTATTTAGTGCTTTTCGAGACCCTCAAAGCGCTTTACAATTCCACTATTCATTCACTCTCACATTCACACACTGGTGGAGGCAAGCTACAGTTGTAGCCACAGCTGCTCTGGGGCAGACTGACAGAAGCAAGGCTGCCATATTGCGCCATCGGCCCCTCTGGCCATCACCAATAGGTGAAGTGTCTTGCCCAAGGACACAACGACCAAGACTATCCAAGCCGGGGCTCGAACCGGCAACCTTCTGATTATAAGACAACCTGCCAACTCTTGAGCCACGATCCCCCAAAAGCAGAAGTGTCTTCTGCTTTTTCTATTGAGTGCTACCTTTAGGTGTTGCCACAGAAGATTGTCTCCCTCCATCTCACTCTATCCTTAGCATCCTCCTCTGGTATACCAACCATCTGCATATCCTCCTTCAATCTTTTCTGTGGTCTACCTCTTTTCTTCCTGTCTGGGAACTCCATATTCAACAACCCTCCTCTGCACATGCATGTCCAAACTATTTCAGGCTTGCCCGTCTTTGTCTCTAAAACACCCAATCTGAACTTTTCTTCTAATCTAATCTTCATTCTAATCTTGTCCATCCTCAGGCCCAATGAAAACGCTCAACTTTATTTCAACTCTGCCACCTTCAGCTCAGTCTCCCGTCTTTTTGACAGTGCCATCGCCTCCACACCCTAAATCATGGGAGGTCTCACCACCATCTTGTAAAGCTTCCCTTTCACTCTTGCTCCTATCTTTTTGTCACAAATCACTGCTGAAGTTCATCCCCACCCAGCCTGTGTCCCCTTCAATCTTCTCTTCTAAACACATTTTCAGTATTTAGTAAATATATTTGTTATCTTAATTTCATGATCTTGTTAAATAATCAAGGTTACTTTTTAACTGGTAAAAATGTGGGTTTGGCTATAATTAAACCCCTCTAATAGTTCAGGTTATTTAAGTATTTTTGATTTGTGCTTATTTATTTCAGAGGTCTGATTCTGGTTCTTCTTTCCACCTTTGGAAGACATATTTCATGACAACCAGGATTTCAACATATCTTGTGGTTTACACAGATGTGGCACCTTTCTCTGGCTGCTCACATGTACTAACCAGCTGCCACATTCCAGAAAGATTCACAGTATCTGATGTTCTCCATGTCCAAGCCATTCTCAGGTCTGGTCCCCAGGTCTAATTATCACTTACACCGATCAGTTTATCAGTATTTACAGGATATATACCACAACCTTTCAAGGTGAACTGCTAATTAAAAGCCTGTGTTCAGCCTCATGCAGCATCCAACACCTTTTAATGCTGCATTGAATACAACAATATTGTATTACAGAGATTAGAACACTCCATAGGTATTAAAGGAAATGCACTGCAATGGTTTGAATCATATCTATCTGATAGACTCCAATTTGTTCATGAATTCACACATGAATTTAATCAAGGAGCTCCACAGAGTTCTGTCATGAGATTTTATTTACATTATTTATGATTCCCCCGAGGTAACATTATCAGAAAACACACCGTACAATTTCATCACTTATTTCATCAAGTTATTCTAAAAATAATACACTACATATTAAATACATGGTTTTCTTTATGTTAGGGCTTTGAATATCAAGGGTGAGGAGAGACTGAAAAACTATAACTAAAAGGGGGTAAAAAAAGATGAATAAGAATGAAGCTGAAATTCAACTAAAAGTAGTCAGGTCAGGTCAGCAAGAAACATCCCTTTCCAATTAATGCCTCTAATTACATGGAATAATACAAGCTATTCTATGCACTGAACATGAAGACCTAGCAATCTTCCTGAATGAGCCAGAAATGAATACTCCATCAGGCCTATTTGTATGATAACAATGTTGCCAAAATGACAGCATCAATTTCTACCTCTGAAAAATGGAAGCGCCGCATTTTCATACGAACAATCAAAACCTAATCAGTTGAATTTCCACTGTAGCAAATTAAGCGTGGAGTGGAAATTATACAATTGTCCTGTAAAAATATGCCAGTAATCACTTAAATTGAGCAGGAAAACAAAAATCAGCAACAAAAGGCCTTTAGACATACTGTGTGCTGGATCGAGTGTGAGAGTGGGTGCCTCGGCTCATCAGCGGAACATTATGAATAACTGAGGTCTGCGCGTAGTGTTGTAATAAAATGGGGTTTTTTGTGTGTGGAAATGCTTAAAAAGAAACTATAATGCTATACATAGCTACATCATTACCATTTTTTTTGTGTATTTCACACTGTCGAACCCGATCTTGCTCTGCCTTTTGTGAGATGTGCTGTATGCGCGTATTCTTCTTGTATTAACAGCTGCTGTCTATGTGCCAAGTCAATATTAGCTCAGTCTGGGAATTGGAGCACGGAGGAGAGAAGTAAGGAGAAAACACCCTAATTAAAGCTCAGTGATGAAAGAGGCGGAAAGCAGTGGGAAGTAAAGAAAATGAGAGGTCAAAAAGTGTATGAGTTAAAAACAAGGGACAAAGAAAGGGAAAGAAAGTTGATGTTTATGTCAACTGCGTTTGAGGGGGACAGAATGAGTGGAACAGAAGAGATCCCAATGAAAGAGCATCCAGATGCTACCTTCATATTTCATCAACTTCCTTTTTTCATCTTTAATTTTTTTTTTAAAGTTCAATTATTTAGTCAGTCTCATTAATAGATATGAATGCAGCGTGTACAGTCTCTGTGCCAGACATTTGATCTCTTCTGGCTCTGAGCATCCGATTGGTGGCGGGGGACGGGAGATATAGTGGGTATTGTTTTTTTCCCCCTCTTTCATGATGGCCAGCACTTTAGACACTGAAGTAGTTTGGTGGTGTCTGCATGCCTAGAAACGTTTACTCGTCATTATGTAACCTCCCTCTTACACACACACACACACACACACACACACACACACACACACACACACACACACACACACACACACACACACACATATTGTATGTGCATATTGTATCGCAGTGGGAGCGGCATTAATAAAGGAGGATTAAAAATCTCATGGCCTTTCACTGTCATAAGTCATTATTTTACCACTTTCCTTCTGTTTATTATTTTATGATCGTGCAATGTTACAGCCGTGCTGTCTGTCTGTACATGGTCAAAACTGTAATGCTTATGTAAGTACTACAGTGCAACGTGACTATAAAAGCCGTGAACAACTCAGTGTTCAACTTTTTTTTTTCATCTATTACTGATGAATACTTAAGGTTGGTTTTACCAAACTCTAATTAGCCTTGCCCTTAGCTCCCCTTGCAAGAAGGACCCTCATCTGATTTTGCATTTCCACAAGTGTCTTCACAATTTCACCGCCACATAATGACACTTGGTTAGGATGTCTTGCATCACATTTCAGAGCCTGACCATATATCTTAAAATGGGTTATGCTGTGAGATATATACTACTACTGCTACTTCTAATAATAATAATAATAATAATAATAATAATAATAATAACACAATTCTGGTATTTTTGTCACTACTTACTGTTACTATCTCATTAACTTGAGGTTGTGTTTTGCATCTGTATAGTTTAGCACTTTACAAGTATAGTCACTTAGTCACAGCTTGAAAATACTAACATAGTGACTTAAATAATAATCTTGAGACTTTATTTATGTTCATATTCTGTCTATGATTGTTTATACATTTGGTTTTTGTTTTGTTTTTTATTTTCTTTCACCGTAGAATCTGCAGTTGTTTTCACTTTTTCATGATTTTTTTTAATGTTTCTAACACAGAAGCATAAAACTCTACTGGAAAATTTAGTGGTTGGTTTAAACACAACACCAACTATTAGCAAGTTTGCAGCTATAAAGGCAGAAACTAACATTAAAAACTCTGTTAGTGTCACGATCTGGTTATAGGCACTCAAACGCAGAGCGGTTAGATGTCTCCAAAATGCAGTTTATTTACAGTTCCAGTGCACAATATATATACAGTGAAGGGAATCCAAAACTCCAGGGAATAGCAGGGAAAAATGTCTTGCATTAGGTAAATACGTCAGCGCTGGACTGGTTTAAGTTGCTTTATCCATCCATCCATCCATCTTCCGCTTTATCCGGGGCCAGGTCGCGGGGGCAGCAGGCCCCAGGCCAGCCGAGAGATATAATCTCTCCAGCGTGTCCTGGGTCTGCCCCGGGGCCTCCTCCCGGTGGGACATGCCTGGAACACCTCACCCAGGAGGCGCCCAGGGTGCATCCTTGTCAGATGCCCGAACCACCTCAGCTGGCTCCTTTCGATGTGGAGCAGCAGCTGCTCTACTCTGAGCCCCTCCCGGATGGCCGAACTTCTCACCCTATCTCTAAGGGAGAGGCCAGCCACCCTTCGGAGGAAGCTCATTTCTGCCGCTTGTATCCGCGATCTCGTTCTTTCGGTCACTACTCACAGCTCCTGGCCATAGGTGAGGGTAGGGACGTAGATCGACCGGTAAATTGAGAGCTTCGCTTTTACACTCAGCTTCCTCTTCACCACGACGGACCGGTGCAGCATCCGCATTACTGCAGCTGCAGCCCCAATCCGTCTGTCGATCTCCGGCTCCCTTCTCCCATCACTCGCGAACAAGACCCCGAGATACTTGAACTCCTCCACTTGGGGCAGGAACTCATCCCCGACCCAGAGTGGGCACTCCACCCTTTTCTGGCTGAGAACCATGGCCTCAGATTTGGAGGTGCTGATCCTCATTCCCGCTGCTTCACACTCGGCTGCGAACCGTTCCAGTGCGAGCTGGAGGCCCTCACCTGATGAAGCCAACAGAACCACATCATCTGCAAAAATCAGAGATGAGATTCTGAGGCCACCAAAGCGAAAGCCCTCCGCCCCTTGGCTGCGCCTAGAAATTCTGTCCATAAAAATTATGAACAGAACCGGAGACAAAGGGCAGCCCTGGGGGAGCCCATCACCCACCGGGAACGAGTCCGACTTATTGCCGGCAATGTGAACCAAGCTCTTGCAACGGTTGTATAGGGATCGAATGGCCCGTAGCTTTATCTTTTTTCTTTTTATTCTTTGCTGCTAACTATCATCCTGTAGTTTCAGAACCATCTGAACTGCAACTGTACCTGTATGATTCTAAGCACGCGTTGTTTCAGCAGGTCTCTGTAGTAAAATGGTTCTCTAAAAAAATAATTACCAAAAAAGAAAAAACAGTGACAATGTTCCAAAGCGCAGACTGACATAATCTTATGTTTGCTTTGTCAAGCCAAAGTTAATTAGAGCTTTGGTAGACTCTGCACTCTGATGGGATTTATTCAACAACAATAAGTCTTATCACAATGAGCATCACACTGACTGCAGGGGTCCACACTGGTTACATTTCAGTGGATTAGTTTTACACCTACAGGAGATCACAGTGAACCTTTTTTTTTGTCAGTAGACAAAAAACACTGTCACTATCATAAATAATTCTGAGGGTTTATAATAATTAGAATTAAGATTATAAAATAAATATGACAACAACTCTACAAAGTCTTTTTTTCTTGGTTGGTTGCTTTTTCACTCAAGCACAGAAAAGAGATGAACCAGTGTCTACACATGACTCAGCAAAGAAGTATTCGCAAATTGTATATTTAGGTACTTTGTTATTTGCAACCTATTTTCTGAGAGACATAAAATAATATATTTTCACCAAGAAAGGGATCCTTAAAGAGCTGAAAACTTAGTATATCTCTGCATGGGATGCCTTCCCATGTGGAAAAAAAATAGAAAAACCTTATAAAAGACTTGCATCAGATGTGGCCTACTTCATGGCCTAGTGAATCATATAAGGCTTTTATGATTTACTCATGAAAGTGGCCACTTTCATATATTGTTTTAGTAAGTATCCAAAACATACAAGTTTCATTTATATAATTTTTGTAGGGATCTTATATCTGTTTTCACTCTTGTATGCGTTTCATACAAGTTTCACACAAGACAGATACAAACTTTATAAGATTTATATATATCTTTTCCATATGGGTTGTGTCTTCAAAAAATGGTGGACACTGGAAAAGTGGAGGACAAAAGAAGAAGTGGGAGGCAGAAGAGCAGTGTCTGAGAGTTACGTCTTTAAAACTTAAAAAACAAATCACTGAAACATGCATTTGAGCTTCAACATTTTAGGTACATTTAGGCACTGAAATGTGTATGTTGGGTTCAAGCACTCAAAAAAATGCTTTTTTAGGTTAAGAGACACAGTGAAAAACTTCCATTATTCTCCACTTTCATTCTCAAGATAAATAATCACCCTGGTGCAGCAACTGACACCCTGTGATATGTCTTTAGTAGGTGTTTAAAAAGAAATCATGAATAGCCCTTGAAAAGGTATATTAAGTGTGTCCTTTCAACTAGACTGCACACCTTGCCAACTTCCACTCGTGACTGGGGTGCTGCAGGATTTGGCCCATGAGTCCAACCATATGTTCCTGCCAGCATGAGGCATCTATCATGGCCACATGAGAACTGCTTCACCCACTGCCAAATTGGAAGTTCACATGCAGTGAACATACTCAACACCATAAGTGCACTGATTGATGACTAAGACATAAGGTGAAGTGACCTAAAAAGATCTGTCCTCAATATTTTGTTGTCGCTGCAAGTGTATTTAGTATTTAGTATTTATTTATTTATTTATTGTCATTGTCAAGAACAATGAAATTGCGTTTGGGGCTTCCATACAACCCAAAAAAAAGAAGAAAATAATAAATACCCCTTAAAACCCAAGTGTACATATTTAACCCAGTGTGACTCCAATGCAATAAGACAATCCTTAGCAATAATGTTCGTAGAAATTGTGTGTGACCCATTTAAATTAGTAGTTAAAGTATCTGGTGGTTAAAGGTTCATATTTAATGAGCATTTAGAGATGGGGATGTATTTCTATGGTGTGGACCACTTCTGGCCCATGAAAATAGATGGCATGTGAAAGTCATAAGGAAAATCGACAGACTTTTCCAGCATTAAAGTTAGAGCAGTGACTGTCTGATTGATAGGATTTTTCTTTTAAAATGATAGCATGGGGGGAAAAAGCTCATGTCTAGCCGCCTTGAGTGCTTTATAAAAGTATTATGATTTCTTTTAATGAGCTGATGTCCCAGAGGACATAAAACTACATTATCTTACTGCATTTTCGGTTAGAAACATCTCAAGTTCGGGGCTGCCAAAGTTAACACAACTGCCTCATTTCTAAGACAGAACACCATCTTGAAGATGTGAGTCTAATTTAATGTAAAAGTACATTTTCATATTGATTAGACAAACCTGTAAATAACTGCTCACTGCTTCCTGTCCTTATGCACTGCTGCGTGTATAAATTGCCATTACAAATTCCTATTGAAAATGGGAAGCAATCCTTGTTTGATCAGGTGGAAACAAACAAAGATGAAAATGAATTTAAAATGTGATTATTTTGCTGATGAAGGGGTAACGAAAAAGTTCACCTTTCATTGATGTGAACTCTGTTTTGAACTTTTTGAAATTCAAAGGTTTTGTGTTTATTTTAGTAGATTGGTGTATTAGTAATAAACACTTCAAAAGGACAGCCTTAAAACCGTGTTCTTTTTAAAGGCCAGCTTGGTGTGAATGCTTATAGGGGGAATAGTTGACTGATCCATGTAAAGGCCAATGCCAAAATAAGCTCCTTTTTGACAGAGAAGTAAAAGAATGATCTTGTTTTTGACACTTGGAAAATGAGATTTTTGATTATTAAATAACTTTCTTTCCTCATGTCTATATCTACTATTCTCTGATATACTTTAATTATGTGGTATTGGGCATTTTGTCTTAGTTTTTGGTAAATAAATAATATATTGTGCTGTTTTTCATCCCAGTTTGTATTTCCCCAATTTTAAGACCTGGCAATAGATATATAGAGATTTTTTTTTTTTATCATCTCCTGAAATATAAAGGCTCAGAATTCTTCCATGACTGTACTAGTATCTTCATGCATCACTTCCATACTAATAGAGCATAAACTTAAACTCATTCAAATGTATAAATGGTACATTTTGCAGGAAGTATGAATATTGTTGCTTCCTTGGCAGTCTTTAGACTTAATAAGTGGTAAAAAGAAATAAATAAACAAGGATGTGCAAAACTGACTTTTAACTTTCTTCTTCTGTTAAAACCTGAATTCAATGTTTGACAGGCTTCAGGGTAAACACATGCTCATGTGTTCTGCTCTTCACAAATACCATATTTTCCTATATATTGCTGCATTAGAAATTGTTAAAGGGCCCTTCCAAGGTTGCAATATATAATGATTGATTACACAAACACATACACACAAGCAGAACTTTGTTAACTGATGGTTGATAATAAAGGTGAATACTGAGCCCAGGGTTTGAGCCGTATTGACAAGTTAGTATGCTCAGGTCAATACAGTGATCAAGGCATCTCATCAATTCAGTTCAATTTCAATTCAATTTTATTTATATAGCACCAAATCACAACATAAGTCGCCTCAAGGCGCTTCATAGATACAAAGAAAAACCCAACAATCATATGACCCCCTATGAGCAAGCACTTTGGCAACAGTGGGAAGGAAAAACTCCCTTTTAACAGGAAGAAACCTCCGGCAGAACCAGGCTCAGGGAGGGGCGGACATCTGCTGCGACCGGTTGGGGTGAGAGAAGGAAGACAGGATAAAAGACATGCTATGGAAGAGAGACAGAGGTTAATAACAGATATGATTCAATGCAGAGAGGTCTGTTAATACATAGTGAGCGAGAAAGGTGTGCAAGAGGTGCTTGTGTGCATCAGTCTGGAGTCTCAGGGGAAAGCATGGCATTGACTATTATTGGACTTGCTTGCATTTGAAGTATTTATTTTTTTCATTTCTTTTTTAACAAATTAATTTCATATACTACAGTTAACAAGTATTTCATTTAATTTTAGCAATCTGTTCGGTTCAGTTTTAAGTTCTTCTGTATCAAGAGGAGCAAGTTAAAATGGTCCCTTAGAAAAAATTCAACTGGGTTACATAAAATTATTTGTATCAGTGCAAACAATAACAATGTTTAGTCCACCTTAGTTTCGATGTTATAACTGCACAATTATTATCTGTCAAATTAGCAGATTTTTTTAGGTTTGAATAATTATCTTATGTTAGCGTAACAGTGAATGCTTGTGTTTACAGTTCAAACTTTCTCTCCTGAGTGTATTTAACACCCACTAACTGAGCAGTTATTTGCTGTTAAACCAGCATAATTATGTAATTTGAATAATCCCATTAGAATGTCATATATTCTAATTATTCTAATATTATATCTGCCAAACCGATGTCCAGCATATTAGGACTAACATTTATGCTGCTAATCTTAACATCATCACTAAGAAAAAATTTTTATACTATAGGCTCAGTTTTGATAATAATAAATGCATTTTGTCCCTATACATTAACTAGATAGTTATGACTTATTTACCACATTTCTTTCAAGCTGCTGTAGCCATTCTCTCTTGCTTTACCTGCTTGGCTCTCCCCTCTCTTCCAGGTCCCAGCGTGCTACTGAAATAGAGGAGTTATGATTTGATGATCATTACCAGCTGCACTAGCCAGCCTCTCCTGGCACACCCGCTGAACTCACACCCCTCCCCTGCACCTGAGCTAGAGACCCCACCCCAACACAATGGCATATTGCAGTAGCTGAAGTGGCAGTGATCCCAGCACACTGTGGGTTCAAGGTGTTCTGTACTTGATCCACTTAAGAGAGGATCAGAAGTTCCCAAAAACTATAGTGGAGCCGTAGCCTCTGTGACATGCATGCCAACAGGGATTTCATCAGGTCTGAATTTTAGTGTGGCAGCTTTCCAAAAGCTGTGCATACCGTTTGCTAACACAAAATGTAACCAGTTCAAAAATCATAGCCTGACCTGACAAATCTCCATTTCATGCTATTTGGTGTTACCAACATTAGGCTATGAAACCAGCCTGTTGTGGTTTCATAGAGTACTGTTTTGAGTACTCGACAAGTAATGGGGGGATTTTTCCTTTACACACTTTGGGCCCATTACTACTGTACCAATCAGTCATGGTCTGAATGCCATGGTATGTGGGAATGGCAGCCCATCTTATTACTGCCATAACCCATTGTGTCACAACTACCTTGGGCATCACTGAGATACACCAGTGAGTTTGACATTATTTTCATTCTTGGCACATAAAATAAATTGTTGATTTAGCTCTGGTGACTGTGGGCCACTAAAGTACACTGAAATCATAACCCTTTGTCACGGTCTGCGGGAGGCAGACCGAATGGACAATGAGTGGAGGACTCAGGTGCGGACACTGACGAAAAATGAGCGTTTATGATAAGAGAGCATACAAAAATTAAGCAAAACTAAGAAAACTATGAATAAACTATTACAAGACTAGAGAGACTGTGAAAGCTATGAACGCTGAAAATACTATAAAACATGTAGGGACGCTATGAAGTCTAAACTTAGACATGGGAAAGGGAACACAGACGACGCCACATTGAACACAGGAAGACTGAGGACTTAAATACACATGAGGTGATCAGGGGATGTGGAGACACATGAGGAAAACAGCTGACTGGAATGAACATAATGACGCCACAGTAGAAGCGAAAGCTTAGTACATAGAGCATGGAAACAAGACTTCCAAAATAAACAGGAGACATTACGAAGACGCAGACATGACATAAATTTAACCAGCACCACAGAGACAAAGCGTGACAGGTAGACATGAAGAAGGTAGACATGAAGAAGGGAGACTTAGGACAGGGGAGAAGACGCAAAAGGATCTGCAAAGCAAAGGACTAACACAGCAATCTAGGCATCGTAGCATTTAAAAAGGTAAACTAAACTCAAACCAGAACATGAATAGAAAACAAAATACAATAAAATTCAAAGAAAAGGGTGCCAGTACTGTGGCACCCTTTGTCACAGATTTATGGAGTATTATCTTCCTGAAAGTGGCCATCAGAAGATAGTAAGCTATCTATAAAGGTATGCAGAAGGTTAGCATGGTGAAGAGCCCTAAACCAGCATCTTTTGCAAAACGTAAAGAACTATTTAGTGTTTTGACCTAAACTGTCATAACCTTTAGAGTAAAGAACCCAAATGCAGTCAAAATAATAGAACAGATTGAGAGTCATTTATTAGGTGGTATTCAAAACCAAAAATACAGTCCAGAAATGTTAAATCCCAAACAAATCCTGGGTTGCTCAGAAGGCAGGAACACAGTGTGACTTGACAGAAAACACAAGCAAACTGAGACTTTAAATATATATAAAAGGCAATCAGGCAGAGTGTAAAAAAAAGAAGTGTAACAATGCACAGATCAACTCCATTTAGATAGCAAGGTATGGGAAATAAAAATTAAGCGGATGGAAAAAAAAAAACCACACACCAGTGGTTGAATTCATGGCACTTTTATATTCAGTCTTCCACCTTACATTTTTCAGCTGCATTTCCCAACCATCACAAAACTTAGTTACTCCTTGTTTAAAAAAACAAAGTTGTATTTCAGTAAACACACATACATACCATAAACAATGTTGAAGGCAGGTGAAAGTAGAAAGCTCAAAATGTATTTCTATTGTGAGTCAGCAGGGAGTAAACAAAGGGTAGAACTCAGGCACTTTGAAAAAAGCCCAAACTTTCTAATGAGATGTCATGTTGCCATTACTCATAGCCATTCTCCACTGTGGATACTAAAACACTGCTGCCTTAATGGCATTATTAAGCACAGGCTCTTCTGTTCCGTGGCTTTATTCAGTAGGGAATAAACAATTGGGTGTCATACACTGTTGTCAGAAACACGCACAATTGCATTTGGCTGGATCTTGCAGGGCAACAGTAGGACAGCCAAACCACTTGCTCCTGTGTATTTAGTCAAATCCTGACAATGTCATCACAATTCCCAAGTATCTTTACACAGAGCCACTAAAACTCTGTTCATTTGTCAGGTGTTTCCAAAAAAGTATTAAAATTGAATTTTGCTCCGGCATCACAGATCATTGTTGGCCTCTCCACAAATGCATTTTTCTGATTTATCACTTGAATTAATTCAATACACTGAACATCATCATGTATGCCTTCACTGTGTAAAAGATTCAGTTCAATTCAATTTTATTTATACAGCGCCAAATCACAACAACAGTTGCCCCAAGGCACTTTATATTGTAAGGTAGACCCTACAATAATACATACAGAGAAACCTCCCAATAATCAAATGACGCCCTATGAGCAAGCACTTTAGGGACAGTGGGAAGGAAAAACTCCCTTTTAACAGGAAGAAACCTCCAGCCGAACCAGGCTCAGGGAGGGGCGGACATCTGCTGCGACCGGTTGGGGTGAGAGAAGGAAGACAAGATAAAAGACATGCTGTGGAAGAGAGACAGAGGTTAATAACAGATATGATTCAATGCAGAGAGGTCTATCAATACATCGTGAGTGAGAAAGAAAGGTGACTGGAAAGAAAAAACTCAATGCATCATGGGAATCCCCGGCAGCCTACGTCTATTGTAGCATAACTAAGGGAGGATTCAGGGTCACCTGGTCCAGCCCTAACTATATGCTTTAGCAAAAAGGAAAGTTTTAAGCCTAGTATTGAAAGTAGAGATAGTGTCTTGTTCTGGATTTAACAGGAAGCCAATATAGGAGAAATATGCTCTCTCTTTCTAGTCCATGTCAGTACTCTTGCTGCAGCATTTTGGATTAATTGAAGGCTTTTCAGGGGGGGGGGACGACATCCTGATAATAATGAATTACAGTAGTCCAGCCTGAAAGTAATAAATACATGAACTAGTTTTTCTGCTTCACTCTGAGACAGGATATTTCTAACTTTAGAGATGTTGAAAGCAGTCTAAGGTCTATCAGGACAAGCACAGAGATGAGTCCACTGTCAGAGGCCTTAAGAAGATCATTTGTAACCTTCACTAAAGCTGTTTCTGTGCTGTGATGGGCTCTAAAACCTGACTGAAACTCATCAATTAAGCCATTCCTCTGCAGATGATCAGTTAGCTGTTTGACAACTACTCTTTCAAGGAGTTTTGATATGAAAGGAAGGTTGGAGATTGGCCTATAATTAGCTAAGACAGCTGGGTCTAGAGGTGGCTTTTTAAGTAAAGGTTTAACTACTGCCAGCTTGAAGGCCTGTGGTACATAGCCGATTATTAGAGATAGGTTGATCATACTTAAGATTGAAGCATTAATTAATGGCAACACTTCTTTGAGCAGTTTTGTAGGAATGGGGTCTAAAAGACACGTTGATGGTTTGGAGGAAGTAATTATTGAAGTTAATTCAGCAAGATCAACTGGAGAAAAAGTCTAAATGAATATCAGTGATACTGAAAGTAGCTGTAGATAACTCACAATGGGAGTTGCTTCAGTTATGTTGCCCGTCATCACTTGAAACTGTCATTGACTTTCCATGATCTATGGTCACCTCTATTGCTGCCAGTTGCTTCCTGTGTGAACAGGGCTTTAGTTCTAAGATGGTCAAACATGGCTGAGACCCACATAAGTGTCTCATGACAGTAATTTATGCAGATTCATATAATCCAGCAGGGTACCAACTTTGCAACCTTGAATGAAATGGATTCCATTTGTCACTGAAGTTGTCATTGTGGAACTGATAAAATGTTAAAAGCAAAGGAATCTAAAGTCGAAAATCTAAATGAGCCAAGGCCAAAGTAGATGGGAAACAGAAAAAGCAAGGCCAAGGAGGTAATGAGTTATATATGAGAAATATCTGGAATCTGAGTTTCAGCATATATTTTTAGAACCGTGACAGTACCCTCCCCACAACAGGAGCCTCCCGGCGACCCCCAGGCTTGTCCGGGTGGACGCGATGAAAGTCCTGCTCCATGGCCCTATGCAACCCAGCAGCCCGGGGAACCCAGGACCGCTCTTTGAGTCCGTAACCCTCCTAGTCCACCAGGTACTGCAAACCCCGTGCTGGTAATAGAGCACTTTAGTCAGCCAGACACTGGGTTGATCAATGAGTCCACCACAAACGGGCCAATGTAATTTGGAGTGAGCTTCCTGGATTCAGTTCCGATTGCCACAAACCTGGTCGACAGCCATACCTTTTGTCCAGGCAAGTAGGTGGGAGCAGGGGTCTTATGCCGGTCTGCCCGACGTTTGTTTCAGTCCTTTGTGTGGACCAAAGTGGCTCGGGTGGCCATCCATGCCCGCCAGCACCTACGAAAATGATGTTAAATAGATAGTACAAAGTGCTCACCTTCATTGGTAGGGAACAGTAGTGGCTGATAACCAAGGGACACTTCAAAGGGGGACAGTCCGGTGGCTGTGGAGGTGAGGCTATTGTGGGCATATTCGATCCAGGGGAGTTGTTCACTCCAGGTGGTTTGGTTCATAGAGGCCACACAACCGAGAGCCGCCTCCAACTCTTGATTGGTATGCTCTGTTTGTCCATTAGTCTGGGGATGAAAACCAGAGGAGAGACTGACCTGTGCTCCAAGTGTGGAACAGAACTCCTTCCAGACTCTTGAGGTGAACTGTGGTCCCCCGGTTGGAGACAATGTCGGCCGGAATTCCATGAGTCGGAACACGTGGATAGTTAACAACCGGGTGGTTTCTAATGCTGTGGGAAGCTTGGGCAAAGCAACAAAATGTACAGCTCTGGATAAAAGGTCAATAATAGTTAGAATTACTGTGTTACCTGCAGAGGGAGGAAGCCCGGTGATGAAGTCGACCGCTATATGAGACCAGGGGCGGCCTGGGGTTGGCAGGGGCTGGAGTAGGCCAGCAGCCGGCTGGTTGGCTGACTTATTTTGGGCACACGTGGAGCAGGCGGAAATATATTCACGGACATCTTTAACTAGGGTGGGCCACCATCGCTGGATAAAAGAGGCAGTGCGATGGATTACGGGGTGACATGTTGTGAGACCCCAGTCGGTAAGTAATGGTGAAATCAAAGCGAGTGAAAAACAATGCCCACCTGGCCTGACATGCGTTGAGCCTCTTTGCAGACCGGTGGTACTCCAAATTCTTGTGATCAGTCTAGACAATGAAAAGCTGGACTGTTCCCTCTAGCCAGTGCTGCCACTCCTCCAGGGCCAGCTTGATGGCCAGCAGCTCGCAGTCCCCGATGTCATAGTTGTGTTCTGCTGGGGAGAGACGGCGGGAGAAAAATGCACAGGGGTGGAGTTTACCTTCACTGCAAGCACAGCTTCCACCCCTGAATCAGAGGCGTCTACTTTCACAATGAACTGCTGGTTAAGATCTGGTTGTGAGAGAATCGGAGCAGAGGCAAAACACTTCTTGAGTTGTGTGAATGCTTCCTGAGCTGGCCTGTCCCACAGAAAGGGAACCTTGGGGGTGGTGAGATGGGTTAGGGGAGCAGCAATCTTACTATAATCCCGAATGAAGCGTCGATAAAAGTTTGCAAAGCCCTGGAAGGATTGGAGCTGTTTACGATCGACTGGAACCGGCCAGTTCAGCACTGCATCCACCTTAGCAGGGTCAGCCTTAAGGTTTCCCCGTTCAATGATGTAGCCCAGGAATGACATAGTGCTGACATGGAATTCACATTTCTCAGCTTTGACAAACAGGTGGTTTTCCAGGAGACGCTGAAGGACACATGACGTTCATGCTCGGGCACAGACCTTGAGAAAATGAGTATGTCGTCCAAGTAGAAGACAAAATGGTTGATGAAATCACGGTGGACGTTGTTGACAAGAGCCTGAAAAACAGTTAACCCAAATGGCATGACTAGATACTTGAAGTGACCAAGATGAGTGTTGAAGGCCATCTTCCATTCATCTCCCTCCCTTATCCTCACCTGATGATAAGCATTGCGCAGGTCCAGCTTAGTGAAGATGGAGACTCCCTGAAGCAGTTCAAACGCAGATGTTAGCAAAGGCAGCGGGTACTTGTTTCTCACAGTGATCTTATTAAGACCCCGATTCCTGATTTTATAGTTATATGTTTTTAGTAGTTCCTCTTAATAAATTTTGATTTGTAAACTTCCTTTGTCTCACCTCTGCCGTTAATAATGAGTGTGTGGGCTTTGGTAGCCAGTGCAACACGTAAATTGGCTAGAGAAATCTTTCCTGGGGTTTAACGCCCTTCCCCAGGTGGCGTTGTCAATATCTTAGTTATCGTCCCCGGTTATTCCTCATCACGACACCACAATCTGGCATTGTGTCGACAGGATATTTTCAGGCAGAGATCTGTTGCATGTTTTTTGTTTTGTTTCATTTTTGGGGGGTTAAATCTGTTCGGTTGGTCTGGTTATTGTAGTGCAGTGGCAAGACAGCAGCAGCGGCAGCGTCGGGATGGACTTGTGGATTTTATAAAGTGATATTTAAATACTCTGGTTTATTATGGAGGAAGAGCTCATACAGCGCTGCAAGCAGAAAATCGGTGGAGCGTCAAGAGCGAGGGGGGTGGGCACGATACACGGAATCCAAAGTACCATCAGGGTGTACACCCCACCCCTGGCGTCGTTGCCCACCTCTCAAAGTTAAATACACGTAGACATTGAGGGCCAGCAGGAGGGACCATGCGCTTACCTGCTGCTCTCTGGCAGGTAGCTCCATGCCCTCCTGGGTTTTAAATGCACCTTAGAACACACATGCATCAACACTACAATGAGCGGGTGGAGGGAGGTTTGGAGTCTTCTCTCACCCCCATTCTCTGCGACCTGCTGGAGCGGGGGGGCTAGGAGGAGGAGTTGGCCGTCTGACTGCGGTCTGGAGTGTGGGGCCTCCCTGCTGCTGCGGAGTCGGGGCGGTCTGCCTCCCCCCACCGCAGGGAAAAGGGTAACACCACCTGGGTCTGGGTGCAGTTCCCCCCCCTCCAGGGGCAAGGGTACCTAGACCCGGGGCTTAGAGTACGCTTGGGGAGTGTGATCGTGTGTACAGCGTCTCTTTATGTCTGTCTCCACGTTGGTTGAGTGTGGAGTAAGTGTATATGAGAGCATGAGGGTGGGAATGGATGTTTGTATATGTGTGTGCCTGTATTTCTGTGTCTATATGTCAGGTTGGGTGTCAGGCGCCACCTCTCTGGGGACATCTTAGGCCCTCCAAGGTATGGAGGCCTATCTCCCCCTACCACCTCTTCCCCTGCCAGTGGCGGACTCCCTCAGACGTCGGTGCGTTGGTGGTTCTTTGTGTCCGGGGATGGGCGTCCAGGTACACACCGGCTCACTCCTTGGTGGCCGCTTATCGGGGCCTGGAGCCTGGGGCTTGCTCGGGCCACTTCGGAGGTGGGGTGCCCCCGGCCTCTCGGCCTGGGGCTCGGTCACTCAGGCACGGCTGGCTGCCGGCGGAGCTCACGGGCGCGTCACTGCAACTCCCCCTGGCTTCTGCTCCGCGGCTGCTGAGTGAGCCCTCATCTAGGACTCTCCTCAGCTCTTTCTGGGACAGTGGCGCGGCTGCCCCTCTGTTGGTCTTCCTTGGTCTCTTGTGTTCTGGGGGCCTCTGGATGTCTGGAGTTTTGATCTCCTCCATACCTGCTTCATGCCCTGGAGGACGGGGCTGTGGCCCCCCCACACCCTCTAGCAGATCATTACATGAAGGAACCTTTTAAAAAAACAAAAAACAAGCGCGTCCATGTTCACAGGTGTACACACGGGTGATCACACCCACAAACTACACCCTTTTTGGCTCCTACCTCAAAGCACACTGTGTTCTGTTGATCTTATGTGCTGCACAATAATGTTTAATATTTAGTATTTACTGTCATATTCCCATATATCATTGTGATGTTGTTTATTCTATTACTCTTCTTCTCTTCTGCTTGTTTTCTTTTTTCTTTCTCAGCAGGTGACCCAGGTGATTGATATATGCATTTTTTTTTCTTTTTTTCTTCTTTTTTTTTCTTTTTCTGCTCATTCTGTTGGTTTTTGGTTTTTGCCCTTCTCCCCCGTCCCTCTTCTCAGCTGTTTCTCTTTCCCTCTTTCTTTCTCCCCTTCTTTCCCCCAGTCAAGTCTGTCCCATGTTCAGTAAGTGAAAATAAAATAAACAATAAAAGGTGAATCAAATGGACAAAAAAAAAAAAAAAGAGCGAGGGTCGGAGCAACCTGGCATCAGTGCTGCTGCTACAGGTTCATCCACCAATGGGCATTCTGCTGTTTCAGCTCCCGTGACTGAGAGACTGATTTATATTCCTCGGGAGAGGAAGTGCCCATGGTTCAACGGTAAGACTGGTATAGGTATTGCCGAATGGGTGGAAGAGGTGCAGGCCTGTTTGAGGGTACGACATCTTTCGCCAGCCGACCAAGCCCTTTTCATCTATGATCATCTAGAAGGCGAGCCCAGAGAAGAGATTAAATATCGGCTTCCAGAGCAGAAAGACGATCCCGAAAAGATTCTGACTATTTTACAGGAACTGTATGGGTGTACTAAGCAGTGTTGCCAACTTAGCGACTTTGTCGCTATATTTAGCGAGTTTTCAGACCCCTTAGCGACTTTTTTTCTAAAAAAAGTCACTAAAAAAAAGACGTGAAAGTGCGTATCGCTTTTACCCTAAATATGCAGCGGGTGCTGTAACGCAGTCAGTTCTTCTTTTACTCTTTTACTCTTATGCTGTTTTGTGGATCACAAGGTTTAAAACTACTTATAAACACACACACACACAAAGTAACTCCACCAGAGTGCCTATTTCGGGTCACTTTTGCCAAGCCCGGGTAAAGGAGCAGGGTTGGAATTGTGACATTAAAAAAAACAATAATTGCTAAAAGAAATTTAATTTGTAGTTCTAAATAAACTCTAAATGCATTTAGGACATTTTTTACTCACTTTATGTCTCTTCCACGATGTTATTTCTCTCTCCAACAACATAGGTTACAATTAGATTAGCATGACCAATTATGCAAATCAGGCGATGACGTCATTTAGCGACTTCTAGCGACTTTTAGGACAACCAATAGCGATTTCCTTACTGAGGATTTGGCAACACTGGTACTAAGTCATATGTCTCTTTGTAGGAAGAGTTGTTTTCAAGATGACAGCAGGAGGGAGAAACATTGCAAGAGTTTTCGCATGCTCTTACAGTATGTGCCTCATGGATAGAGTTGTAAAACAGTCCCCTCATGTTCTGCTGAACAAAGATATGTTGCTTAGAGACCAATTTATTGAAAATGTGCTTGATTGTTTCTTACGCAGAGAATTAAAACAGTATGTCCGCAGCCACCCTACTGCCACCTTGATGGATGTTCGTCGTGAGGCTATATTATGGGAGCGTGGAGGTATGCCAGGGGGCGGGACGGATAGACATTACTCCCCAGAAGGTTGGGCATTTTGCCAGAGAGTGCCCTGGTGAGCCCACAGTCATGCCTGTGCAGTGAGCTGGTACAGCAACGCAAGCCAGTTTAAGTAATGTTGTTTGTTCTTCCATGCAGGAAAACTTCCACCCCCTGAACCATTGAGCCAAAGTTCAGGTGGGGGCATCCTAGGCTCAGAGTCTGTACTACCTGACCCGTTGCTGCAGGTTACTGGTAGGAAACCAGTAACCTGTTAATGGTTTTAACAGCGGGGGTTACTTGTAGGAAACCAGTAACCCCCGCTGTTAAAACCATTACTTCGGTCTTCCCTGGGTATGCATTGTCTGACCTTCGTATGTTGCAGGAGACCGACCCCATGATCAGGGAGTTTCTACAATTTTGGAGGCGGGGCCCTGATGCCAAGGAGCGTGGTCACTCTTCAAGGCTGGCCCTCGGGTTGGTCAGGCAATGGAGTAGGTTAGTGGAGCGGGATGGTGTGTTATATCGGAAGTTCTGTCATCCAAGGAGAGGAGAGACACTGCAGGTATTGCTGCCCAAGTCCCTCCAGGGTCAAGTTTTGCAACATGTGCGCCAGGAGCATGGTTATCAGGGTGTTCGGAGCACGGTAGATGTGGTTTCTCAATGATGCTACTGGGTAGGGATGTATAGAGACATCCAACGGTGGTGCCAGAAGTGTGAGCGATGCCAGTCGGCTAAAGATGCACCAACCCATCTTAATGTGTGTGTGGGCCATTTGCCCGCACCGAAACCGAAGCAAATCCCTGTAGCTGATTGGCATAAGACGCGCCACGACCAGCAAGCCAAGGATGCTCCCCTGCGAGAAGGTCAACTGGTTTATCTGAAGAAAGTTGGACTCAGAGGTCGTGATAAAATTAAGGGTGCTTCGAGTTCAGTGGTGTATAAAGTGCTTAAGGTCCCTGACCAAAAAGGGTCAGTGTACACTATTGCTCCGGTAGATAACCTGAGTCACGCGAAACATGTCCACCATTCACTACTAAAGAATAAGGTGGAAGGTGTGACTACCTGCGCTCCCAGTGCTCTGATCCAAACATTAGAAACTGCCCCTGTAGAAGAACCGATGCAAGGTGGCGAGTGGTTTTTATTGGTCTCTGAACCTACTCCAGCCCCAAACAGTTGCCAACTAAGACCAGAGAATCCTAGCCCTCGTAGACCAGACGAGCTAGAACCCTCAACCATGGCTGTTCAGAGAGGAAACATCAGTCCTGGTTTCTCCTGACAGATTAAAGGTCAAGATGGCGCCTGTGTTTGGCTGTGCTGCTGCCTTCGTCCGTGTGTTTGTTTATTTTATATGCTATGCAAGTGTTTTTGTTACAGTTTTTTCTGGTGTCACCTCCCTTTGGATTTATGATCGTCATGCATTGCTAGCGATCAAATCTGCAATGTATAGCTTTCAGAGTCAACGAAACGAGGCTGTTTTCCTACCGCCGTTAGAGCGCAACGCAGCACCAGGTCTACCTCCACTCTTGCCGGTTAGCTCATTTTTGCTTCAGCGGCCTCGTCGGAGAAAGCAGGGGAAGCGAGCCAGCCTTCACGTCCTGCTCCGTCGTCTTCGGAAAGAGATGGACCTTCGGGGGCTCTATTCCTGGGTTGCTACCGGTGAGATTCGGCTGAAACTTGTCGGAACTGGATTAATCCCCACAACCCACTATGTTTACCACCCAGGCTGTCATCTGAAAGCATGGAAAGCCAAGCCTTATCGCGGCAGGAACCCTGTTTTGCTGCGCGGCTTACCGCATAGCGCAGACTTTGTCCTTGGAAACTCTACCCCTGTCCTGGTGAGTCGCAGCCTTAAATGGATGTTAATTAATGCCCGCTCAATCGCCAATAAGTCTTATATTTTAAATGACTTGTTCTGCTCTGAGAAGCTTGACTTCATGTTTATCTCTGAGACATGGCAACGTGAGAATGAAGTCTCACATCTTTTAGAGCTTTGTCCCGCTGACTGCTCATTTCTCTGTGCACCTTGGATATCTGGACGAGGGGGTGGAACAGTGGTAATTTTTTATGCCAGATGATTTCTTCAACCTGCTACAACTCTTTTGAGATGCTTATGATAAAAATTGGAAGAGAACAGCCCATATACGGCATTTTAATTTATCGTCCACCTGGGTCTGCTGCGTCTTTTTTTGTCAGACCTACAAGACTTTAACTTCCACTATTAAAATGGGCAAGGTTATCATTGTTGGAGATTTCAACATTCATGTGGATGACTCAACAAACAGTACCACTAAGGAGTTTCTGAGCATTATGGACTCTTTCAACTTTGTTCAGCATGTAGCAGGGCCTACTCATACGGCTGGGCACACTCTGGACTTGGTCTTCACCTATGGTGTTTCCCTTGACCACATGCATTTAAATGAAGTTGTTTTTAGGGACCATAAGTCAGTCTCTTTTACTGTATCTGTTAATTCAGAGTCCCATCCTCAAGGTTCTACTAGGCGCAGGCGCTTTATTAACGACTCTATAATTTCTGAGTTTTCCTCTCTTTTTAATTTTAAAAGTTCCTCTAACGAGGTTGAGCTTCTAACTAATTCTTTTAATGAACACTGTCTTACCATTCTAAGTCAGGTTGCTCGGTACCACTTTACAATAAGTCTCCCCTTATAGATGCTAATAAATAGTTTATAGCTATATTATTAATTAATCTGTAAATGCTTTA
Source organism: Copadichromis virginalis (assembly GCF_057382275.1). Classification (NCBI taxonomy): domain Eukaryota; kingdom Metazoa; phylum Chordata; class Actinopteri; order Cichliformes; family Cichlidae; genus Copadichromis; species Copadichromis virginalis. Next base: position 15,994,669 of record NC_140619.1, read on the forward strand.
TAAACCATTATTAATGGTTTATTATGCATTAGTTAAGGGTGAGAAAAAGAAAAAAAACTGACCGGTTTCTTGCCAAATAGTGAGCCAAATGTGTTCACCTATATATTTCATCTAGAGTTGCTATATTAAACATTTCAGACTAAGTTACTATCCTGTAAGCACAATCAGCATTTGTAAACATATTTTTTATCATATAAAATTGTACTTCATAAATGCATTATAAATATCCACAACTATCAATCGGAGCTTTGTTGTAAAGTGTAAAGCATAAAACCATTTATTAATGAATAATAAATATTTATAAATGCCACATGGGAGACTTATTGTAAAGTGTAAAGCATAACACCATTTATTAATGAATAATAAATATTTATAAATGCCACATGGGAGACTTATTGTAAAGTGTAAAGCATAAAACCATTTATTAATGACAAATAAACATTTATAAATGCCAAATGGGAGCCTTATTGTAAAGTGTAAAGCATAAAACCATTTATTAATGACAAATAAACATTTATAAATGCCAAATGGGAGCCTTATTGTAAAGTGTAAAGCATAACACCATTTATTAATGACTACTAAACATTTATAAATGACAAAAGATAGCTTTGTCGTAAAGTTTAAAACATGTCAACATTTATTAAGGACTAATAAACATTTATAAATGCCAAATGGGAGCCTTATTGTAAAGTGTAAAGCATAACACCATTTATTAATCACTAATAAACATTTATAAATGACAAAAGATAGCTTTGTCGTAAAGTTTAAAACATGTCAACATTTATTAATCACTAATAAACATTTATAATTGCCAAAAGTGAGTCTTAAATGTATAATGTCACCATTTATAACACTTAGACCTAAATTACAATCAGTGCTTGAAATAACATTTAACTACTGTCAAAAATGTATTGTAAGAGTAACACATGTAACATTAAATGTGTTTTTTAAAACACCAAACAGTCACCCACTCCAAAAAAAGTTCATGCCAGACTGGTTCAAACTGGAAATATTTTTTGTATGTCCTTAAATAAGCGTCCCAGTGGTCCATCAGGGTGTCGCGAACCAAGCCAAGATGACCACTCAAGAACCATCAGGTGTTCCTCCAGCAACTTCTCAATTCGATTTCCTCTTAGTCTACGGACATGTCCTTTGATGGTCATCCAAGCCCTTTCGATATGCTGTGTATGACTGCCAGATTGAGGATCTACACACCACCTGCTGTGATTTACAGTGTAATGTCTGTACCCTATGTTTGTCAAAACATTCTTGTAGGCTCTCCACTCATCACTGATAATGGCACTACCCAACTTAACATGCTGTCTGATCAGAGGAACAAGGTGGCGCCTTGATCGTTTTTCAACAAGTTTTAACACGAGCCTTCGCCTTTTGTCTTTAATTCCCATCATTCCAAATACCCATTTCTTCCTTTTCCATGCATTTCCAAAGCGTCCACGTGCATACTGAAAACAAAAAGAATAAAATTAAACAGAATATCTACAAAGAAACATTCAAAAAGATGGTTGCTTCTACTAATTTTTTTTACTTATGGTAAAGGTTTCCATGTTTAGAGGACACATTCAGATCTGCATTGATTCTAACAAACCTGTCTGAGAGTTTACCAACCTTTCGCTGATGACGGAGACAGCTTTCATCTATAACCACAAATTCTCTGTCACCACCAAGACGGTGTCCATTGTTTATTCTGTGTCTTTTAATTGCACGTATACAAACATGTCGAATGTGTCTTGCCATGCTACTTAGTGTTCTGGAGCTGCCAGCCACTTCATCATCGATCATATCTATTTGTCTGAGCCTGAGCCCTTGTGAAAATCTGTAATAGAAATTGAGGCAATTATTACTTACTGAGGCCCTAATTTTATTTCACAAGTCTCGTATTGGTGTTCAATTATGAAAGGTGCATTGCTATTAATGTCTACATCTACATATACCTGTAAATGAACTTCATTCAACTGAAAAGAGATGCTTTTGATTTCTCAAAGAGGGAGCTAGTTCTAATTGTTCTGGAAACTTTCCTATGACTTGCTCTTTTGCAGCACCTGAGAACATACAAATGAGTTAAGTAAAGAAATGGACCCTTAAACAAGAGCATTAATTGAAAAGATAATCACAAAATTAAGTATGAAGAAAATAATAATGAAAAGAGGTTAATGCTCCCTCTTGCATTGATAACCGAAATATTTTGTTATATTTACTACATGCACTACATTATCATGCATTATACATACCACATATATTGGGCTTTCTTCACCACGGAAATCATTTTCATCTTATGGTGACAAACAGGACATCTAAGCTTCTTTTTTAGCAGGTGTTTCTTCTGCAGCCATTTAATGAGCCTTAGTGCCTTATATTTAGTTTGTTTTCCTTCTATTCTGGTGCGCAATCTCATTCCCAGAGACATTCTGGTGGGAAAAAATGAGTAATTTATTTTATTATCACCTCGAAACACCGTAAAATACTCTATGGGAGTCTAGTGCAAATCGATTAAGAGTTAAAGAACTTCACATGCTATATAAAACAAGCCCTATAATCAAAAATAGTCCCACGCAAAAAAGAGGATTGTCTCACCTGTTATAATGTATCTCCGACTTTGTTATGTAGATCTAACCCACTGGATTCATGCTAAAGAAATATGTTCTGCCGCCAAAGGGAGGGAAAACAAATTTAATTTAAACGCAGAGGAGCTTATACAACCATCCAATCACAGTTAACTTTATTAAGGAAAGCCCCTCCTCTCAGAGCGCGACAGGCAGTGGAGCGCTCTGGAAGGTCAAGCCAAAGGGGCACGAACAGACACACTGAAGGTTCAAGTTCCTGCGCCATGGATGGAGCAGAAGATAAAAATTTGTGTGCGTCTGCGACTTACACAGTTAGCACACGTTCGAAGAGATACAAAAAGCAGAGACTGGATGATCTAGATTGCACTAAGCCAACGACGTCAGCAGTTAGACATGAAGGTGAGTATAATGCTAGCTAGCTAGCTACCGAGCCATTTGGCTGCTAGCTACAGTGGCTAACTAACATCACATAACATGTGAATAGCTCTATTACTATTGGTTATTCCAAACGATTTATATCACTTAGTTGTACAGTATATTTTTAGTTTTGTTTATGTGCATCATTAAATTTATATTAAACACCCTGGTAAGGCAGTACACATAAGAATTATTTGCCTTGTTTTAGAAATGCCTGAACCACCACAAGTGTATATAACATAATTTTTACAAAGTGGCTTTTTATAAATTCAAGTTGTAACCGTTTTTAATCAATATTTTATTTGAGTTTCCCAAGTTTAAATTATAAATTATTTTAGTATTGTAATTTAATAATTGTTTGTTCTTTAGATTCTTCTTCTAATCCTGCCCCTACTGCAACTGCCCTTCTTAACAAGGAGCGAGAGAAACTGACTTTTCTTAAGGAGAAACTGGAGTGGCAAAAGAAGAGAATTGAAGAACTGGAAGGAGAGAGAGATTTTCTCCGAAGTCAGCTATCATCCCTTACAAGTATGAAACTAGACTTGTTCCATGAACATTGTTTTTATTTTACAGTCTTCAAATTGGTCTGCTGGGGCAGCAGCATCTCTGCTGGGGACAGGAAGAGACTGAACAGGGTGATCCGAAGGGCCAGCTCTGTTCTAGGATGCCCTCTGGACCCAGTGGAGGTGGTGAGTGACAGGAGAATGGCGGCTAAGCTGTCATCCCTGTTGGACAACGTCTCCCACCCCATGCAGCAGACTGTGACAGCACTGAGCAGCTCCTTCAGTGGGAGACTGCGGCACCCACGGTGTGGGACGGAGAGATTTCGCAGGTCTTTCCTCCCCACTGCTGTCAGACTCCACAACAAAGACTTTAACTGAACAAACACACACATCCACACATGTGCAATAACACTAAGTGAAATAATCCTTTCTGGCATCGTCGTATTTTTACTCAGTTGTATATAGCATTCGTATTCTATTTTTATCTTATTGTATATTTTTATTCTATTTTATTCTACTGTATATAGTATATTATTTTATTCTATTCTGTACAGCTGTGTACTGTATTTATTCTTATTGTATTCTAATTTTTGCGTCATAACTTTTGCACTGTCCACTTCCTGCTGTGACAAAACAAATTTCCCACGTGTGGGACTAATAAAGGTTATCTTATCTTATCTTATCTTATCTTATCTTATCTTATAAACATTAGATAATTTATCAATCCCAGTGAAGTTCCCTTATTGTCATTGTGTTGATTAAAAGATTTTAGTCAGTTAACTTTAAGTGTTGTGCTAGTTCATTCCTAAAGAGACCTGGTTCCAAATTCAGTTCAGCCAGGTCTAACTTGATTGATTCAATTTCATAGTTCATAAGATCATAACTCCAACATGAACTAGTAATGTAACAGCCTTACAATCAGAATTAATATAGGTTTTATATATATATGTATGTATGTATGTATGTATGTATGTATGTATGTATGTATATATATATATATATATATATATATATATATATATATATATATATATATATATATGTGTGTATATATATATGTATATATATGTGTATATATGTACACCTTATTCACATGATGATTTTCTATAACAAAATCCTCATTCTCTTTAAGCACATAAGCTTACTAAATCATCAATTGTGTAATTGAAAAACAGGGGACTTGTTTCTAAAACCATCCATTTTGTTGTTTACATCCTGCAGAGCAACCTAAACACGAACCATTCAATGATCCATTTTCCTCGAAGGCTTCTGAAAACTCAGATTCATCTTTCGCATCTTCATCTGTATCGTCTGTGTGGTCATCCTCATCTTCATCCCCAAAGAAGCGAAAGCACAAATACAACAAAAAGCATTCAAGAGCCAAGAAACCCAAGAAGGAGCAGAAGAAGCTCCGGCAGTGTGGTGAGCAAAATATTTTGGAAGAGAAGATTTTACAGAAGAGGATACTATAAATGTGACATAAAAGATAGTATTATGACTTTAATTTGTTCTAAAAATTACTCTGTGTTCACTACGTCATATATACATATCTATCTATCTGTCTGTGTATATATATATATATATATATATATATATATATATATATATATATATACAGTGGGGCAAAAAAGTATTTAGTCAGCCACCGATTGTGCAAGTTCCCCCACTTAAAATGATGACAGAGGTCAGTAATTTGCACCAGAGGTACACTTCAACTGTGAGAGACAGAATGTGAAAAAAAATCCATGAATTCACATGGTAGGATTTGTAAAGAATTTATTCGTAAATTAGGGTGGAAAATAAGTATTTGGTCACCTCAAACAAGGAAAATCTCTGGCTCACACAGACCTGTAACGTCTTCTGTAAGAAGCTTTTCTGTCCCCCACTCGTTACCTGTATGAATGGCACCTGTTTGAACTCATCATCTGTATAAAAGACACCTGTCCACAGCCTCAAACAGTCAGACTCCAAACTCCGCCATGGCCAAGACCAAAGAGCTTTCGAAGGACACCAGGAAAAGTATTGTAGACCTGCACCAGACTGGGAAGAGTGAATCTACAATAGGCAAGCAGCTTGGTATGCAAAAATCAACTGTGGGAGCAATCATCAGAAAATGGAAGACATACAAGACCACTGATAATCTCCCTCGATCTGGGGCTCCACGCAAGATCTCATCCCGTGGGATCAAAATGATCATGAGAACGGGGAGCAAAGATCCCAGAACCACACAGGGGGACCTGGTGAATGACCTGCAGAGAGCTGGGACCAAAGTAACAAAGGTCACCATCAGTAACACACTACAACGGCAGGGAATCAAATCCCGCAGTGCCAGACGTGTTCCGCTGCTGAAGCCAGTGCATGTCCAGGCCCGTCTGAAGTTTGCCAGAGAGCACATGGATGATACAGCAGAGGATTGGGAGACTGTCATGTGGTCAGATGAAACCAAAGTAGAACTTTTGGGTATAAACTCAACTCGTCGTGTTTGGAGGAAGAAGAATACTGAGTTGCATCCCAAGAACACCATACCTACTGTGAAGCATGGGGGTGGAAACATCATGCTATGGGGCTGTTTTTCTGCCAAGGGGACAGGACGACTGATCCGTGTTAAGGACAGAATGAATGGGGCCATGTATCGTAAGATTTTGAGCCAAAACCTCCTTCCATCAGTGAGAACTTTGAAGATGAAACGAGGCTGGGTTTTCCAACATGACAATGATCCAAAACACACCGCCCGGGCAACAAAGGAGTGGCTCCGTAAGAAGCATTTGAAAGTCCTGGAGTGGCCTAGCCAGTCTCCAGACCTCAACCCCATAGAAAATCTGTGGCGGGAGTTGAAAGTCCGTGTTGCTCGGCGACAGCCCCAAAACATCACTGCTCTCGAGAAGATCTGCATGGAGGAATGGGCCAAAATACCAGCTACTGTGTGTGCAAACCTGGTAAAGACCTATAGTAAACGTTTGACCTCTGTTATTGCCAACAAAGGTTATGTTACAAAGTATTGCGTTGTATTTTTGTTATTGACCAAATACTTATTTTCCACCCTGATTTACGAATAAATTCTTTACAAATCCTACCATGTGGATTCATGGATTTTTTTTTCACATTCTGTCTCTCACAGTTGAAGTGTACCTCTGGTGCAAATTACTGACCTCTGTCATCATTTTAGGTGGGGGAACTTGCACAATCGGTGGCTGACTAAATACTTTTTTGCCCCACTGTATATATATATGTATGTATAGATTAGTATGCTTTGAGCATTTGCTTTTCTAATTATTTGCTTTGTTTTCATTTTTAGTTCAAACGCCAAATGACATTGTGCAGCGATACAAATCCCTCCTCAAGACATTTCCAAAGCATGGGCTCGACAGGAACACTGTTGTGTCCACTTCATCAGATGGGGAGCTTGCTATTGCGGTCCGCAATGTCTACCAGGAGCTACTGTCCAACAGGCCTAGTGGAGAGACGGTACTAGCTTTTGCTAAGCGATGTGAGGCTGCAATTCAAGGCAGTGATGAAGTAAAAAACAAAATAGAAAGTATGAAGGCCGCTGGTACTTTGCTTCCAATTCGAAGAGGGAAATCTGTCTGAAACCCTAATTTGTTCTAAGTGGTTTTGTTTTTTTGAGCATATTGAACTGAAGAAAAGATCTGCAAAACCAATCATTTTTCAAAGATCTGTTCACATATGTGTTGAGTTTCCACACAACTAAGAGATTTACCTGTTAGTTTATTTTATTGTTTTTTTTTTTCAATGTTTTGATTTGTATAAATGTGTGTAGAGTAAATAATACAGCTGTGCAGTTTCAGTTAAGGTATAATAATTTATTATATTATAATTATTATAATTTTCCTTTGTTTTATGCCAGTGGTGAATTTAGGGATGGGATTTGTTTCCTTAATATAGTTTTAGCTATCTTTAAAGGGCTTGTATATAAGTTTAGAAATGCTAAATAACTGTTGGTGCTTTATAGTTTTTATAGTAATGCCCAGTAATACTTAGAAATGTTTGTTGATCATAAATAAATGTTGACATGTTTTAAACTTTACAACAAAACTCTGTTTTGTCATTTATAAATGTTTAGTAGTCATAAATAAATGGTGTCATGCTTTACACTTTACAATAAGGCTCCCATTTGGCATTTATAAATGTTTATTTGTCATTAATAAATGGTTTTATGCTTTACACTTTACAATAAGGCTCCCATTCGGCATTTATAAATGTTTATTATTCATTAATAAATGGTTTTATGCTTTACACTTTACAATAAGGCTCCCATTTGGCATTTATAAAGGTTTATTTGTCATTAATAAATGGTTTTATGCTTTACACTTTACAATAAGGCTCCCATTTGGCATTTATAAATGTTTATTATTCATTAATAAATGGTTTTATGCTTTACACTTTACAATAAGGCTCCCATTTGGCATTTATAAATGTTTATTTGTCATTAATAAATGGTTTTATGCTTTACACTTTACAATAAGGCTCCCATTTGGCATTTATAAATATTTATTATTCATTAATAAATGGTTTTATGCTTTACACTTTACAACAAAGCTCCGATTGATAGTTGTGGATATTTATAATGCATTTATGAAGTACAATTTTATATGATAAAAAATATGTTTACAAATGCCGATTGTGCTTACAGGATAGTAACTTAGTCTGAAATGTTTAATATAGCAACTCTAGATGAAATATATAGGTGAACACATTTGGCTCACTATTTGGCAAGAAACCGGTCAGTTTTTTTTCTTTTTCTCACCCTTAACTAATGCATAATAAACCATTAATAATGGTTTATAAAGCATTTACAGATTAATTAATAATATAGCTATAAACTATTTATTAGCATCTATAAGGGGAGACTTATTGTAAAGTGGTACCGGTTGCTCCTCTCAAAACCAGTTATTGCTCTGTTAGTTCCCGGACACCATGGTTAAATAATCAGACTCGTGGTCTTCGACGCACCTATCGAAAAGCAGAGCGCCTGTGGAAGTCCACCGGTCTGACTGTCCATCGTGAGCACTTTAAAGAACTACTTTACCTATATAATGAATCAGTCAAAGAGGCCAGATCCTCTTACTTCAATAATCTTATAAATCGTCATAAAAATAATTCAAGAATTCTATTTGATACCATCAACAGTATTGTTTCTCCTCCAACCCAGCATGCTCTGTTGCTTTCTGATGAAGATTGTAATACTTTACTTTGTAAATAAGGTGATGGACTTGAAATCCAAAATTTCCTCAAGTGCCTCCCCTTATGAAGATTCCCCTTGCTGTCTTGGATCATTTACCTCCTTTTCTCCAATCACACTAAATTACTTAATTATAGTTTTATGTAAAATGCAATCCTCATCATGCTCTGTAGATATATTACCTCACTCTGTCCTGTCCGGGTCTATCACCAGCATTGGTCCCACATTACTATCCATCATCAACAGTTCACTGAGGCAAGGCTGTGTTCCATCTTATTTTAAACATGCTGAGGTAACTCCTCTGTTAAAAAAACAGAATCTTGATCCTAGCTCTGCTAGTAATTACCGACCTATTTCAAAATTGCCATTTGTAAGTAAATTACTTGAAAAAATTGTTGAAAATCAGTTCAGGTCTCTATTATAATAATAATAACAAACTTTATTTATAAAGCACACTTAAAAACCAAGGGTATGCCAAGGTGCTTAACAAGTAAGATAGAATATAGGCGGAGGATAATAGAAATAGGACCAAAGCAAGTACTAAGTATGCAAGCAGATAACTGTCACTGATACATAGGAAAGCAACAGGTACAGAGCAAACAAGAATTTAAATGAGCATAAAAGTGCATGATATAAAGTCATAAAAGAAATATTAACTAGAGGGAAAGGCAAGATTGAATACTGTAAGTGGGTTTTTAATCGTGATTTGAACAGTGCAATGGAATCAGATGCGCGGAGGTCGAGAGGAAGGGTATTCCACAGTACCCGGGCAGCCAGAGCAAACGCACGGTGACCCCGGGACTTCAGTCGAGATCTGGGTTGGGTTAGAAGTAGTAGAGTGGCAGATCTGAGTGTTCTAGCAGGAGTATGTGGTTTGAGAAGTTCACTAAGATAACTTGGCGCTAATTTAATAATAGTTATTATGTAAATTACACATTCTTGACCCTTTTCAGTCTGGCTTTCAAAAGCAGCACTCTACAGAGACCGCTCTCTTAAGAGTCTATAATGATCTATTAATGGCATCTGACGCAGGGAACTGTTCTGTGATCATTTTGCTTGATCTTAGTGCAGCCTTTGACACCATTGACCACAAAATCCTACTTAACAGGCTCAAGGTTTTGGTTGGTGTCATGATCAGGCTGTGTGGCAGGCAGGAAATAGGTCCCAAACGCAAACTCACGGAAAACAGGAGAGACTCAAAATACAGCTTTATTGCTGACAAAATAACATGAAACTAAACTGGGAAGTACTAAGGAACTGACTTACGAGGAAACACACGGCGGGCACACAGTCATGAGGGAGAACGCGACACCGAACTGAGGGAGACGCAGACATAAATACACAGAGGGTTAACGAGGGAAGTGGGAACACACGGGGAACACAGCTGACACAGATAACCATAACGAGACAGGGAAGGAGTGAACACAACATGACGCATACTGGCGAGAGACTGTCAAAGTAAAACAGGAAGTACACGGAGGTTCAGACAGGAGGAGAAAGAGCACGGGGAGAACACAGACATAACGGGCTGGGGAAAACATGGAATAAAACACAAGGAGAGACGAGGGCTCACAGATACACAGGGGCACACAGGAGGTAACCAAATAAGGAACATCTTAACTAAATAACCTAGGAACCAAGGCATAAATAGGGAACAAAATACAAAACACACAAAAACTAAGAATACTGGGCCAACATGGCCCAGGACCATGACAGTTGGTATATCTGGCTCTGCCTTAGACTGGTTTTCTTCCTACTCATCAGATAGGACCTTTTCTGTTAGGACTGACAGGTTCACCTCTGACATTGCTGCCCTGACCTGTGGGGTCCCACAGGGTTCAGTTTTAGGTCCATTACTATTTTCTTTTTATATGCTTCCTTTAGCTGTTATCAGTCAATCTTTTAGTGACCTGTCTTATCATTTTTATGCTGATGACATTCAGCTCCATATATCTTTTAAGTCTCATCAGCTGGATAGGCTGTCCACCCTAGTCCAGTGCTTAACCCAGGCTTCTGATTGGCTTTCAAGCAACTACCTTGTTCTAAATACTAACAAGACCGAGACCATGATCATAGGTCCTTCTGAGCTACATTCTAAAATCAGTCAGGTTCTTGCCTTTTTCTGTCCATCTGTCAAGTCAAATATTCGAAATCTTGGAGTAATATTTGACTCTTCTCTGGGCCTCGACTCTCATGTAAAATCTTTGTCTCGTTCCTGTTTCTATCATTTAAGAAACATATCTAAACTGCGACATATGAAACCATATGTCGCAGTTTAGATATGTTTAGATATGTTCTCAGCCGAACTGGAAAAACTCATTCATGCATTTGTGTCATCACGCTTAGATTACTGTAATTCCCTTTTTACTAGCTTGGATAAATCATCTCTCTCTCGCCTCCAGACAATACAAAACGCAGCAGCCAGACTACTAACTCGCTCTACCAAGCGTGTTCACATCACTCCCATCTTATATTCTTTACATTGGCTCCCAATAGAGTTTAGAATTCGCTTTAAAATTCTTGTTTTAACATACAGAGCACTAAATGGCCAGGCTCCAGATTACTTATCCAAGCTTCTTATAAAATACACTGCTGCTCGTCATCTCCGCTCACAGACTCAGTCTCTTAGTTGTTCCCCGTACATGACTGAAGACAAAAGGGGACAGAGCCTTTCAGTCTGTTGCACCAAGGCTGTGGAACAGTTTACCACTACATTTACATTTGCTTGACTGTGGATTCTTTTATAAAACAGTTAAAAACTCTTCTGTTCAAACAAGCCTTTTGTTGATCTACATATTTTATATTTTTTACATTATTTACATTTGATCTTTTACATTGTATATAATGTCTATTGATTTTATTGTTTATTTTAATATTTTAATATTTGTGTACAGCGCTTTGTGATTGTCTGTCTGTGAAAAGCGCTTAATAAATAAAGTTTACTTACTTACTTACTCAACGTCCCCCATGGTGTCAGCTTGCACTGATCTGCCAGTTATGGCTGGTGTTCATAACAATATAGCCCCTCTACGTAGGACTACCCGTGGTAATGCTGGGACGCACTTGAACCTGCATCATTTGTCCCAGGTAGCAGGAAGTAGAGCAATAGGGGCTGGGCACTCCCAGGCACCTGTGCCTAATACAGTTACCCTGTATAGACCTTGGCAGTGAGTGTCAATCGTCGGGACGACGATTCAAATCCCGGAGGGTAGATTCTGGGGTAGGATTTTACATGATGTCCACAAACGCACCACTGACATCCACACCTTCCCAGCCGATGATTCCTCATCACGATACCACACTACAAAGAAAAACCCAGCCGAAAGAGGAGAGGAAGAGGGCCAGATTATTCCAGCAGCAAGGGATTCTGTGATGTATCTTTCCATTGCCTCACATTCAGGTTGAGAAATACTGTATAAATGGCTCATAGGAAGGGGAGCGCCAGGGAGGCGGTCAATGCCACAGTCATAAGGTCTGTTTGGGGGCAACGAAGACGCACGGTCTTTACTAAACACCTGCAGGAGATCATGATGAATGGGAAGGATGGAGGAGAGATCAGGAGAATCAGGGGCAGAGCCTGGATCTGAAGAACTGGTAGGCGGTGTTGCGGCCTTTAAGCAGGTCATGTGACATCCCTCCCCCCACCCCAAAACCTTAGCTGTCTTCCAATCTAGTGTGGGATTATGTTGTTGCAACCAAGGAAATCCTAGTACTAATGGCGTGAGCGGAGCTTTAAACACAAACAAGCGCAGGGTCTCGGAATGATTGCTGGAGAGAGTTAAAGAAATAGGCTCAGTAATATAGGTGCCATCAGGTAGGCGTTGCCCATTGAGCACCGTAATTTTAAGTCTGTGAGGAAGGAGCTCAGTTGGAATTGGTGATGGGATTTCCGGCTCTTTTTAGAGAACCGACTCTTTCGGTTCAGCTCACTAAAAAGAGCCAGCTCTTTCTGCTCCAAACCGGCTCTTCAGGTTGTTTTGTTGCTTTAATTAATTTATTATTAACAATAATATAAAATTATGCACAAAAGGAATTACTAATGTAAAAAAAAAAAGTGGTTTTATTTATATATGTTTATATATAAATATATGCGGTTTTCAAAAACAGATTGAACCGATTTTAACGCCCGCTCTCGTAACAGCTTGACAAAATACGCGATTTTAGCCCCATCACTCTCAAAAGCCCTTGGCTGCTGCCGAAACTGCAGAGACTGTTGAGTTAAAAAGCCTGTACACTTTTCTAACTCACCAGAAAAAGGCTCGAGGGTTGGGAGCGGTCGTTCGGGAAGCGCCGGCGGAGCTGGTGATGGCAGGGCTGGAAGCTCCGGCGCCGGGGACATCTGGGGTTGGGGTTGTGAAAGAGGAGATTGCGGGGGCATACTTTCCAACAGTGTGTGCTCGGCCAGTGCCAGAGTGAGAGCTGCCAGCTGTTGGTTGATATGCTGCAACATTTGCTTGTGCCATACCAGTATGGCTTCAGGCGAAACAGCAGGCTGATCTGACTGTGGCACGGATTCCGAGTCCGCTGAGTCCATACTGGCTGGATCGTTCTGTTACGGTCACTGTGGGGACTCAAACGCAGGACTCCTTGCTCACAGGAAGAACAGAGGGTTTTTATTTACAAACACCAGGTGAAATGTGTGACAGTGACTCAGTGCTATATACAAGAGTGTGGATATCAGGGCTCCAGGGAATCCACGGGAAAAGCAGGGGAACACTCTCACTCCTCCTCAGTCTCTCTTGGCGTCTCACCAGTCATTTACTCCTCTCTCGCACCAGAAACTCTGTAGGGAACAAGGGCAGGTACAGGGGTCTGTACACAGGGAAACCAGGCACGTGCAGAGGGCTAGAGGGGCTAGAGGGGCTTGAGCACCCGCCCCTTTCCTGATGGGTTCCCATAGTGCCCTTTCGTTGAGTCAACTTTTTTAAAAAAATTATTGTTATTTTTGTGTGCGTGCGGAGTCCTGTCTGTGCCCCTCAACAATAATATTTAACTATTAATCACAGTTTTGCTAAATAAAAGGATCTGGCTTGCATCAATCACATGATCACATTTAACCAATGATCACCCTTGACGGCAGAACGTGCTGGTTACAAGCCAGGAACGAGCTCACAAAGAGCACGCGCATTTTTTGCGGTCCGGAGCTGTAGGAGAAACACAAGTTAACTCAGAGACTTGGACTGATGCGACAAAACCAGTAAGTAGGTGTACAGCGTACACTGTAGTGTATAGCACAAACATTACCCCTCCTTTTATTAACTGCACAAGTAGTGTTGGTCATAGCTGCTGGCTACCTGTGTAAGGCTGTCATGGGTCTGTAGCTCTGTCCACCGTTTTAGTGAACATATTTACTTTTAAAGTATTTAGAACATATTTAGTTTAAGTTACAGGGCTTTTCCTGCCTTTCTGGAGGGATTATATTTCACTAAAAAACGATCTAATATGCATGTCCACCTAATTATGCATTATTATAATTATAATATATTAAAAAACACACGCTGTATTTTAAAGAACATACATTAAGAAGCAGATTATATTAGATTTATATTTTAAATAAGACAAAATTTGGATTTTACAGCAGTAAAATTATTGTATCTCTACAGTTTAAAAATGTAATAAGCTTTGCTCCTGCACAGAGTGGATAGTGAAACAAATGGAATCATCATAATGACATTATTTCATATTTATTACTTCCCCCTCCTCACTGCTTTATTATTGTAGCTCTAGTAATAAATAATAATGTAAGGATTCTGGATCAGCACCATGATGCCCATAGTATATACAGTATTCTGAAGAAGGTCTAAAATGTCCCTGTGTGTGCGTGCATGTGTGTGTTTTATTTAGATGGATTTTTTAAAAAAAATATTACTCATGATATAACATTGTCCAGACATGCCTGGTAAGGACATGAGGAGGAAACAGTAGGAGCTGTGTGAGGCTACTAAAGGCAGTGCTATAACATTTTTCTGTCATCATTTTATTATAGATTAAGTGCAAGAGTTGTTAGGTGTGGATAATTAAATTATAGTTTATTGCAATAGCAAGTTGTGCCTTGTTCTCAGATAGACAGCAAGTGGAGAGTGATATATGAAATGATGGAAGGAAGGAAGAAGAGAAGCAAAGAGTGATTCACAGGCAGAGCCTAAATTATTTCTCAGAGTTTTTGTTGCCTTATGGTTCCAAGCGCTGTCACCAATCTTTGCATTTTGTTATTATCTCATGACACTTGTTTAATCAGCTACCATCTCTCCTATGGACTTTTTAATGTGTACAGTCTCAGATCAACACAGCCCTGCCCTCCAGCACTATCCACAGCAACCCCTCAACAGCAACATTGTATCAATCAGGTAAAACATCGGCTACGTTTGCTTTGCCTTGTTGCCCATATTAGATTCTTGATGAATGTGTGTTGTTGTTATTCAGCCTGGTTCAATGTGCCCCTTTTTAACTTTGAGCACCCGCCCCTTTAAACCTCTCTGCACGGCCCTGAGGGAAACAAAAGTGTTAGCACAAGAAGCTGAAACACGGGAACTAGACTGTAGTGTCCAAGCCTGACACAGGTCAAGCAACAATCCAGGGGGGAGCAGTCTCGCTTCTTCCCTTTAGTAGAGGCCAGTTAATGAGACGCAGGTGTTGATCATCTCACGTATGTAGGCCAAAGGCGGGAGCCCACAACGAACTCAGCCCAGGCGACAGAGGGAGAGAGGGAGGGAGAGAAAAAGAACAAAGCCGAACTTCTCAGACAGATCTGCCGGACCGTGACACCTTGATGGTTCATATGAAATAAATTTTTTTCTCTGATGTATCAAAAAAGACGAAGTCTTGCAAACAGCAAAGTACCTTGTGTGTTGAGGGATGACACAAAGGACAGGGTTGCAGGGAAATTTACAGCCTGATATTCTTCACTTCCTTTACTAAATCATTCAGGCACTGCTCATATTTTCAAGGCAGTAGACTTCTTTGTTAGAGCTTCAGGGAGACTGATGACAGAAACAATTACATTAAACAGGACCCCAGAATTGTAGGAGAACAAAATAACACAATCTGACATCCTTGACCTTTTTTAAGTACTTTGAAAGATTATTATCCCTGAGATGTAGAACTGAGGGTCAACAATAGAATCTTTAATTGTGCCAGTTCATTTTCTATTGTACACACCCCAATAAATCAATCACTAGAATAAAAGCACAAAAACATGTATTATGTGAGTATATAAAATGTCAGACTTTTGCATCAACATTAATACATATTACATGAATAGAAATGAAACAAGAGGTCCAGGAGACAAGTTTTGTTTTAACTGTAGAGCAGCAATGATAGGTCTGTTAAACAACTAGCTGCCATCAGAGAACAACATTGGTGGTTTCAGCTCTAGTGTGAGAATGTGTTCATTCTTTTAACTGAAGATGAACATGAGCAACTGTGACGTTGGACTGCTGGCACTTTTATCTGTTTCTTTATATAAACTGTACATCAAGCAACTAAATACTTAAGCTATTCATTTGAATGTCTCCTTAACTAGTCAATTTACAAACTACCAGCAGAAAACAAGATCAATTTAAAATTGTATTATCTTTAACTCTTTCACATGAAGGGCATTAAAGTCTAGTTTAATTTTCTTCCATGCAATATAACTTTCATGAACGTCCACTAATAAATGTTTGTAGGAGTCTGCATGCCTAGGTGCTTCATTTTATTCACCTGTGGCAACAGAAGTGATTGGAACACCTGAATTCAAATTTAGAAGGATGAGTCAATACTTTTAGCACTATAATCCTTTCTGACAGTTGCCTTACAGTACAAAGAATCAGAATGATGGAGACTGAGCTGCTCATAAATCTGTGATGTAATCATCATCCTCAAATTGACAACTTGTTTAGTATAAAATCAAAAGTAACAAACTAGAAGGCACTGCAGTGGGTGGCTGAGGACCACTGTGTGTAGCTTACCTGACGTTTACACCAGCATATGCAAGGACAGAGACGCTCCACCCACCCTGCCCACAGACCCCATTTTTACACCTCCACTCAGGCTGGAGGCTGTGCAGCACTGTAGCAAGGTCCACCAAGTTAAAGAATAGCTTTTTCCAGATGCTGTGAGACTGTTGAACTGTGCCCAACTGCAACACCTCTGAGAATGCACAAATTATATCCTGCAGTTTTAAAGGACTTATTGATTAAGCTATTATACTTAATGGATCATTTATTTATTTGATAGGTTTTTATTTATATTAATACTATTATTATACACTTCTATATGAATTTATAATTCTAGGAGCATTTTAAAGAGTATTTTCATATTTTATCTTAAACAGCACTGTTTTGCAGAATAAAAGAAAATGCTGCAATTTTACAAGCAGACTTGTTTTTATATACAGTTATCCTTTCTACTGATGTTGTCATCTAAGCAACTCTTTATCTGCCTCATACTCTCACGTGGCAGTTGAGGTTAGCTTGCCAACAGCATGCAGCAAAACTAACCATTAAACTATGAACCTTTAAACTATGAGCTCTCAGGGCACTGGTTTAGCTGGTGCCTGGTTTTAGGGCACATGGCCTAAAAGCAGCAGCCTGGTTCGAGTCTGACTTCCGGCCCTTTACTGTGTCTGTTCTCCTTCCTCCCCTGCTTCGGTTTGTCTTCACTGTCTCTCTCCATTAAAGTCAAAAGCCTAAATAAAAACTATTAAATAGTTGAGAGGAAACTAAATGGTTAATGTCATACTGCTTTTACATCATGTGGTTAGTGATGGTTAGTTTGCCCATGCACACAAAGACAAAGTTAGCCATGAAAAGTAAGAGTAAATAATTATCTCCCAGAACATCTTTAGATGCAATTTTGCCAGATCTGCTGTCTTTGTGATGTACAAATTTTGTAATTGAAGGGATATCACATCTGGATGATACCATATATAAACACTTGTGATTGATCAGTGCTCCCTATATTCTCTCCAAAAACATTATGTTTTTGAGACTACAGATCCATTGACTTGTATACTGGATCCGTTTACCCATTCATTTTTAGCCCATAAAAACAAAACAAATTTTTTTTTTTAAAGTAAGTACTTTTAAGTATGCAAAGATAGCCACAGAAAAATTCAGAGCCTGAATATCTGGAAGTGTCTGTTTACTTGCATACGC
The DNA here is from genome assembly GCF_057382275.1 of Copadichromis virginalis. Taxonomy (NCBI): domain Eukaryota; kingdom Metazoa; phylum Chordata; class Actinopteri; order Cichliformes; family Cichlidae; genus Copadichromis; species Copadichromis virginalis. The sequence goes on from NC_140619.1 coordinate 16,012,508, forward strand.
ATTACTGGGATTTCCTTTATCGAGGCACAAAATATAGGAAAGGGAATATTTAAATAAATTGATTACTGTACTGTTTGCGAATTGATTGCAAATTGTACTAATGTTTTGTAGAGAAAATGCATGTCTTGTTTTTTGTGCTTGATAGGCTGATACCCAGAGGCATCCTAAAATTTAAAAGCATTTGCTGGTTTTCTTATTAAACCGTGAGAATTTCAGGACCATAGACAGTGAACGAGGTTTGTGTGGTGATCTGATGAGCTGCACGTTACTGTTTTTAGGGGTAGAACTACACAAATTCACCTGTATATAAACACAAAAGACTTCCCTATAAAATCTGTGCATCCATTTCCCCCCCCCCCCCCCCCTGTTTTTACTAAACAAATCCCACAAAGAAAAAATGCAGTGGTACTGTTAACACCAGCAATCACAGACTATAGAAGTAAACTTTTTCTTTTTCCATCAGGCATTTCTGGTTTGCCTTATCCCTCGAAGTGATGAAAGTAGTCTTAATGCGAGAATGCTACAGAAACAGCGTCAAAGTAATGTTGCATCATTTACAAATACTGTTTCCATTGTATTACATTCGTCTGCTTGGCTTAAATTTAATGTACACTAAATTTAAATGTTTTTTGGAAATATTTGTCCTGTCATCCATAAGACTTCTTCAGTTCTAAAATGAAAAGGTGGTTTTCCCTTAGGAGGGTTCCGTTGACTCAGTATTACATTTCATTTGGGACTTCCGGTCTGGCTGCCCAGCTACGATCAAAGAATTGCGTGCTTTCAGAAAAGATACGAATGAGCATTTTAATGCTATACGGGAGAATGTGAACGGCATCGGTAAAAGACTCGATGAAGCAGAGGGACGCATAAATGTTGTGGAGACTCGAATCCAGGTTTCAGAGGAGCAACTAATGGAATTAGCAAAACTTCAGATGTGATATGAAACTAAGTTATTGGATTTAGACGTTCAAGTCGCGAGAATCTCAAAATAAATGGCGTGAAGGAAGGGGAAGAGGACCCATTTCCATCGGTTGTAACCTTACTTCCAGACTCTATTTGAAAGACAATGCGTCTCTCTTCTCCCACCGCGTTGGGGATTGAAAGAGCACACCGGGCCGGTGCTGAGAAATTGTTGTCGAACTCGCAAGTTATCGTATCAAGGAAGACATCAAGAAGGCCTGGCAGGCTAGGGGGTTTGGTTTTCAAGGCACTAGGATACATGTGGACAATGATTATGCCCCGGAGATACAACGAAGAAGAAGAGCATATGTAGCAGCGAAGAAGGTGCTTAAGGAGAATAACATTCGCTTCCATTTGCCTTTCCCGGCCAGTCTGAGAGTGTACTACAGGGATGGAACAGTGACGTACAACACGGCGTATGAAGCGACTACAGACATGGTGAAGAGAGGATTATGGGTAGACATTGTGAAAGACAGGGCAAATAAAACAGCAGACTTGGCAAATATTATTGGCAAGTATTTTTATTTTTTATTCCTATTTATTCTATTTATCCCCTTTGTATATTTTATTTATATTTGTCTCTGTATTTATATATGTGTGTGTGTGTGTGTATATATATATATTTAAATATATATATATATATATATAACAATTCTGTAACTGTAACTTCGGTCGTTGCTGTGCTTTTTGGAAGTCGAATTTCCCAGAGGAACCCACCCGAGGGATTAATAAAGTTCTATCTTATCTTATCTTATCTTAAATAAGCACGAAGCAGAAACGAGGAAACATGATCCAAAAGCAGGACTTCAAGGAGCATCTCCAGGCACCCAGGTGACTGTGGGTAATTAGGTTGCTTGTGACGGAGCATCATATTGGAGGTAAACTCAAGAGTAGAGCTTTAATAGTAACTGAGACTACAGACTTTATTTTGTTAAAGATGTATTAGTTATATTTTTTGTTAATCTCATAAAGAGGGCATACAAAAGTAGAATAAAGTCGGGTCATTTATGGCCTGTATTTATATAGCGCTTTACTAGTCCCTAAGGACCCCAAAGCGCTTTACATATCCAGTCATCCACCCATTCACACACTGGTGATGGCAAACTACATTGTAGCCACAGCCACCCTGGGGCGCACTGACAGAGGCGAGGCTGCCGAACACTGGCGCCACCGGGCCCTCTGACCACCACCAGTAGGCAACGGGTGAAGTGTCTTGCCCAAGGACACAATGACCAAGATTGTCCAAGCCGGGGCTCGAACCGGCAACCTTCCGATTACAAGGCGAACTCCCAACTCTTGAGCCACGATCGCCCATTTATATGCATAGTAAGCTGGACCCTACAAACCACTGGGCTTCCGGCCTGTGGGCCGATGAGGGTACTCTTCCACAAGTTGACAGAAGAGCTTTTCCCTCACTAATATAGAGTTTGTTTTTGGAAGTCAACATGATTGTATATTTTTGTTGTATAATGTTCTTTTCTACAATGCTGTTTTTTCCTCTCTTTTTTTTTTCCTCCAGGGGTGTACTTTTTGATTTCCTATTATGTACAGAGCTTAAAATCATATAAGAGTCCCAACCGCCCCCAACATGTCCGGCTGGATAACCACTGCTCATCTACCATCACAATGAACACCGGTGTACCACAAGGCTGTGTGATGAGCCCTTTCCTCTACTCCCTCTTCACCCACGATTGCAGACCTGCTGATGGTTCCAACACCATCATTAAGTTTGCAGATGACACCACAGTGATTGGCCTTATCAGTGACAATGATGAGGCCGCCTACAGGGAGGAGGTGGATCGTCTGGCTGAGTGGTGCGACAGAAACAACCTGCTGCTTAACACCGAGAAGACCAAGGAGCTCATCGTGGACTACAGGAGGAATGCTGACCCACATCGACCCATCCACATTAAGGGGACGGCTGTGGAGCGTGTGAGCAGCTTCAAGTTCCTGGGAGTCCACATCTCCGAGGATCTCACCTGGACGACCAACTGCTCCAAGCTGGTCAAGAAGGCTCACCAGCGCCTCTTCTTCTTGAGGACTCTGAGGAAGAACCACCTGTCCTCAGACATCCTGGTGAACTTCTACCGCTGCACCATCGAGAGCATCCTGACCAACTGTATAACAGTCTGGTACGGGAACTGCTCTGCCTCGGACCGGAAGGCGTTGCAGAGGGTTGTGAAAACTGCCCAGCGCATCGCCGGAGCACTACTTCCTGCCATAAAAGACATCTACAGGAAGCGATGTCTGAAAAGGGCTGGAAAAATCATCAGAGACCCCAGTCACCCATCACATGGACTCTTCACCCTCCTGCACTCTGGGAGGCGCTACAGGAGCCTAAGACCACGAGGTACCGGAACAGCTTCTTCCCCACAGCTGTCAGACTCCTGAACTCTGCCTCCTGACATCTGGCCCACGTTAAAACATGGACTGAACATACACACACCCACAATGGACAACTGTACCCTCAAACACACAATAATAACATGGACTGAACCACCACTCACAACCACTAGCACTTTATATAGCCTCTGTAGAAATTATCCACGTATCTCACTTATCTTATCTTAACTGCACTACTGTATAGCTCTGTAATAATCATTCTGTACATACGATAATTTTTAACCCTACAACTGTTTACAACTTGCACAGTTCCCATTTCTGTATAGCTGTATATCTCAGATTCTGTAAAGTTATTTATTTCATATTCTGTATAGTTTTTCATATTTATATCCTGTTCATAGCCTGTACATAGCTTGTACTCACTACAGCCTGTACATACCTATAGTTATAGAATATTCACAACATACTTCATACCATGTACATTATAACATTCCATAATAGACCCATTTCTGTAATATATTTACGTATCTATATTTATTGTAATATATCTATATCACTAAAGCACTTCTGGATGGATGCAAACTGCATTTCGTTGCCCTGTACCTGTGCATGTGCAATGACAATAAAGTTGAATTCTATTCTATTCTATTCTATTCTATATAACCTAGTGGGAGTAACCCCCCACAGAGGGACAAAAGGACCCCCTGATGATCCTCTAATCGCCTGAGCCAAGGTGTGAAACTGGGTGTGGGTCCCAATCAGCCAGAGTTTCAGGTGTGTTCATTGTGAAACCTGGCCCCACCTTATCATGCGAATTCCTGAGGTCAGATGGCCCAGGATGTGAGTGGGCGTTAAGGCGTCTGGGAAGGGATCTCCCAGACGCCTTAACGCCCACTTTTGTCCCTCTGTGGGGGGTTACTCCCACTAGCTTTATATCTGGGACTCTCCACCATTTGACCTTAGAACTGAAGAAGCTTCTCGGATGAGAGGTGAAACGTCTTCAAGCAACTTAAAGAAGTCCAGACGCTTTTCTTTGCAAGCTCCTTTGACTCTTGTTTGGATATTTATACTCAGTAAATGTGGATAAAGTGGACAAGCTGTTATATGGCATTTTGAGTCTGGCTGCCCGAAAGACTATCACTAAGAAATGGCTAAGTGTACAAATTCCATCACCAAATGACTGGCACGAGACTGTCTATGGGTTGTATGTCATATTTTTGAACTGCTACATATATATATATATATATATATATATATATATATATATATATATATATATATATATATATATATATGTGTGTGTGTGTGTGTGTGTGTGTGTGTGTGTTAACTAGAAGGTACACCCGTTTGTTTACTTTTGTTTACTTGTGTTCTTACAGGTTGTGTTTTATTTTATGTTCCTTATTAAAAGAATGTATATTTTTTTAAAAAAGACTCAGTATTACATTACATGATCAAAGGTGTAAAAAAAAACAGAATGGATCATCCCTACCAGAGGCTATTGCTTCATCATATAATGTAACCTGACACAAGATGTGAGTTGGGGTTGAGGTGCCTGAGAAGGGATCTCAAGACTGCACTGAAGATTCCTGACGGTGTTGTGAGCCACTCCCTCTGTTCAATCATGGTTGTTCACACACACTCACACAGATGGACACAAAGGATCCTCTAGGTGCACCTAAAGGATAAAAGGTCACTCTTTTGAGGATACCATGCTGTGCCATGCTGTCACATTTTGAACAGACAAGACAGATTTATTGAAAGAGGGTTAAAAGAGGACTGCAGGCAGGAAAGTGCAAGACCCAGACTCTTGGAAAACAAAGCCATGGTGTTGGAATAGATGAAATATACAGTTTAACCTTGTTTCGGCTGAAATATGCAAGACACAGTTGAAAGCAATCGACTTTTCTTGAAAAAGAAGTCGTCTTGATGTTAGCATACAGTGCTGGGATAAAGTATCATCACAGCCCTATTCCGATTCTTTTTTTAAATATGTCACACAACTGGTTATGACACCCTTGGCAGGTAGAGCTTTAACAGAGTCTTTCACATAATTTTGGAAAAATGTTGGCACACTTTTCTTTGTAGCATATTTTTAATTCAGCTACAATGGAGGCCTTTCCAATGTGAATCACTCAAAAGAGGACTGGCTGGTGGAATCATCATCCCCTCAAAACCCAAGTGACATGAACATGAACTGGACATGAACCGGTGGCTGGACAGTCTCCTTTAGGGTTTTCTGGTAGAGCAGCAGAATTCCATCATCATTTAAGTTTTCCAGTTTTTTGTCTGAAGCAGCAAAGCAGCTCCAGACCATCACACTACTGCCACCATATTTACCTGTTGATACAATGTATATACTATGAAATTCTGGGTTCCAGAACGGGAATCAAACCTTACAAAGAGTTCAATTTTTGTTTCATAAGTTCAAAGGATAGTTTCCAAAAGACTTTTGGGGATCATGAAGATGTTCTTTGGTAAATTTACTGGTGGTGGTCAGAGGGCCCGGTGGCGCCAGTGTCCGGCAGCCCCGCCTCTGTCAGTGCGCCCCAGGGCAGCTGTGGCTACAATGTAGCTTGCCATTGCCAGTGTGTGAATGTGTGTGTGAATGGGTGAATGACTGAATGTAGTGTAAAGTGCTTTGGGGTCCTTAGGGACTGAGTAAAGCGCTATACAAATGCAGGCCATTTACCATTTACCATAAATGTGGGTTCTGATTGGTCAGCAGTATAATTGTCGCCAGAAGAACATATCCAACATAAGCATAACCTAATGGAACTTCTCATAGTTTTTCATCCAATTGAAGTGATGGACAGCTTTTATTATGCAGAACATGTGCACTAGTATAATTAACCCTTTAAGACCTACCATAGAACCAAGTCTGCCAGAGCTTATATTATATTTTTACATGTTGTAGTGCCATTTTTGGGAGCATTTCAAGTTGATATACATCAATACAACCATTATAGCCCAAATTTTAATAATATGTATGCATTAAGTGCATAGTAATTACATAAATTGCAAAAAAGTGCAATAAACTACAAAAAATTGAAACTCATTTTTGTTTTTTTAACATATATTTCTAGTTAGAGAAATTTAAGAGGCTTATCCCGCAAAACTGTAAATACAAAAAAGTTGCACAAACTAGTTTCCCACCACGGGAAATTTATTTTAAGTGTCTTCATAGTTTTATTTTTGAAATACACCAATTTTCATATACTGCAGGAAAAACGAAAATAAATATTATAATGCAAATTTGCAAAAAAAACAGCATATGCATCAAAATAAACTATTTCCAGCAGTGCAATATGAGTCCTAAGCATCCCAGAAATGACACAGAAAGTCATAAAATCAAACATAACTTTTAAAAAGACCAGTATAGGCTCATAAGGCCCCAATGGTAAAAAACTACATTTCCGCAAAATGGCGTCACGCCCGGTTTCAGGAAGGTCATGGCGGACATGCGATAGTTCACACTGATGGACGTAGGAAGTGTTATGAACAGCTGATCGGATCGGCAAAGCGTGTTTCTGGAATATTGTGTTTTTGTTGCTGCAAGTGCTTTTTATGCAGTTTTTGCAAAGCTGTATGTGGAAGGAAACTGTGACCTAGGACAAGCTGATGGCATAAGCTGTAAGTACAACTCCTCCGGTTTCATATGTAAAAAAAAATTATTGCGCTAGCTTACGTGGTTGCAGTGCTACCGGGATTTAAAAATAGGCAAAATGGAGCGTGCCCGCTCCGACCAGCTTTAAAGGGTTAACTAAATCAGGCTTGATAAGCTCTGTTTTTCTGTCTACTGAAACAAATGAACACAAACGTTCTGACTGTGTGTACCAGCAGAGGACAAGAGTCTGATTATTCTCACTGTGCTGCATCACTGTAGCTTCTCTGGGAAATTAAAAAGTGTCCACTCAGCATGTACAGACTGAAGTAAAGACGCCTCCCTCCTTGGTTTTTCCACCCACTCCTTTTCATTGCTTGCACTTACAAGCCCCCTCTGCAAGCTCTTTATCCTCATCATCCTTCACATCTACTTATTGACCCCTTCATCGTCCCCTTTCTCTCCATCTAACAAGCTGCCCATCAAACAAGGTAACTTTCCCTCTTCCACCCCTTTTCTCTCTTTTCGTCAACAGCTGCACTAAAAGAGTCTCTCAGCTGTGCCTCTCCAGCCAAACTGAATAACTCATTACCTGGATTGTGGCATTCCCTTCACCCTCTCAGTCTCTCTCTTTCGCTGTCTTTCTCTCGTCTGCGTCTCTCTCTCTCCCTCTTCTGTCACAGTTCAGCAGCTGTAACTTGTCAGTGCCAACCCCGGCCATCACTCTTCAACGTCTCTCTACAGCAGGCCATCCCTCTGTCTGTCCTCACTCATTCTCCCAGCTTCATTTCACACATTCTCCTCTTCTATCTTTCTCCAATTGTTTCATTCCCGTCTTTCCCAGCTCTGTACTTTCTTTCTCTTTCTGTCTTACCATGGCAGCATTCAGCACTATCTCAGCACACAGAGACTAGTCTGTGGAGGAAACAAAAACAAAATATGGAACGAGGAAGGAAGGGAGAAAAGTGCGAATAGGAAATCAGCGAGGAAGACTTCTGTTGGCTTGATTTCAGCCCAGCTAATTGGTTTATGCAGCAGCCTTCCCAGCATTGCCTGGTTCACTCAGCATTCACTGAGTGTGTAGGCATGTGTGTGTCTGCGTGTGTGTGTGTTTAGGTGTGTGCAGTTAACTGTGAAAGAGGCCAGAGTGTCTGTGTGGTTGAGGTTCTGAACCAAATCTTCACAATTGCCATTGCGAAGAGCCGGTCTCTCTCTGTGTGTTTGAGAGCGAGAAAAAAAAAAAAATTATATGTATATATATATATATATATATATATATATATATATATATATATATATATAGAGAGAGAGAGAGAGAGAGAGAGAGAGAGAGAGAGAGAGAGAGAGTGTCTGTGTGTATGTTTGAGTGGGAATTTAGCCAAAAGAGTATAAGAAAGATCTGCAGAGACAAAGCTGAAGTGGGAGAAAAGGAAAAGCAGATGAAAAAAGAGAAGATAATCAGAATTGGAGTTAATTGAGGGAGAAGTAAAAGGCTGCAAGCAGCTTAATGCAATTTATAGGTTCAGACGAAGCGGATGCTCGAAAAAAAACATGTTTAGAGAGGCTGAAAATAGTAAGTTGTACACCCAAATGACCAGCAGAAAAAAAGGAAAAAGCTTTGATTCGAGCAGGAGCTGTCAGTGTCATGTGCTTCGCTTAACTACACCCCCTCCAGGCCACACAAGGACAATCTGAGCGTGTGTTGTTGGTCTACCACATTCGTGCAACATCTTCCCTTCTGTTTTAGTCTCTTGTAGCGGTCTTTGTGATTATATAATATGTAATAAAGCAGAAATATAAACTACAAATGATGTTTTTCCTTCTAAATAAAGACAGCTGGCCTGCACTTCAGGGTTGAAAGCCTTGGAACCTGACACTGCTCTTGATTTCAAATAGAATTTTGACTGTCAAATCGCAGATGTTTGCTCATTATCAATTCTGACTGCAACACCAAAGAAGCTTTGAGCGTTTCAGAAAGACAGCTTGTTAGGAAATGAGCTGGATTTTCTCTGGAAACAAATGGAATTTTAAATAATATGTGGTCTCTTTAATAGCCACAAAGACCTTCACTAGATTGCCTGGTAGATATGCTGCACTAGAGGAATCTATTCACTGCACATCTGGCTCCAAATATATGATTTCTGTCAGGACCACTTTAAACAAACTAGAACTGTCTGCAGAAATTTGTATTTAGTGGTGTGGCTCTGTTTGGGGACCTCCTCGCCAATCCAAGGCAGAGACACTGAATGACTAAGGTGAGGAGAGCAGCAACTAGACTGCAGCACAGAGCATATGGCAGATATGAGACTGATTAGGTCATTTACAGTATATAGTTGAAAAGGTCTGTGTCACGGCCCAGCGGCACGAGGGAACAGAGATGGACACAGGTGCAGAAACCAACCCGGAAGCGAGACGATAAGGGAACAAAGGATTTATTTCCGCCCACAGGCAAACACAAGCAAGAAAACAAAATGACGCCACCACACTAGTGGCACGTAGGATAATCTAAGATAATGGAAGGTGACCTAGACACCTCTAGGAGACGGCTGAACAGCAGAGGCAGCGGGGAGGTGGAAACAGGACTAGGTAGGGGCCAGGGCACTGGAATAAGAGGTGATCACGATCAGTGGGATCCAGCAGACAATCAACGATCCTCCACAGTTGAATGAGTTGCCTTACTTGGTTTCAGGTGGAGGTGACAGGTGGGGCGGAAGGCCACGTCGTATCAGCAGCAAGCGGCCCAGGTCCAGGAAGGCGGGAGTGAGGGAGACAAGACCTCCACTCCAGATGCTACCTCTGAGAACAAGAAGAACAAGTAAGTCATCACACGGATTCTGGACAGAGTTATGATGCTCCACTTGACTAACATGGGGATAGCAGATACTCAGGCGATGAATGGTTGAGAGCGCAGGTCTGATATACTGCCGGAATAATTGCTCACAGGTGGTCAGCCAGGGAGGAGCAACCGAACTCCGCCTAAAGGAGGAGGGGCCGCTGTTAGAGACCTGCAGGTACCCACCCAGACCATGACAGTCTGTTGCCAAACAGCTTGCAAAGGCAGCAGCAACTGTATACAGGCCAAAACAGTATGAATAGCATTTACCAATAGGACTCAAAGAACAATACCAGGTGGCTTTTCAGATGACACGGGCTGGTACTGAGATCAGTTGATCTGCCAGGACTGCTGCCTAAACGTTGTTCAATGGCCTGCCAGCATTAATTCTATGGCTTAGTTTGTACAATATGTGTCCAGTGTGATATTTTCTCTCTTCAACAACCCAAACCCCACAAATATGTGATGCTGCACTAAGAAACCCCTCGCTGTTGAAGGAAGCCAACCTGAAGGTGCTTTTTGTTAATTTCAGACCTTTTTTAGAAAATATTATTATTTGCACATTTATTTTCTACTAATTATAAAATTGACATGCATTTAATTTACAGTCTAAGCAACGGCATCCTTACTGCCAATAGGTATCAAAATGTCCTTTGACCCATTGTCAGACCCTACACTGGTGCAGTGGGTGCTGTGTTCCTCCTGGTGCAACTTGCACCTCAGACTTCATTGGGGCTCTGTAGATCTACTGGTCAAAGATATCACAGCTAAAAACTTGTTTTGTGAATCTTCATATAACATCAAGATTTTTACAACTGAATAATGATTTACATTTTCATACTAGGTGGGAGCGTCATGTGTAACTCATGGGAAAAATGATGTCAGGAACCTGAAGGTTAAACAGGAGACACTGCTCATCAAAGTCTAGCTCTTCAAATCTGAGTAGGAAAGAACTTGCAATACCAACACCTACTCTAAATGTGCCTTTGTGCAGGCTTCTCAGCTCATTATTCCAGTTATTCCAGCAGAGCAACGGGGAGCTGCTGGATAGCTCCCAGTAGGATCAAAAGGCTTTTAAAGGAAAGCGACAAACACTAACAATGGCCGTTTCCATGGATAAATAAAGGCAGATGATGTTTAAGAGTAGACTTTATGTTACAAGTCTCATGAAAAACTGAGAAACAAAAATCAATTCCAAAGAAAATGAAAGAGCGACTGTGTGATGCAAATCATGGTAATTAAGTTGTGGAAAAGCTGCTTTAAATGAAGCTGAAAAGCTCCACTTGCACAAAATTAAGGCAAGAGAACGTCACTCAATGTTCATCTAAAATGTAGCGAGGGATTTCCCATGTAGCTGATAAGCTGTCTTCCATAAAACAGCTTTCCAGAGAATGACTGAAATTTAAATCTGTTTTCTCAAGAAAGACAAGATTTATGCAGCGTGTGCATGGGCACACTTTTTTGCCACTACATTCACATAACTGACAGTATCATAATTCACACCTGCATCACACAACTCAATTCTGTTGTGTTAGTACCAGGGGATTCATGCCCATTAAAGTGTGTTTGTGTGAGTGTGTGTCTTTGTGGATGTTTGAAAATGAAAAATGGAGTGTGAAAGAAACAGAGAGAGATTAAGATGACAAATTCCACGGTAGAAAAAAGGATTTGATTGCATGTGAGCCGAGTGCCAAGCTGTGAATTAGCCACTGAGGAAGTGACGCAGGTATTTGTGTCAAGTAGAATTACACACATTCACAAAGGTGAATTTCAGGGAAATGTTTAGCACATACACACACGATATTACTCACATGAACAGATATGGATCAGATATCATACAAAAAGAAGAGGAGAGAAGCTGTGAGGTGAATGTTAAAGTAACAAATTACTGATAGGACAGACAGCGTGCTTCTATGCCTTCTATGAAGTATTACTATAATACCCACATAGCAAAATTGGTATGGATCGGATCTGGCCCACACAATGTGCTTACACATGGCCCACATACCGCAGAGAATGATGGCCCTTTGGTGGCCCAGATCTGGTTTGCCAGAGGTGGCCCACACATGGGCCAGCACAAGACCAGTTGCAGACACATTGCTGGCCCTCTGCTGGCCCAGAACACATTCAGCTCTGGACCCAGATGTCAGCCTAATCCATACCTTAATCAAGCCATGTAATAACAACATGTGCATTATCTGGGCCAGACCTGCTTGCTATGTGGGTATATGCACTTATGATCTGTAACTTTCCCCATACATCAGGCTGGGTGATAAATAAACAGAGGCCAGGACAGACAATAGAGTGAATACTTAACACAATGAACACAGAACTGTATTGTCAGATTCACCGTGGAATAACATCTGGGTTTGGAAACAGCTTCATTTTTTAGCGATGATTCCACACATGCTCCTAATACAGTGTAAGGAAGGATGGGAATCACACCTTTTCAGAGACAATCACTGATTGTGGTTTGCATACTGTGTTTTTGCATGTTTCATGAAATCATTGCATCCCTTTCTATTTTCCCAGCAAAAATAAAACAAATGGCTCCAGTAGTGTACCATGATGTTGTTGATGGTTAAATTCAATATATTCAAATGTGTCAAAAAGGGGCATAAAACATGTATTTATGTTCACTGAGCTTTGATTGACAATGACTTTGACTGTTACTCACACTCGGTTAGACCCAGCCCTCAGGGCTTAGCGGTAGGGATAACCTAGACCTCAGAGGGTTGTGGAAAGACGGACTCCAAGAACTTACTGAGCTCTAACAGACAAGAGCTCGGTATTTCAGATGTGCAGTTCCAAGCTAAACAGATGTCATAAGACATCCAGCAACTGAAGACTGCACACTTTTGTGCATTTTGACAGATTTCAAGTAGGAGATAAAGTAGTAACACAATAGTGAAATGAATCAGAGACTATTCCAAAAACAAACAATTCCATCTCTGCGTATTGGACACACGATCATCACTGCATTAAGAAAAATGGCTTGGACCTTTAACTAAACATTGGCCTGCATCTCGCTGTGCACGCATTCTCAATATAATACATGCAGTGACAGCTTTACATAAATCTTCAGTTAGGAATAAATAAAAGACGCATAATAACTTGTCAGGATGGAGGTATCCTGCAGGAAGCCATCTTAATGCTTTACGCCTTAGGCTGTGTTTTAAAGCTTTTACCTGAGAAAGCGTCTTCAAAGCAGTGACTCCTTCAGAACAGTAAAAACAAACAACTCCTTTTATAAAAACGTCTCTGTCATTTTTTGTGGAGTTTTTCTATTCCAACTCTGCCTAATTTTAAATAAAGCTTACTGATGCTACAATACATCCTTTTTCAACATACTGGTACTAGCCTGCTTCCTTACTGCATGTGTTATGCCTGGAAACGTCCTAAATTGGTGGTAGCCTATGTTTTATCTTTGACAGCTAAAATCTGGTTTTGGGTCAGAAACCTATGCACAGGGAAGGGTTTAAGTTGTAACCCAGAGCTACCAGGTTATAGCAACAGCACAAACCAACCTGATTAGGTGAGAAATATGGCCACTGTTAAATGAAAGAAGTGGCATGTTTTAATTGCTTTTCTTGACTTTAACTATTGGTCATGGACATCTTTATGAGCTCTTTGCAAAGAGTTGAAGACAACTGGAAGGTTTCTTCAGTAATGAAAAGTTCTATTAGTTTGTTAAACAAAAACAAAAAAACAAAAAAACTGTTTAATAATCAATGTGCCATTAACACACATGTATGCAGCCCTGCACAGCACAGTGGGGCTAATTACTGCCTAATGTTTCCATGCAACAAACAAGGAGGTGCACTCATTTGAAAGATGAGAGGAAGGTGGATGTTTATTTTAACAAGTGCGAACACACATGCTGTTATTCAAATTATTACTAGCCCACAAACACACGCCACCACCATGTTCATTATTCAGTTATTCAAACACACACACACGGAGAAATGTCTGAAAGGTGCCGAATACATTGTTTTAAAAGTTGAGATTACACACAGACTCAAACACACTGTAGCTTCAGGCATATGTAGGAGTGTTTACTTTGCTGAAAAGCAAATATCCCCCGAATTACCTGATTCTGTAGCACTAAGTGCTATGTTATGTTATATGTAAGTGTGAGGCCTCACTAGCGGTCTCTGTACTGAGCTACTGATGTAATATTTATTTTTTAAAAACTGCAACAGAAAAAGAACTGTGTTTTAAATGTTAACCTAAATAATAACATTAAGAGGGAAACACAGGAAAGCTACATGATTATCTATCACTGCAAAAAAAATTCAGAATTTTGATAATCTCACAAGATCTACAAAATTAACAGTTTCACTAAATATTTTCTTTTAAAACTTTACTGATTCACTGTTACATCCTGGGAGGCTGTGGGAGTGTGTGGGCGTGGTGTTGTCTTCTCCCTCTCCTCCTCCTTCGTTCTGGCCCCTCCCCTTGTCTCTCTCTGCTCCTGCCTTCTCCTTTAGGTCACACCTGCTGCTCATCTGCTCTCATTACAACCAATTACCCTCAGGGGTGATATAAGCTGGAGAAGAGCAGTGTGGAGGAGGAGGGAGAGGTTTCTGGTGGTTTTCCTCTGTGCTGGGCAGAGTGTGCTACTGACTTAGGTGTGGAACAGCCTGCTGCGTGTGACCAGCCTTCTGGTGTGTGGCTCTGGTGTGTGAGTAGTGCTTAACTGAGCAGTGATTGCCCATGAGTGACGGCGGCCTTCATTAGTTTGTGTGGCCTGCCTGGATATTGTTTGTTAGCAGCGTTGCTGTCTCTTTCTGTTGAAGCCTTATTGTTGCTTTCTTTGTTGAGTGGTCATTACCACTTTGGGTTGACCTCCCTGATTTCTTATTAAAGCAGCGGTGCTGTCTCCTTTTGTTGTTGCCATTACATGATTATTGAGGTGTTTGCCTACAATAAAGATCTATTTTATGTTAAATACCTCTGCCTGGCGTTCTTTTCATTCCACCTGGATCTAACTGTTACTGTCCCCCACCCTCATCGCCTAGACTTTTAAGTGGGGACGTAACAAAGTGGGGGCTCGTCCGGGATCGGAATGAAAGGAATTGGGTTGATTACAAGTGTGAACAGGTGTTTGTGTGTTGTGTGAAGGTCATTTGGCTAGCTGCTGCTCTCCCCGGCTAGCACAGGGGAGTGTCTAGCTGAGCATTTGCTCTTCCTTCGGACACTCGTTTTTTGTTTTGCCTTTTTTATTTTCGGAGCAAACCCGGGTGGGGATTAATTCTCTGTTGGGGGTAGGCTTGTCGGTGCCTGTGGCGCTTGATGATTTGCCTTTAAAGTGGCCTCGAGCCTGGTACGCTCCAGAAGCTAGGACAGGCTAGAGTCTGAGTAGGCAGGACTGGGGGGAGTGTGGGTAGAATTTTTTAATTAATGGTTGACTTGACACAACACATTTTTATTTCGCCTGTTTTTTGGTTCTGTAGTGAAGGCGTTGTGTGTGTGGCCCTTTAGTGATTTGCTTGTGTTTTGCAGGCCGTTTTGAGTTTTCATGGCCACTTTTGATATTGCTGGGTTTACGGCAGAGCCGTCGCTTGCCCTGCTGGATGTTTGTAGGAAGAGGGATCTGCATGAGCTGGCTACATATTACGGGATCAGTGTCTCCACTGGTCTACGCAAAGCCAAGCTGAAAGCCGCTCTGGTGTCCGGGTTGTTGGAGGAGAGGGTGGTTGTACTGCAGGAGCCCCCGAGCACACCCGGTCCGGCTGGACCAAGTGCGGCGCCTCACGTTCCAGGCCAGGTTGTAGAACCATCAGTGTCTACACCTATGGACCAGGGGTTGCCCGAGGGGGGGCTAGTGACGCTGCCCCGTTTTGATCCACTCTCCATCCAGTCATCAGAGGGTTCTAAGCAGGATGCTAGGCTCAAAATCCGTCTGGCTCGTCTCCAGCTGGAGAAGGAGCAGCGTGAGAGAGAGTTCCAGCTGAAAAGGGAGATAGAGCTTAGGCGTTTGGACGCGGAACTTGCTAGGGCTAGGGAGGTTGAGCTGATGAAGGTGGAGGCAGAGACGAAGGTCAAGCTGCGACAGCTAGAACTCCAGCAGGCCTCCTCCCCTCCTGTGGTGGCTTCGCTGTCACAGACAGACGTACAGTTTGATGTAGGACGGAATAGTCGTCTGGTCCCGGCATTTCGTGACACTGAGGTGGAGATTTATTTTGAATCGTTTGAGCGGATAGCGACAGCCTTGCGTTGGCGCGGGATGCGTGGGCCATCCTGCTACAGTGCAAGCTGGTGGGCAAGGCACAGGAAGTTTGTTCCTCGTTGTCCGCTGAATGCAGCTTGGACTACGACAAACTGAAAAGTGCAATCCTGTTAGCCTATGAGCTAGTCCCCAAGGCTTACAGGCAGCGATTTCGGGGGCTGAAAAGGGTGCAGGGTCAATCCTTCCTGGATTTCGCAAGAGAAAAGAGTGTCCTCTTTGATCGGTGGTGTATGGCCTGTAAAGCTGCAGACCTAGCTTCGGTACGGGAATTAATTCTCATTGAGGAATTCAAAAACTGCGTCACCGAGCGGATGGCGGTATATCTGAACGAGCAGAAGGTCTCTACGTTTGCACTCGTCCATAAAACCAGTGTTGTTAAGCATGAGCGACGCGACATACTAGCAAAGGCTAGCGGTGCTAGTGGTGAGCAAGACACAAGGAGAGAGGTGCCTGTGCCTCGTCCCAGGTCAGACCGGAAATGTTTCTACTGTTTTAAATCCGGCCATTTAATAGCAGACTGCGAGGCCTACAGGCGGAGACAGCCAGTTTCAACACCACGTAAACCAAAAGGGATAGGGCTGATTAAAAACGCTTCTCCTGGTAGCAGACCACTTAGCACTGAAACGCCTGATGAATGTTTTAAACCTTTCATTTTCAAAGGAGCGGTGTCACTCTCTGGTAAGCCTGGAGATGGGCGTACTGTGACCATTCTACGCGACACAGGTGGTTCACAGTCCCTCATACTGGCTAGTGCACTTGCCTTTGATGAAAAGACCGCCAGCGGCACTGATGTTATTGTTAGGGGCATTGGAATGACTTATGTGCCAGCCCCCCTCCATCAAATTTGGGTGCAGAGTGACCTAGTAAGTGGCATTTTTCCTGTAGCTGTGTGTCCTTGTTTCCCGATTGATGGTGTGGACTTCATAATGGGCAATGACATTGCAGGTGGGAAGGTTTATCCTGCCCCAGAGGTCACAAAGACCCCTGACCCAAGCCCCTTGCCAGATGTTTTAAACCGGCAGCACCCGGATGTATTTCCCGTAGGTGTTCTTACCCGGTCACAGGCCCATCGGCAGGGAGAAGTGGTTGACTTGTCAGGGTCAGTGGTCGGCTCTATGCTGGGGATGGATGTGATGCCCTCGGAGGGGGAGGTGGGTCCTGATGCCAAGGAACTGGCTCAAGAAGTGGCTGAGCCTGCTCCTGAACCCGCAGCCCCCCCTCTCCTCACACGGGATGCCCTTATTATCACTCATAAAGCAGACCCATCGTTAACCAAATGTTTTGCTGCCGTAGATGAGAGTGATCATCTGACAGGAGACAGGAAGCAGACATTTGTTGTATGTGATGGATTGCTAATGCGCAGGTGGACTTCAAAGCCAGGGGAGGACTGGAGTGTAGTCCAACAGATAGTGGTCCCAGCTAGTTTGCGTCAGCACGTGCTACAATTAGCCCATGACCATTCATGGTCAGGACATTTGGGGATAACTAAAACATATGACCGTATTCTGCAGCACTTCTTCTGGCCGGCGATGAAGGCAGATGTTGCGAAGTATTGTAATACTTGTCATACGTGTCAACTGGTGGGCAAACCAAACCAAACTGTGCCCCCCGCCCCACTATGTCCAATACCTGCTGTTGATGAGCCGTCCGAGCATGTTTTGGTCGATTGTGTTGGTCCGTTGCCAAGAACACGAGCAGGCAATCAGTTTTTGTTGACCATAATGTGTTTGTCCACGCGGTTCCCTGAAGCAATTCCTCTGCGGAGGGTCACCACTGCAAACATTACTAAGGCGCTAATCAAGTTTTTCACCACCTTTGGTCTTCCAAAAACAGTGCAAACAGACCAGGGAACTAATTTCTTATCTCGAGCATTTAAACAGACTTTAGCTTCCCTGGGCGTCTCTCATTCTGTGTCTAGTGCTTATCACCCAGAGTCGCAGGGTGCACTTGAGCGTTGGCACCAAACACTTAAGGCCATGCTAAAAAAGTACTGCCATGACACGGGCAGAAGCTGGGATGAGGGTGTCCCCTTTGTACTGTTTGCAATACGCAATGTTAAGCAAGAGTCCTTAGGATTCAGCCCAGCTACACTTGTGTTTGGCCGCGGGGTGCGGGGCCCGCTAAAGATGTTGAAAGAGAGGTTCCTTAGTGGGGGTGTTCCAAAAACTAACGTGGCAGATTTTGTGAAGACATGTAAGGATCGTTGGCAACGTGCTACCTCATTAGCGAAAGAGGCCCTGTGTACTGCCCAGGCGTGCATGAAGACGTGGCATGACAGAAAGGCTGTGAAAAGGCATTTTCAGGCTGGGGACAAGGTTTTAGTGTTGCTACCGGTGCCTGGTTCTGCTCTTACGGCCCGTTTTGCGGGACCGTACATCATAGTGAGGAAAGTGTCTGAGACGGATTATGTTCTCAGTACCCCAGAGCGCAGGAGGAAAACACGCCTGTGCCACATCAACATGTTAAAACCCTACCATGATAGGGAAACCCATGAGACTGTTGCCAGTGCGGCAACCTCCAGCTCTGTCTCTGCCACCGTGCTGAGTGTAGAGGCCAGTGCTGACGACGATCTGCATATACTTTCTGAGGGACAACAGTGTGGACGGTTGGCGAATTCAGCTTACTTAGCCGAAGTAACAGCCCACTTGTCTCATCTGTCCCCTTCACAATGCGAAGACGTGCTTAATCTACTGCACTCCTACCCCTCTCTCTTTGGTGATGTGCCCTCGCGTACTAATGTTTGTGAACATGATATCGATGTTGGTGACGCAACCCCAATCAAACAGCACGCGTACCGCTGCCCTATGGGAAAGCGCGAGGTGATGAGGAAGGAGGTCAGTTATCTAGTGGAGAATGGTTTGGCGAAACAGAGTCACAGCCCTTGGAGCTCTCCATGTTTACTTACGCCCAAGTCTGATGGCACCCCACGTTTCTGCACCGATTACCGTAGGGTAAATGCAGTGACTGTCGCCGATTCTTTTCCACTTCCTCGTATGGAGGACTGCATTGACAACATAGGTCCTGCCACATTTATTTCCAAACTGGACCTTCTTAAAGGATATTGGCAGGTGCCTCTGACATTTCTGCATTTGTCACACCCGACCATTTCATGCAGTACACTGTGATGGCATTTGGCATGAAAAACGCTCCGGCCACATTTCAGCGTTTGATGCAGCTGGTTTTAGGAGACGTGCCTCAATGTAATGTGTACTTGGATGATGTAGTGATATACACAGCCACGTGGAAAGAGCATGTGGCCATCCTACGATCGGTATTTCAGCGACTGGCTGACGCCTCGTTGACCCTAAATCTCGCTAAGTGCGAGTTCGCCAAAGCGACAGTCATGTACTTGGGGAAACAGGTGGGTTTCGGGCGGGTACGCCCAGTGGAGAAAAAAGTCGAGGCTATCCTCAGCTACCCAGCCCCAGCCACTAGGCGGGAGTTAAAACGGTTCCTGGGAATGACTGGATACTACCGCTGTTTTTGCAAGAACTTTGCGGTAGTTGTGGCCCCTTTGACAAGGCTATGTAGCCCCAACGTCTCTTTTGAGTGGTCAGGGGAATGCCAGCACGCCTTCGAGTCTGCAAAATCCCTCCTTTGCAGCGCCCCAGTTCTGGCTGCCCCTAACTTCTCTCAGCCTTTCAAGCTGGAAGTCGACGCCAGTGCCACCGGAGCTGGTGCGGTGCTGTTACAAGACCACGCAGAGGGTGTGTGTCACCCAGTCTGCTACTACTCTGTAAAGTTCAAGCGCCATCAGCTAAACTATTCCACCATAGAGAAAGAAGCTCTAGCGATGCTGATGGCCTTGCAGCACTTCACTGTGTATGTGGGCTCTAGCTCTTTTCCGGTAACGGTGTATACAGATCACAACCCCCTCACTTTCCTCCAGCGCATGTACAACCACAACCAGCGACTAATGCGCTGGGCATTGCTGGTGCAGGATTATGATCTGGTTATCCAGCACAAGAAAGGGACTGAAAATCTGGTGGCTGATGCACTCTCACGCAGTGCATAGTGATGGGTCTATTCTGTGTTTTGTATAGTGTGGATATAGGGTGGGGGGAATGTTACATCCTGGGAGGCTGTGGGAGTGTGTGGGCGTGGTGTTGTCTTCTCCCTCTCCTCCTCCTTCGTTCTGGCCCCTCCCCTTGTCTCTCTCTGCTCCTGCCTTCTCCTTTAGGTCACACCTGCTGCTCATCTGCTCTCATTACAACCAATTACCCTCAGGGGTGATATAAGCTGGAGAAGAGCAGTGTGGAGGAGGAGGGAGAGGTTTCTGGTGGTTTTCCTCTGTGCTGGGCAGAGTGTGCTACTGACTTAGGTGTGGAACAGCCTGCTGCGTGTGACCAGCCTTCTGGTGTGTGGCTCTGGTGTGTGAGTAGTGCTTAACTGAGCAGTGATTGCCCATGAGTGACGGCGGCCTTCATTAGTTTGTGTGGCCTGCCTGGATATTGTTTGTTAGCAGCGTTGCTGTCTCTTTCTGTTGAAGCCTTATTGTTGCTTTCTTTGTTGAGTGGTCATTACCACTTTGGGTTGACCTCCCTGATTTCTTATTAAAGCAGCGGTGCTGTCTCCTTTTGTTGTTGCCATTACATGATTATTGAGGTGTTTGCCTACAATAAAGATCTATTTTATGTTAAATACCTCTGCCTGGCGTTCTTTTCATTCCACCTGGATCTAACTGTTACTGTCCCCCACCCTCATCGCCTAGACTTTTAAGTGGGGACGTAACATTCACTTTTGCCCATGGTTAAACTTACCTACCTTTTGGCCCTCTTGCAGTTCTAAATGGTATTAAAACAGGCACTGTTGCAAATACACGTTTTCCTAGAGCAGCGTCACTTTCCAGATTTCCTCACAACCTAACATCATTATAAAGGTCATCTCCCCATCCTCACTATTCTTCTTCTGCTTTCACTGATGGTAGAAAAGGGGATCCATGAATATGTTATTTGTATATATTAGCATTCCTTCAGTGGATCCTACTTGTTATGCATGCTAACGTTAGTTAGTATGAATATATCTGTGATTCATAGCAATGTGGCATCCAGAGATCCCAAGATAAACGTGCAAGCTTAAAAGTGAGCAATTCAAGTGACTACCAGTGACAGCACAGGATAATTTGACTGACATACAGCAGTTAGCTGCTTCCCGGTTTGTTTGTGTAATTACTGACATACGTACTTCTTTGTAGCATGGTTATTAAAAACAATTTAAAAAAAGCAAAAGTGTTATCTAATGCCTAAGGACATATTTTAAAAAGAACTTGCTTAACCAGTATAAAAAATCTCTGAAAGTTTGCATAAAAAGTATAATAAAATAAACCTTTATTAGTCCCTTTAATAAAACTAACCTGAGCACCAAACTACAGTGACTCAATCATATCAGCCACAAATCTGGAGAAACCTTCAAGTCAAAGCACAGTGCAGTATGCCAGGTTCATGGAGGGCTCTGAGCTATGGCAAAAGACAACAAAACAGAAATTAATGTAAAAAATCAAACAATAACAAAACAACAGCTTAATTGCACCAGCGTGTAAGTTACTAAGTCTAAATTAAATTAATTACTTTGCTGAGTGAAATGAAGCTTTCCTGGTGTGTGAGAGAAGTTACCACAGTGACAAAAAAGTACTGTCAGAATACAGTGTGTGGATGAGCTATGGCTGCAAACCTGTTAGTTTGTAGGTGAGTAAGTGCTGGTGTTTGATGTTTTTTATAGTCTTGACATGCCCGTCCAATATTAACTAATAAATAAATATATATAAATATATTAGCTATGAACAGTACCGGTCTATCATGTTATACATACCCTTTTAGGTATATATAACATGACAACCCCCCACCCCCAAAAAAACAAAAACAAAACAACCCCCCACCCATCAGCATTAAAATCGCCATTCCTGGCTCATAATGTAGCATAGTAGTCTGCTTATCAAAATGTGTGTACAGCAAACAGCATTGCCACAGTTGCTGAGAGCAAAGAATTTTACATTTGTTCCTATGGAGGCTGAAAATAACACAAACAGCACAGAGGACATAGAACACAAGCCATATGTAACACGTTACATGTAGCAAAAGCAACAAACACATTGTAAAGCTTAATGGCATTTTCTGCTGCTACTGCTCACAGATGTGGGCATGTAGACGACCATGGGCACCAACAAAAATACTATTTTATGAAATACATTTTATGTTTTTGCAACAGACTTCTAGTAATAATAACCTTTATTTTTTAAAATACCTTTCTAAACCAAAGGTAAAAAGCAGGATAAATACGGCACTTGTAACAAAGTACCAATAGATCAAATTTAAAATTGGCTCCTTCCTACATTATCAATTATGTGTTGACACAACACTGGTCCATCTATTCAGTTATTTGCCTTGTTTAATGCTTAATAATTAATAATTCATAGGTCAGTGTTAAGTGGGTGACCAAACAAACACAGTATGGAGGCAGCCCCTGTAAGAGTTATGAATGATGTTCTGGTAGCTACTGATTGTGGTAAATATGTAGTGCTGGTCTCAATGGACATGACTGCTGCCTTCGACACAGTGCATCACAATCTATTGATCTCTCGCCTTCACGATTGTGTGGGAATTTCTGACTTGGCACTGTTGTAGTTTGAATCATATCTGTCTAACAGGAGCTTTCGTGTTATGTTGCAACCCGTTCTCACTCCCGACGCGTAAAATAATGACGATTTGTCACGTCCCTTAACTTCTCATGCTGACGCCTAAGGTACCCTTCCACATTTTTATGTTACGCTGTGGGTTGTCAATTCATTCCAATATGAACCCGCTCGCGGCGATCAGAGACGCTTCGAGCAGAGGCTCCAGCCATCCATTTACTCCAATAATAACCCCGTCACGGCGAAACATGATGCCGTGAAGCACAATCTAACTGGAGAACCGGGGACCCTCTCCGCGAACGGGTTTTTCTCCCTAATTTAATGCTTTCTTTTAATGACATCGTTAACATTTCTCAACAAAAACACGTGAAAGTATCACTGATAATTCAACAATAAAATCGCTTCATGTTGTGGCCATCACACAGTGTTTTCCAAACTGATTCACGATCTGAAAGTGCGCAGATTTAACGTACATAATCCTTTGTTAGGTTTATTATTTTCATTTCACACGTAAAACACATTTATAGATTCATTCACCACTCCTGTTAGTTTTGGATGCGCTCGGCTCCAGCCAATCAGACGCAACCTGTGTAAGCAAAGGCTGATGGGAGAACGGAGAGACCCATTTATAAGAATAAGAAAATGAGGCGGAACTGATTGATTCTAATGCAGGTATGTAAAAAATACATATATTTAAAGTAATACCTTGATGTGTGTTTCAAAGTTTGTTTTTTCATAAAAGCTTCAAACAAACAGAGGTGACTGATCTCGGAAACAGTGTAATGTATTTAAAAATGGCTACAGCTACCGTCAGCATGCTTGCTAGGTAACAACTACACGTGTCTACTGCAGCATTAGCCATTTAATCCAACGATGATGGATTAAATCTATTACAAACGTTAAAGGACTTGTGTGCTGCAAAATACCCTCACATGGTGCGTAAAGCAGTTTTTGCGCTAAGAGTTCTGCTAGCTCTTTACAAACTGATGATGCTAACGTTAATTGCTAACATTAACCGGAGCGCCAAGACTGAAAATCATTTGAATTGCGTTAGTTATGTGTTTATGTCACTGAGTTCTGCAAAAATCTCTTTCCTCTTTAGCTTGAAAATGAGTGATTCAGAGGATCCCGAGCTGGAGGAAGAGCTTCAGGCTGCTGACGAACTCCTTCAAGATATGCAGGTAACATTTTTAGTGGAAACAGTTGTTAAAGAGGGAACATGCTTGTCTAATATTTTGTACGGAGTAAACGTTATGTTATTTGAATTTTTTTTAAAGTTTATGTCAAATTAAGTTGGTTAACTTAAGATGTTTGATAATCTTTGCTTTAATCATAGACTGTATTTTAGGTGTTCCCTTTTTTCCTTGTTAATTGCGTAGAATGATCCACAGAGTGAACCTCAGCCAAGACCAGTTCGCTGGAAAAAACGTGACAGACAGGGAGCTTTTATTCCTCAAAGACCATCAACCAGTCGAAGTACTAGTTGCATGCCACGTGGTCAGTGTTCACACAACCATTGATTTTATCTCACAACTTGTTTTCACCAAAGAATTTCAGTAAGTAAATATTCTTCATTCCCCCCCCCCCCCCCCCCCCCCCCCCCCCCCGTGTCCAGAGAGCAGCATCAATGTCCACGTGAAGAACCTAGTTATGTTGCCAGTGTCAACCCAACAAAAGGTACTTTACCTTCTTGTATATATTGTGATTTCTGTTTACTTTTATATTTGTTGTTATAGTTGAGTTATGCAGGGCTTTTGTGGAGTCCTAAGAAACATACTGCCTAGAGTGTTTTTCACTTTGTGGAAGAGTTTCTTCCTTTCTTTATTTTTTTTTCTTTTAGTGTATGGAACTGAGGTGCTTCGTCAGGAGCTCCTTCAGTTGTTGGAGGATGGAGAAGAGGACGCAGCCATGACTTGTGAGACGTCGTCTGAGTCAGCTGCTACTCACTGGGCGATTAGAAATATGGTGTCCTCGCAAAAGTGGAAAGAGGCCAGGCCTTGTCTTATCGACAATATGTTAGCTACTCTGGATCCACAGTCACACCGTGTGTGTCAGTGTGGCAAACAAGTAGTTGTGAGGTGTCTGGACTGCCTGCCTCTTCCATTCCTTTGTGCTGACTGTGATATTGCAGTTCACACACGCTTTGTCCTGCACAACAGAGAGGCAGTAACAGGAGGGTTTTTGCAGCCTTCATCAGAGTTTCACAAGCCAATAGGTACAGTTTTGAAGTCTTATGCATTTCTTGCTATGTATGAGTATGAGTGGGTGCTGTTATTGTATATTTATTGTGTATCAATTAATTTCTAATTCTTTTTATATATATTGTGTGTTTTAATGTTAGTTCGGCTGTTGCCTGTGCAAAGGCCAGACCATGTGTGTGACTGCCCAGCAGGTAAGGTTGAGGTTTCACCCGGCGCAATTGTGGCTCTTGTAACCATAAATGGTAAGTTGCCCTTTTGTCACACACTACATACACAATAGATGTGTTTGGAGGTTTTATTGCAAATTGTGCATTGCTATCTTGGTTTTAATTACCCTCGGCCCGCAGTATATGTGGGCACCTGTCAAAGGTCATTTGGATTTACCAGACCGATTTGAAAACAACATGAAAAAAATGAATGCTTTGAGCCATGACTGAATTTATCCTTATCCTTTCTAAAGGCCGTTATAACCTTGCACTGCCAGTGGTGAGCTGCACCAGCTGTGGCCTAATGTGGTCCCCCTCAGTTAAAGACATCCTGGGTAGTGGATATTGGCCTGGCACCTTAAATTTCTGCACCCTGTTTTCAATGGATGTCTTTCAGTCTTTCTATGACATTAAGAAGGCTGCACCAGGGATGTCACTCAAGGCATTTGTCAAAATGCTGGATGAACGAACAGCCCATTTTGGAAGGGTGAGTTTCTAAATTTGCTAAGTTTAAGGAAATTGTGCAAATCAATGTTTATGATGACTGTCCTTGAATATTCTGTTGTATGTCCTCTATGTAAAAGAATGGCCGAATATCAGCTGATGCCTTCAGTAAAAGTTTCTTGGAGTGGAGTGCTGTAAAGTTTGAGGTGGACAGGATGTGCAAGGAACCATGCTTTAGCTGCCCTGCCTGCACTCCAGACATGCTTGCCGTCTCAGTTGATGGAAACCGCAAGCTTTATCGCTTTCAGTCTAATGCAAGGTACGTTATGCATTGTGTACATAAGTCAAATATGGATTTGTAGAAAAATGTATTTTAATGTTTCTTTTCAAACAACTGTCACTGTGTTCGTTCAGCACTTCAGAGCAGGGGAACTTTGAAGGTGTCTTCATTGAAAAAGATGAGGAAGTTGCTGAGTTTGTGAAATACATCCAGAGACACACAAATCATGTAAGATACACATATATATATTAGTGCTGTTAGCGTTAATCTTGTTAAAATGACGTTAATGCCGTAACCATATACACATACATGTGTGTGTGTGTGTGTGTGTGTGTGTGTGTGTGTGTGTGTAGACATATATGGATGGGTCGATATTTTTTTTTTCTCTTGGTGTT
The DNA here is from genome assembly GCF_057382275.1 of Copadichromis virginalis. Taxonomy (NCBI): domain Eukaryota; kingdom Metazoa; phylum Chordata; class Actinopteri; order Cichliformes; family Cichlidae; genus Copadichromis; species Copadichromis virginalis. The sequence goes on from NC_140619.1 coordinate 16,038,634, forward strand.
GTCGTAATACTATTTACTTTACTTTATCTTAATGTGTACTTAATTTTGTCACCATGTGTATTTAAAAAAAACAACATGATTTTTATTTTGTGTTATCAGTGCTGTCCTGGGGAGATATGAGGTCTTGTGTGACTCGAGGCTAATTCAGCTAATTGTTATGCATTTGTTTTAAAAAGTTTGTCCCTGATAGGGCTTAATCATGTCATGTCTTTTATGTTAAAATCTTTGAGTGTATAGGTCCCGGGGAAAGGGTTGTGCGGATCTTCATCTTGGACTGCAGCAAAGGAGTCGTCCAAAAAGTCCACTGGGAAGTTGGATGAGGAGGGCATGGAAATAGCTGTTTGTCGCCACGGAGTCCTCTTAGCTGCATTGAACATGTTTCGAGGGGAGATCTTTGCTTACCCCCTTTTTCTCCAGAGGAAGTTGGCAGCTAACGTCCCAGGACATATTACGTTCCTTTGCTCCGATGTGGCCTGTAAATATTTCCCCTATTTAACCAAGGTGGCTCAGCAGTGCCCTGAGCTGAGGAACCTCTTGTCAATGCGTCCTTTTCTCTCCATCATGCATGCAAAGGCTCACACTTGGAAATGTGAGGTATACTGCAGCTTGTAGTTTTGGATTAGTTTGAGACATTTTGTTATAAGGTTGAATGAATTCAGCAGTCATGTATTGTGACCTCCTTTCTATAGATCAAATGGGGAGGTGCGTTTCAGGATGGGGCCGGTTCAACAGTTGGAGAAGAGGTGGAACAAGTAAACAGTTTCCTGTCTAGGGCGGCCATCACAACGAAGTACATGTCTAAAGCAGGTGTGTGTCCGTGTCTGAGATTCCACTCAGTCTCCTGCTCATTAATTCTAATTTGTATACTAACTGAAATGCAGGGCGAACAGACATGCTGACCCTCCTGGCTTTGGGGTGGAACAAAAGGAAAGTGGAACAACTGGGCCGCACTTTGAGCCAGCAATATCTAAAGGTCATTTTTTCAACACCCATTTTAATGTGTGTGGTAATGGGGGGAAAACACCAGTACTCTTTTAATGTCAATATGAATGACATTTATGAATGCATTCTTAGATCATAAGGATCCTTAGAGAACAAGTGGAGAGCCTGAATGCGACCAGAAATGAGCTGGGAGTGGATGACGACACACTGCAGCAATGGGTGGCCGATGTGCAGAAATGGGCTGAAGGTGAGTCTCAATATAATGCACTCATGTATAACAATAGGACCCACCATGGCCTCATTAAAGAACTTAGAGTTAAGATCTTTCTGACAGTGTCAACAAACAATGAAAAATAAGCCTTGTAAAAGCAAATTTATGGCAGAGTTGTTGCGTTTCATCAAATTGGATAGAACCTGGGTTGAAATGATGTCGTACTAGTTGGTTTTATAAACCTGAACACCAACATACTTGTTATCTCATGATTATCATGAGATAGATATCTCATGATTATCATGAGATAGCAGCACATGAAGGCTCCAGATGTCTTATAATGAATGTCATCAAGTCAGTGATTACAGAGTCCACTGTAGTTTGGTGACTGTTACTCATCCTGTATTCTGATTAATATTCCTCTCACTTAGAAAGTGATCAAACTGATGGCAGCCTTGGAGCGTTGCAGGCACGAATAGAGGAGCTTGTCGTCATCATCAGAGTGCGAACACAAAGTCTTTACAGACAAAATGGTACGTCCCAGTTTCTTTGAAACGGACCGTTTGATACTTAGTTTGTACAGCTTGTGCAGCTACTTTGTAAACAGAATAAAATCAGATCCAGGTTTGTTTAAGCTGGATGTGATTTGTTCTAGCAAACAAATTGATGAGTGTAGATTAAAATGAAACTATATACATTATGTGAAGGTGTGAATTTTTTATGATTATTTACAGATAGCAACAAGAGGCGACACAGAATTCGCAAGGTCATCTTAGTTGAGAAGAAACGCTTGGCGGCTGTTGTTGACGACTACAACAAGCTCGCTGAACCAACAAAGCAAATCGTATCCAGTGATGCCCTCATGCAGACCGATATTTGGCCCTGGCAGAGCACAAGTGAACGTAAGCTCTTGATTTATAAATATCCTTTTTAAACAAACTCCCAGTATCTGAGCAGTAGTTGAATGTTTTGTTCTTGAATCATAATATGCTACTATGTTTTCCCATCTGATGTTGTTAAACTGTAGCTGCTGCTGACCTCCGGACAAAGAGAAAGGTCTTTGAGAAGGTGATGGCTGTGAGGCGCCTGAGAGAGGAGGAGATGATCCTTTGCAGGGAGATGCGGCATCACTGGACAGTGTTGCGAATGCGTTCTGTGGTGTTGGGGACAATCTCCTCAGACTGTAAGCACTTTATTTATTTATTAATTTTTTGATGAATCGATTGAAAATAAGAGCAGATGCTAAAGTCTTACTGGATCTTTTACCTATATCTAGATTGCTAGCTAACACTGCCTTCTCCCTTTTAAAAAAATGTTTAATTACAGCATCCTAATTCCTTGTGTTTATGAGGTGAGGTTTTTTTTTGTTTTGTTTTTTTTAACTTTTCTCATATTTATTTGTTTTGTTCTTTTTACAGCCTCCTTTGTTGGCATGTCGGAGGATGCACAGAAGGGACTCTGTAGCCTGGTTTTAAAAAAACAAAGTGAACTGAAAGCTGAAATGCTCAAAGTAAAGGACGTGTACAAGAGAATCCTCAGCCACCAACCACTCCTGGAAATGGACTCGGAGGAGGAGGAGGACATTCCAGACGATGCCACTGAGAGTGATTTGAGCACTTCTGATGAAGACTGATTGTGTCATCATTGATGTTATGTTTGGTAAAATAAAAAGTTAATCACATCTCTGTTCAATGTGATTTTTCAACAGACATTTTACATTTTGAGAAGAAAAATGGAATTTCCTTGGTGCAGTTGTTTACCCTGAATCATTATTTCCCATCTAATTTAATGACTAGTGTACATGTTCAGATACAATAACATAATTTAATTTATGGGATGCTTTCTGGGCTGCTCAAATTATCACAAAATTTAAAAGCACCAGGCAGCACACTCACAAGTAAATTTTTTGTTCAGTGTTTTGTTGAAGAAATCAACAAGTACAATTGAGATGTTTGCTGTAGTGGTGTGTTTGTTAAGAAGCATGCCAGCACACTGGTGAACTGACAGTCCCAGAATGCACCCAAACCATTGACTCGCCCCAGAGCAAATGAAATTGCTTATCTAGAAAGACAACCGTCATCAAAGAAGAAGTAAAAGAGTAGGAAACAAATGGTAAGGAAAGGTACTGTGAGGTAGGAAAGAAAGGCCAGAGCTGTGCAAAATGACCTCCAGCAGGCCACAAATGTGTACGTCTGCTCAAACGGTCAGAAATGGACTCCATGAGGGTGGTATGAGGGCCCGACGTCCACAGGTGGGGTTGTGCTTACAGCCCAACACCATGCCGGGTGTTTGGCATTTGCCAGACAACACAAAGATTGGCAACTTTGCCACTGGCGCCCTGTGCTCCTCACAGATGAAAGCAGGTTCACACTGAGCACTTGTGACAGTCTGGAGACGCCGTGGAGAACCTTCTGCTTCCTGCAACATCCTCCAGCATGAGTTTGGCAGTGGGTCAGTTTTGGTGTGGGGTGGCATTTCTTTGGGGAGCTGCACAGCCCTCCATGTGTTCGGCAGAGGTAGCCTGACTGCCATTAGGTACTGAGATGAGATCCTCAGACCCCTTGTGAGACCATATGCTGGTGCGGTTGGCCCCGGGTTCCTCCTAATGCAAGACAATCCTAGACCTCATGTGGCTGGAGTGTGTCAGCAGTTCCTGCAAGACGAAGGCATTGATGCTGTGGACTGGCCCGCCCATTCCCCAGAACTGAATCCAATTGAGGACATCTGGGACATCATGTCTCGCTCCATCCACCAACTGCACCACAAAATGTCCAGGAGTGGGCAGATGCTTTAGTCCTGGAGTCTGGGAGGAGATCCATCAGGAGAGCATCTGCCACTTCATCAGGAGCATGCCCAGGTGTTGTAGGGAGGTCATACAGGCATGTGGAGGCCACACAGACTAGTGAGCCTCATTTTGACATGTTTTGAGGACATTACATAAAACCAGATTAATGATTCTGTATTGCATTGATCAAGGAACCAACCCAATAGGAGCTAAAGGAATCCTCTTGACATTACTTCACTCAGTAAGTTTATACTATGTTTAATGTGCATTTTCTTCATCAGTTTAGAACATAACATGTTAGCGCTCCCTGGTCCTTTTTGGAGACAGATCCTGAGACAGCAGGCAGCTATGGAGAACTCGTGTCAGCTGTGGTATTTAAGGAATACTTTGATTTAATATTGATTTCATGACAACTATCCTCAGGCACATATTCCTGGATATATATAATGACATAAGTAAACTCCCATTTTAGAATCATTGCCTTCTTTGATCTGAGTTATTGCCTCAGACTTTGGCCCTGTGTCCCCAAAAGTATAGAAAATCCATGACACTGAGTAAGAGGCCTTTATCATGTTATAAGTGAGAGAGTTTGGTGTAACAGTGGTTGAACATGCCAAATCAATCCACAACATACTGCCATTCCCCAGCTGTAACCTGCATATGCATCAAACCAAAATCCAGTATCATAGCCACAAAAAAGACATAAAGATGAGGTTAATAGGGTTGTCTCATTTTGCCAGATAGCTTCATCCCAAAAAAGATAAACATTCTTCAAAAACAAAAGTTTGTGAATATTTGCTGTATTGCCAGGCCTAAACCAACCTGTTAAACTTATCAAATTATTGTCATAGATACGAACCTATTGATTGAAACAGAATAATCCATTGAAGCCTCCATCATCATCCACAATCACTGTTACTGTTCAGATTATTTTATCTCTGTTTTCCTCTAGAATGTTTTGAAAATCAGCATTTGATCAACAGACTTTTTAAAAGTTTATTTTGATCCTATTGTTTACGTGTGTAATTGCATTTTTATTGAAATTATGACAGGAAAACCCTCAATCAAATTGTATCTTTGATATCTATAATATTAACAATAATGTTACATATGTAATATGTACACAATAATATTGTGCAAACAAACAAGAAAAATAGCAAAAAAAGTCAATTTTTTTTAATACCCTGTATATAAAGACCACATATGACCACAACTCCAAATGTGCAATTGTCACTGCATCTAAACATGACATATTACAAAAAGGTAGAAACATATAATATACAATATGTTCTGAAGCTGGTACTGGTGCAGTTAACTTCACTTTAGGCTCCCATACACAGTAGGTGTTACTTACTATACGTGCAGTGCAGTATTACTTTACCTTGTAATATGTTATAATAAGCAAGTCACTTCTATATTTATGAGGATGTAGACAATAATGTTGGCTGATATGTAAAACTATGAGATGTCGAGTGCAGGGAAGATATTATTGATCGATCAGATTCATGAATGTGTTAGGTACTTAAGCCACAATTAGAGAGTGAAACAGAGACTGACACTGGTTGAAATGTATAGTAAATATTTTATTTTGAACTTTTATGCTGAACTACAAGCTGTGAACTGTGCGATCTCTGCGACCTGTGGTGCCTGGTTTACTGTGTGTAAAACTGCGCAGGTTCCCATGTGTCATCCCACACTTTGCCACTGTCAGGAGAAAAACATAACAAACAACAACGACAACCACACACAAAATAGGACAATTTAGGTTGTGACATATGACAATTTTTTAGGATGAAATATCTTCTATATTCATGTCATGCTTTATACACCTTCATTGTAATATAAATTAATCAAATCAAGTCAGAGAGTATTAATATATGTAGTAGATGTCAAGCAGGACCACAGCAGCAGCCACGATCCATTGGAACCTGCTGGATGAGAGAGCACAGAAACTCCAGGGAAGAAGTTTAGTTAGTAACATGCATGAACTGCATTACTGAGACATGTATGTTTACAGATGGTGGTGAGGGAGAGGGGGAGAGTTTTCAGTAAAAGGAGACGTGACTGCATCTTCAACCAATACTGAGCCTGCATAACCCTGAAAGAGACAGAGAGAGGGGGGGGGGGGACACTAACCCCCAGCAGTCTGGTCCTATTACAGCATAACTAAGGGCTGAGCTGAACCAGCCCTAACTATAAGCTCTATAAAGAAGTAAAGTCTTATGCCTACTCTTAAAAGTGTTGACCATGTCCACCTCCAAAACTCATAATGGACTTTGGAGGTGGACGGCTATCAAGCTCCTCACAGAAGAGGAGCTCGATAGCTAAAAGCTCCCAATTTACTCTAGTCCAAATACATGAATTCAAATTGAGTTGATAACTATTTATCAACAATATGAATGTCTGTTCCCGTCCAACAAAGTTGTTACTACATACCATGTTGAGCAAGGCTTCCACTTGACTTTAACTTCTTCTTTTTCCTGAAAAACATGATATAAACAAACAATTAATTAAGAAAGACATGCAAGTTGCATACAAAAAGGAGCTTATAAACATTTGTGTACTATTGAATGGCTCAATATATTATACAATTAGTTTACAAAAACATAAGAACCACTACAATGCTTGTACTGCCAGCATCGAGTGCATGTCAGCAAAGCAACACTGCTTACATTGTGGCTCACAAGCAAAACTAACTGAAGCAGATGTTACTGAATGGGAAGGAGCACCTCCACATCAATCACTCCTTCTGAGCATGATGTCAGGAGGACTTTAAAGAACGTAAACATCAGGAAGGCAGCACGACCAGGTCGTATCAGGTGGTCTGTTCTTATTTAATGTCCTATTTGGAGTGAAATCCTGACTCAGTGGCTGAATTAGTGTAGATTCATCAAATACAAAAGCTTATGGATATTCAGTCAGGCACAGTTCAAATCCGGGAAGTCCAAAGACGCAAACAAATCTGCACAACAGCAGGCTAAATTACTTACATTTACAACTCTCCTGTCTACTATCTCTTCATATTTGAAAATCTTCTGTGTACGGTGTTTTCGGCATTCTGAAAAATAACAAATGAAATATTTACATGAGTTCTGTAAAACTGGAAAAAATGCAAAAATTAAGAAAAAGAAATCTTAACAAACTTAACGAACCTGTCATGTGTTTCGTACATTTACAATACCATAACGTCTAACCTTTCCTTGTCCTTTTTTTGTTTGGGACATCCGAGGTGTACACCGTAGAAATTGAGGGAGATGCAGGATGTGGAGATGGAGAGGAGAATGCAGGAGAAGCAGAGATGAAGAGGAGGATGCAGGAGGAAGCAGAGATGGAGAGGAGGATGCAGGAGGAAGCAGAGACAGAGAGGAATATGCAGGAGGAAGCAGAGATGGAGAGGAGGATGCAGGAGGAAGCAGAGATGAAGAGGAGGATGCAGGAGGCTGACAGAGGGAAGATGTTGGTACAGGCTCTAAATGAAGAATAAATTCCTCGTTTAGAGCCTCTGGGTCTGGGACTGGTCCAGCATCGACACTGTCAGCAGAGGATGGTCCAGCTGCTGGTGTAGAACTTTTAGCAGGAGGTGAAGCTTGTAATTCTGAAAAATTTTAAATATTAAACATTCATTAAAATGGGTTGAAAAAATGTACAGTACACATAAACACATAATAAGTAGTGATTTGCATGTTTTCAGTTAAGTTTTTACTAAAGATACAACTGGTAAATATTGGCATCAAATAAGTCATCTCGCACACTCACTGACCCAAATAATTCAGTACAAGTGCCCTCTAGGGTAGTGTGACATCTGTAGTGCTTTTCTACATTGTACATTAAAAAATTAATGAGTGTGACTATAAATCCAGATAGATAATGACTTTTTCCTCGGATGACACTACTTTCCTGACTTTGTAGTGAATAACATTTGACACTTCAAGCTAGTACTGTGACTTAGGAGTTTTGTACAATGGTGATGCTAACTACCTCAGGGAGGTAATCAGGTAACCTCTTAAGAAGTATATAAGTTATTTAAGAATCTTGGTGTTCATATTGGTAACATTATATAACATTTGTTATACTAGAAAGTCTCGAAGAGAATTATCAGGTCTGGTTTTCGTGAAGATTTTTAAAATTACATTTGTATATACATGAGTGTGAAAGACCATACTATACACACACACATACAAAATTGTTCAGGTGGGTAACACCAGAGGTTCAGTATGGCTAGCTTTGGTGATGTGACCGACACATGGGGAGGTAATAAGGCAGATATAACACTATTTTCATGTTAGCAACAGGACATGTAGGGCAGCTGTCACCTCACAGCAAGAAGGTTACTGGTCTGAACCTTGGCTGAATAATAGAATAGAACAGAATAGAGTAGAGTAGAATAGAATAGCTGGTGACTGTTAACTATCCTCATCCTCACCATCTTGTTTGTCTCTATGTACCCCGTGATGATCTGCCTTCTTATCTAGGGTGTACCATGAGTATCACCCAAAGACAGCTAGGATAGGCTATCTGATAAGGACACCTGGTTACAGATAATGGACAAAGCATATCTTACTTCTCAGAAGGTGTTCATAAAGCTTCCTCATCTTCATGAGGATGTCACGTGCAGCACCTTCCGCTGGTTCGATCTGAGTGATCACGTCCCCTACTATACGGCCCTTACGGTCAAACTGTCCAAGAAACAGAATTGGTTGGTAGCCCAGGGCATGTAGCTTTGAAACCTGCAAGAACAACAAAGAAAAACATGCAGCCAGTCTTTCATGTAAGCAAATTGATGTATAACAAACCTTTAAGTTTCACATCTTTGTTGTTTTATTGTTGTCGATAGTTAAAAAGTATTTATGGTGACCAAACCTGTAAATGTATGATAAAATCCATCTTGAAATGTTTTGTCTCTCAGTTAATAGCCGATTAAATTAAAAATCAGAAGTAGCTTGAATAAAAATAGTTTTTAACAAGTTTTTTCTAGTTGGATGTCTTTAGTGTGATGATGTTATTCTGATGTGAATAACTTTTTTATTTATGCTCTTTTATAAATTAATATTTTATGTGTATATACATGTCTTGTTAGTTTCTTACTTCATGATATACAAGAAAACATTGACAACTGTGATTAATAAAGAATTGTCTACCAGACCAACCACTTATTAGATCAGAACTTTTAAACTTACTGACAACTGGGCTGAATTAACCACCCTGCTCGCATTTCTGTTTTTTTTTAACAGAGGCAGCCCAGTTACTGTTTTTAAACTGTTCCTGTTTTTTTTTCAATCCCTCCTTTACGTTCAGGCTGCCCAGGCATCCACTGCATGTCTTCCTGTTGCAGGTGTTTGGGGCCTGACAGGAAGGGCATGGTTTGGTTTTTGGCTTTGTCATTTCTGCAAATGAAAATGGAACATGTAGGGATTATTTCAGGTCTGTTTTGGTGAAACGATTACAAAAATAATTTATGACCAAAGAAATAACTTATATTACGAGGCAGTATTACACCATATTTAGAAAAAAAAATCAATTATGAGATTAAAGTCATTAATATTGAGTTAATTACGTGAATAGGGTTAAAAAAAACCTGAATTGATTACAGAAAAGATACATTGCTAAAATAGAGCAGTACTAACATTAGCTGGGTGGCCAAGCAAGTGTCTTACACATGAGAATACATCACAAAAAAAATTAAATAAACTTTTGCAGAAGTAGTTCTCTTGGTACACAGACTGCTCTGTGAAAACATTTCAAGTTTAATATCAGTTTAATATCACTGAAATTAATATTTCAGTGAACATGCAAATTACCCACAGTTTATCACAACTTACTTAGCTAGGATCTGCCTCGTGTCCACTCGAAAACTTCGCTGCAGGACCGTGAGTTGAAAGATACATTTACTACGACTCCCAAGATGCATTGCAGTAAAAACCATCCAATCGCCTTGCTTAAGATCTGTTGACGTGTCGCTAAAGGCGCGCTGTAGATAAATATTGCAATTTGTAAAAAAAAAAAACTAAAATTTGCAATTTTTAATTACATAATTAAACACTGGGCCAGTTTAATTTCGTATTATCGCTGGTTATTATTTTAGAGTAAATAAAGGAATAACGGGTAGCACCAAGCTGTTGTTATCTTCATTTCCATAGCGATGGCGGTTGAGGATTATGGGTAGTGTGCAGTTACGGGATTAGTGCGTCTGCGTAAATTGGTCTGATTGGTTGGAGCCGAGCGCATCCAAAACTAACAAGAGTGGTGAATGAATCTATAAATGTGTTTTACGTGTGAAATGAAAATAATAAACCTAACAAAGGATTATGTACGTTAAATCTGCGCACTTTCAGATCGTGAATCAGTTTGGAAAACACTGTGTGATGGCCACAACATGAAGCGATTTTATTGTTGAATTATCAGTGATACTTTCACGTGTTTTTGTTGAGAAATGTTAACGATGTCATTAAAAGAAAGCATTAAATTAGGGAGAAAAACCCGTTCGCGGAGAGGGTCCCCGGTTCTCCAGTTAGATTGTGCTTCACGGCGTCATGTTTCGCCGTGACGGGGTTATTACTGGAGTAAATGGATGGCTGGAGCCTCTGCTCGAAGCGTCTCTGATCGCCGCGAGCGGGTTCATATTGGAATGAATTGACAACCCACAGCGTAACATAAAAATGTGGAAGGGTACCTTAGGCGTCAGCATGAGAAGTTAAGGGACGTGACAAATCGTCATTATTTTACGCGTCGGGAGTGAGAACGGGTTGTATGTTGGGGTCGGCTTCATCCTCTGTGGCCCCTCTGTGTTGGGGTGTGCCGCAGGGATCTTGGGCCACTTTTATTTTTGCTAAATCTTCTCCCTCTTGACGTGATTTTCCGAAAACACAAAGTGCCATTTCATTTATATTCTAATGACTGCCAGCCTTATTTACCTTTTAGTCATGTGGATACCCTCCCAATTTGACCTCTCCTTGACTGTCTTAGTGATGATAAGTCATGGATGGCTAAATTTTTTTTTTAAATTTTAACAATTGCAAAAGCGATTTTATTTGGCACAAATCGATTTTCCGACCCTCCAGATGTTGATTTCGCTGTTCTGACCCTTCATTTGAAAAATTTGATCACAACTCTTGGAGTAAAGATTGATTCTGCACTTACCTTTGATGACCACGTGAATGGGGTGGTAAAGCTGAGCTCCTCCGGCAGCAGCGCTGGCTCCACCGGCAGCGGCGCTGGCTTCTCCTGCTCGCTGAGCTGCAGCGGTGCTGGCTCCTCAGCTGGTGGCTCGCTGAGCTGCAGCGGTGCAGGCTCCTCAGCTGGTGGCTCGCTGAGCTGCTCCAGCTCCGGCTCGCTGAGCTGCTCCTCGGCTGGCAGCGCGAGCTCCTCCGGCTCGCTGAGCTGCTCCTCGGCTGGCAGCGCGAGCTCCTCCGGCTCGGGCCGAGCAGGTCCGGGTGGCGTTGTAGCAGGTGGCACTGCTACAGATGGTGAAGAAGTGAGCAGTGTGGAGATTGCTGAATGAGGCAACGCTAGCTACTGTTGGCTGCCTTACAGCAGCGTCGGCGGTGTCACCACCCACTGTAAACAAAGAAGCAGATGAGGTGAGAAATGAAAAAGTGTCCTTATTACTCACCACAGCCGGCTCTTGAGATGTCCGGGAAGTCGACTGCGGTGAGGAACGTGAGGCGCGAACGTCGTTTCCGGGTAGACGTCGGGGCCGGCGTGTCAGGCTGTGCATCCACCAGCTGACCGGGCTGGTGAGCAACCTGATTAGGAGAGTGGAGGTGGAGAGTTGAGAGCAGGAAGTCCTGGACTACTGAATTAAGGGAGTACACCAGCCAGGGGAATTTATCCCATTTACCACATCACCCTAATTTATCCCATTAAGTTTTACTTTCATGTGACACTAATAGCTAAAATATAACAAAGACCAAGCTCTTAGAGAGCACCTCACGTTTGTGGCGGGCTGTGAACTGTCCTCCCTTAAGTATTACCCCCTTTTTAAGTAGAATCCGAGTTTAAATCCACTTCTGACTTCCCTCACTGCTCACGGTAGAATCCAAACAGATATAATTAACTTTTTCTGGTAAAAGGTCCTACATTACTTTTGTCACTCTTTGGAAAATGCCTCTATAACGTTAACCTGTTTCCTCTTTAAAAATTGACTCCGGTTCTTTTAATCTCCTACACAACAAACTTTCTGAAACTGTGCGATTCTCTGTTCTTCTTTTGGGTGCCCCTTTCTTCTAGTTCCGTTCGGTCTGGTCCTTCCTGTATTCTTGCCAACCGCTCCGTGATTTTCGCTATGGTCCGGAAATCTCCTGTAAAGGATCAACAAAACACCTCTCCCTGCTATGCCTCCATAATTATGTTCATCAATTGTTCTCTTAATTATTTAAACTTGGTTCAACCTATCATGTTCTAGGGTCTATCATTTATACATATATATAATCTTCAATTTTATTTATTTGGGTAAACAACACTTTTGACAACCTTTGACACCCTTTTAATAAGCTCTCTTCTTCTCTTATCTGATCATCTCGAGCACATCTTGTACAAAACTGTTATTTTGCAGGCACACATACAGTTACAAGCTCAACCACATTTTGCCCTATACACTCTCAGAAATAGAGGTACGAGAGAAGAACATTTTTGTACCTATAGGTACATTTTTTTAAAATGTTCCCTTAAAAGTACAATACTGGTCTTTAAAAGTCCAAAAACGCCCCTTTAAAGGTACAATTTGAAATAAAGTACAAATCTGTACCATTTTGACCTGTACTGCAGTGACAGTGGCAGAATGTGGTAATGGGTCAGCATGGGAAAATCTGGATGGGCCTGGTTAATTGTAAAATTCATATGAGATGTGAGTGTGCTCATAAAAGCTACATGTTATAATCAAATCTGTTGGTCCTCTCCTCTCTACGTAAATTATCCTATGATGCAAAGAATATCTGTAACCTACCTTTGTGTAAGTTATGTTAAATTATATTAAAAAACACACACACACAATGACATGCAGGCACAACCAAATGATGTTAAAAAAAAAACTGGTCCATTTCCATTTTATTAAGTTCCAGTTATAATTTTTTAATGTTTTAAATCTTTCAAAAACGTGAAATCATTTTACTGTTATGTTTGGCCATTTACTTTTTTGCTTTTACTACATCCTAGAATTGTTCATTAATTGTGATGTTTTTATGGAATTTGCAACATCAAGTTAAACCGAGGTTCTTTGGAAGTTAAAATGTCAAGCAGATTTTTATGTTACGGTGACTACATTTTGTAAGTTACAAATATAGTTCGCCAAGACAGCATAACGGTTTCTAAACAACTGCGCATTAATACCACAATGTTGTATTTTCATGTGTCAAGTTCGCAACGCGCATTAATCCCAAAGGCCGAAAAGGCAGCAGCGATGAGTGCTCCGCCTCCGCGCTGACTAGCGTTGACGCAGAAAATGACTCTCAGGGGGTTATCCACGGAGGAGCTCCTTAAAAGGTTGATGGAAGAAGGCATTGATGTGTCAGACGACGAGGCGCAAAGATTTAGAGGTAAGTCGGGTGTGATTTTGTGTTTTTATAAAAATTACAACGTGTAATTTTACAGTAGAGTTAGCAAAAGTCCGAAGAGCTAGATTTAACATGGGCGAAAGATAGCAGTTAGCTAAGTTTTAAACAAAGAAAGGTACAAATGTGGACTATTTAGACTGTTGGTGGAATGTTCAACGTCTGTCTGCCTGCGGTATTCGAGTGTTTTATCAATAAATAGTGACGAACCGTGTACAACAATGTAAAAAAAATCAATAATTTCTCAAAACATGCTAGTATGTAAATATAGCTATTAACAAAATCGTTTTCTAAGCAAAATTTATCGCATCTAACTTGTTTCCCGCTCAAAGGGATTTTAAACAATGGAAGGTACACATTTGTACCATTCCACCTACTTAGTCGGATTTTCGAATATGAGAGCTGTAAGCTCTGCGCAGGGACACTTACTTACATTTTTATATTACCAGTTAATTTATATTAACAATTAATCAAGAGAATTAATTGTAACTTCCTTTTGGGGAATTATAGACAGATTCACAATGATAGCTTATTATCATTATTATTATTATTATTATTATTATTATTATTATTATTATGTATTGACCATAATGTCACTTTAAAACTAAATTTGAAAATGGTTTTATTTTTATTTCATACTGTACTTTATATTTCAGATAACGATTTAGATGGAGAGACGGTAGACTGTGGACTCACTGAGACCATGGTTGCATATCTTTTTGACAAGTCTTTCAAAAAGCAGCTGAAGTTCAGAGACTTCACAAACCGCTACAAGGAAGTCATCATCACTTTACAACCGGTCGACCCATTTGAAGGTACAGTTGAAGGTCCAGTGTCCCAAGCAAACCAGAGGTAGGTTGTGATAAATGTCTAAATTTGCATATGCATTTAAGTGCTTGTAAAATGGCTAGTTAATGCTGTTTTCCTACTGTATTGCAGTTCTATACCTTCTTGCCGTAGACTGCCTGCAGTTATTTCCATTCCAAAATTCCCACAAGATGTCCAGAGTCGCTTGGATCTCAAAGAACCAGTCCAGAAAGAACAGAAGTACCGAAACAAAATAATTGGGAGTCTTTATGAAATGCTGTCACAGTACACAATGTAAGGGTTCCTTTCTGAATAATTACATTAATTTCTTAATATTAATATTGCTGTTGTAAGAGAGGCAGAGAACAAATGCTTAGCCCATCTGCCTCCCAATCTGGAGACCAGCGTTCGAGTCTGGTGTGACACACGGTTCCAATGAACTGGCAATAGTGGTAAAACCATACATCCTGTGTCTCCAGACCTTGTCTGGACTATGATAGCCAAAGTGTTCATTTTCGAATTTGCTCAAGAGTAAATTAATAATTCAGGACTGCAGTCAATTAATTAATGAAGTTTGGGAGAGGTGTGGCTGTTTGTCCACGCCCATTTTAAAAAAATTAAAATCAACTTTAGCTACATTGATTTGACATTGGTCTACAACATACTATTTACGGTAATAACAATATGATTAGAAGAATTGAAGAACAGAAAAGCCCCCAGGAAAGGATAAGAGTAATCAGTGTACTGTGGGTTGTTTTTCTTATGTTTGAAACAGGTACCCAACCCACTCAGACTACATCCAGGTCATCAAAGCCCTGATTGTGAAGTATCCTTTCTCAAGAGATGTACACGGAAATGGTTATGTGAGTACCTCTCCTTTTTTGTTTCTTTTATAGATTATATTAATATAAAGTAACCATAATTAACTACTTATATACATTTGAAACAACTAGGACACCTGGCACAGCCAACTCAAGAGAAAGTTCAAAGCAGAACGGGCTCCCCTAATCAGCAACGAAGAAGTGAACCGGGTTAAAGAAAAGTTTGGACGCACGCAGAAACATCGGACCACAGAGGAATCCAGCAGCTCCTGTCTGAAGAGACTGAAGCCCTCTCTCGTAAGTCCTCACACCCTCAGGCTCTAAGAGCTAAGGTAACATATGTAGTCTTATTATGTTCACTGTAAAGCTAAACGTAAACATTAATTGAAAGAAACATGTTAACAGATAACATTAACATAGAAAAAGGAACTTCACAGTTGATTTAACAAAAGTCAGCTCAACTTGCAATTCCTATTCAACATTTTTGCATTTTTTTCAAAGCATTTGGTGTACAAATTACCGCATTTCGAGTAACATTAACTTATCAGAGTTTACTTATGATAATACTGATATCTGCTTTGACAAAGGATTCGTGCTTTGTGGGGGAAGATGCAGCCTCCGTTGATGCTCATATCAAGGTGCTAAATGATCAGCACAAGAAGCTACATCCTGACACAGCACTGGTGAAAGACCGCATGACAAAAACCTTTGCATGGAGACGTCGAGAGGTAGCTGAAGGAATGTGTACTGTGGACCTATTAAAGAGATATCCATTCCTGGGGACATCTGCAGGGGTAAGAATTGTTAAGATGATTGGGGAAACAGCTAATGATTTTTTTGTCTCTAAATCTGATTATTATTTTCTGTACTAACTGATTAATCAATCTGTTCATTATTGTTACGTTTCGGTGTGTCAGTGTTTTGTTTTTGCATGACTTATGTATTTCCTGCTTTACTTTGAAAGTCTGTGTTATCTTAGTGTGTTCAGTTTACATTTTCCCTGTCTCGTCAGTTCTAATTTGCCCCAGCTGTGTTTCCCTCCTGTGGTCCATTTCCTGATTGCTCCCTCTATGTATTTAAACCCTGTGTTTCAGTGTGTCAGGGTCGCGATCTCCCCCGTGTTGTAAATAGTTTGGTGGTTTGTTGTAAATAAATAGTCTGTTGTAAATAGTTGTGAATGGGTTTGTCAATACTTTCGTCATGGGATATTTTCGTTTTGGGATTTTGGTGGAGAGCCTTCGTGGTTTTATTTTCCTTATCTTTGTTTTTCTACGTTGCACCCCGGTTGCCTAGGCCGGGGTGTAACATATGGGGGCTCGTCCGGGATTGCTGGAGGGTCCGAAGGAGGGACAGCTTCGGCCTTCTGTCTTCGCTGGAGGGTCCGAGGACCGCTTCAGCCTCCGTCTGTCTTCGCTGGAGGGCCCGGGGACCGCTCCAGCCTTCATCCGCCTTCGCTGGAGGATCCGAGGGACCGCTCCAGCCTTCTGCAGCTGGTGGGCTGCGTGTCCGTGTGTGCAGCTGGTGGGCTGCGTGTCCGTGTGTGCAGCTGGTGGGCTGCGTGTCCGTGTGTGCAGCTAGTGAGCTGCTCATCCGCCTTCGCTGGAGCGTCCGAGGGACCGCTCCAGCCTTCATCCGCCTCTGCTGGAGGGTCCGGGGGACCGCACCAGCCTTCGTCGTCTGCTGGAGGGTCCGTGGGACCGCTCCAGCCTCCATCAGCTTCGTCTGCCTTCATCCGCCTTTGCTGGGGGGAGGGTCCGTGGGACCGCCCCAGCCTTTGTCGTCGCTGGAGGGTCCGTGGGACCGCTCCAGCCTTCATCCGCCTTCGCTGGAGGGTCCGAGGGACCGCTCCAGCCTTCGTCGTCTGCTGGAGGGTCAGTGGGACCGCTCCAGCCTCCATCAGCTTCGTCTGCCTTCGTTTCAGCCTTCGTTTGTCTGAATCAAACTTTTCACTTGGGGTT
Organism: Copadichromis virginalis; assembly: GCF_057382275.1. Lineage (NCBI taxonomy): Eukaryota > Metazoa > Chordata > Actinopteri > Cichliformes > Cichlidae > Copadichromis > Copadichromis virginalis. Next base: position 16,055,703 of record NC_140619.1, read on the forward strand.
ACATGTTTGATTTTTGGGTAGGGGGAAATGTTACGTTTCGGTGTGTCAGTGTTTTGTTTTTGCATGACTTATGTATTTCCTGCTTTACTTTGAAAGTCTGTGTTATCTTAGTGTGTTCAGTTTACATTTTCCCTGTCTCGTCAGTTCTAATTTGCCCCAGCTGTGTTTCCCTCCTGTGGTCCATTTCCTGATTGCTCCCTCTATGTATTTAAACCCTGTGTTTCAGTGTGTCAGGGTCGCGATCTCCCCCGTGTTGTAAATAGTTTGGTGGTTTGTTGTAAATAAATAGTCTGTTGTAAATAGTTGTGAATGGGTTTGTCATTACTTTCGTCATGGGATATTTTCGTTTTGGGATTTTGGTGGAGAGCCTTCGTGGTTTTATTTTCCTTATCTTTGTTTTTCTACGTTGCACCCCGGTTGCCTAGGCCGGGGTGTAACAATTATCTTTAGAATTTTTGTTCAAGGGTTAAAGCACTTTACATTTATCTCCAGTCTGTGTCTTTAAACATGTCAAAAGTTTAAATCCTCAATGTAAAATGTCATTCTTTTGTCTATTCTGCTCTTTTCATTTCCAGTTGTGTGATGAGGTTGATTTAATGCATCCCTGCCAAGACAACATCTGTCGCCGCTTTAGCGAAAACTTCACTGCTGTTCTTCAAAATGTTCTTCAAATGACCAAGGATTTGACACTGAAGAAGGTCTACATGGAGGCAAGAGAGAATGCACTGGCTGAAGACATTACAGGTGCTAATTTGACCTCATACAAATAGTAAATTTTGTGACAATTCATTTGCTCTCTCTTCCAAAGATAATTGATGTACCATAGTGCCATGTCAAGAGCATGTTAATGGGAATTTGCATGCTATCAAAATCTAATGAAGTGTATTTGCATCTGTATGACCTAGGAATTGACTTCAAGGGGGCACTTCTCCTCTTGCCATCCATCTTCAAGGAGAAGATAGAAGATTTCATCATCCTTGGAGAGGTAAATGCATGATGCAATGCATAGCCTTTGGCCACAAGTTTCATTTTCTGTGTTTTGTTGGCATGGAGCTGAATTCAGCTGCGGTTCAGCATCACAGCTAAGCTAATGTAGGGGAAACACTGCTGTTAATCCACAGTGCTGCTGTGCTCTTGGGTTTTGTCTGGTGTTTATATAGATAGATAGACCTTTATTGTCCCCTTAGGGAAATTCTTCTTCACAGGTACTGTCACTGTCAGGGGTGATTGCTTTTGCCCTTGAATATTATGTCAAACTTTAGCAGCTTATCAAACACTACCACAACAGTCATTGGTCAAGAAGCTTTTTGTTTGGAGTAGGGGCCATGTTTACAGGTTATCAGAATAGACAGTTTTGTTTTGCAGCAAAAAAAAGAAGGTAATTTGAGGAATCTGTTGAAAATCCACTTGGCACATATTGCTTAAACATACTGTATACTAATGTTTTTCTTCCTCTTCTGCAGAATACTCCCATGAGTCCATACCCAACCATTCGAATGAAGGATAAGAGTTGGACAACTGCCCTCTCAAGACAGTGTCGCTGTGTTGTCACAGTTGAAGGAGTGGATGTTTGCTCATGCTGCTCGCTGGATGAGGCCTACATCTCAGCATTCTCCACCTTCTTCGTGTTCAACATGACCTACCCTGCATACTTCAAGAAAACACTTGTCTTTCTTCAGAACTGCATTGTCAACATAGGAGACCTGGGAGACAAACCCCTGCCAGTAAGTGTCACCAGGGTACTTAACCAACTCTATTAAATATGCCCCCACTCCACAAATGTTCAAAATGTTCAAAAAGGGCATTTACTCTGAGGAAGATGATTACACATGTTGGGTTAGTACACGCACATGAGCCTCATTTCGGCATCACTTGTGGAATAAATGACTGCCAGGCAGCTTTTTCCAAGTATCACTCTTTTCAACGCCATGTGTGATCCGTCAAAACATTGTGTTCAGGTGTTTAATGTCTTTATGTGATTGTTTACTTTTTTTAAATGAATGTATTTTTCTTGACATGTCCTATGGCAATATACGAATGTAATCAAGGATGTATTCCTGTGGTTGTTTAAATGCTTTGATGTGATTCTATTATTGAAAATAAATGGTTAAATAACCAAATATTTTGGACTATTGGGGTACATTTTTGTCTCTTTAGGTACGAAATAGGTTGTCGCTGGGGGGGTACCCTCATAGGTACCCTATTGTACCCTTTTCAAGGGAACATTTCTGTACTATAGTTTGAAGGTACATTTATGTCTTAGGAAAGTACATGATTGTACTTCAGATGGTACAACTTCATAAGGTACAAAAATGTACCAAGCCTAAAGGGTACAGAAATGTCCTTCAAAAAGGAACACCCCCAGCGACAAGCATTTGTACCCTTTTTGGTACACTTTGGCACCCCTATTTCTGAGAGTGTATGGCTGTCTCAGCCTCCAGATGTTTCCTGTCGACCTATTCAGGGCATGCCTATTTTCACACCTTCTGCATTACTTCTTGCTAAGCAAAGACAAAGCAAAATGTTTTTCACCTCTACCCCAGAAACTAATCTACGTCATGTCTGTGTCTGTAAGCGTGTTGGCGTTGACCTTATTTCATTCTAAGTCACCTCTCCCGATGTGTCATCTGGACACTCTCGCCAGATGAAGCTTCTGACCCTTGAACGACTGAATGCTAATTTGACTAGTAATCAAATTCTCCACCCTCAGCAACATGAGCTCATTCATTTGTTTTATTTAGTTTTTTGTTTTTAGAAAAAGAGTTCTTTATTATCTTAGAACCTGATCAGATCCCCACAGATGGCACAGTTGTAATCTGGAAAAGGTCACCTTAAATTTGTTCTCCCGAAATTTTTTACAGCGCTGTTAATTCAATCTTGCAGGCCTGCTTAGAACAAAAATGAGAAAAAGAGAGCTGATTATTAGTTCATCAAAACACAAAACATAATCACCTGACAGGATTTCTCTAAGTGCACTGTTACAATTTTAAAGGGCCCAGTTATAAACGTTTCCATGATTAGTAAAACTCCCACTATTGAAATAAGTAAACAACCCAAACCTAACTGACAGAATCAACCCATCACTAAAACAGCAACCCCAAAAATCTTAATCAGAGAAAAATTTTACTTATTAATCTATTAATATGTTGTGGGGATTAGAACTTCAGGGCAACAAAGGTTTTGCCCAACTCTTGGCTTAACTAATACTTACATAGTCTAAAATCAGACTTAAAATCACTCCCTCTGTTCATTTTCCCCACATCATATCTCAGTGGTCTCAGGTTCTTCAGCGTCCTGAGACTGAGATCAACTGACATAATTTCACCTGCTAATTACACAGAAAATCTTGTTAAAAGCCACACAGTTTTGCACAACATTAATATTCACATTAAGCCTTTTCTACACAGTTTCTAACAATCTATCATCACTAAATTCTACATTTACATTCACAGATAGACAGGAAGCTTCAGTTCTTCTTTTTTGTCACCACACATTGAGCTAACTTGCATACTCTCTCCTCTCAGAATAAGTTGCCTTGACAAGAGAAATGCATATTAAAAACATTACCACATTATTATTATTATTATTATTATTATTATTATTTTTTAGAATAATCACTTGTCTTGGTCAATCGGCACAAAAGTACTTCTAATTCACTATTCTAAAACTACTTTAAACTTTCAATCACTGTTTTATCCTTTTTCCTTTTCACAAAAACCACTCTATTATCTTGGAACTCCCTGAGTTATTCTTCAACTTCAAGCTTTAAGTATGTTAAATCTAACATTTATGTCATGTATTCACATTCATGAATGTAAGCATGTCTTCATTGCGTGTATGTTGTGTGTTAATATTAATATTGAGTGTAAGCTGATCTTCACTGCATGTGTTTTTTTTTAATAATCAGGTGTAATGTATGCATCTTTGCACTGAGCTGTGGATTCAAACTGTCTCACTTCTGATTCTCTCCAAAAATAATTTCACATGTAACAATTTGTGTGTGTGTCTTTTCTATTCATTCATGTAATTGTTAGTTTATTTATTTCTTTATCTATCTCTCTCCTTTTTTTTCTTTTTTTTTTTTTTTTACCTTTCTGTTGTTATGTTCTGGACATTTTCTAAACCTCCATGAGTTCAGTCTCAATCTTCAATCCAATTTCCCATATGCTTTCACTGTACTACATCCAGGTTCACCTTTCACTGATCCTCGTCTCTGTTTTCAGTTTCCTGTGTGGGCCCCCAGATAGTGATGGTAAATTTGATTGTTTTTACTGAATCGAGTTTTAATGAGTCAAACACCAAAGTGAATCAGGTTTTTTGAGTCATTTGATTCACTGAGTCAGTTGACCAGGGAGTGCAAAAAATGTACATTTTCATGTATATCCTACTGCTAAGATGAGTGATTCTAAAAGAAAACAACTATTTTATAGAGAACAAAAACAGCAAAAACATTTCTAAAATTAAGCAATTTCCTATCAAAATTGCTTAATAAACATTTATTTTGTTTATTTTTACTTCATTAGTATTTTCCTTAAATGTGTCAAATATATATTTTCTCATCTAATTCAGCACAGGAGGGAGGGGGTTAGTGAGTCCTGAGTGATTCGTTCGCTCTATGATTCAGCACAGGAGGGAGGGGGTGAGCAAGTCCTGAGTGATTCACTTATGCTTACGATTCAGCACAGGAGGGAGGGGGTTAGTGAGTCCTGAGTGATTCACTCGCTCCATGGCTGTATCCCAATTCAAGGTTCAAGGTTCTTCATTTGTCACATGCATAGTTATACAAGTATAACACACAGTGAAATGTAGCCTCGACATGTGCAAAAATGGGGGGGGGGGGGGGGGTGGTAGAGGAAGAACATTATATATATATATATATATATATATATATATATATATATATATATATATAGTATATACATTGGGTGAATGTGCAGTAGTAGCAGCAAGCAGGTGAATTCTGTACATTAATATGAGCAGACATCTGACTATTTTACAGAGTAGACAATATAAACATATTTAAAATTAAAGGAATTTGGAATGTACATTGTGCCTTGGTTTAGAGTGTCTGGAAGAGAGTCCTGTCTCAGTCAATTGTAGATGATGTGAGAGGGCGGGTGTGTGTGTTTAGGGCCCGGATGGCTTGGGGATAGAAGCTCCTCTTTAGTCTCTCTGTCCTTGCCCGGATGATGCGGAACCTTCTACCAGATTGCAGAAGTTGGAACAGTTTGTTGCCAGGATGGGACGGGTCCTTCAGTATCTGCGCTGCTCTAGTCCGGCATCTCCTGGTGTAGGTGTCCTGGAGTGAGGGGAGAGCAATCCTGCAGCAGCGTTCTGCTGTATGGATAACTCTCTGGAGAGCTTTTTGGTCCTTCACACAGCTGTTCCCAAACCACGATGTCATGTTCTGTGTGAGGATGCTCTCCACAGCGCCTGTATAGAAAATCCTGAGGATCTTTGGAGAGACCCTGAACTTCCTCAGTTGTCGTAGGTGATACAGGCGCTGCCTAGCCTTTTTGGTCTGGACCTGAATGTGGGCAGCCCATGTCAGGTCTGAGGAGATGTGGACACCAAGATACTTGAAGGACTGCACCCTCTCCACTGGAGCTCCATTGATGATAATGGGCTTGTAGTCTCTGTGCTGACACCTTCTGAAGTCCACCACCAGCTCCTTGGTCTTGCCGACGTTCAGCTGGAGGTGGTTGTCCTGGCACCATGATGCCAGATTCTTCACTTCATCCATGTAGGCCGCCTCATCGTTGTTGGAGATGGCACCCAACACCACTGTGTCGTCAGCAAACTTCACAATGGTGTTGGAGCCATGGGTGGCCACACAGTCTGAAGTGCAGAGGGAGTAGAGCAGTGGCGAGAGGACACATCCCTGAGGTGCTCCTGTGTTGATGGTGATGCTGTTAGAGACGCATCTACCCACCCTCACCACCTGAGTTCTGCCAGTGAGGAAGTCCAACACCCATGCACACAGACGGCTGTTAAGTCCCAGATCCCTGAGCTTTGTGAACAGTCTGCAGGGCACTATTGTGTTAAATGCTGAACTGTAATCAACAAACAGCATCCGCACATAGTTACCCTGTTTCTTGTCCACATGGCTGAGAGTGGTGTGCAGGATGTGGGCGATGGCATCCTCTGTGGATCTGTTGGATCTGTAGGCGAACTGCAGCGGATCTGTGGTGTCTGGGATGGAGGAGGAGATGATGTTCTTCAGCAGCCTCTCAAACACCTTCATTACTACCGAGGTCAGTGGAACTGGCCGGTAATCGTTCAGGGATGAGGGTTTGCTGTTCTTGGGCACAGGGATGATGGTGGATCTTTTGAAGCATCCACAGACTTCGCCAGGGACTCGTTGAAGATGTAAGTAAACACACCTGCTAGCTGGTTAGCACAGCAGCGCAGCAGACGGCCGGTGATGCCGTCTGGTCCCGCCGCTTTCCTTGTGTTCACTCTCCTCAATGCCGCTCGGACGTCATGCTCCGCGATGCTGGTCACTGGTCTCTCGCTGATGACGTCACTGTCCTCGGTAGTCAAGTGGTAGATAGCATTAGCCGCCTAGCTAACCTCGAAATGGGCGTAGAACTGATTCAGCTCGTTGGTGAATGCAGAGTCGGCGTTGATCGGCGCAGTGTCCCTGGCTTTGTAGTCCGTAATGGTGCGTAGTCCGTGACACATACTCCATGTGTCGCCCTGGTGGAAGCGGGACTCCACACATTCCCTGTACCGGCGTTTGGCATCTCTCACCGCGTGCCGCACGCCGTATGAGGCCGCTTTGTAGGCGCTCATATCGCCAGTGGCGAGACCCGCGTTGTAGGAGGCAGTCCTGGCGTTTACTGCAGTGCGGATCGATCTGTCCATCCACGGTTTCCTTTTTTGGGAATGTGGTGACTCTCGCAGTGGGGATAATCTCCTCCGCTAGCAGATTGACGAAGCATACTGCTACTTCCATAAACTCGTTGATGTCGACTGCGCATGCTCTGAACACGTCCCAGTCGACGTCGTTGAGTGCGTCCTGTAGCGTAGCTTCTGATTGGGCAGTCCACCGTTTTACCTCCCTCGTGGTCACGTCTTCCCTCCGTATGTTTTGTTTATACTGGGGAATGAGAAAGATGGCGTTGTGTTCAGACTTCCCAAAAGCCAGGTGTGAGACAGCTTTGTAGCCCTGCTTGTATGACGTGTAGCAGTGATCTAAAATTCGATCCCCTCTCGTTGGACACGAGACATGCCGATAAAAGTTTGGCATGACTTGTCTGAGGTTCGCTTTATTAAAGTCTCCTGCTACAATGAGGGCTGCGCCCGGGTCCTTGTTTTGAAGCGAGCTCAGCACATCATGTAATTCGGACAAAGCCATACCTGTGTCCACTTGGGGTGGGATGTAGACCGCCGTGGCGATGACCGAGGTGATGTCACGGGGCAGATAGAAAGGGCGGCACTTAATGCTCAGGAACTCCAGATGTGGCGAGCAGCCGCTGGAAAGAGTAGAAATGCTCCTGGCATCACACCACTTTCTGTTTACCATGAAACACACTCCTCCACCTTTGGTTTTGTTCGACTCTGCCGTTCTATCCGCACGGAGCACAAAGAATGAATCCAATGAAGTTACGGCCTGGTCCGGCACGGTGGGGGTCAGCCATGTCTCCGTGAAGCACAGAATGTTGCAGAATGCAGTCCCTCATGCCACGTTGGAAGGTGACCCTTGCTCTTAGGTCATCGAGCTTGTTCTCCATGGATTGTACATTGGCCAGTAGGATACTGGGCAGTGGTGCGCGATGCGCCTGCTGTCTCAGTCTGTTCCTAATACCAGCGCGTTTCCCCCGGCGCTTCTTTGTTCTGCGCCTCGGATGAGCGGCCCGTCCTTTGTTGTTCTCCGCGCCGTGTAGAATCTCTGGCGGCAGGAAGGGTGGGGTTTTAAACCCCACCCTTCCTGCCGCCAATCTAGTGTCCAAGATTAGATGTGCAACCTTGGCACTGATGTTTACAAGTGATCCGCTGTCATGAACTATAAGACTAGAGGATTTTGGGACGTAAACCAGAGCAAAAGATAAGTAAAAAACAAGAAAAGTGGATAGTCGGAGCGGAGTGGTCAGGAAGGCGTCTGTCACGGCTGGCGGGGTGAGCCGTGTGGTGTAGGAGAAAAAGAACCCAAAATGCAGGCAGTGGACTGGTGATGAAAGTGATGTTTTATTTACAGAAGTGGAGCGACCGAACAGGCAGTGAGAAAAGACGAATGACTGAAAAAAACCTAGACTGGAAAAACTAAATAACAAACCTAAGCATGAAACATGGGCTGAGAATGCAGAGAGACGTAGTTACACCGAGAAACACAGACGATCCAACGATGAACAGAAGCCAACACACACTATAAATATACACTAGGTAATGAGGAGATGACATGCAGGGGTGGACACAGCTGACACTAATGGACATGATGAGAAGCAGACCTACAAAGTAAAACCGGAAACACACAGACTGTTTTACAACAAAACGCAGGGACCTGAACGGAGCACAGAAGGGAGACACAGGTAGGGATAATAAACACGACAACCAACCCAAAGAATTATACAGAATCAGAAGAAACACCAAACACAAGATGAAACCAAAAAGAAACACAAAACGCTGGCTCAACGACCCAGGATCATGACAGCGTCTGGACGTGGCCGCGCAATCTTTGTGGCGTCTGCAGCCTTAAAAGGTCTGCAGCCTTAAAGTACGCAGCCTCAACGATCCTCAAGGGCCGCGTACTCAAAGACCGCTAAGGCCGGAAGTGTGAGGCTTGTGAAATGGGACAGTCTAGCCTCCGTTGCGCTGCCCAGGTTGCCTAGCAACCATGATAGCTGGAAACGTGTGGTTGACAGAAATGAAGGAGAACATATTTTGTTCGTTCGTTTGTTTGTTTCTACATGAGTTTTGTGTGATTTAATAAGTATCTGAGGCTGAGAACAAAGGACTGTAAAACATGATTGTTGGGCTTCATATCTGTACTGAACAGTCATGTAAGATTAGTTAGTAAATAACAAATAGTTAATGTTGTTCATGAGACTAAAGTCAGTGTAAATATGATATGGCCAATATTGTAGTTATTATACTAATCATTATTAGTTATTACACTAATCATTATTAGTTATTACAGCAGTGAGTTTGAACTCTCAAATCAAACGACTTCTATTGTCACATCACATGTGCAGGTACACTGGTACAGCACATGTGAGTGAGTGAACTCTGTGTCAAATACTGAACTTCAGTAAAGATTCAAGTTGCAGCTATTTATATGTCCTATCACCTTAAATCTTCACTCAAAGACACTCAAGTATCTTTGACAGTGTATATATAGATGTATTACAAAGCTTCATAGAACTGAAACAAACATTTATTTTTAGCTCCATTCTGCTGCTGATACATACTTTAGGTTTCTGAACGTTAAACGTGTTTCTGCCTTTCATAGTGTGTAACTTGAAGGCCTCGAGTACTTTCTCCCACACTGCAAACACTGGAATGATAAAATTATTTGAACATTACCTAATAAGACTGATTCAGGACAGACAATTAGTTATTCTAAACTTTTCTAGCAGTCCTTCACAAACAGGGAACAGTCTGTCTATTCCCTCCATCTGTCAGCTGCTGCTGGCTCTTCCTCCTCCTCTTCCTCACACACTGCTGAGTTTGTCCTGGTGGATCATCAGGGGTGCAAAGCCTCACAGATGATGTGCAGCAGCGGGTGCCTCAGTCTGTCCTCACTCTGGACACTTGAAGTTGTCACACATGGAAATCAAATGTGTGATAAGCTGCAGGATTCAAACACAAGTGTAACTTATAAATACATGTTCATACTTTTATTACACAATCAGAGAGAAAGAAAAAGAGAGAGAATGCAGGACATACAGACAGGTGACAGTCTCAGGTGTATACACTGCTACAAACAGGAGGATTTAGTGTTTGTGTTATTACGAGTGCTAAACAAGAAGAGTTCCCAGCTGGTACAGTGGACACATGTGTGACTCCTGTGATTAAAGCATCTTTCTTTCAGCTTAACGAGTGAACCGTCAGCTCGTTCAAACACATGTTAAAGTCCGTTTGGCTTGACACCACCGAACAGAGGCAGCAATATAATATAGCTAACATTAACAGTGCAGTGAATCGTGCTTGTGCCATGATATTCAGGACTGCAAACCGAGCAGCATCACTGACTTTCAGCTTGTTGTGTTTGTGGATATATGACTGACTTTAATTATCCACAAAATCATCACATTCTCTGCAAGATTAAGGTCGACTATTGTATTATTATATTTTAAAGGCTTTAAAAGCAAGTAAAAGCTGAACGTACAAACATCGCTAATGGCAAATAACTTTGCCGACATGTGGCCAACAGTAATGTTTTAATGTTCCTCATTATTAAACATTTGCACATAAATAAGTGACATAATATTCAGTACTTACTTTTCACAGTTTACTCTTCGGCCGCTCCGCTTCTGCCGTCTGCGGCAGAATTATCCACACTGACTGCCGCGCTATGAATTGTGGGATATATGGGACCACGAAGTCTACCGCCACAGCCTTAAAATTCAGGGAAATGAAGGACGCATTTGAGGGCCGCATTTCGAGCAGCCTTTGAATTGGGACAGTCTTCGGCGCGCCACTGTGATGTAATCAGCCTTAAAATGCAGCCTTTATAGGTGCAGACCCTGAATTGAGATACAGCCACAGATTCAGCACAGGAGGGAGGGGGTGAGCAAGTCCTGAGTGATTCGCTTACGCTTACGATTCAGCACAGGAGGGAGGGGGTTAGTGAGTCCTGAGTCATTCGCTTACCCTACGATTCAGCACAGGACGGGGGTGAGTAGCTCAAATGTGCTGTTAGCATGTTAGCAGAGCGATGCTACTGTGAACCGAGGAGCTATTGTCTTGATGTGAGCTTCTAATCAGGGTTTTTCTTCCAGTTCTGAGCAGAATTTTTTTTGTTAAGATACTGGATGTTGTGTTTTTCTCCACAATTTTAATTATAAGCTAGATATATTGCTGCTAACACCAACAGGAATGAGTCAGTGAGTCAGTTGGGTTTGTGAATCATGATTCATGAGTCAGTAAAGTGATTCTCGAGTATTGAACGATTCGTTCATGATTAGCGCATCACTACCCCCAGATCAACACAGGCCAAATCAACTGTTTCCTCTCTTCATTCCTTCTCTTTTGATCTTTTCAGTCTTTTTTTGGAGGTTAACTCCCAGCATGGCAAATATAAAACCCAGTGTCCAGTGCTGTCCAGTGCTTTCACACAGTCATCTCACTGTTGAACTTCCCAGCTTGTAATTCAGAGTGCATGTTCCATCAAGTGTTTTCTTACATGCTGCTGCTGGAGTCTTCAGTGTTATAGTTCAGTTGCACTTTCTTTTGCCTGCTGTTAATTCTTCAAGTACACGATGTTGCTCTATCTGTCCTTTAAGCTTCTTCTCAGGATAAGGACAGAATGAGAGGTGAAGCTGTAAAATTTTAAGCCAAAGCCTTTCCTGTTTTCGTCCCAATTCTGTTAATCTATCATTTTGCTGCTGTACTCATGTTTTCAGGTTAAGAAGAGTCCACCTGTTTTTCACAGCCTAACCGAACTCTTATTTTATATTTACAGTCTATAAACCCTCTGTATCTCTGCTAAGTGTTGATCTAAAAAGAATGCACCCTCCGTACACGCACACACACACACCCTTAAATATACTAAGCTCTTTGCATCTGCAAGTATTCACATCAAAATCTTCAGTGTGCTTAACAGAGCTCGTTTGGCACAAATCCTCAGGATAAATAGCAGTTTTTCCATCACCATTCTTTCAGCTCAGTTTTGTAGCATAATTCACACAATACTTTCATCAGCATTTTGCACACTTCCCTGAACTTCCGTAAAAGATAATTGTTTCACACACACACCCACCCAGTTTCAAAACAATGTGCACCTTTAATCATTCATCCAAAAACAATTTTACACTTCATTTATACATTCACACATTAAAAAAAAAAAACACCCAGCACGCCCCTGCGGGCGGTTTATCCTTCAAGCTCGGGTCCTCTATCAGAGGCCTGGGAGCTTGAGGGTCCTGCGCGGTATCTTAGCTGTTCCCAGGACTGCGCTCTTCTGGACAGAGATCTCCGATGTTGTTCCCGGGATCTGCTGGAGCCACTCGCCTAGCTTGGGAGTCACCGCACCTAGTGCTCCGATTACCACGGGGACCACCGTTACCTTCACCCTCCACATCCTCTCGAGCTCTTCTCTGAGCCCTTGGTATTTCTCCAGCTTCTCGTGTTCCTTCTTCCTGATATTGCTGTCATTCGGAACCGCTACATCGATCACTACGGCCGTCTTCTTCTGTTTGTCTACCACCACTATGTCCGGTTGGTTAGCCACCACCATTTTGTCCGTCTGTATCTGGAAGTCCCACAGGATCTTAGCTCGGTCATTCTTGGGGGTGAAACCCTCCATGCATGGTAAGGAGCTTTCTTGTCTTTATGTCAGTGGCTTCTATCTCCTCCTTTGGCCAGCCTATTACCCCAGCAGGGTACCTGATCACGGGCAGGGCGTACGTGTTGATGGCTCTTGTTCTTACCATTCAGCTGACTCCTCAGGACTCCTCACCCTCTGCAGGTACTTGGTGGTTGCAGCTTTTCTAGCGGCCTCTTCATGGTTCCCATTCGCCTGCGGGATCCACAGGTACTTGTAACTGTCTTCTATGTCTGCGATGTTGCCTTCTGGTAGTTCAATCCCCTCAGTTCTGACTACCTTCCCTCTCTTTGTTACCATCCGACTACACTTCTCCAGTCTGAACGACATTCCAATGTCATTGCTGTATAGCCTGGTAGTGTGGATCAGTGAATCGATGTCTCGTTCACTCTTGGTATACAGCTTGATGTCATTTATGTACAGGAGGTGGCTGACAACTGCTCCGTTCCGTAGTCGGTATCCGTCAGTCTGGTCTTGCAGTCTCGGCTGACTGTTCTGTTTACCAGTAGCTGGTGTTTTGCGCCTCTGGTATTCTTGCCAATTCCTTTCTGTGTCCCGCTCATGTATTGACCCATGTGCCTGTTCATCTTAGCCGATATGATGCCTGACAGGAGCTTCCATGTAGTACTGAGGCAGGTTATTGGTCGGTAGTTGGAGGGGACCGGTCCCTTCTTGGGGTCCTTGGGGATCAGGACCGTCCGACCTTCGGTTAGCCATTCCGGGTGTCTCTCGTTAACTAGCAGCTGGTTCATTTGTGCTGCCAGACGCTCGTGGAGGGCAGTCAGCTTCTTTAGCCAGTAGGCGTGAACCATGTCGGGCCCTGGTACTGTCCAACTCTTCATACTAGAGACCCTTTCTTGGATATCTGCCACTGTGATGGTTACTGGACCCTGTTCAGGGAGGTCGCTGTGGTCTGCCCTCAGATCCACTAGCCACTGAGCATTGCCGTTATGGGTTGCGTCCTTCTCCCATATGCTCTTCCAGTATTGCTCCGTCTCCAGCCTTGGTGGTGCTGTTCTCTTATTATTATTGTTCCCTTGCCACTGAGAGTGCACCTTTGCTGGTTCTGTGGAGAACAGCTGGTTTATTCTCCTGCCTTCTATCTCTCTGGTGTACTTCCTCAAGCGGCTGGCCAAGGCTGTGAGTCTTTGCTTGGCAGTTTCCAAGGCCTCAGGTATGGACAGCTTGCTGTATTTCTTATGCACCTTCTTTGTCGCACCTTTCTGCAACTCCGTTAGTTGGCTAACCTCCCTCCGTGCTACTTTGATCTTACCCTCTAGCCTCCTTCTCCATGGAGGGTACTGCCCCTTGTGGCTGTTCAACTTGTAGCCAAGCATCTCACTGATCACTGCTGCCGTATTGTATTCTTTGTGTGAAATTTCCGGTGCAGCTTTGCACTAACTTCCTCTTTCTAAAGTCTGTTGCCAGGGCAACTTGTCACCCTTAACCTAGTTCTTGTCTCGTCTGGATCTAGTTTATAAAAGCAAACATAAAACAATATAATCAGCAAATAAGCACTAAGAATATATATTAAATACATGACAACTGGTAGAAGGAAATTCGACCACATCACTCCAGTTTTGGCCTCTCTACATTGGCTTCCAATCGAATACTGGTTTTTAAATCTTTAAATGGTTTGGCACCCGTTAATTTATCCGATTTGTTGAAGCCTTATGTGCCCACTCGTTCCCTCCGGTCAGCTGAGCAACTGCTTCAGTCCCTAAGTCACAGCTGAAACTCAGAGGAGACAGGGTGTTCTCCATATTGGCCCCGTTGCTTTGAAAACAATCTTCCTCTTCATATTAGACAAGCTACATCAGTACAGGTTTTTAACTCCAGATTTAAAACCTATTTTTATTCTTTGGCTTTTAACTCTGTGGGTGACTAACATTTTAATTAATTTTTTCTAGTTTTATTCTTTTGTTTAGTTCTTATATTATTACTATTTATAACTGTATTGTTCAGCACTTTGGTCTACCAGGTGTGTTTTTAAAGTACTATATGGTGATGATGGTGATGATGATCATGATAAGAAAATGGAAAATGGAAGCTCATCATACTAAGTAAAAAATTCTTCAGCAAAGTTGCAACTCTCATGCATATAAGGTGATTAAACAAACTATTTTTAGGAACTTGAGAATGTTTTCATCTTGTTCTTTGTTGATCTCCTGAGAAGGCACTTTGCTTCACCTACTGAAGTTAAAATTTAAAACAAAGGGATATTGAAAGTTCATATTAAGTAGCAGGAAGAATAAACACTAAAACATTAAAGAGAAAAACTTAACTGGTGTGAGAAGATAAGAAAAAGAAAGATGTAAATTTCAGTATGTAGGTCGGGTGTCTAGAGTGAGCTCATCATAAATAGTTTACCTCTTGTTATATAATAGTGCAGTCCTGTTTGCTTTTATCACATTGCATGCACATAGATGCCAGTCTTGCTCATTTGTTCAACTTGAACAGATGCAGCACAGCACAAGAGGGCCTCTGTGATTCCACTGTCATCTTCTCATTAATATATGAGTGTGTTTTTGTATGTATAATGTGAGTTATGTGCACGTTGCTAACTACACCCCTAAAAAAGACAAAGACTAAACAAAGCTGGTGCATTAATACGCTTTGTACATGCTGACATTTGGGTGGAACATGTCACCAGCTCTCTGTGGGTTTCAGCTCATGGGTCTGTCTCCCTGCAGCCTCTCACTATGATCTTCAGAGTGTACTTCATGTCTCCAGGGGATTGACAGTAGCCATGTTAGAAATATTTCGCTGTTGGTCAGCACCTGCCAGATAAAGTCACAGTAAGCTGTGTTCTTCAGCACCATTTAATGTTTCCATATTTCACCGTACGTCAGAGTTATAATCCCATAACAATTATCAGGTTACCAGTGACCAGTTCAGAGTGGGTTATGGTTGTTTTAGCCACATGATAAACAAGTACATTTTCAGAAGCCATAAGCTCTAGCTTCAAATGAAATTCCAATTATGCATTTGTATCATGAACTGAGTCTAAATAGTTTAAAAGTCATGTAAAAGGTTGGATGGCAGCCTACATCCTACCCCTTAACCTTGTTGTGGATTATCTGGTGGTGTCTGTGGCTGGTGCAAATGTTTCAGTATAGTGTGTATCAGCAACTATAAAACATTCAAAGATTACTAATTTTTCACATAGGATACCTAATAGTATTTGATTCCTTTCAACGAGAAGTAGGTGAGATGGGTGGGCAGGGGTACACTATAACCTGGTGTAGCTTTAAAGCACAGTGCCCTTGTGTGGAGGAGAGATCCTTCTGAACATTTTTGTCATCTTTTGTTCTTTTTTTATCGACTTTGTTTTTATGTATGCTGGGAGATAAAGATGCATTGTTTCCAAAACACTTACTTAACAAAAATAGTCATAGTGAATACTCAAACCAGCTCTACCCCTGAGCCAGTTTAGCTCAGTAGGTGAGCACATGACCATAAACCATATAGCTAGATTGCAGTGGTGCAAGTTCAAGTCTGATGCGCTATCAGTTGCTGTGTGCCTTCCAATTCACTCTCCCTACTTGTCTGGTTTCACTGCTCTATTGTGAAATTAAGGCTAAAATGCCCAACAAAATTGGTCTTCAGCATGCCATGACTTTTAATTTACTGAGGTTTATATATACAGTGGGGCAAAAAAGTATTTAATCAGCCACCGATTGTGCAAGTTCCCCCACCTAAAATGATGACAGAGGTCAGTAATTTGCACCAGAGGTACACTTCAACTGTGAGAGACAGAATGTGAAAAAAAAATCCATGAATTCACATGGTAGGATTTGTAAAGAATTTATTCGTAAATCAGGGTGGAAAATAAGTATTTGGTCACCTCAAACAAGGAAAATCTCTGGCTCTCACAGACCTGTAACGTCTTCTGTAAGAAGCTTTTCTGTCCCCCACTCGTTACCTGTATGAATGGCACCTGTTTGAACTCATCATCTGTATAAAAGACACCTGTCCACAGCCCCAAACAGTCAGACTCCAAACTCCGCCATGGCCAAGACCAAAGAGCTTTCGAAGGACACCAGGAAAAGTATTGTAGACCTGCACCAGACTGGGAAGAGTGAATCTACAATAGGCAATCAGCTTGGTGTGAAAAAATCAACTGTGGGAGCAATCATCAGAAAATGGAAGACATACAAGACCACTGATAATCTCCCTCGATCTGGGGCTCCACGCAAGATCTCATCCCGTGGGGTCAAAATGATCATGAGAACGGTGAGCAAAGATCCCAGAACCACACGGGGGGACCTGGTGAATGACCTGCAGAGAGCTGGGACCAAAGTAACAAAGGTCACCATCAGTAACACACTACAACGGCAGGGAATCAAATCCCGCAGTGCCAGACGTGTTCCGCTGCTGAAGCCAGTGCATGTCCAGGCCCGTCTGAAGTTTGCCAGAGAGCACATGGATGATACAGCAGAGGATTGGGACAATGTCATGTGGTCAGATGAAACCAAAGTAGAACTTTTTGGTATAAACTCAACTCGTGTTTGGAGGAAGACGAATACTGAGTTGCATCCCAAGAACACCATACCTACTGTGAAGCATGGGGGTGGAAACATCATGCTATGGGGCTGTTTTTCTGCCAAGGGGACAGGACGACTGATCCGTGTTAAGGACAGAATGAATGGGGCCATGTATCGTGAGATTTTGAGCCAAAACCTCCTTCCATCAGTGAGAACTTTGAAGATGAAACGAGGCTGGGTCTTCCAACATGACAATGATCCAAAACACACCGCCCGGGCAACAAAGGAGTGGCTCCGTAAGAAGCATTTGAAAGTCCTGGAGTGGCCTAGCCAGTCTCCAGACCTCAACCCCATAGAAAATCTGTGGTGGGAGTTGAAAGTCTGGTGTTGCTCGGCGACAGCCCCAAAACATCACTGCTCTCGAGAAGATCTGCATGGAGGAATGGGCCAAAATACCAGCTACTGTGTGTGCAAACCTGGTAAAGACCTATAGTAAACGTTTGACCTCTGTTATTGCCATCAAAGGTTATGTTACAAAGTATTGAGTTGTATTTTTGTTATTGACCAAATACTTATTTTCCACCCTAATTTACGAATAAATTCTTTACAAATCCTACCATGTGAATTCATGGATTTTTTTTTCACATTCTGTCTCTCACAGTTGAAGTGTACCTCTGGTGCAAATTACTGACCTCTGTCATCATTTTAGGTGGGGGAACTTGCACAATCGGTGGCTGACTAAATACTTTTTTGCCCCACTGTATATATATAACACCCAGCACGCCCCTACGGGCGGTTTATCCTTCAAGCTCGGGTCCTCTATCAGAGGCCTGGGAGCTTGAGGGTCCTGCGCGGTATCTTAGCTGTTCCCAGGACTGCGCTCTTCTGGACAGAGATCTCCGATGTTGTTCCCGGGATCTGCTGGAGCCACTCGCCTAGCTTGGGAGTCACCGCACCTAGTGCTCCGATTACCACGGGGACCACCGTTACCTTCACCCTCCACATCCTCTCGAGCTCTTCTCTGAGCCCTTGGTATTTCTCCAGCTTCTCGTGTTCCTTCTTCCTGATATTGCTGTCATTCGGAACCGCTACATCGATCACTACGGCCGTCTTCTTCTGTTTGTCTACCACCACTATGTCCGGTTGGTTAGCCACCACCATTTTGTCCGTCTGTATCTGGAAGTCCCACAGGATCTTAGCTCGGTCATTCTTGGGGATGAAACCCTCCATGCATGGTAAGGAGCTTTCTTGTCTTTATGTCAGTGGCTTCTATCTCCTCCTTTGGCCAGCCTATTACCCCAGCAGGGTACCTGATCACGGGCAGGGCGGGGCGTACGTGTTGATGGCCCGGATCTTGTTCTTACCATTCAGCTGACTCCTCAGGACTTGCCTGACCCTCTGCAGGTACTTGGTGGTTGCAGCTTTTCTAGCGGCCTCTTCATGGTTCCCATTCGCCTGCGGGATCCCCAGGTACTTGTAACTGTCCTCTATGTCTGCAATGTTGCCTTCTGGTAGTTCAATCCCCTCAGTTCTGACTACCTTCCCTCTCTTTGTTACCATCCGACTACACTTCTCCAGTACGAACGACATTCCAATGTCATTGCTGTATAGCCTGGTAGTGTGGATCAGTGAATCGATGTCTCGTTCACTCTTGACATACAGCTTGATGTCATCCATGTACAGGAGGTGGCTGACAACTGCTCCGTTCCGTAGTTGGTGTCCGTAGCCAGCCTTGTTAATGATCTCACTTAGGGGGTTCAGGCCTATGCAGAACAGCAGTGGGGATATATATATATATATTCCTAAAGTACTCTGTGGTTGTGTGTTTAGACCCTGCTGTACTTTCTCTCCTTTTGTCTCTCTGTGCTTTCTTCCAAAACCTTCTCTTCTGCCTTTTTTCTCTTTCTTTCAGATCACTGATGTTCTTTATTTTTCTCTTTTTCACTCTATTTCTCCATCTTTCCCTTTCCTTTATGAGAAACCCTTTCTTCAACTCGGGCTGGCTGTTAACTTTTTCTCTCCATCTTTTTTGATTCTCCCTGTTCCTTCTCTTTCGTTCCACTACTGACAGGTTCCCCTTTGCTATTCTAGCGTACCATTTTGTAATTACTATAACTTTTCTGAACCTTATGCTTTTTTACAGATTAAGGATGAATATTCACAACACAATTATGCATTAAGCGATGGAGATGCTATCCGGTCTTTAAGTCTGATGTCATTAGCCGTTTCCACTGCATCACTGAGTGAATAGGTTAAATGCAGCGGACTAAGCATTTTCCTGCAGGATTAATAATGTATACATAAACAATGAGATTCAAGATAAGACAAATTTGATAATATTTGACACATCTGTAAAGCAGAAATATCAGTAAAATACACAGGAAGTAATATATCTGAAATATTAGTAAAAAATAACTTAATATAAATGGTGAATAGCACACTTTTGTGGCATTTGTCAACACCATTAGGAAAAGGGTCAACACTGTCAGACAAAAATCCTGATGGTGTTGACATCTGATGGTGTTGACAAAATACCCTACTTTCTCTCATAACACATGTTTATCTGACAGAAGCCATCTTGTTTTTCATCAGTTGCTTATGGCCTCTACAATCTACCTAAATGACGCTGTTTTTACAAAAAAAAAATTAAATCTTGGATTACATCGACTTTGGTGTTGACACAATATGGTTGTGACACAGAGTTTTATCAGAAAGGTGTGCAATAAATGAAATAAAAATAAAAATAATTATCACAGCAGTGACCTCATGGCATGTGTATCAAACAGGAAGTGGTAAAGGGGTCCTCAGAGTGTAAGCTACCCACAATAATTCCTGATTTTTTTGTACTTTTAAAAAATCTGATGGTGTTGACAAAAACTCTGGACACGATTTTAATCACCTAAAAAATATGTAAAAATAAATTTTCAATTGCATATTTTGATATTATACAAGGTATTGACTTAAATACTTAGTGACGAGAGCCATGATGTTTAATTTTACATTACTTTAATTTTTTTTCTGTATTTTAATATTATCACACCTGCTTCTGGACAATGGATTTTTAAGGTACTGGTAATGTATTGTACCATTTAAAATAAATAAATATGTATAACAAATGCAAAATCATACTTTTGTTGTATAAAAAAAATGCCTTGGTTTGTCTTTTAGGCAGTTGGGTTAACACTTGTATGCATATTTTTAACCACAAAATTGGGTTTTATCTGTCGGACATGTTTTGTCCCTTATCTCAAGAATCACTGAGTAGATCGCTTTACATACAAAATATGTAAAGTGATTTACAGTGAATGAAACTCACAACTGTTAAATCTACAAAAAAAGAAGTTAATTTCACACAACAATTGTTGTATATTCATAGAATATTTGCTGTATTTTTTACATTTAATAAATTGCTTATCGTGGATCCATAAATTGTAAAATTAACAGGGAAATATCAAACAAAAAACTAATTTGAACTGGTAAAACAACTGTGGAACTGTACATTTTAAATGAAGCTTCTCTGTATATTATACATAAAATCTATTACTATGCTGTATTTTTATGTTTTAATGTAAACGTTTAAATCATAAACCTGCAAAGTTTTTACTGCTATGCCTACATCTAAACATGCAAAAATACATCTTCAGAGAAGACTAGTGAGGAAAATATCACTTTTGTGAAATTTATTTTTCAGCCATCATCAATAAAACAATTGACAACAATTGGATGCATTTTTTCCAACTTACACAACAGTCACACAATTCAGTCAAAATGCTATAAAACTGTGGAACATTCCCGCAAAGCAAGAACCATCTTCATGAAACAAGCATGTGGCAGACCCTCTACCAGAAAAAGTTACATAGTAACCTGTTAAAACAAAAATGACATGCGAAAATTACCGTAATCCCCATCCCGTGCAACACGCACTTTGCTGTCACCACAGCTGTTCTGGCTCCTTAAGAGTCATCACTCACGTTATGTAGTGTTATACAAGTTCATGCAATCTTTATTCGTTTCTGGCACACTGTTCATTTTATTTTTGACATTCTACCGGAAGTGCTACTTCTCATTACTTCCTGTCTAACGGGAGAAGGACAGTTTGCTACTCCTGTGCTTGCCTATGCTGCCTCTTAAGCCAGCACAGTCTGTAAGTTGGCAGTAATGTTGTGTTTTACCAGTGAATGTTTAGCACTACCTGCCGTGTGTTGTTTGTGATATTTTGAGAAAGTAAATTCACTCAATGATGTGCTTTATTAGTCATTAGCCTAGATGCTAATTAGCGCTAATCTAACCGCTAACGTTAGCTTGTTAGCCTGTTTCGTTCTGCTTTGCTTTGCATAGTAACAGGTCATAGGATCTTCTAATTGTAAGAATGTTTGCTTATATTAGCTCACATGGAATATTTTGTGTTTGTTTACAGTTTTACCATTCATCCATTCATGTATTTCAACAAAGCCATGCTATGCAGCCAATCAAATAAATCCAACAGAAAGGAACAACGGTGTGGTTTTTTTCTACATGGGATGATGGTTGTCTGTCTGCCTTGTTAAGTGCGAGGGCAGAATAACAACTGTGGCCCTGGTCATAGAAAACACATGTGTAGTTACCATACCAAAACATCTGGAAACCACCTGTGGGGAAACAAACCTATAAACAGTCTTGGTCTGGCCCCGAATCTTAGCCAGGCTTGGACCCAGATTCAGACTGTTATTTTATAAAAACAGTCTTAATCCGGGTCCAAACCCAGCCTAGAGTCAGAGCCAGACCTGGATTCCAGCCACCTCAGAGCCAGACTCCAGATCCCAGAGTCTCAATCACAATTGTTGTAACGCAAGATTCTCAGGTCTGAGAAATAAGAAAGACATATTTGCTCACCTTTGAAGAACCTCCAGAGTGGAAGCCAGCTCAGATAATGGATGTTAAAATTGTAGTAGCTCCCAAATATGATGCACAATGCAGAAATGAATGAGGATATGTTTGTGCTGACGAGGTTCCGATCAAGACTCTTCTTAAGGAATAGCAGGACTGTCCTGTGAACAAATTATTTAACAGGTTATATTAATAAGCACTGCAGTACATGACATTTTATAAACAGTGCAATTAAAAAAAGAGAGACAGAGCTATGAAACAGACTTACCAAAGAGAATATTAGTGGGTGTCAGAGACACTTGCTCCAGTTGCACCTCATCTGCCAGACATGTATCTTCTACATGGAAAAGCGTGAACAACTCCTTCTCTTCAAAGTAGCTGAACAGAAGCAGGACCACCTCTTTCACATCATCTGAGCAGCCACTCTGCAGTCCCCGTATCCTCTGAAGCCTTGCATCGGTCTGAAGGAACATCTTGCTTTTGCTGACACCAACTGTGGTCATGTAGTCCAGAAGACCTTTTCCCCTTCAAATCCAAGTAGTGTGTATATTAGAGGCAGGAATTAGCAGCTGTCCTTGCAGTTTAAGGTAAAAGAGACACATGTTTCTGAGATAAGACTGACTATCATTCTCTGGCATATCACTGACTGAACTAGCAGATGACATGGTTTTATGTGTGTTTTCTTAATCATCTGTACTGTCATTTGGGGGCTGAGGGTGAGATTGTGCATGTCATTAATACCATCTGGGGAACATGCTTTATGCTTCCTACACGTTTTCCTTACTTTTTTGTAAACACATGCATACAACCATTCAGTAATACTGGACTTATTTTTCTACAAAGGTTTGAACTTTGAGAGTGTTTAAACAAGAGAGAAAAGTGTGAAAATGTTCATGCTTGTCTGAGAAAAGTGTATAAAGTGTGTAGTGAGGGGTTTTACAGCTTTAAAACATCTATAAGAATTGTAAAAAATAAAGCTGGCTACTTCAGATTTCACCTATGGCGGGTTATTTTTAGAACGTAACTACCGCCATAAACAAGGGACCACTGTACACAGCCTCTTAATGTGACCAATATCTTTTTACAAAAGATGCAGGTGACCATTTTTAGTATTTAAAAAGTTTGCCCGTGCTTTTCAGCTGAACTAGCATGCTAGTGCTAAGTTATCAAGTATTAGTCTAAATATCAACTGAACTATTCTTATAGGTTACTCTACAATAGCCTGAATGATTAAAAAACCGACAATGTCATTATAATTGTATATCTTTGTATAGCATAAAAATAGAGAAGTAACCTCTCAGGTTCACAATGACATTTTTGGTGAAAACATTTTTATTAGCCCTATACCTGAATTTGCATAATTTCATGAATCATGTTAAAAGTAGGTCTGTTACAGGCCTACAGTATAAACTTGTAAAGTTACTTACATGTAATTCATGTATTTTTAAAAACAACTGACTAAAACTATAGTTTTTACAATATTTGCATGTCAAATTAACATAATTGTTTTGTTGTATTAAAGTATTTCACTGTTTTTGTTCCCAATATTTGTAGCTTTAACAAATAAATTTGATCATAATCACACATTGATGTTTTAAATATAACAAAAACATTCTGTTTAATACTTTACAAAAATTCACTGTGATTGAAACAGGAAAATTGTGTTTTACTATACATTTCTGTAGGGATTTTACATGGTTTTTATGTCAATTTCACTGCCATTTCTTACAGTGTATCTTGCTAAAGGATACTTAGCATGCAGACTGGAGGAGCCAGGGATCGAACCACCAACCTTCCGATCAGCAGGTGATCTGCTCTACCTCCTGAGCTAGAGCCACTTTGTAGCCTTGGCATTCCCATGGATTAGCTGGAGTAGATGGCTCGGGAGAGGGAGGTCTGGGCTTCTGCCCCGTGACATTGTCCTGGATAAGTGAAGGAAAATGGATGTGATAGGTTTGGTGCTTAAACCTATTCGCTGGAACGTTCAAGACAATTTAACTACACAGCAAAGCAAGACACGAGTAGGCAAAGTTCTTTATGTTTCTTGTGCACGGGAGAGAACTGGACAACGCGGTTCCTTCGCTTGACCCCAGTTGCTCTCGTCCGTTCCCTCGTAACACTGCTCTTTTATTGAGGTTACATGAATATACAAAGGTTCATTAATATGTGAGGCATACATACAAACAAAGGGTACCTTGCCTGTGCGTTCGATACAGTGCTTTCGGTTCGGTACGCATATGTATCGAACAATACAAAATTTGTAATTTATTTTATCAACTTTACTTCTGATGATGCTGTCTGTGTTGAGCGCTCAGTGAATCTGCGTTCGACTGCTCCGCCTAGGGTCGACAGTGCAGCCTAGGCGGAGTAGTCGAACGCAGATTCACTGAGCGCTCAACACAGACAGCATCGTCAGAAGAAAGAGTGCAGGGCAAGCTAGCGAGACAGAAGTTAAGCTCTCCTTACAAGATGGACCTCCCCCATCCTCATTCAGATCTGGCGTTTGGAATTATTTTGGTTTTCATGTGACGTATGACCCTGAAGGTAAGCGAGTCATGGACTAAAGTAAAACAGTATGTTGGATGTGCCATGCAATGCTCAATTACATGGGTGGGAACTAGTGTGTTAGCGCAGTTAGCTCGTTAACGTGTTGGCCGTCTAGCCCCATGCACGGGGCAATCGGCGGTAGCTCGTTAACGGAGATTTGCCGTGTTGTGGCGTTAAGGTCATTTCAACGAGATTAACCTGAAAGCACTAGTGGGAACACAACGAATATGACTGCACATTTACGCCGACATCATCCTAGTGCAAAGACAAGTGGAAGCAGAAAAAAAACAAGCAAGCATGCTACTAACTTTAGCCGAGTCATTTAGACAGCTGTTTAATATGCTGCTGAGAATATAGCCCAGAAGAAGCGGATAGTATAGCTTTTATTTTGGAAAGAGACATTTCTCTGTAATAAACTCTCTTTTCCAAAGATGAGTGATTCCTCAATCAGATACAGGGCTCGCAATATCGCTAGCCCGACGTCCTGGGGCTAGCGATTTTTTCAGTCGGGGTACCAAAATCTATCTCTTCCCTGCCCGTCGGGCTTTTGTAGGAAGGAAAAATATATGTCAATGCTTTTGCATTCTTTCGGAAATGTAGCTGGGTAATTATGTCATTGGCATCGGTGAGCCACTGTCAATATGTGACATATTGAAATCGCGTTTGAATTTGCGCTTGTTTTTTTGCTTTCACTTTGCAATCGCACGAACTGTGTATAGAGAGCGACAGCACTGATCTGTGAGTGATGATAATTTGCGCACCAATTCCTCTGACATCGTCTTATTAATTGTTAGCTTACTGTGCAAACATGACAAGTGAAATCTCCCGCAGCAAGCTTAAACATGTGAGAGGTTGATTGCGCAGAGAATCGCTGAGCTTATGTGAGTGCGTGTGTAAAAGCATTTCAGTTCTGCTGAGCCAAATAAGACAGGTCAGGGTGAAGAAGTGACAGCCAAAGAAAAGCTTACCACAAAACGGAGACGTTATGACAAATCAGTCTGTAAGGCAAAAAGAAAGTACAGCTTTATGGTTTCATGGACAAAAGAATTTCTGTGGATGTAATATGACGAGCTAAATAACCAGGGCTGCACATAAGTGGTCCGCAGGTGCGTATTCGCTGTCAAAATAAAAAACACGCACAAGGGTTAGGGTTAAATTTAAAAACTGTACTTTTGAGTTAAAATATATATTTATAATTTTAATAAATGACAAATTAAAAAGGCATGAACATTTTTTTTGTATCGAAAAAATATCGAACCGTGACACCAAAGTATCGAACCGAACCGAACCGTGAATTTTGTGTATCGTTGCACCCCTAATATATATATATATATCCATCCATCCATTCGCTTCCGCTTCTCCTTTTCAGGGTCGCGGGGGGCGCTGGAGCCTATCCCAGCTGTCATAGGGCGAGAGGCGGGGTACACCCTGGACAGGTCGCCAGTCTGTCGCAGGGCCTAAATATATATATATATATATATATATATATATATATATATATATATATATATATATATGTCAGGCTATACAGCAATGACATTGGAATGTCGTTCGGACTGGAGAAGTGTAGTCGGATGGTAACAAAGAGAGGGAAGGTAGTCAGAACTGAGGGGATTGAACTACCAGAAGGCAACATTGCAGACATAGAGGACAGTTACAAGTACTTGGGGATCCCGCAGGCGAATGGGAACCATGAAGAGGCCGCTAGAAAAGCTGCAACCACCAAGTACCTGCAGAGGGTCAGGCAAGTCCTGAGGAGTCAGCTGAATGGTAAGAACAAGATCCGGGCCATCAACACGTACGCCCTGCCCGTGATCAGGTACCCTGCTGGGGTAATAGGCTGGCCAAAGGAGGAGATAGAAGCCACTGACATAAAGACAAGAAAGCTCCTTACCATGCATGGAGGGTTTCACCCCAAGTCCAGCACCCTGAGGCTGTACGCTAAGCGGAAGGAAGGGGGCCGGGGACTGGTGAGTGTCAGCACCACAGTCCAGGATGAGACAAGGAACATCCAAGAATACATTGGGAAGATGGCCCCAACTGACCGAGTGCTCAGTGAATACCTCAGGCAGCAGAAACCCAAGAAAGAGGAGGGAGACGAGGAACCATCATGGAAGGACAGAGCCCTGCACGGTATGTACCACCGGCAGATAGAGGAGGTGGCTGATATCCAGAAATCCTACCAGTGGCTGGACAAAGCTGGACTGAAAGACAGCACAGAGGCACTAATCATGGCAGCACAAGAACAAGCTCTGAGCACAAGATCCATAGAGGCTGGGGTCTATCACACCAGGCAAGACCCCAGGTGCAGGCTGTGTAAAGATGCCCCAGAGACAATCCAGCACATAACAGCAGGGTGCAAGATGCTAGCAGGCAAGGCATACATGGAACGCCATAACCAGGTGGCCGGCATAGTGTACAGGAACATCTGTGCCGAGTATAACCTGGAAGTCCCGAGGTCAAAATGGGAGATGCCCCCAAGGGTGGTGGAGAATGACCGAGCTAAGATCCTGTGGGACTTCCAGATACAGACGGACAAAATGGTGGTGGCTAACCAACCGGACATAGTGGTGGTAGACAAACAGAAGAAGACGGCCGTAGTGATCGATGTAGCGGTTCCGAATGACAGCAATATCAGGAAGAAGGAACACGAGAAGCTGGAGAAATACCAAGGGCTCAGAGAAGAGCTCGAGAGGATGTGGAGGGTGAAGGTAACGGTGGTCCCCGTGGTAATCGGAGCACTAGGTGCGGTGACTCCCAAGATAGGCGAGTGGCTCCAGCAGATCCCGGGAACAACATCGGAGATCTCTGTCCAGAAGAGCGCAGTCCTGGGAACAGCTAAGATACTGCGCAGGACCCTCAAGCTCCCAGGCCTCTGGTAGAGGACCCGAGCTTGAAGGATAAACCGCCCGCAGGGGCGTGCTGGGTGTTTTTTTTTTTTATGTTTATCCTGGAATGCACACAAAGTCTTTGCAGACTATTAAGGATCAACCCTCTACCAACATGCCATTGATTATACAACTCTAAGCATATATGAGTAAATATTTCTAAGCATAAATGACAATCCAACAATGTAAACCTGACAGGATGGATGGAACAGACCTAACCCGCAATGTGTAAATGATACACATGGTTTCAGCAAACTATTTAATATAATTAGCAATATATTATGAAATAATGCTTTACAATATTAGCTTGTAACAAGACCATGTCATACAGGACAGCAGTACCATGACTGTGTCTGTGTCTCAACTTCTTAAAACTAACCAGGGCATTGTTGACCTGTTGAGGGTTAAGGTTGGATTTTGTTTCAGCTCATGCATCTTGGCATTCCTCTTTTTGGGTTAAGAGCTTTTCCAATGTTTTTCCCCCCACTAAATCTAGCTTTAGATGATTTGGCACTGATGTAGTGAAGGAGTAGATGTTAAACTGCAGGTAACGTGATGTATCCAAAATTATCACCCTTGGCGTTGGCAGACATTTTATATGTAATCAAAAGAGGTAAAGCAGTGTAACTAATGGCATTAGCAATTGACTCATACCACTTGAATGTCCCATTAAGTCATCTTGGTGAGTCAGTATGCGTGATGCCAGAACACTGAGCTGATGCATCTGGAGTGTACTCAATTAAATATCAATTAAACAAACCAAATAAACCAGGGTTTACAGTATCTCATCTGGGTTTTTTTGTACTCCCTGGAAAGCAGTATTCATACTGAATGGATACATTATACTTTGATCTAAAAATTAAAAAGAATAAAGTGAAGTAAAGCAATGTCTCTCCTGCAACAGAAAGTAAGCCCATTTACAGCATTTCTGGAGTGGCTAAGATAACAAATTTCCTACTGCTAACTAGTGATGTGTCGGTCGCGAACGAAACGGCTCTTCAAGCCGGTTCTTTGAAGGGAACGACGCGAGTCGGGTTTTTTTTTTTTCTTTCTCTCACCCTCTCTCTCACACTTTTTTTCCACTTCACTCCGCACGTGAGCCTTGTGCTTTGCGCTGGGAAGAGGGGGGAGGGGCGGTAGTTACACTCGCAGTAGCACAGGAACAGAGCGGGAGGGAAAGAGAGAGAAAAAGAGCCAAGGACAACAACGTCACATTAGAAAGGCATAGTAATCATCCACAACTATTTTCAGTTGTGGATGTTAAAGAATTCAGAAAGTTTATTCATGCAGGCCCATATGACAGAGAATGTGCATCTTCTTTTTGTTTTCATATTTTAATTTATATTTAATTGTGTTGTGGTTTGCAGTGTTTTGTGTTGTTTCACTTTAAATTTGTTTAAAAGGAAAAAGCTGAAAATTTAAATAGTTAAAAGTTGAACTGTGACTAGTTGGTTTTTGTATTATATGATTTATTTATTACATTTTATGTGGAGTGAATAAATAAAAGTATATTTACGGTGGCCCCTAGAGACAAAGCACGTACAAACTCCAAAACACGTACGAACTCCAAAGCATATAAAAACTCCAAAACATGTATCTCCAAAAGTTGATTCTGTTCATCTGGACGTAGCGTTTTGTGGGAGAAATGTTTCGTCACTCATCAGCTGACTGTAGGTTTCCCCAATCTTATAAACAGTACATTTGCATAATGACTGAAACCAGCCCACTGAAGGAACAATGGGCTGGGATGTTTGTACATACAAACCCTGAAGCACGTACAAACTCCAAAACACGTACAAAACACAACAAAAGTGCTCCAGGATGCTAGGCGCAGTGTTTGGCTTTTGTTACCTAGTGGCTACACAAGTCAGCAAGTACAAACGACCGGATTTGGTGTGTGGTAGTAACAGGTAAATGAACATTTTTTTAAATTATTTGAATATATATGAGTGCCTGTGTATAAATACACAAACAATACACATATGCTTTTAATTGTGTAATTTAAGTTCAGTTAACGCTAGAAATGTGTTTTGGAGTTTGTATGTGTTTTGTCTCTAGGGGCCACCATATATATTTATATATAACCATATATAAATAAAACCACAGGTTTTTTTTTTACATTAGTAATTCCTTTTGTGCATAATTTTATATTGTTGTTAATAATAAATTAATTAAAGCAACAAAACAATTGAAGAGCCGGTTGGGAGCCGAAAGAGACTGTTCTCTAAAAAGAGCCGGAAATCCCATCACTACTGCTAACATCATAATAAAGCATGATATTTCATACTATTACTGTGCCGTTACGGGTGCATGTCTGATGCAAGGGCGTGAACACCTTTCTCATATCACCACTCTGAAGACCGATGGGCGTTGTCAACAGGTTTACTGACATTCAAAAGGGTAAAACTAGAAACAAGACAAAAAATACAGTCAAGACATACATAAGCGTAGCATAACATACATTTATACACCGCAATACTAATACACAGCATATGTCTAATTATATAAACTTTTAAACAACTACTGAGGCTATCTCAGACGACCTCCGACATCGCGGATAGCTAGCTTAGCACCGAGATTAGCTTTACGGTCAAATACTGCGCTAGCGGCAACATAATGTACAAAAACAAGTTGTAATTTAACTTTAAGTACATACCGGCGATACAACCGTAAACCAAAGATGTAGACAGTAAATTTTCCGACAGGACACCATAAGCCGTGTGCCGATATGTCTCTCTTTCTTTCACTCGCTTCCTTTCCTTGAGCTGACTTCCTGTTCAATAAAGTTGTTTGTTGTGTGGGGTGATGGAGCACCTCTTCAACCTGAGCCCGAGGTTGGGAAGAGTCCCACAGCTCTGGAAAACCTCCTGTGTTGTACCAGTGCCAAAGACTTCACGCCCCAAGGACCTCAACAGCTACAGGCCGGTGGCTCTGACGTCCCACCTGATGAAGACCCTGGAGCGGTTGGTCCTGGCTCAGCTTCGGCGCCTAATAAGCTCATCACTGGACCCACTTCAGTTTGCCTACCAGCCTGGCATTGGAGCGGATGATGCCGTCATTCACCTCCTACATCGTTCCCTTGCTCACCTGGAGACCGCTGGAAGCACTGTGAGAATCATGTTCTTTGATTTCTCCAGTGCCTTCAACACCATTCTTCCCTCGGTTCTAAAGGACAAGCTGGTGAACTCTGGAGTGGACCATCACCTCACTACCTGGATCCTGGACTACCTCACCGACCGACCACAGTATGTGAGGACTCAGG
This sequence comes from Copadichromis virginalis, assembly GCF_057382275.1. Classification (NCBI taxonomy): domain Eukaryota; kingdom Metazoa; phylum Chordata; class Actinopteri; order Cichliformes; family Cichlidae; genus Copadichromis; species Copadichromis virginalis. Next base: position 16,086,240 of record NC_140619.1, read on the forward strand.
GCTGTGTGTCGGACAGGGTCGTCTGCAGTACGGGGGCCCCACAGGGAACGGTTCTGGCTCCGTTCCTCTTCACCATCTACACTGCAGACTTCTCCCACAATTCCACCCAGTGCTTCCTGCAGAAGTTCTCTGATGACTCTGCAATAGTCGGCCTCATCACTGATGGGGACGACAAGGAGTACAGAGGTCTGACCCAAGACTTTGTGGACTGGTGCCAGCTGAACTACCTCCAGATCAACGCCAGTAAAACCAAGGAACTGGTGGTAGACTTCCGCAGGCACAAGCATTCTCCACTGCAACCACTGAACATCCAAGGTATGGACATTGAGGCTGTGGACAGCTACAGGTACCTTGGTGTTCATCTGAACAATAGACTGGACTGGACTCATAACTCAGACGCCCTCTACAGGAAAGGGCAGAGCAGGCTGTACCTGCTGCGGAGACTCAGGTCGTTTGGAGTGGAGGGCCCACTCCTGAAGAAATTCTATGACTCTGTTGTGGCTTCTGCTATCTTTTATGGCGTGGTCTGCTGGGGCGGCAGCATCTCTGCTGGGGACAGGAAGAGACTGAACAGGGTGATCCGAAGGGCCAGCTCTGTTCTAGGATGCCCTCTGGACCCAGTGGAGGTGGTGAGTGACAGGAGAATGGCGGCTAAGCTGTCATCCCTGATGGACAACATCTCCCACCCCATGCAGCAGACTGTGACAGCACTGAGCAGCTCCTTCAGTGGGAGACTGCGGCACCCACGGTGTGGGACGGAGAGATTTCGCAGGTCTTTCCTCCCAACTGCTGTCAGACTCCATAATAAAGACTTTAACTGATCAAGCACACACATCCATACATATGCAATAATACTAAGTGCAATAATCCTTTCTGTCATCGTTGTATTTTTACTCAGTTGTATATAGTATTTGTATTTGTATTCTATTTTTATCTTATTGTATATTTATTTTATTTTATTCTACTGTATATAGTATTTTATTTTATTCTATTCTGTACAGTTGTGTACTGTATTTATTCTTATTGTATTCTAATTTTTGCCTTATAACTTTTGCACTGTCCACTTCCTGCTGTGACAAAACAAATTTCCCACGTGTGGGACTAATAAAGGTTATCTTATCTTATCTTATCTTAAACCATTTCTACGGTGCATTACTTGAAACGACCACAGAGGGCGCTAAAACACATAACTAACAACGTACTGGGAATAATATTTTAGTGATACAGAACACTCCCCGCCTGGCGTGAATAAACGCCACGATTAAACGTTGAAGAAAACAACACGTTAAGAAGGCACCAAGGGTACGATCTCTGAGATAGGTCTGGTCAACACCTTTGTACCATCTGATTTAACTACCTTAATTTCCACGGTACGTATTTTACCATCTTTACTTGGGAACACCTTAGTTATGAGACCAAGAGGCCACTCATTTCTTGGCACTCGACTGTCTTTGAGTACCACAACATTTCCTAAGCTCACGTTAGGCTGAATAGACTGCCATTTGCGGCGTGGCTGTAGGGTAGGGAGAAACTCTTTCCTCCATTTGTCCCAGAAGATGTTCGACAGGTGCTGAACCTGGCGCCACTGATGTTTGTAGAGGTCTGATGCTGTGAATTTTTCAGCTGGAGCCTGAAGGGGTGCTACCTTTTGAGTCAGGAGAACAGCTGGAGTCAAGATAAAGGGGTCACTTGGGTCTGATGAAACCGGGACGAGGGGTCTACAGTTTATGATAGCAGCCACCTCTGCCATGAAGGTGACGAGAACCTCATGAGTGAGTTTAGTGGTCTTAAGCTGAAAAAACATAGAGTCCAATATTCTCCGTGCTAAACCTATCATTCTCTCCCATGCTCCGCCGAAATGGGAGGCATGAGGTGGGTTAAAAGTCCATTTACATCCATGTTCTTTTAAGAAGGTGTGCACAGCTGTGTTGTCCAAGTTTGAAGGGATTTTCAGTTCTTTACATGCACTTACAAAATTGGTGCCTCGATCAGAGCGAACAGTTTTCACTGGTCCCCTCACGGCCAGAAATCGTCGGAATGCATTAATGAAGCTAGATGTATCAAGTGACTCTACCACTTCAATGTGAACTGCTCTAATACTCAAACAAGTGAATATGACAGCCCACCTTTTATTCTGGTTGACACTTCCTCTTGTACGTCGTGAAGACACAAACCACGGACCAAACACATCTAAGCCCACATTCGTGAACGGGGGATCCGTTGTGAGACGGTCTGGAGGGAGGTTTGACATTTTCTGTGTGCTCAAAGGGGCACGAAGTCTTTTGCAGGTAACACAATGATAGATGATTGTGCTCACTTTTCTTTTACCGCCCACTATCCACCATCCTGCGGAGCGAACGGCTCCTTCTGTGAAAAGGCGACCTTGATGCTGGGTCTGCTCGTGGTAGTGCTTTATGAGAAGCGCTGCAACATGGTGGTGGCCAGGAACTATGAGAGGGTTTTTCTCACCTTGGCTAATGTTTGAGTCTCTGATGCGACCACCTACTCTAAGGAGTCCTTCTTTGTCCAGATAGGGGTCTAAGGTTTTGAGATGACTGGTTTTGGGTAGTTTTCCATGTTTTTGCACACACTTGATTTCTTCAGCATACACGTCCTGCTGTACTGCTCGAATGACAAGGTTCTGAGCTTGCTTTAACTCATCCACAGTAAGTCCCGTTTCACAGTAATGCCAGCCATTACAGTGATTGGCTTTGCCTGGTGGTGATTTGAAGTTGTGGATTACATGTATTAGTCTAGAAAGAGCACGTGTGAGGGATTTCCAGGTAGAAAACTTGGTGAATCTGTCTGAGCCCAGTTCTTTAGTTGAGGCTGTTGTTTTGAGTGCGGTTACCTGAGGTCTTACATCTGCGTCCATGTTGGGTTCTACAAGGTCATAGGAGTCATTTGGAGAATTCTGAATCTGATGTAAAAGGTCAGGGCCGGTGAGCCAGTTACTAAGCGGCAGCTGGAATGCAGGAACAGAACGAGTGGCGTGATCTGCAGGGTTCTGACTGCTAGCTACATAGTGCCACTGGCATGGCTGAGAAGATCTGCGGATTCTAGTCACACGATTACTGACATAGACATAAAATCTTCTAGACTCGTTGTAGATGTAACCTAGGACTACTTTACTGTCTGTGTAGAAAGTAGTGTGATCTAGTTTACAGTCAAGTTCATCTGAGATAAGATCTGCGAGCTCAACCGCTAAAATGGCAGCACTAAGCTCTAATCTTGGAATAGTCTGATCTGGGCGTGGTGCTAGCTTAGCCTTACCCATTACAAAGCCTACTTGACTGTGTCCTTCTGCATCTGTCACTTTTAAATAGGCCACTGCAGCTATGGCTTTGGTAGATGCGTCTGAAAAAACACACAACTCTTTTTTCACGGCTGTTGAAGGGGAAATGTCTGTGTATGCTCTGGGAATGGTCATGTTAGGCAAGTCTTTGAGTGAGTCTTTCCACTGTGTCCAAGACTCTTCCATTTCGGGAGGGAGTGGAGCATCCCAGTCCCCATTTTCAGCTGTAAGTTCGCGTAGAATTGACTTCCCCTGTATGGTGACTGGTGCTACAAAACCCAGCGGATCATAGAGACTGTTTATTGTTGATAGAACACCTCGTCTGGTAAAGGGTTTTGACTCATCAGATACTTCAAAGGTGAAGCGGTCTTTACTTAGGTCCCAGAGGAGACCTAGGCTACGCTGCATGGGCACCGAATCACTTTCGAAGTCCAGGTTTTTTAGATTTTTGGCATGATCTTGAGTCGGGAATGCCTCTAGTACTTCCTTCCTGTTTGCTGCTATTTTATGCAGTCTTAAGTTTGAGTTTGCAAGTGCGTCTCGGGTTCTTTGGAGTAGAGATATGGCTTTTTCAACAGTAGGTAGAGATTTGAGTCCGTCATCAACGTAGAAGTCACGCATGACAAACTGCTTCACATCTGCATCGCAGTCCGGTTCGACGCGTTGGACAGACTGGTGCAGGCCATATATGGCTACTGCTGGCGATGGGCTGTTCCCAAAGACGTGGACCGTCATTCTGTACTCCACAACTTCTTTGGAAATGTCGTTGTCACGGAACCACAAGAAGCGTAAGTAGTTCCTGTCTTGCTCTCGCACGTTGAAACAGTAAAACATCTGTTCGATGTCTGCTGTGAAGGCAACGGCTTCTTTTCTGAAGCGTATTAGGACCCCAAGCAATGAGTTATTAAAATCTGGTCCTGTTAACAGAACGTCATTCAGGGATACGCCTTCATACTTGGCGCTGCTGTCGAAGACGACCCTGATCTGCGTGGGTTTACGGGGATGGTAGACACCGAATAATGGCAGATACCAACATTCCTCATCCTCTTTTAGTGTAGGGGCGATCTCTGCATGTTTGTTTTGGAATATTTTGTCCATGAAGGTGATGAAATGTTCCTTCATCTCTTTCTTCTTTTCAAAGGTGCGAAGAAGAGACATTAGGCAATTCAGGGCCTGTGGTCTGTTGTTAGGGAGCTTTCGGCGTGGATTTTTAAATGGTAAAGGAGCTGTCCAACTGTTATCTGTGTCTTTTGTTAGTCCTTCCTCCATTATTTTTAAGAAGGCATTGTCCTGGATGGAAGGTGAGATGTAGTTGTCATTTCTGGTTTGTTTGAACACATTACATCCTAAATGATCAGGTTCACAAGCACTGTCTGCCAGCTGGGAGCTGAAGTTGAGTGGAACTTGTATCCCACAATGTTTCTCTTTTATGTTGAAAACATTAGGACATGGCTCGAATGCTGTGGGACGTCCCCTTTCAGTTGCATTTGTGAACAGAGTCCTTACTGCAGGAGTTCTGTGGACGTCACCTAAACACACGTTTCCTACTATGACCCATCCTAGGTCCAATTTTTGAGCATAGGGTGCGTTGTTAGGGCCACTTATCTGTTTGCGGACTTTGTGAGCTCTAATGACATCCCGTCCAAGAAGCATTAGTATGGGGGCGTTAGAGTCCAAGGCAGAAATGAGGTGAGCCACTGACTTTAGATGGCTGTGGTGTCTAGCTGCACTGGGTGTGGGGATCTCGTCTCTGTCATTTGGGATATTTTTGCACTCAATTAGGCTAGGCAGTGAGATGTGGACTGAACCATCTAAAGCTGCCACTACATAACCTGTAGCTCTTCTACCCATTGTCTCTTTGGTACCTGCACATGTCTTAAGCGAGTAAGGGGAACTAGGGCCGCAGTCATTAAACAACTCAAAGAACTCCGGACGTACTAGTGATCTGTTACTTTGTTCATCATGGATGGCATAAAGCCTTACTGCTTGATGTGGGTGGCCTGCTGGGTAGACATTCACGAGACAGATTTTAGAACATGAAGTGCCTGCTTCATTCACACCACAAACCTGAGTGCATTTAGAAGTGATCTCCTCTGATTCAGTGGTGTCAGGCTCCCCGCCATGCTCTGCTGCTGGTTCGGTTTCTTTTAGCCAGGGAGCTGGTCCTGGGTGGAGAGCCGTGCAGTGCTTCTCATCGTTGCACTCGGAACACTGTACCTTGGCTTTACAGTTCTTTGCTATGTGTGAAGATGAAGCACAGCACCTGAAGCAAAAGTCATTTTCTTTTAAGAATATTTTCCTATCTAACAGTGTTTTCATGCGAAATGCTCTGCACACTGCGAGAGGATGGGCTTTCTTGTGAATTGGATAAATCTTTTCACCATGTACAGTTTTGTTTGGGAACCTCTGTGTGTCTGAACTAGTGCGAGAGATGACATCAGTTTTGTGCACAGAAATCTCTTTTTGTCTGTTTGCCCTCCAAGATAGTTTGTCTGGTCTGGGTGCATCAGGTGATGGTGTGAGGTTAAAGCTGGGGTCGTTTCTAGCATCAGCTTCTTGTGCAACAAAGTCTACTAGAACACTAAATGGTGGGAAGGAGACACATTTTGTGCGTTTGTAGTTGGCTCCTACCGTAATCCACCTTTCTTGCAGGTAGAAGGGAAGTTTTTGGATGATTGGATTTACTCCTCTTGCTGTATCTAGGAACGCGAGACCAGGGAGGTCTCCTTCAGCTTTAGCGCACTGCACTTCCATGAGCAGGTCACTAAATTTTCTCAGTTTTGCAAAGTCTTTGGATGAGATTTTTGGGAATGCATCAATTCTTTTAAACAGTGCATCCTCGATCACTTCAGCTGAGCCATAACATTGTTCAAGTCTGTCCCATATCATGTTGAGGCCATTGACTGGGTTGTTGATGTGTATGGCTCTGAGTTGTTCTGCATGTTCAGCCGATTCCTTGCCAAGCCATTTTAACATCAAGTCCATTTCTTCACTTGCCGTTAGATCTAACCCGCTTATAGCATTTTCAAATGAGCGTTTCCAAGCTCTGAAGTTTTGGGGCTTGTCATTAAACTGGAGCAGCCCTGTTGCCACTATTTCACGACGAGCAAAGTATCTGATGAAGTCACTCACATTTGATTCTCTAGGCTCTTTGTATAAAGGCCTAGCATCATGGAAGCTAGATGCTGACACCTGATTTGACCAATTGGTACTGTAATTTTTATTAGCATGGGGAGATGGGGAAATGACTGGAGTTTTTTGGCAACAGTCAGGATCATCTGTTAGACCAATTGGAATTTTTTGTGGGTCATTTTCCTTTTTAGGGCTTGGTGGCTGATCACAGGTGAGCTCTGATTTACTTTGTGTTACATTTTCATTTTGTGATTGTTGAAGAGCAGCATCATTTTCTTTTCTCACAAATGTAGATTGGCCAATGACATACTGTTTAGTTCGTTCTGCTGTTACTGAGGGACAGATGTTGCTGCGCGTTTCTGTCTGTGTGGCAGCAGCTGCTTCTAATGACTCTGCTTCAGCAATGGCTGAAGCTACATCTTTTTCATGCTGTAAATATTCGATGGATGCCTCGACTTTAGCTTTTGCTACTTCTATTTGTGCTTTTTCTACCTTCAAATCCATTTCTTTAGCTGCGAAGCTGAGCCGTGCCTTGGCTGCCTCAGCTTTTGCTCTGGCTTTGGCTGCTGCAGAACCTGTAGAGGAGGCACACGAAGCTTCGGACCGGGTCTTGAGGGATGACGCCTTGCTGGACATGTTGGAGTTGATTAGACGACTGCTGGCTCACTGCTGTATGCCGTGTTGCTCCCAGGCGTAGTAGTGGTCAGCTTCACTCTAGTGTGCGATGACAGCGTTATCTTTGTTCGTGCGGATGACGCCGTTTTACTGTGCCGTTACGGGTGCATGTCTGATGCAAGGGCGTGAACACCTTTCTCATATCACCACTCTGAAGACCGATGGGCGTTGTCAACAGGTTTACTGACATTCAAAAGGGTAAAACTAGAAACAAGACAAAAAATACAGTCAAGACATACATAAGCGTAGCATAACATACATTTATACACCGCAATACTAATACACAGCATACGTCTAATTATATAAACTTTTAAACAACTACTGAGGCTATCTCAGACGACCTCCGACATCGCGGATAGCTAGCTTAGCACCGAGATTAGCTTTACGGTCAAATACTGCGCTAGCGGCAACATAATGTACAAAAACAAGTTGTAATTTAACTTTAAGTACATACCGGCGATACAACCGTAAACCAAAGATGTAGACAGTAAATTTTCCGACAGGACACCATAAGCCGTGTGCCGATATGTCTCTCTTTCTTTCCCTCCTTTCCCTTCCTTGAGCTGACTTCCTGTTCAATAAAGTTGTTTCAAAACAAACCATTTCTACGGTGCATTACTTGAAACGACCACAGAGGGCGCTAAAAACACATAACTAACAACGTACTGGGAATAATATTTTAGTGATACAGAACAATTACATTGTATATGTTGTTAAGATAAAAGGTATGCTATTATACAATCCAGCAGAACGTCACTGAAAAAAACTGCAAAAAACTTTGAGTAATTTATTTTCTAGCATTGAATCTAACACAATCTGACTAAACAATAATATTCATGCAGTTGTCTGTGATGGTTCTCAGTCACAGGTCATCGTATGCTAAGGTGCTTGCAAAGAAAAGCATCTGGATTTCTTTAAATTGCTTGAAGACGTTTCACCTCTCATCTGAGAAGCTTCTTCAGTTCTAGGGTCAAATGGTGGCGAGTCCCAGATTTAAGCCCGGGGGGTATCCCCCCCAAAGACGGACAAAAGGACCCCCTTATGTTCCTCTAATCACCTGAGCCAAGGTGTGAAAGCGGGTGTGGGTCCCAATCAGCCAGGGTTTCGGGTGAGCTCATTGTGAAACCTGGCCCCACCCTATCATGTGATTTCCTGAGGTCAGATGGCCCAGGATGTGAGTGGGCGTTAAGGCATCTGGGAAGGGATCTCAGAACTGGACTATAGGGCTTTGGAGCGTGATGTCACGGGGGTGGGCGTGGAAAGGATTTTGGCCCGATCCGCCATTTTGGGGGTCTAAGTGAAAAAGGAGTGAAAGCATAGCCATGGTTCGTTCTTGCTGTGTGGTCGGCTGCAATGTTCGATCGCACGACCGGCAAGAGAATAAGCTTGAAAAGGGTTTGTCTTTTCATTCTTTCCCAACCTGGAAGCAACATGAGGCAGCTCGTGTATCGATGTTACCAAACGAAGGCGTTTAGCCTGGATAGCAGCTGTGAGACGAGCTGATATCAGTTCTCTTCCATCTCCAAATATCTGTTGGTGCTCCAGACATTTTCATTCCGGTAAGTTCTAAATATGTTCATATCACTCTTTATAGCCTATTAGTTTTATTTTCGATGCGCTCTGAGCTCATAGCAAATTAGAACAAACATGCTACTGAGTGATTTTGCAGAACTACCTTCTATTTATAGAGTTGCTAATTATTTGGCATTATTGCAGCAAACCAGCCTATGAGAAGGATGAAACATCGTGACTGGGTTCCAGCGCTACACAAGGGACCTGCTTCAAACATACCACCATGCCAATCAGATTACTTCTTCCATGTGAGGGTGAAGAGGTGACCCTCCAGGATAAGATGGTGAAGGTTTACTGCGTTTGGTGAACAGTGTGATAATAAAACCAGGGAAAATGAAACCTGCTCCTGTTAAATATTCTTAAGTATTGTGCTGTTAAAATAGCGGTATTTTTTTCAAAAGATACAGTAAATAAAGTAATGTTAGTAGTGGGTGATATCATGTAAACACTGTCATGATTTTGTGTGAACATTTTGTCATTTGTAAACTATAAATGATGGATTCTACATTGTACCTGATGTGATGTTCTATAAGGTGGTTTTAATAAAAAAAGAAAAGAAAAAAAAGGCAAAAATTAGTTTGTTTCTTTATTCAACTTTTGAACAGTGGGACTCAGTCAGTACATATTCAGTAAATGCAAATTATTTACACGGCAGTGCACTACAGGCATAAATCTAGACCCCTAGATAAAACATCATGGCATTATAGCAGTGACAACTCCTCCACAGTAGCAGGTGGGATTTTTCTTTTTTGAGGACGGCTCCTTTTACCTGTCACTACAGATGGTCTGCTTATGTTTTGATCAAGAGCCTTTTTTTTGGCGCAGCTGAAGAGGAGAAATCTATCTTATGGCCAACCTCTGGCTGTATCTTGGTCACATTACCCAGCAAAACCCAGTATGCAGGTTCATCTGTAACAGTCCTTGTGCCACAGATCAACACTGTTGCGTCTACTTTAAACAGAAGAGAAGCGACACAGGTCTCTGGGACTCCGGCCATGCAGGTGCAGTGGGCTGCTTCAACCTTCCCTGTGATGCTCACAGTGACCCATGGCTGCAATGCTGGTTCATTCAGTCTTTGAGAGTGCAGTACCTGAAACACACACAGACAAAGTTCATTTAAAGACAAGAACTATGAGCCAAGGCCGACGTAAATGTGTTTTATCTACTTTATCATAAATGTAACAAAGTGTTTAGAAAGTTAGCACATACATGTCTTTTTTCATTTCTTTATGTGTCCATCTATAGAACGCTGCATGTTATATTCTAAATCTGCCTGTTCTGTCAGAAACCTGCCTGCAGAAAATGAACCTAAAGGATGTAATGCAAGGATGTAATCACTTTAGAGATTGAGAAAGTATAAAGTGACAATTATGAATCACTTAGTATGATCAGGAGATTCTGCAGGTCATTAATCAATATATAAAACTAAAATAAAATGTATTTTTAGTGACACGGGATACAAACATGGAAGCAAGATGTATAATTAGGATTATTTAAAATAAACATTAATAAATCATTGCAATTTCTTTAACCACAAAGAATAACTAAATCCTTTAGGACTGTCTCATCAATGCACTGAACTCACTATGTTATACACCTAACAGCCTCCACATGTTCTCACTGTAATTTCCCCTCATGAATGAATTTATGCTGCACTAATCTGAATGTTTGCAGGGAAATCAAACGCATTTCACACGCAGTACTCGAGCTGACTTACCTTTGTTTGAATGACGACTTGTATGCGCTGACTCCACAGACAAGGTACGAAAATATGTCAGGCTACGTCAATAGCGGTTGGTCTTCAGGGTTTCTACTCCACGGCCTTATTTCATACGGGTCCACATTTCCAATGCACGCTATTTTCTGCAAGTACCGCTACTTCGCCTCTGAACGAAATCGGTCTCTATGTAACGGAAGGCGGAAGGCTGATTCTACTTCCACAGTGGTTTTGTGCGAAGGAAGGAAACCTTCCTCCAAACGGATTGAGCAGTGGAGCCGCCAAGGGAAAGCACACAATTTAAACTGTAAGATTAAAAATATAATTTATTATATTTAAATAGTTAAAAATGTAAAATGAATTAAAATAACCTTGGCCAAGGGATAACACAATAAAAATCAATAAAACACAACATTAAAAGTCCAGTGGGATCCGCCACGATATAAAAGTCACAAAGAACTAAAAAAGTCCAGCGAAGTGATGTAAAAGGGGAACCCAGCGGAATCCTCGCCTTCCTCCCCGCATTCCGCGTCCTGGTACGCTAAAGAAAGGGAGGGAGCGGCAGTCACTATTCTTTTCGGCAGTTTTCATTCAATAAAAGTGGATAAGTTGAAGACTTACCCCGGGTGGGCAGAGCTCTCAACTCCGCCCGCCGCTTCTTTAAAACTGCAAATCGGCACCAGCTGTCTCGCCGCCTCTGCTCTCCCGCAGTGCACAAGCTGGGCTCTCGTTGCTACTGCCGTCCGCCTGTTCACTCCACGTCCCTAGTCGCTGGTGGTGGCGCGTCCCCAGTCGCTGGTCACCTCCTGTCAAACGCCCAGCTCCACCAGCCCCTTCGGCTCGCAGGCGTCGCCGCCTGGCACCACTTACTCCTGGCCGTCTCTCAAGCCTCTCGGTCGACTCTTCCTGTGGTCTGTCAGGCCCTCTTATTGGCCTCTCTGGGATCTCTCGCAGGTGTGATCAGTTTATTATCAGGTAGGGGCGGAGTCTTTCCAGGACAAGTCACCAAATAAATACCATTAAAACATGCAGTAAAACTCATTAAAATAAACCAGTGTACAATATTAAAATATTAAAAAGGTAAAACGCAGCAAAACATGCATAGTAGAAAAACTTAGATGACTTGTCCCTTTCCACCCCGTGACATCTATACAGTCCATTCTCTTTTGAGCTGCTTTTAAGCATCTTGTAATCGTCGTTCCAACACAGTATGTTTGTCTTAATTAGTAGACCCCGAAAATGGTGCTGCGCTCCCACAATGCATTGCGGCGTGACGTCAACTCCAAAGCCCTATAGATGGCAGACAGTTGGTGTTGTGCAGTTGTTTTGTATTGAACACAATGAAGGCTAGAAAAATCACTAAATGTTCCGTGGTGCAGTATTTCACACCCAAATTAGAATGTACTAGTACTTTTGTCTTGTCTTATACTGGATACATGAACAAATATGTTGTTTTTCCATTCGTCTCATGATCTTTGAAAGATGAACACTCCAAGGAACAGTACACTCCAAAAAATAACTATTTGAATAAAATTTTAAAAAAAAATCACAGAAAGGATTTCCACATGTTTAAATTGCTTTATTTTAGCATTACAGAATTCTGTTATTTCAACTTAATGTACTTGAGTTGGACCAACTTAATTAATTAATAATGAATCGCCTTATTTGCTGCAGATGAGTCTGACTTAAATTAATAGAGTTGATCCAACCCAATTACATTAGTCCAACAGAAGTACTTAATACTAATAGAAAGCCATTTAATATAGTGGAAAATACCTTCCATGATTATTTCAAGTTTTTTTAAAGAGTTATTTTTTGCAGTGTTCATTAAAGTCTGGTTAGCAGAAAAGTTCAACAGATTTATAACAACTTTCACATAGTTGTCAAGCACCCATCCTCTTCATCCAGTTAGACTCTTGTAAATGTAACAACCACACAATTTCATTTTTTTGATTGTAGCAACATTGTTGGTCTTCACAAGAGCCAACGATACATAAAAAAGCAATACTTTTCTTGTTTACACAGGCAGTTGCTGCTTTATGTGCTCAACAGTAGTGAGAAGTTATGATATTAACCCTTTATTGACCATGGGCCCACTGGCGGGCCCATTTTACCGGTAAATTTGAAGGGCCAGTCAATAAAGGGTTAATTGCAAATTCATTTCATGTTATGAATATCAACAGGCATGTATAAAAAGTAGGACAAAGAACATCATTTAACATATTGCAGGGATATGGGTGGCTGTGTGTTCATGTTTTACACTCTGTTCATGAGAATTTGCTAAACATTAGGACTGATCCATGGATATACAGAATACTACTAAAGATTGTCTGGTTATAAAATGTATGAACTTCTGTTTTTGTACATTTTGTATTTTTCAGCATAAGGGGTGATATCTGAAAAAATGAAATAATCTAAAAAGAGCTGAGTACTTTTCTTATCAAATTTTATTATGCTTTCCTACCTGTTGCACATATAGTGTTTATATGCCTGTTGTATGTTACTAATAGGATTAAAGCACTTCTGTTTACATGCACTCTTTATTTTTTTAAAAAAATCAATACCCTGAGTGCACACATATTATGCAAATCTTGTCCTTCTTCATCCTTCAGTGTTTAGGAGACATCGTTACCACTGCTTGTTGGGATGATTTATTTTCTGATAAACTGCGGCTCATGCTGCATTCAGTCTTTACTCTTAGTCCAGCTCCGTACCGATGACAGCACCTTCCTGTGGTTTTCTTATCCACTTATACACACACACTAGTCTTAGACAGCCTCACACTGTGTTGAAAAACCCACAAAAAAATATAAATACAGGCATTAAAGTGCAGCCTTTGCTCTTTATCAACACTACAAACAGAAAACAATTTCCTTCGCTTGTTAGCTTAAAGGTTACAGTCAGTTGCTTTTTGAAGTTCTTTAATAGAAGAAAAAGAATATTGTTCTCATAAAAAACACTATTTGGGGCGATTGTGGCTCAAGAGTTGGGAGTTCGCCTTGTAATCGGAAGGTTGCCGGTTCGAGCCCTGGCTTGGACAGTGTCGGTCGTTGTGTCCTTGGGCAAGACACTTCACCTGTTGCCTACTGGTGGTGGTCAGAGGGCCTGGTGGCGCCAGTGTCCGGCAGCCTCGACTCTGTCAGTGTGCCCCAGGGTGGCTGTGGCTACAATGTAGCTTGCCATCACCAATGTGTGTGTGAATGGGTGGATATGTAAAGCGCTTTGGGGTCCTTAGGGACTAGAAAAGCACTATATAAATACAGGCCATTTACCATTTAAAGATGCGCTGATTATCATTTAACTACTGTAATTGCCTTAAAATCCTTTAAAAATACACAATTTTAGGTGCTGGTTTGAAAAAGCTGCCATGTTTCTGGCCAACATGGAAATCACGGTTCTGCCTGATTCCATTTTATATATGTTACTAGAAACCAGTCACTTATATAAAACACTGCAGGAGGAGGAGAACTCTTATGTGTTCACGTGCTGTGGGGGCAGACTTTGATTCATTTCTACACCTTCAGACTCATGATATGAAGGATCTTCCTATGTTTTATCTTCTGAGATGTCCACTTCACCAAAAAGTAAAAATGTGAAGGAAAGAGACAAGGCAGTCGGCACTGGGATAAAATGAGAGCAAATATTAGAATATTAACCTTTTGATGGATTGAACTGCAGAACGAGAAGGATTTTTAAAGCCACACCAATGCTGACGGCTTTTGGCTCAGCAGGTAATGTAATGTTTTGATCTGTCTTAGTTGTCTAAAGCACAGCCATAATGCTACAGCTAGTTTTAATAACAGCCATTGTGAAATGGTTTTGTGACAAATAACACACTTCACCTACTGACATGTAATTTTCATAAGAAAAAGTTATATTTTTTTGTCCTACAGCGGCCACTGTAGCTAGGACTGTACAATTAAATGGAGAGGGGTGAGAAAACAGAATTCTGACTGCAATCTATAGACATCTACCACAGAGATTTTCAACACTGTCCTTTAAAGCTGCTTTTTAAGTTGTTTGAACTGTTTGTCCCTAACACTGAGACATGCACCTACATGCCAAAGCTGATGTGCCTTTACAGCAAGCTAACTGTGCTCCAGCATACTAAACGTCATACAACAATAAGACAACAAGTAAAAATGTCAGAAAAAATGTATATGAATTAAAATACCTAATTAGGACGCAATGCCACACACTAATTTTTGAGGAAAACAAATTGTGGGGGAGGGGCACATATCTACAAAGAAAAGAAAATCACAAAACACAGCTCACAAATTCATGAGAAGACACGGGAATGGATAATTTCAGAGAAAAAAAGAGTTAGCATTATCAAAATATGCAAAAATTGGTGCCAGTTCCGAAACCCAAACAGATCGCACCAGCCTGGAGGATCTAAACAGCGAGCTGTGTACTATATCACTATATTACAGGCTCCGATAAGTTTTTAGACCCTATTTCTGCTTGATTAATTATTTAGTTCTACAAACAAATGTCGATAAATAAAATCGTGCATAAGTCTATGAAGAAACATTTGACATTAAAGCCAATTTCAAACAGCAGGAAAATAAAATCTGGAGACTTTATTTTTGATTTCTTCTCTGGGGGCCTTATTATCAGAACTTAGTGGTCGTGTCCAAATTCATGGGCTGCATCCTCCTGAGGCCGCATTTGTAGACAGATTACGTCACAGCGACGCGCCGAAGGCTGTCCAAAACATGCGTAGACTCCTCCGAATGCAGCCGACAAATGCGTCCTCATTTTCCCCGAATTTGAAGGATGGGTCGGGTGTGTCCTTCGTGGCCTACCATATCCCAGAATTCATAGCGCGGCCCAGCCAAACTCCAGTTTCCAACAATGGCGGCCGCTACTAAGTTTTAAAATCACTCATACTAATCTTTCTGGGTCACAAAATAAACTTTTAACATATTTTCAGGCGAGAAGGTAGCTGTGTAAACATCAAATATCTGCTCGGTTGATCAAGATATCGCATATTTGCAAAAATGCTTCGACGTTTTCGGAGACGTCTGCTACCCACCAGCTCGATAGCTAGCCGGGAGCTCGAGGGTTACTGATGCGGCCGAGAACGGGGACAACTCCCGGCACATCATTTTCAGATCACCGCGGACTTTCGCTGCTCGGGTTAAACGTAATATATATAAGTCACTTAGACAACCTAAAAATGTTATTGTTGGGCTTTTTTCAGTGTTTTGTTTGTTCGTGAGTAAATCGGTTTGGCTGAGATTAAAGTTATTAGATTAGATTAGATAAAATAAAACTTTATTAATCTCCCGGGTGGGTTCCTCCTTGGTTTTCACACAGCTGACTAAACATCAAACAGAAAACTGATTAAACAGAAGTATGAGGCAGTCGAGAATTTACGCGAGTGTCCTGTTATATTTTAGATAGCAAGGAGCAGACGGCTGAGTTTATTAAACTCCACCGAGACAGCGGTGACGCTAATCAGAAGAGGCTAGACGGTCCAATTTCACGGCCGTTTACTACCCGACCTCCTGAGGACCCGGCCTTCGCGGTCTACGTAGGCCGGGTCCTCAGGAGGATGCAGCCCATGAATTTGGACACGACCAGTAGTTCTTAAATCTAGCTACGCTGTTGATTGAGTCACGGCGCCTGGACACAGCTATTATTGACTTGACTTCAGGCCCATTATGCACTTCCGGTGTGTTTTGATTAGCAAGCCTAGGGAAATCGTGTGCCCCACTGTAACTCTTGAAGTCATGTGCAGCAGGTATGAGTGACTCCCGGTTACTCACACCTGCTGTTATATGAACCGTCTGTCTTTGCAGTTTTAGTCTGGCATGACATTCTGTATGTAGTCTGCTTTGGGAAACTGAAGATGGCAGATACAAATGTAATAAATATTTTAACATTCAGTGGAACAGCTGAATCTGTCTTTAATGTGTACATACAAGCACACTTAAATTAAATATGAAGCTGAGGGAGGCTGCTGTGACAGCTTAGCTACTCAGCTAGATGTGACGGTGCCGGTTTGAACCAAGCTTCTGACCTCCGTTCCACCCCGACAATGTGTACAGTCTAATTAAGCAAATATTCTGGAAGATATTCCCCTCCCGACTGCACGTCTGGTGTTGTACAGATTTACATTACAGACAGTAATGTCCACAGTAAATTCAACCAATTACGGTACCTTGTGTCAGTGAATACACTGCATACATCCAAACAGCAGCCGTGATGCTTCGCCCGTGTGGTGTAATAGCTCCTACTGTTGCTAACGGAGATGAGAGTGCCAACAGGCTTCAGCCTGCGGATGCTGATAATTATCATTCTCTGGTAGTAACAGTATCAACACACAAACACAGTGACGGATGCGTATCTTTGATCACACATACACTTTGATATATTTCCATGCATTGGTATGATTTTAAGTCAGAGTTCACCCTCTGATATTTCACATAACAGTCCTTTACAGTCATTTTTGTGCAGTGTATTATCTTTTTAAACCAAGAATAATACATCTAGTCACATCTAATTAATATTACACCACCTCTAGCAAATCATTTTGCTCAGCTCAATGCAAAAATTATTGCCACTGTTCAGTTTTTGTGTGGAAAATCCACCAGTTCAGGGGTGCAGTACATTTGTGTTACTTGAAGGGGTTCAAGTATCTCAGGAATTGACAGAAGGATTGGTGTGGCATCAGCAGTGATGTTGATGCTGTATGGAACTGCTGTAGTGAAGATGGAGCTGACTATGAAAGCAAAACATTTGATTTACAGTTGATCTATGGTCCTACCCCTCATCTATGGCCATAAGCTATGGCTAGAGACCCAAAGAATGAGATGAGCTTCAAAGTAACTGGGCTTAGGTTTAGAGATAAGGTGAGGAGCTTGGTCAGTTGGAAGAGCCAATACTTCTCTAAAATGAAAGGGAGTCAATTGAGGTGTTTCGTCTAAAGCGATGTGTTTCAAGGCATGTCCTGATGGGAGGATGTTCTGGGGCAGATTAAAGACTCGTTGTCTTGTCTCATTTGGCAACACCCCAGTGTCCTCTTGGATGATGTCAATGGAAAATTGTATTTAGTAGTCAGTATAATCTTTTAGTGATATAAGTTTGCATATGGTAGAATACTGCATGTAGTTATTTGTATTAGGAAATATTCAACCATGTATACTTAGAGGCATATAATTAATTGTGTGTGATCACTAACAGGCTGCAGGCGCCCAATGGTTCTATTGTTTTATGGCAGGATTAACGTAGTTACGTTTGTTTTAGTCTAAGTGCTCTTTGTTTAGATGAACTGCAGGACTTCCTCACCGTGTTATCTAGGGTGAACCATATAGGGTGAGGGGGAGGCTACCCTCTTCCTGACCAAGGATGTTTGACCCTTTGATCAGCAGTAACACACACACACACACACACACACTGAAGTATAAATAAAGACCGGGGCAGTTTCTTAGTGCGAGTCTCTCAGTAGGGAGCTGCCCTTGCTAGCAAGAACTCTGTGTGTTTCTCTTCTCTGAGTCTTTACTGAAGAAGTGTTTTAGAATATTTTCCCTAACAGATGAACTGAAGGAGTTGGCTGGAAAGGTCTGAGCTTCTTCCTTACAAAGTTAATGCAATTTAAATAGGTGAATTATGTAAAAAGTCAGCCCTCCTATACTTCAAGGGGATACAACTGAAAGATGATGTGACAATGTTGGTTTCAGATTTGTCATGGGGATCTTTGGAGATTTGTTTACTTTTGGACCATCTGACCTCAGGAATTCGCATGATAAGGTTTCACAATGAGCTCACCCGAAACCCTGGCTGATTGGGACCCTCACCCAGTTTCACACCTTGGCTCAGGCGTTTAGAGGATCATCAGGGGGTCCTTTTGTCCCTCTGTGGGGGGATACTCCCACTAGGTTTAAATCTGGGACTCCCCACCATTTGACCTTCGAACTGAAGAATCTTCTTAGATGAGAGGTGAAACGTCTTCAAGCAACTTAAAGAAGTCCAGACGCTTTTCTTTGCAAGCTCCTTTGACTGTTTACTTTTGGCCACTAGAGGTACAGCCAATTAAATCCTAGACCTTTTTGACCTGCGTAACTTGCTCTCACTGCCCATAGGAAAGCAACTTTCAAGTCACGTTTGAGACAAAACTGACAAATAAGACAGGATAAGTCTGTGTAGGGAGCAAAGTTAATGTGATGGTGTAATGAAAAATTATGACCACAATACTTCTGTGAGGTCACAGTGATGAAGGACACATTTATTAAGACACATTTATTAATAGTATATACTAAGCCTCTCCAACACTCTGAATATTATTTCTGGAGAAATTCCAAAGAAAAAAACCATTATGGCACAAACACAATTTCCAGTTGATAGAATTTTCACCAGACATTTAATTTAATTGAATTTAGTCATAATGACACATTTAATGCACTTTATGAAACTCGCTGGTTACCAGAGTTGTAGATTAGTATAAATGCTTCACTTGTCTTCACATTTTCTATTGTGGCTTCTGTACGGGAATTGAATAGAATGTGAATGGGCTCATGGAAGTGTCCTAATGGCAGTTTATGCAGGAGTAAAAGAGTCATTCACAACCTGCCCTGTCCATATGGGATCTTTTATTGCTGAAGAAAAGTGAGAAATCTTTTAACATTTCATTTGCATGTAAGCTGAAACACAATGTGTTTAACCCTGTTCGAAGTGATTGTGCAAAAGACTTTGGGAAGCCTGCTTGTAAAGTTCTGACGGCGTTATTTTATCTGCTTTATCGTTCTTTCTCAAGGTTCCTTTTCTCTACCGCTGTCTCTGTGTGTATTCATTTGCTGGGTTTTTGTGTTTTCTATTCCAATTTTTTATTCACCACTTCAATGGAAGTTTTCATAATGGCAATTTTGGAAAAAAATGCTCAGTTTACCATGGAGAACTTGCCATGGTAGCTGAAAGCCTGTAGAGAAACAAAAGGGTGGCCAAAGGACTTCAGATAGAAATGGACATCAGTCTCTGCTCTCAAGACAGCAGAGCAGCTGGCAGAACAAGGGAGAACGTGGAAGGGCAGTGTGGTGCATGTTAAGTAGACAGATGGATTATTTTAAGAGAACATAGATCTGTCAAACATGCTGTCAACAAGTCATACGCTTTGACTGACAACATAACATTTTAATTGGGGCCCCTTAACTTTTAATTCAAAAAATCAATATTTAGCAGGCTGCTCTAGTTACATCAGAACTATGACACTTTAGGCTACTGACACTGTCTGGATACAGATGAGGCAATTAAAACTTTTTTAGTTAGTTTGGTTAAGTTATGTTCAAAAGGAGAAAGCAGTCGATATAATGTTATTAGATACATTACATAACGTCTTGTGAGAGTAAGGGTGAAAGGGGAGAGTGACTCACACAAAGAAGGAGACAAGATTTTATCCTTCTTCAGCTTATTTTTTTATATAGTTATGTGCATGTCTTTGATGTATTTATTCATCTGCACCACTTTGGAATCTGTTCCTCACTTGAACCAATCCTGTCCTTGTACATCACAAAGAAAGGACACACAGAGCGACAAAGTGGGAAGGTAAAAGTAGTGTCAAGTAAATAGTGCAGCTGAATTATTACAAGTGAGAGGTAAGAGTTAAAATAAAAGGGAAGGATGAAGGTAGAGTTTTTTAGTTCCTGCCCCAAGAGTTCACTCTTTCAATTACACCCAGATGCTTTGGCTTATGTTGAAGATAGGGTGCTGTTTTTATTATTTCAAACGTGGTTAGAGAGAGTCGGGCACAGATGATTGTACATTTCTTTGAAATGAGATAGAAATACAGATTTTGCACTGTGGTAATGAAAAAGCTTACCTTTTTGCAGCCAAGCTCCTGGCAATGCTGTAAAGAAACACTGGCTACCCACTGCCGAACGAGAGGGAAATCATTTAATGAATATTGAAAATTGTTTCCAACAGCTTTAAATCATAAACATAAATCATAAACAGACTTTAATAGTTCCTAGACTTTGATGAACAATTACCATAAAATTTTGATTTGGGAATATTTCCAATCACATGAAGTGTTACTTCTCTGATAATCAGGGAGCTTAGAAAGAAAGCGACTGGACTTGTGGACCTACACCAAATATCTTCACTTGTGAATCTGATTAATGTGATTTAGGCCACCACCAAGTATTGCTGACTGAGCATCAAGATGAAAATGAGACTGCTGAATATTTGCATAGACTTTATTCCTACTGATCAGAGTGTGCGATTCATTTTCTTAACGCCCAATAACACCATTACTTATAATAAATGGACTTGTGATGGTGAGTGTGATGGATGACCCATCTTAAGTTTAAATCCTCTTCTATTTTTTGGGGGGGTTTTGGTTCAGAGGAAGCTCATTTCTGTCGCTTGTACCCGCGATCTCATTCTTTCGGTCACTATCCACAGGCAAGAGAATGAGCCTTCTCCTTCAAATAATTTGAATAAATATTCATTTTTGTGTGCATTACACCCTAGGTCAATGATGGTGAGTCCTTTCCAGGCCTATTTATGGGCTGGAATAATACTGTCTTGCTCTTGGTTGTAATTTCCAGTCACAAAAGCACAAGGAATGAGATATTTGGTCTCAAAGTGTACCCGGTGATATGAAGAACAAATAATTGAGAATCTTCCCTTAAAAAGAACAAGAAGTCTGTGTTCTTTGCAATTTCTGGCATTGCTTTTGATTTATTTTTCTCAACTGAAATAGCTCACAAATGCATCAACTGAAAATCAAATGCGCAGACTGGAAATTTCACCCAATACGAAGGACCTCCCTCTCCCCAGCCACCTCCTCCAGCTTGTCCAGGGGAACACCAAGGCATTCCCAGGCCAGCCAAGAGATATCCAGTGTGTCTTGGGTCTGCCCGGGGCCTCCTCCTGGGGGGGGGGGGGGGGGGGGGGGCGCATGCCCAGAACACCTCACCCAGGAGGTGCCCAGGAGGCATCCCTGTCAGATGCCCAAACCAGCTCAACTGGCTCCTTTCAATGTGGAGGAGCAGCGACCCTACTCTGAGCCCCTGCCGGATGGCTGAACTTCTCACCCTATCTCTAAGGTATAGACCAGCCACCCTTCGGAGGAAGCTCATTTCTGTCGCTTGTACCCGCGATCTCATTCTTTCGGTCACTATCCACAGCTCATGACCATAGGTGAGGGTTAGGATTAATGCTAACCAGTGAAAATCATTTTAATCGAAGTTAATAGTAATAGTTTGATTCACACACCCACCTTTAACATTGGATCCAGAGCCCAACTCATTTAAAAAGCTTATGAGTGAAATTATTAATTTTAAATTAATAAAACTATCTGCTGTGTTTTTAATTTATCATATTAACACGAGTACTTGAAATCTGAATTCAGATTTCAAGTACTCGTACTCGTACCGGTGTTAATATGATAAATTATATGTCTTCAAACAGAACTATTTCATTTTATTTGTTTAGCATTTGGATGTTGACTTAATAGTGTTTGATCAATTCTGAGACTTTTAGGTTGCAGCTTTTAATTATGATGCTTGTAGCATGCAGAATGGGACTGATTTTAAAGAGGGTGACAAAACTGATGTATATCTGTGCACGACAGAGGGAGGACAGAATAGATCTGAAATAAATTGGACCATATTAGCATTTCTTTGCATCCCACTGCCTGATAAAGAGCAGAGAGCCTACAGAGAGTGAAGAGACAGGGAGAAGACTGGATCCTTTGCTCTGCTCCATTACAATAATAATTAACAGCAGATAAACAGTCTGATGGAACGTGCTCAGTCTGATTACACATGGTAATAGCCTCCACTCCTGTGGTGCTTCACTTGTTTTCACTTTTTTTTTATTATCTGTCTCTCAAAAATGATAAAGAAAACTAATTTATGCTTTTTTATGCAGTTATCTATGTCTGGGAATTTGATTTATCATTTAGGGAACTGCTTCCCACCCACAAAGCATTTCACTGTGCAGAACCGCAATGAATAGAAAGTGAGAAGAGTGCTGTCTGAATCTTTCTGAACAATGCAGATAACAGCTAACAACGAACAAACAAAAGACTGAATGCGTTTTTGACTTCAGTGGTACATAACTGCATTACTGGAATGCCTTTCAAAGTCACATAAGCTGGATTTGACTACCTGGAAATTTTTGAAAGGATGCTACAGAGTTACTATTTTAATGATCTGCAAAGCTTTGGATGCGTTGTGGACAAATACTTTCATTAGTTATTTTTTTCAGCCTTTTCAACAGGGTGATATTTTTGAATATAGTTTTTTTTCTGTGTTTATAAAAAACTCCAGTATATAGAGAACATATGAACAAAATATAGCACATCCGTTGTAATGTCTAGAAACTGATCCACTCACAGGCAAAAATTTCAAAATTCAATGCTGCAATGTGGCAGTCAAAAGACTTAGCTGTGTTTTTTAGGAGAATTTATAAACAAAACTATAATAATAATAATAGTATTAGTATAAGAGAGAATACAATAATTTACACAGTAATTCAAATCATTTGTCAATCATGATGGTGTGTTACTTTGAATTGTATCCATTGGCCTCATAATAGGTTTGTCACCTGAAAGCAGAAATGCAGCACTGAACAAAGTAATGGAAGTATGGAAGCACCTTTACTTAACATTTTGAAAACAAAACCTATTTATTGCTCTTTTAATGCCTGCAATGCACATAGTTCTGGGTCACTTCACTCAGTTATTGACCTTTTGAATCAGAATGACTATTTCTGTCCTTGAGCAAGACTTAAGGCTCATGCTGAGGTGTAGCTCAGTGCAGGTTACCTACCAATTGGAAGTTTGGTGGTTTGGTCCCAGTCTGCATGCCAGATAATCTTGCTCTCTGATGGAGTATGAATGTATGTCAATGTTAGATAGAAGAAAATGTCATATCTGTTTTCATCTACAACACAGCTGGCCACACGGTCTGGAGAACATGTCTGTTCTCCAGACCATGGCTTGATTTTTGAACCCTTTAGAAAAGGTTTCTGTACTTCATACAACATTTAACTCCCAATCATTCAAACTGGTTTCATGCAATAGTTCATTTTACCAAGACTGCAGAGGTAGAAATATGTTAGAAACACATTGCTGTATAGATGTTTTCCATTTTGTTGTCATGCTGAAAGTTTCAGATCACCACTGGCAAAAATAAGCGCCTTATTTTGATGTGGCTGCTCTTGTGAAAATACTGCAAACCAGTTGTTTTCAAATGTTTTTCTGTGCAAAATAGCTTATACTATTGTACTATACTTTACTATACTTTTTTTTTTACATCCCTACCCTCACCTATGGTCAATAGCTCTGGGGAGTAAACAAAAGAACACGATCATAGATACAAGCAGTGAAAATGAGTTTTCTCTGAGGGGCAGACCCAGGACATGCTGGAGTGATTATATCTCTTGTCTAGTCTGGGAACACATCGGTGTTCCTCCCAGATAAGCTAGGGGAGGTGGCTAGGGAGGTCTGGGCAACTTTGGTTAGGCTGCAGACCCCAGTGATCTGGCCCCAGATAAGCGGAGAAAATCCATTGATGGTTTTCGGAACTCATGCTCATGCTCAAACAAAAACATTTGCCAATCACACAGTAACCAAGGCACATGTCCATCTAGGAACTGGTCTTGACACTTAGCAGCCATCCTGAAACACTTCTGGGGTTGTATTTGTACATCTATTTGTACATTATTTAAATGAATTTTATTTAGACCATTCACAGAGCTATACAAACCACACGAATGGTTTGTAAATGTGGAGTCCCATTTCTCTCTCTCTTATCTCTGCCTAACCTGTGTGCACACATGAAGCAATTCCCTTGTCCTGGTCCATCTTTGAAGCTTATAGTTGGTTGCTAGTAGAGGCTCAGGCTCTGGTAACACTATTTACTGTCAGGCCATATGTCAGTTAACTGTATCTTGAGTTTTCTTTCAGTCACTTGAGTCGGTCACCTAGAAGTTGAGAAAAGTTATCTTATGTCCCACCCACAGGATAACTGTGTTGTTTTTCTGTGCTGTAGTCTCTGCAGTGGACTAGCCATCTGTCTAGGTTGTGCAGTAAATGTCACCTTATCGGGTGTTTACTGTACTCAAAAGTATAGTGAAAACTAGGGTCATGTTTCAAAAGACTCATATACAATTGGAGTCACCCCCTGCTGATCATTAGAAAGAATTCAGGTTTTAACTGCTTCTATAAGCATTCAGTTTTTGGTCTGAAAAGTCCATATTTTATTTTTTACAGCTGATTCCAGTGAACTACCAGGTTGATTCCAAACAGTTTTGACCCTTGTAATAATTTTAAGATAGAAAAGAAATATAAATACAACCAAACACTCACAGAATCTCTCTTTCAGCAATGATAATGCAAAACATTGTCCTGAATACAAACACAAAGCGGTAAGACAATAGATGTTTTGGCATGGCATGAATGTCAATGTGCACACAGTGTACCATCTAATCATGTTGTTTTGGAGCAAATATCATCTCACTGGTATTTTTCTCCCTCTCGATGTACTATATGTGGTACTGTTCTGCTGCTGCCTCCTCTCTGGCACTCACATTTCAGCAAAAGGATCCCAACATTAACTAACTGACACTCCCCCTTCCACTGTGGGGGAAAAAAAGTATAATTTCCATGAGTAGGACAAAAAGTTAGCATAACTGTCAGAGGCGATCACAGTGTGTCAAACTCAAACAGGAGAAGGATACCAACTCGGCAAAGGCAAGGAAACAGATTTGATTCACCCACTGACTGTGGGCAAAGTGGGAGCAAGCTTTCCATGAAACTTTAGCCCTGAAGAATTAAACTGATCATGAAAACCTGTAAGAAAAGCATGATTAGCTATATGGAAAAATTCAAGTGTCATCACTTTAGTACTGGATGGCTGAAATGGGAAGTTTTACAACTGAGGTAATCCAATGCTAAATGAACATAGATGTGGGTGAAAGCTCTTGAATCATTCACAGTTAATCTCCAAATCATATCCCCTTATTACAATTTCGCAGCTGTTTTAAGAAATAAATCCGTTTCCTAAAAAAACAGGAACATCAGTGTTAATGATACACAACACTGAAATGAAAGAACAATAACAGGGTGTGTAAGTGACTGACGTAGCATCTGTGATGTCACCATTGCTTAACGAAGGCCCATTTTGAAATCTCAAGGTCAGCATTTTAGCCACCATCTGTGATGAGTAGGGATCAACTGCTGTCAATCAGGAGGACACATACTCATACAATCACAAAGTGGACCCACCCTAAAGTGTCCTTTCTGACCCTAATGTGAAAAACAATTTTCAAAATGAACATCATGTTTATTCTATAAGAACGCCCATTAGCAACCAGACTTCCTTTAGCAACCAGAGGCATTGACTAAGGAAGACTAGCATTGGCTTCACTTTTTAGATGCAGCAGCTATATCCATAGTTTATACAGTTTATGAGAATCAAAGGTCAAACATTTAATCAGGAACATTTTTATTTTTATTTGTTGGTGATAAATGGGATGTGTTTTTCTCACAGTTCATACTCTTTATTTAGTTTTAGTTTGTTTTCATCATGAAACAGCCTAATGTTAGCAACAAAAATCTTTCTTAATAGTTGTTGATTGAACCACCAAGAAAGAGTTGACCACAAATGCATTCCAGTTGTTGTAATCATGACTGTCAGGAAGCGGATTTGAGAAAGCCCAACCCAGAATAATAAAAGAGTTCATAGTGACCCTTGTTCCTTGATCAGTAAAATGCAAATTCTCATGACCATTGATCAGCAATTACTGATCAAATATTTTATTGTTAGATATTGCCTAAAACAATATGTATATCTCCCCTTCTGTATGTTGCTAGGTTTTTGGAGATAGCATGGATATTTCTGACAAATAATACAGTAATTTGTACAGTATTGTCAACGGTTTGTCCTAAATAAGACACAGTCACTGGTCATGTGACCTATCACAGGTGATGGCACTGCCTTGCACTTTATTGTCTGATGAAGAGCAGGTGTGTTCAAAACATTATACACTGGATTATACACTAATTTTGGCCCTGCTCCTGCTCCAAATATGGTGAATTTATTTTTTGAGTTACCAGTTTTGTTTCTATTCAACTTTTGAGTAGAGTTTTGTTATCTTTTATGTGCCCAAGATTTAGATGTTTCTGTACAATTTAATCAAGTTTGTTTTTGGGTTAAATAAAAAACTTTTTTTTGGGCTTTCCTTCACTGCAAGGACCATCACAGTACCAGATTATACTCTACTGGAGCGCGGTCGCCCTGCACTGGCATTTCTACACACCTGCGGGCAATTGAGCTGCCGGCATTTAAGACCAGCATTCACCAGCAAAGTGATCTGCTAACCTCAGTTAATGAAGAAAACCTTTTGTTGTCCTCTACAGTCTCCAAGCCGACTTCCATGCACCACCATTGCTTATACTCTTGTTTTGGAAAAACTTGAATAAACTGCAACAACCAGGTGAGCGTATCTTTGAAGTGAGGTTTATTAAAAAGAAAAGGAAAACACTGCAGTGGAGAATATGTTTACAGCAAACACAATTTCTGAGGAAGAACGCCGCCCTGAACCATTTTATACCTTCCCAGAACACTCTCAAACAAAGAACATTCCACGACACATCATATATCTCTATACCTTCAATCCAGCTCCTTGTCCCTCTCCCACTCTAAGAAAAGTTATGACCACCTGTCACCTCCCTAAGAGCAGGATGTTCTGGAGATCTTCAAGTCTACAATGCACCCTCTGTGAGGTGTAATAAAACCCGAGGCCCACTTGTGATAACATTCCACATGCATGTATACAAAGAGGTGTCAGGAGTGATTT
Organism: Copadichromis virginalis; assembly: GCF_057382275.1. Lineage (NCBI taxonomy): Eukaryota > Metazoa > Chordata > Actinopteri > Cichliformes > Cichlidae > Copadichromis > Copadichromis virginalis. The sequence goes on from NC_140619.1 coordinate 16,113,443, forward strand.
TGCTATACTAAAGTAAGAAAGTGATGTTACTATTACCAATGTTATATGATTAAATATGTGACCAACACATAGAATAAAGAAATTTCTAGTACACTCTCCATTCATCTCGTTGCTGGTCCATTCATGACAGTTCTTCTCTTCCTCACACCTGCCAGCTCTGCTCACCTGCCTGCCCCTCAGCCACTGCCACTGTGCTCCATGGAATACCTACTCTGGAACTCCACTGGTGCACTTTGACCACTTACCCTCCCCCAACACCGGTCCTCTACTTGCACACATGTGCTGAGACTCCTGGTCGTGCTTCCCCTTTACTCCATGTGCCTGGATTAAGCTTCTTTTGTAAATCTAGTTTCTCACAGAAATCCTAGTAATTACGTTTACCTCACAAATTTGAGTATTATCTTTATCTCCTAGGTTCTGTGCATCATTAGTTCATAGCTCACATTCAGTTGACTTTGTGAAAATCATGTTTGTGTAAATAAAGTCTTGTAGTCACGCTCCCCAGAGTCTCTGTGTGCGCTCCGCTATTGAGTCGATCATCGGGTTTGGCCTAGGCCATGACAGAAAAAAAATGTCAGAGAAGTGCCTTCTACTACTACAACAAACTATACCTTGCACTGATTAAAAGTATGGCTATATGTGCAGATGTGTGAGAAGGCAAAGTGTAGGCAAAGTAAGGAGCCCATTTCACAAAGACACTGCATACACACATTCATTGTGAATTTATTCATCCAGTGCATACATACACAGAGTATCTTGCCAGCCATGTTTGCAGCCGGTCAAGACAACTGATGTTTCAAAGACGTGATGTAACCAAGTGAAATCTTTTGTTGTCCAATCATCTTCAGCAAAGACCACCTCCAGCAAAAAAATAAAAAAAAATCATGCTATATGAAGGCGGGGGCCCATCTACATCAATGTGATTTGAGATGAATGAAACAGGACAACACAGAAAAGATTAGAGAAACAAAATGAGAGGAGAGATGAGAAGGAGACAACAAAGGCCTGAAAAATGACAAATACAGTGAAAGCTGTAATGAAGGCAATGATGAAAGAAGAAGTAGAAGGAGAGAGGAGGAGAGAGTGGAGGGGGGAGATGTGTGTAGAAGTGGGAACTGAATAATGAGGAAGGAAGGGTAGAAGTGAGATGAATGGTGGGATTGGGGATGGAACAAGGAGCAAGATTCACTTTGCTTAATGTTGCCTTCATAAAACATGGCAACGTCCTTTTAGCAATATTGTAAATGACTGAAATAATCTAATAAAATGATTATCAAGCCAGTTTACTGTAAACAAATATTGTGTACTTCCACCTTTCACATATAAGGATATAAGATTACAGTTTCACAGTTAATGGAATGCCAAATTGGTCTCAGTTCTGATAGAAAGTCTACTGCATTTCTGCATATTTAGTTGACCAATAAGTAGAAAGGATGAGAGAGGAATGAAGGTTAAAAACTAAAATCAACATTTGTCTCTCAACATTTGATACCTGTAAGATTGGCTGTAGCTATTTTTGCTCTTTTGTGACCAAAATGGTAACAAATCCAAAATATAGGATTTTGGGATATCTCCTTATAGAGAGGCAGCACAGTGGTGGGGTCCCAGTGTGTACCCAACCTCACGTCTAATTACAGCTTAGATAGGATGAGGCCAAAGCGCATGCCTGGATTAGTCAGAAGAGCATGGATGGATGTTCCTTTAGACAGGGTATATGATTACTTGTTTAGACAGTGTGCTTCATACTTTCACAGTGATTTACCATTTAAAAGACAAGTGGCTTATGAATTTCTTACTTACTTCCACTAAAAAGAGCATCTCAAAAAGGGTAGCCCTGGCGGAGCCCATCACCCCCTGGGAACAAGTCCGACGGTGGGTGATTCCCCTAATCTTTTTCTCAAGAGAGAGTAATCTGCCTACAGTGAACATCCCAGGGGCACCCCTGGGAGCTTAGTCCAATTATTAACAAATACCATAATTAAAGAAAGAGATATCATTACAGCATTAAAATTGCGTTGTTTAACACTGCATGATTTACCCAGCAGAAGGACGTTAATAGAGTCTTCTGGTCATTGACTAACAAAGCTATTATTTAACATGGGGCAATAACAGTTCATCTTTTAACATTCACCAAATATCTCATAACCCATTTAGTATTTCGATTAGGGCTTGACAGGACTTGGTCATTTTTAAAAATTCACATACTAAACAGCAACTACAAGCTGATATCTTCCACGTAAGCCCCATTCATAAGCCTGTTGTCATAAAACCAGCCTTACTTAACCCTAACCCTACTCATCAGTTGAATTGTTGAGCTAGCCAGAAACACACACATCATGTCATTATTTTTGTACTTAATTATATGAAATAATTATATGGTGATATGAAAATGATCATAAAATACTTATACTTTATTCTTAAGAGGATAGGATTAGAAGTGGACCTTAGAGTGTATGTACACTCTACAGCAATTGCAAGCTATTCCTACTAAACAGGCAAATCTGAACATTTCCTTTCTCTAGATAAATTGCCAATGAGGCTGTGGAATAAGTGCAATGTTTTGTTAAAATTAAAAGTTAACCTTGCCTTAACAGGAAACAGTTTAGCTTTTTTGGTCATAGTCATAGACAAAGTTTGTGGAAAGGGATAATACTGCAAAAGATTGATAGAACTGGATCAGTGAACCACAAACAAGATCAGAGTACTGGCAACGAGACATATTTATTTGCTTATGGCACATTAACAAGACAGATTAAAACTGTTAGGATGCCTGGGTCGTTGACCCAGGGTTTTTGAGTTTATTATATTATTTATAATTTCTAGTCTTTGGATTTTTGTTAGAGTCATGTCTTATGGTTTGTCTCTGTGTAATCCTTAGTTGCTGTCTCCCCTGTCCACTATATCCCCGTGTCCAGTCAGTGTCTGTGTCTGCCCTGGTCCCACGTCTCTGTTCCCTCTGTTGTAGTGCCTGCATGTGAGTCTGTGTCTTTGTTCAGTCTGTGTTATGTGTTTCCTGTTTTACTTTGAAGGTCTCCGTCTTATCTCAGTGTGTTCAGATTACGCTTCCTTGTCTCGTCAGTTCTGATTTGCCCGAGCTGTGTTTCCCTCCTGTTACTCATTCCCTGATTGCTCCCTCTATGTATTTAAGCCCTGTTTCAGTTTGTCATTGTTGTGATCTACCCTTATCTAGCTGTGTGGTTTGGCTGCATGTGTAAGTTATTTGGATTCTTACTTTTGTTCTGTTTGAGTTCAGCATTAAAGCTGTTTGAGCTTAAGTTTGCCTCTGGAGTCTGCACTTTGGGTCCTTTTCCTGCCTGCGCACAGCCGTCACATAACAAAACAAAGTCCAGTGACTTTCATGTTTTCACATTTCTCAGCTTTAAGATTTATTTTTTTTCTACAACCAAATCATTTAGTTTGGTCGAGCTGAATGTGTCTGATGAATAAGCACTCTCTTGACGGTCAAATAAAGGAACAAATTTGTGATGAGATTGCCTTACAGACAACCACTCTGAGCTAAATGTAACGTCAGAGCTAATTACCCTTGAGTTTGGTCTTTGATAGCAACATTTGGAGTGACTCATCAGAATAAAAACTTTTTGTCCTCTAGGAGGATGTCTGTGCTGACTGCCTAGCATTAATGGCATCCTTAACATCCCTCTATTTACCTCTTCTTGCATTTTTCCTCGCAACTTATAGGTACCATTAAGATGCACACGCCCTTTTACTTGCTCGTAATCACATTCCTTCCTGCACTGTAAATGCAGGAAGGGTATATGTGTCATTAAATTGTACGGGCCAGCGCCTTGATCCAAGGACAAGCTGGCTGGCCTTTTTTACAGCTCAATATGTACCAGTCACTCAAGTGTGAGGGTGCATCATCACTGCTATCTTCCCTATCAAATACAGTGATATAAACTAGGGCACAAGGAGTGCAGGGTGCAGCCAAGGTTGTTATCATCCCACTTTGATGTACTGAGGACAAATTGCTACATGGTTGACATTTGAGTGGGTGAACTGACAGCTTATGAGATTACATAATAATATAAGCAGTGATCAGGACCCAAAAATTGAGAAAACAAACAAGCAAAGAAAAAATGTAATTAATCAATGATTTGTGTATTTTTTTAGGTCTTTTTAAAAAAGAGAGACTGTCATGGCGGGGATCGCCGATATGTTTAAGAAGCGGCTGAATACCATAAACAGAAAACAAGGCAACATGAGGGAAAAACTAAAACCTATACTGGGATAAACTAAGATTAACTATGAAAACTGTAACAAAAAACATGAATATGGACAGGAGCCTGTGAAACATGAACATGAGCATGAACCTGAAGAGAAGCAAGAAATAAACCTGAGACCTGGAGAAACGTGAAGTAACACAAATGGACCACCCGACAGTGAACAGAGGAGACAGAGGACTTAAATACACAGGAGGGTAATGAGGGAAGTGGAAACACCTGGGGAAACACAGCTGCCACAGGGCAAAGTAAAACTGAACACACTGAACATGGAACAGGAAAAGACTCATAAATCAGGAGACACAGATGAAATAAAAACTGGAATAAAACTCAACTAACTCCTAACTAATAATAACAACACAAAAACGTATTTCCAAAATGCTGAGTTACAGACCCAGCCCGTGACAGAGACAAATAAAGTAATGGCTATTGGTCGTGGTCTTTGTACTTATATGTCTATCTGATTTCTAAGAATCAGTGACTTTTCTCTTTGTGTTTCATAGTTTTGTTTTATTTTATGTGCCTCCCTTTTCCCGTCTTTTATTGCCTCTATGCTTTTATTTGTGTGGGTTTATTTTTGGTCTTCCTTTCAGTAAACTCCTGTTTTATTTTTCAGTGTTTCTGTTGCCTTCATTTATTACTAGGGATGTTGATCGAGAAACGGTTACTCTAGAGAACCAGATCCAAGTAGTCTTGGAACTAGTGATGGTAAATTTGATTCTTTTTACTGAATCGAGTTTTAATGAGTCACTCATCAAAGTGAATCGGTTTTTTGAGTCACTGAGTCAGTTGACCAAAGAGTGCAAAAATGTAAATTTTTATTCAAACTTAATTTGTTTCTCTTTTCATGTATATTCTACTGCTACGGTGAGTGATTATAAAAGAAAACAACTATTTTATAGAGCAAAAAAGAGCAAAAGAAAAAATTCCAAAGGGAACATTTATTTTTATTTTATTAGTATTTTTTACTTAAATTTGTCAAATATATATATTTTCTCATCTAAATGTCCACAGAGCTGTGAGCCAGGGGGCGGTAATGCGCCTTAACATTGGTTGCCAACCAAGAAGAAGAAGAAGCTGTGAGCCAGGAGGGAGGGGTGTCACTACCCGATCGGTACCGGAAACCCGATCGGTACCCCGCATGCGCAAATCTTACGTCACTTCCTCTCTTTGCCAACATTGCGACATTCAATATATTTGAATGATATGGTTAGCGCACAGTTAGCTCCTAGCATTTCTCAACAGCTCTGCCTCCTTTTCGACTGCCCGGGACATTTAAACAATGGATAATCCGTATACAAACCAATTCATGCTTTTCTCCTCAACAGAGAGCGTCCCCCGATTGAACAACAGCACCGTAAAATAAGAAAAATGACGCCTAATTACAGAGTTAATAATGCACACTTTGTAATATCTCACGTGTAGATTCATTAGCCAGATTAAGTGTTTACTGACAATTGACAGTGATAGCGCACATCATCATCACTATTCCAACAATCCTCTCCTCACAGACAAGCATAAACACACTCGACTATTGCTAAATCAAATTTAACACGCATTTGAAATTACGCTAATTCAGTTTATAATAGGGTTCATTAGCTCAGTCAGCAGGTGGCGGTATCCTCGTACACTGGGGAGTAAACTGCCATTAAACGAACAGAAGAAGAAGAAAACATTGCACATGTGGAGTAAGGATCGGAGAGTCCTGATCCGTAACTATCTTTTTATTTTTAGTTTTTGTCTACATTGTACTGAAATGCTTCATTATTGCAAACATTTTAAGATATACTTATTATTCTTAACATCTTAACAGATACTCTGACCCATAACTATCGTAAAACGCTACGACCGGAAGTAGACACCTTTCGCGCATGCGGGGTACGGATCGGGTTTCCGGTACGGATCGGGTAGTGACAAGGGGGTTAGTGAGTGAGTGATTTGTTCGTGCCATGATTCAGCACAGGAAGGGAGGGGGTGAGTGAGCCCTGAGTGATTTGCTTACACTACGATTCACACACAGGAGGGAGGGGGTTAGTAGCTCAAATGTGCTGTTAGCATGTTAAAAGAGCGATGCTACTGTGAGCATGTGAGCTTCTACTCAGGGATTTTTCTTCCAATTCAGAGCAGAAATGTTTTTAAGATACTGGATGTTGTGCTTTTCTCCACAATTTTAATTATAAGCTAGATATATTTCTATTAATGAAATTAGTTTGCTAACAGCAACAGGGATGAGTCAGTGAGTCAGTTGGGCTTGTGAATCATGATTCATGAGTCAGTAAAGTGATTCTCAAGTATTGAACGATTCGTTCGTGATTCGCGCATCACTACTTGGACCTGGACTCCAAGAAAGTTTAAGCTCTTTACATATATCTGAACAGACAGCATGCTAACGCTAAACTAAATGGTAAATGGCCTGTATTTATATAGTGCTTTACTAGTCCCTAAGGACCCCAAAGCGCTTTACATATCCAGTCATCCACCCATTCACGCACACATTCACACACTGGTGATGGCAAGCTACATTGTAGCCACAGCCACCCTGGGGCGCACTGACAGAGGCGAGGCTGCCGGACACTGGCGCCACCGGGCCCTCTGACCACCACCAGTAGGCAACGGGTGAAGTGTCTTGCCCAAGGACACAACGACCAAGACTGTCCAAGCCAGGGCTCGAACCGGCAACCTTCCGATTACAAGGCGAACTCCCAACTCTTGAGCCACGATCGCCCCAAAAACTAGCCATTAGATCTCCTAAATAGAGCTATACAAGACACTGACTTTGATAAACACACCAAACTACATGCTGTTGGAGCTTCTATACAGAGTCTCTTCAATGCCATGCCTCACTGTCGCCATCACAGACGAAGTCTGGACTTTGTGGATCCACCCTCCCCTCCCCTCCCCCGTGAGACAATCAAAAGGTTTGTCTTCATAAATGTTTATAACTAAATGTCATGTCACATATTCATATCTGTTTACACTCCACGGTTACATATAAATTGGTCTACAAATTACTTTAGCTAACACTAATGCTAACATATTGTCTAGAGCAGTCTTTCTCAAACTGTGAAAGACTACTCTAGACACTAGTGGTACTTGGGCTTTCTGTAGTGGTACGCGGAAAATCTCCAATTTTTTTTTAAATTAAATAACATACCATTGTGGAGGTATGCAAAGACGACAAGAGTTCCCGAGGCTCTTCTGGGAGCCGGAGTCAACCTGAACACGTCTCCCCAAGCGTGATTCCTCTATGAAGAGCAGCCTTTCCCTATTGGGCTCATTTCCCTGGGCCTTAAAACTGCAAAGGTGGCACGGCGCTGTCACGCTGATGGTAAAACGACAGGCCTTTTCCGCGGTGCAGCCGTGCCGTGATCCCAGCCACCATCAATGAGTTGGAGGCCCCCAGGAGAAGCGGTGGGGGTGAGGGAGATGCCGTCAGTGAGTCGGAAACTGTCATCTGGATGCTGAAGCTCTTGGTAGCCAGGAGAATGCAATTCTCCCTTCTTTTGCAAGTGAGTGGTAATCCTTCCCGGCCAGCAGCAGGGAGTTGACGAGGCAAGCTAGCACCGGCAACTGTCCGAGGAAGACGTGAGTGAAGAGGAATCCGCCTCATCTGTTCCTAGTAAGGACAGCATGCTCTCCATGAGCTCGAGTGTGGTACCATCACCCAGGCCCGAGAGAAAGAGGAGTTTCTCGGCCTGCTCTGCATCAGAGAGAGAGTAGCGCGGTAGCAGCAGCACCTTGTGAGCGGTGTATTTCTCTTGGGTGGTTGGATCCTGCAAGACGGTCATCACATGACTGCTGGACAGCAGATCCAGCGAGGCCACCACATGATGGTATTTCATCTCGTCGGCTAAAACGCCACGAACAGCAAACTGAGCTTTGACGTGCACGAACCATGAAGGAGGTCCGTGAAGCCAAAAATCTGCAGCTTAACCACCACAGGCAAAATTAAAACGTACAGCCCTGCTATTACTTCCGACATAAATGAAGACAGAAAACTAAACAGCAGTAACATTTGTAGGGTTACTTAAGTTGGGCTAGCTGGTATATAATGATGTGTACGTGGTGGCTAGCTACACAACTATGGTTAGCATAATATAAACACAGTGAAGCTGGAGGATAAAAGATAACTTTTATCCACTTGACAAAAGTTAACATGAGAGTTCCCGATGGTTAGGAACAAATGCAATCACATGGCAGGATGCTGTAAAGGACCAAACTTCAGTCAGGAGAACAACTGAGATAATCCATCCACAATACAAGGTTAGTCATTAGCAGAGATGGGCAGTAATGCGTTACTGTAATCCGATTACTTTTTCCAAGTAACGAGTAAAGTAAGGGATTACTATTGCAAAAACGGTAATTAGATTACCGTTACTTTCCCGTAGGAACGCTGCGTTGCTGCGTTACTAAAACCGTGATTTCTTTGCGAGAATGTCTCATGACAGTGACATAAGCGAGTGCGACGTTTGTGACAACAGCTGTGTGCAGATCAACAATGGATAATACTGTATATCAAGTGCGGGAGAGAGTATGAGCGTGCAGCGTTTAAAGCGTGGAAGTACTGACCATACTTTGAGTTTGATTCCATAAAAAGTGACAAAAACATTAGCGTCCATTGTGCGTGGGAAGAAAACTTCTTTTTACAGCGAAAAAAAACCCCCTAAACTTCCAAGCAAGCACCGAGTGCGCTACGACGTAATGGGAAATTCACAGAGAAACTCGCGGATTCTTCCACTGACCGCTGCGGCACACCCGCACCAGGGTAAACCTCTGCCTACCCTACTCCTGCTTTACAGGTGAAAATAGAGCAAAAGGAACGCTAGTCTTTGACTTTATTTATTTTCTGCTGTGTTTTACTTGCATCTATTTGAAAGAGTGAGTGTAAACACACACAAAAAAAATTATTTTATGTGCTGGAATGTGCAGAAAATAGGTTTAAATATTAAACAAATTTCTTCCAGTCAGAGAATGTTGCATATAAAATTTAATTAAATTTTTGCTTGATGCATAAAGTTAAAAGGTTAAAACTAATAAAACAAGTTTTAAAAAGGGACTTTTCCATTTGATTACATTTTGTATGATGGATTATGCAGAAAAAGTAGAATTGGGCTGAAAGATCTATCGCTTTATCACCTATTCAGGTTGTAAATTGTGTTTATAAAAAGTAACTAAGTAACTAGGTAATTAATTACTTTTGAAAATAAGTAATCAGTAAAGTAACGGGATTACTTTTTGGGGAAGTAATCAGTAATTAGTTACTGATTACTTTTTTCAAGTAACTTGACCAACACTGGTCATTAGTATACTGCTGCTTCCGCTGGACCCGGAAGCAGGTTTCATCAGGTCATCACTTAAAGATTGGATATCCCACCTGCTGTGAATGTTTTAATGCAGTATAGTTGTTATTATTATCACTTGTCACATCCTGTTTATGACAGTAAAAATAAATGGCATTCTTATAAGAAATAAAAGTCTCTGTGTAAACTCTGTGTTGTTAAATAGGCCTATACTACTGTACTTTAATGTTGGTCATAAGGGTGGTACTTCAAGAGCCATATATTTTATGAGGTGGTACTCACTGTGAATAGCTTGAGAACCACTGGTGTAGAGGAATGACTGTATTACTATAATATCTAATCAGAGTGCAGCTAATTTGTTTTTATGATTAAAATCTCTAACTTTGCCCATATCTGTGTTGAAGAGTTTATACTGGTTAAAATATGAAAACATGCTCTATAAACGTAGCAGCCATTTATGTCCCTCATTCTAAAGTGCACTGGTAAAATAGGAATGTTTTACGGACCGCCATAATTGCCAACTGCACCGAGCTAACTGGGACATCCATTGCAAATGATATTCCTTCAGTCTTTGTCATGTCGTCTTTCTTGCTACTGTTCCCTCATTTTCATTCTTCTGTCTGCTTTATGGATAGTTCCTTTTCTCTTTTTTTTCATTAGTTTATTGAATTTTACTGTCTAGCTGCACGTTCCGTTAAAGTGGAAGTCTTATTGAAGTTCCTTCTTGATTTTTTCGCACCCACCTGCAAGTCTCTGCTGGCTGTGAACATTTCTTAACAAACCGTGCCAGTATTCTATCATCTGTGCCTTATCCACCAGGCATTTGTCAAGCTCTGTCTGCCTTACTAATTAAGGTCCGGAAAAATCCCTCCATAACAGCGCGAGGTTTATAGATACAGCTGTTCACTGTTACATGCCTGTGCCTATGTGGCTGCCCACTCTACCTCTCTTTATTTTTCTACGTAATTATGTTGGTCTAGGTTAATACAGATGAATTAAACCAAACTGTTGTCTGTAAACAAACAGCTGAGTCACTGGCATTCACATTTGTTTACACAGTACAAATGTGCCCATTAATTGGCGATTAAATGTGGTGTATGGCAGCTATTAAATCTCATTAGACCACTGATATCACATTGATCTTTTATAGTTGTGCATTACTCATGAGTGGCATTTCATTGTCTGGATAATTTCACTGTAGCCATAGTGTTACTAAAATCTGCACCAACATAACTTAAATTAACATGTACCACTGAGTTCCCTAGTTTACTAGACCAGTGTTGTACATGATTGTATTGGCTGGTTACTCCTTGAAAAAGTTACTAAAACATCATGCACAGTAGTGTCCAAAGGTTGCAGATCATTATAGATGAATTTGCATTTGATTTTGCATTTGTTCCCTTTTTTCAAGTATTTAATTCAATTTTATTTATGTAGTTCTTAAGGTAAGGTAAGATACAGACCCTATAATAATACAGAGAAAAACCCTAACAATGAGATACCCCATACGAGCAAGCACTTTAGTGACAGTGGGAAGGAAAAAATCCCTTTTAACAGGAAGAAAGCTAAGGCACAACAAGCCTCAGTTAGTGTCAGCCATCTGCTGTGACTCCTTGGGGGTGGGGTATTTATTTATTAAATGATTATTTGAAATGATAATGTTCGTTTAACAAAGTGAAAAACGGAATCAATAAAAAATGTCAGTATTTAGTCTGCTCCCTCACACAACACACTAGTTTCATGTTTATTCAAACAATAACAATAAAGAAAGCAAACTTACAAGAAAACAATACATACAAATGTAGTATATTTGCAGCTCTGGAGGCCAGGATTACTGAATTGGAGACTCGGCTTCGCACCCTTCATTCACCCGTAGCTAGCCAGGCCCCTGTAGCTGGTGCAGCCGAAGATAGCGTAGGCCCCGCAAGCTGTTCCCCGGCAGACCCCAAGCAGCTGGGGAAAGAGGGCGGCTGGGTGATGGTGAGGAGGAAGCATAGTCCTAAACAGAAGCCCCAGGTACACCACCAACCCGTTCATGTGTCTAACCGTTTTTGCCCACTCGGCGACACACCCGCCGGGGGTCAAACTCTGGTAATTGGTGATTCTGTTCTCACACATGTGAAGCTAGAGACACCGGCAACCATAGTCAATTGTCTTCCAGGGGCCAGAGCAGGCGACATTGAAGGAAATTTAAAACTGCTGGCTAAGGGTAAACGTAAATTCAGTAAAATCATAATTCACGTCGGCAGTAATGACACATGGTTACACCAATCGGAGGGCACTAAAATCAATATTGAATCGGTGTGCAACTTTGCCAAAACAATGTCGGACTCTGTAGTTTTCTCTGGTCCCCTCCCCAATCAGACCAGGAGTGACATGTTTAGCTGCATGTTCTCCTTAAATTGCTGGCTGTCTGAGTGGTGTCCCAGAAACGATGTGGGCTTCATAGATAATTGGCAAACCTTCTGGAGGAAATCTGGTCTTGTTCGGGTCAGTGCACCCCAGGGTGGCTGTGGCTACAATGTAGCTTGCCATCACCAGTGTGTGAATGTGTGTGTGAACGGGTGGATGACTGGATATGTAAAGCGCTTTGGGGTCCTTAGGGACTAGTAAAGCGCTATATAAATACAGGCCATTTTTACCATTTTGTTAGGAGAGACGGCATCCATCCCACTTTGGATGGAGCAGCTCTCATTTATAGAAATATGGACAAATTTATTAAAACCCCCAAAATATGACTATCCAGAGTTGGGACCAGGAAGTAGAGTTGCAGTCTTACACGCCTCTCTGCAGCTTCTCTCCTCCTGCTACCCCCCCAAAAACCCATCTCCATAGAGACTGTGTCAGCTCCCAAAAAGACAAAAAAACAAACTAAAAACCAGCAACAAACAACTTAAACATAAACAATTACAAAGAAAGAACAATACAGTATCCACATCTGAACCAAAGAGTAGAACAGTGAAATGTGGATTATTAAATAGTAGGTCTCTCTCCTCCAAGTCTCTGTTAGTACATGACTTAATAATTGAACAACAAATTGATTTACTCTGCCTTACAGAAACCTGGTTGCAGCAGGATGATTATGTTAGTTTAAATGAATCAACACCCCCGAGTAATGAAATCTCGAAGCACAGGCCGGGGGGGCGGTGTGGCAGCAATTTTTCACACCAGCCTATTAATTAATGAAAGACCAAGACAGACTTTTAATTCATTTGAAAGCCTGATGCTTAACCTTGTCCACCCCAGCTGTAAAACTCAGAAACCAGTCTTGCTTGTTATCATCTATCGTCCACATGGGCCTTACACAGAGTTTCTGTCTGATTTCTCAGACTTTATATCTAATTTAGTTCCGAGCTTAGATAAAATAATTATTGTGGGTGATTTTAACATCCATGTAAATGCTAAAAATGACAGCCTCAACATGGCATTTAATCTGTTATTAGACTCAATTGGCTTCTCTCAAAATGTAAAAGAACCCACCCACCACTTTAATCACACTCTAGATCTTGTTTTAACATATGGCATAGAAACTGAACATTTAACAGTGTTTCCTGAAAACCCTCTCCTGTCTGACCATTTCCTGATAACATTTACATTTACAATAATAGATTACACAGCAGTGGAGAGTAGACTTTATCAAAGTAGATGTCTTTCTGAAAGCGCTGTAACTAAGTTTAAGAATATAATCCACCCTCTGTTATCATCTTCAATGCCCTGTACCAACATAGAGCAGAGCAACTATCTGAATACTACTCCAACAGAGGTCGATTATCTTGTTAATAATTTTACCTCCTCACTACGTACGATTCTGGATACTGTAGCTCCGGTGAAAACTAAGATCTCAAATCAGAAGTACCTGACTCCGTGGTATAATTCTCAAACACGTACCCTAAAGCAGATGACTCGTGAGCTGGAGAGGAAATGGCGTGTCACAAATTTAGAGGATCATCATTTAGCCTGGAGAAATAGTTTGCTGCTTTATAAGAAAGCCCTCCGCAAAGCCAGAACATCTTACTAGTCGTCACTGATTGAAGAAAATAAGAACAACCCCAGGTTTCTCTTCAGCACTGTAGCCAGGCTGACAAAAAGTCAGAGCTCTTTTGAGCCAACCATCCCTTTAACGTTAACTAGTAATGACTTCATGAACTTCTTCACAAATAAAATTTTTATCATTAGAGAAAAAATTACCAATAAACATCTCACAGATGTAATATTATCTACAGCTACTCTTAGTACCATTGATGTTAAGTTAGACTCTTTTTCTCCAATTGATCTTTCTGAGTTAACTTCAATAATTACTTCCTCCAAACCATCAACGTGTCTTTTAGACCCCATTCTTACAAAACTGCTCAAAGAAGTCCTGCCATTAATTAATTCTTCGATCTTAAATATGATCAACCTATCTCTAATAATCGGCTATGTACCAACAGCCTTCAAGCTAGCTGTAGTTAAACCTTTATTCAAAAAGCCATCTCTAGACCCAGCAGTCTTAGCTAATTATAGGCCAATCTCCAACCTTCCTTTCATATCAAAAAATCCTTGAAAGAGTAGTTGTCAAACAGCTAACTGATCAACTGCAGAGGAATGGCTTATTTGAAGAGTTTCAGTCAGGTTTCAGAGCTCATCACAGCACAGAAACAGCTTTAGTGAAGGTTACAAATGATCTTCTTATGGCCTCTGACAGTGGACTCATCTCTGTGCTTGTCCTGCTAGACCTTAGTGCAGCATTCGATACTGTTGACCATAATTTCCTATTAGAGAGATTAGAACATGTTGTAGGTATTACAGGTACTGCACTGCAGTGGTTTGTATCATATCTATCTAATAGACTCCAATTTGTACATGTAAATGGAGAGTCCTCTTCACACACTGAGGTTAATTATGGAGTTCCACAGGGTTCAGTGCAAGGACCAATTCTGTTTACACTATACATGCTTCCCCTAGGCAACATCATTAGAAGACATAGCATACATTTTCACTGCTATGCAGATGACACCCAACTATATCTATCCATGAAGCCAGATAACACAAACCAATTAGTTAAACTGCAGGAATGTCTTAAAGACATAATGACCTGGATGGCCGCTAACTTTCTGCTTCTTAATTCAGATAAAACTGAGGTTATTGTACTCGGCCCTGAAAATCTTAGAAATATGGTATCTAACCAGATTCTTACTCTGGATGGGATTACCTTGGCCCCCAGTAACGCTGTGAGGAACCTTGGTGTGATTTTTGACCAGGACGTGTCCTTCAACGTACATATTAAACAAATATGTAAGATTGCGTTCTTCCATTTGCACAACATCTCTAAAATGAGAAATATCCTGTCTCAGAGTGACGCTGAAAAACTAGTTCATGCATTTATTACTTCCAGGCTGGACTACTGCAATTCATTATTATCAGGATGTCCAAAAACTCGCTGAAAAGCCTTCAGCTAATCCAAAATGCTGCAGCAAGAGTACTGACATGGACTAGAAAGAGAGAGCATATTTCTCCTGTTTTGGCTTCCCTTCATTGGCTTCCTGTTAAATCCAGGATTGAATTCAAAATCCTGCTCCTCACATACAAGGTCTTAAATAATCAGGCCCCATCTTATCTTAATGACCTTGTAGTACCATATCACCCTATTAGAGCACTTCGCTCTCGCTCGGCAGAACTACTTGTTGTTCCCAGAGTATTTAAAAGTACAGGGAGTGCAGAATTATTAGGCAAATGAGTATTTTGTCCACATCATCCTCTTCATGCATGTTGTCTTACTCCAAGCTGTATAGGCTCGAAAGCCTACTACCAATTAAGCATATTAGGTGATGTGCATCTCTGTAATGAGAAGGGGTGTGGTCTAATGACATCAACACCCTATATCAGGTGTGCATAATTATTAGGCAACGTCCTTTCCTTTGGCAAAATGGGTCAAAAGAAGGACTTGACAGGCTCAGAAAAGTCAAAAATTGTGAGATATCTTGCAGAGGGATGCAGCAGTCTCAAAATTGCAAAGCTTCTGAAGCGTGATCATCGAACAATCAAGCGTTTCATTCAAAATAGTCAACAGGGTCGCAAGAAGCGTGTGGAAAAACCAAGGTGCAAAATAACTGCCCATGAACTGAGAAAAGTCAAGCGTGCAGCTGCCAAAATGCCACTTGCCACCACTTTGGCCATATTTCAGAGCTGCAACATCACTGGAGTGCCCAAAAGCACAAGGTGTGCAATACTCAGAGACATGGCCAAGGTAAGAAAGGCTGAAAGACGACCACCACTGACAAGACACACAAGCTGAAATGTCAAGATTGGGCCAAGAAATATCTCAAGACTGGTTTTTCTAAGGTTTTATGGACTGATGACATTAGAGTGAGTGTTGATGGGCCAGATGGATGGGCCCGTGGCTGGATTGGTAAAGGGCAGAGAGCTCCAGTCCGACTCAGACGCCAGCAAGGTGGAGGTGGAGTACTGGTTTAGGATGGTATCATCAAAGATGAGCTTGTGGGGCCTTTTCGGGTTGAGGATGGAGTCAAGCTCAACTCCCAGTCCTACTGCCAGTTTCTGGAAGACACCTTCTTCAAGCAGTGGTACAGGAAGAAGTCTGCATCCTTCAGCAAAAACATGATTTTCATGCAGGACAATGCTCCATCACACGCGTCCAAGTACTCCACAGCGTGGCTGGCAAGAAAGGGTATAAAAGAAGAAAAACTAATGACATGGCCACCTTGTTCACCTGATCTGAACCCCATTGAGAACCTGTGGTCCATCATCAAATGTGAGATTCACAAGGAGGGAAAACAGTACACCTCTCTGAACAGTGTCTGGGAGGCTGTGGTTGCTGCTGCACGCAATGTTGATGGTGAACAGATCAAACCACTGACAGAATCCATGGATGGCAGGCTTTTGAGTGTCCTTGCAAAGAAAGGTGGCTATATTGGTCGCTGATTAGTTTTTGTTTTGTTTTTGAATGTCAGAAATGTATATTTGTGAATGTGGAGATGTTATATTGGTGTCACTGGTAAAAATAAATAATTGAAATGGGTATATATTTGTTTTTTGTTAAGTTGCCTAATAATTATGCATAGTAATAGTCACCTGCACACACAGATATCCCCCTAAAATAGCTAAAACTGAAAACAAACTAAAAACTACTTCCAAAAACATTCAGCTTTGATAATAATGAGTTTTTTGGGTTCATTGAGAACATGGTTGTTGTTCAATAATAAAATTATTCCTCAAGAATACAACTTGCCTAATAATTCTGCACTCCCTGTAGAATGGGAGGGAGAGCCTTCAGTTTTCAGGCCCCTCTTCTGTGGAACCAGCTTCCAGTTTGGATTTGGGAGACAGATACTATCTCTACTTTTAAGATTAGGCTTAAAACTTTCCTTTTTGCTAAAG
Source organism: Copadichromis virginalis (assembly GCF_057382275.1). NCBI lineage: Eukaryota > Metazoa > Chordata > Actinopteri > Cichliformes > Cichlidae > Copadichromis > Copadichromis virginalis. The sequence goes on from NC_140619.1 coordinate 16,130,361, forward strand.
CATATAGTTAGGGCTGGACCAGGTGACCCTGAATCCTTCCTTAGTTATGCTGCAATAGACGTAGGCTGACGGGAGATTCCCATGATGCATTGAGTTTTTCCTTTCCAGTCACCTTTCTCACTCACTATGTGTTAATAGACCTCTCTGCATTGAATCACATATGTTATTAACCTCTGTCTCTCTTCCACAGCATGTCTTTTATCCTGTCTTCCTTCTCTCACCCCAACTGGTCGCAGCAGATGGCCCCGCCCCTCCCTGAGCCTGGTTCTGCCGGAGGTTTCTTCCTGTTAAAAGGGAGTTTTTCCTTCCCACTGTCGCCAAAGTTCTTGCTCATAGGGGGTCATATGATTGTTGGGTTTTTCTCTGTATCTATGAAGCGCCTTGAGGCAACTTTTGTTGTGATTTGGCGCTATATAAATAAAATTGAATTGAACTGAATATAAACATTTTTACAAATTAAGATTACCTTTATATTTTACAAGTGATAAATACATTTTTTCCAAACTATTGAATTAAAGAATCACCATATTATCAAACACGCTATTTCACCTGGGGTCCTGTAAAATGTGTCCAACTTCAGTGTAACAAAACAGGCCTAGACTTTACCCATCTGCTCTGTTGGGAATATCTCATTAATGTTTTATCTTTTACTACATGTTATGTTTTGCAGGATCATATACAGTAGAGTGGCAAATGAAAATGCCACACCCGTGCAAAACAAGGCTAGGGAAACATTACTCGACAGGGAATAGATTCTGATGTGTGTGTAGGTAGTTTTTTCTCTTCAAAGGGAGAAGCTTCCCGGCTGGAGTGGAATTCTAAGATGAGCTAAAAACCGGACCAAGTGCCAAATAGTGAAAGTTTAAACCACGGCTCCTCCCCAACATTTTTATGTTATGAAAAACATTTTATTCACTAGGAAGTGGCACCCTTTATATTACGTGGTCGAAATTTCAAATTCCACAGTGCTATGGACCTCTCTCTGTCAAGCTGTCCAGGCAAACAGTTTGAAAACTTTGAGTTTACTCATCTTCTCTCAGAAAACTAACCTGATAATTCACCATTTCTTTAAAATGCAACCCTCTGTTTCTGTGAGTCCCTCATCAGTTTGTAGACTTCTTCCTTATTCCACTGTGTGATGCAGTGATATGTTTCTCGGCCCACTCTGCATCGGGCTGAGAAAAAGTGGTTTGGACATAGTAATACTACACTTGCTGATTGATCTTTATTTAGCAAATTCTGTATCTGCAGTTAAGTGGTACGTTTGCTGCACAATCATTCTTTGAGTGCAAATTCCACATAAGTGTTTTAAAGCGCTGTTCTGTGTTCACTTAGGAACCTTCGGTTTACCTATGATTTGATGCTCACGAAGCCATTCTTCACTCTCATAATGCTACTTAGAGCCTCAAGTTACCAGGGGAATAGAAGCTCCGGGCTGATTTCGTTCAAATCTGCCCGAGTGCTACCTGAACATTGTTTCAGTGTAAGTCAAGGAAATGAGTACAACTTATCACCACAATCAGTGGCTTAGTGGCTGATTGGTGACTTGAAACTGAAAAAAAAAATAGGTCTGGAATGGTTTTGCACACTGTAGAAAAAAAAAATACACAAATATGAAATCGGTTTTGAAGCCAAATCTTCCCGTTTTTTAATGACAAAGCTGTGACAATAACTAATAGTCTTTACTTCAGTCAGATTTATTACCTGGGTTTAAATACTAAGATGTAGTTTGTAATTGGTCACATGCTACCTGTACTATACGTTGACTTACTCAGTTGAGAGCCTCCTCCTGGCTGTTTTACCTGAATGCTGATGTTTGAGTAATGCAAGACAAAGAAAACAGTTCCTGGATATGTTAAATTTGACTGGCAGCACAGGCCTTTGGAGGTGTGCTAAGCATAAATATATTTATCCACCAAGCTAAATAATTAATTAAACAAGAGACAGTCTGTAATGAAAAAGCAATTGCATACTTTGACACAATCAGATGTGTCATCAGTTCCAGACATTGTGATTTAGCCAGTTGTGAAAAGAAATGAATTCCACATGTGAAATCCCCCCACTGAGCTTAATCAAAACACGTTAGGCTTTGTTAGCCAGCGGCCTGCTGAGCCGCAAAATAGAAAAAAATTGCTGCCACTTTCAGTTAGTTACATAGGAGCAGCAGCGGTAAATGCAAGGAAGAGGATGTTATGCATCGGTTTCTGTCATGTTTATCACAATTCTATGAGCACTGCTGAGGGCTAACAAATACAGTATTTTGTTGTTTGATGCGATTGACCAGATAAAAGGATTTGTGATTATATTATAGAAAAGAAGCACTTGTAAAATACCTCTAAAAATTGGGTCAGAAAAGTTTGACTGTCAGGTTTTTTTTCCATTAGCTGGCAGAACAAAACCTACAACCTCAATCAGAGATAACCCAGGCTTCAATCACCAAGCTCCGGAAAGTGATCCAAAATGTAAGAATGAATAGATTTCTTTATCTATGTTTTTAATTTAATTTAAACTGAAAGTCTTAAGTTTTCTACAGAAGGTAACCCAGAGACCTAAAGTGGTTGAGGGACCTTTGTGACACTGAAAACTCTGGCTTTAATATTCAAATAGCTTGCTAACCTCAATTAATGCCCATTAAAGTTGCTTTGTAGCATATACAGACAAACTTAGTTGTTTTTTTTTCTTTTGTTTTTTTCCCTATATTATTTCATTTGAATTGGCAGATGGCATAAGCTCTGGTTTCGTGGAGTCATATATAGACATACAAGCTCAGTAGTTAATCTCATAAGTAACATATGACATTACTTTTTTTTCTCAAAAGACAGAAAAATATGATTTTAAAAAAGTATGACCTGATGGAAAGCTCTAAAAAAGACAACAAAAGGAACTTAAGCTGAACTCTTAAATATGAGGGAGCTCTCCATTATATAGTATAAGCCATAGGTGTCAAACTCTGGCCCGCGGGCCAAATTTGGCCCGCAGCCTAATTACATTTGGCCCGCGAAGCCATACCAAATTACTATTAGAGCTGGCCTACTGGTATTATACAGCTAATATATATATTGTTTAGTATTAAGCTTTGCTTGTTCCATATTCAGTTTTCCAGCAAAACTTATTTGAGTCCATAAGAAAAGATTCATTCTTATATCTGGAGGAAGATTTTTTTTTCAATAAATATTAATGTTAACCCGCGACTTTGTTCCAGTTTTGAATTTTGGCCAGATGTGTATTTGAGTTTGACACCCCTGGTATAAGCCCATCATGGAGCTAAGTATATGCACCATAGCCAGTAATGAAGAAACTGTTAATAAGCCTTAACTTTCTCTTAACTTTAAGTTTACCTCAGCCATTAAAGACCTAAACTTTGTTCAGAGTATAAACCAAAATTAAGTTTCAAACTACATATATGTATGTACATGTATATGTATGTATGCACATAGATTCCACCATTCAATTTATAAGGCAGCAGGGAAAGGACAGTTCTCTAGGGAATAATGCAGAGATGCAACTTTGTGGAGTAACAGAAGTATAAGTGAAATAAGTTATGTTGGCAGGCATGTTTGCTTTTCTAGAAGTCATTACTCCTCACAAAAAAATTCTTTGTCATTCTTTTCCTGCCCTCAGTTTGCCAATTTATGGTGTTCTATAGCTGCTGTTATTTAGCTTCCTGTTTAAATATTCAATTATCATTAACCTCCATTTTCTGTGAGCCAAGAAAGAGGTCAACTCCTCTCTCACAGTTTTTCCAGTTATAAAATAACAATGAAAACATCCAGCAGGTCAGAGTAGTACATACTGTGCTTCAACATAATATTACTGTATTGTATGTGTAGGAGGACCCCAAACTGGCACCTGTTAAGAGACACGCTTAAGAAGCAGATTTTAAACTCAAGGCTGTCAGTCACGCAGAAGAAGATGGGAATAGAGCAGCTGCGAAGATGAAGAAGTTGGTGTACTTATGGAAGAGGAATGAACTGAAAAAGTGAGTTTATTGTTCTGTATTTTATGTGTTGCAACTGAATAATGTTGGATTATTGTGAATGAATTGAATAAAGTTGAACTTATCTGGCTGTTTTGTTAATGTGCCTTATAATCTAAAATATGGTAAGTATTATGTTACTAACTAGAAGCAATTTTACTGGCTTGATCTCCAGAACAGTCCAAAAAGCTCTTAAAAGGGGATTCTTTGGCTCACATCACTTGCCAAACTATCATTATCTGCATTTCATTTGGTGACAGATTTGAATATGTGTTTCTCTTCATCTGAAGGAGCAACTGTTATTCAGATTTAGCTGTGCTTATTAGCTCCACCGAATCATGAACCTCTCTGTGAATATTGTTATTAAATTCTCAGCAATGGTTCATTTTGAAGATCTTCTGGAGGTAGTTCTTTACCAGGAGCGATGTGTTTTGGGTTGTTTTAATTCAAAGTGATCCAGACCCATTTTTGCTGCTGACAGCTCGTGGTTTTCTTTCAAAATATTCATATATCTTTCTTTCATCGTGATTCTATCAACCTTGACAATATTCCCCATATTGTCCCCTCTCTCTCATAAAATATGATCCCTTTTCCAGAGGTTAAATCACGATACTGTCAATAAATTAATATAATTTTTAGGAACTTTGTTAGGAAATTTTCTATTAGCATTGTTTTGTTTTCACTAGCTTTGATCAAAAAATATATTTTGCTGTAGGTTATGTGAGGATATGGCTTATCATCAGTGTTGGGAAGGTTACTTTTAAAATGTATTCCACTACAGATTACAGAATACATCCCCCTGAATGTATTTTGTAACGTATTCCGTTACGTTACTCAATGAGAGTAACGTATTCTGAATACTTTGGATTACTTAATATATTATCATGCTATTAACAACTACATGACTGTGATTTATTACTATTACTGAAGGTCCGCGGCTCCAAACTGTAGTAAAGGGAATTCTGGCTAATACATCGGGTTCCATGTTGGGCTCATAACCGGAAAATAGCTTTACTTTGTTGTCTGGGTCAAGTTTGCTAGCGGAAGACAGAGAGAGGCGTTGAAAGGCTGCTCAAACTGAACTTATTGTTTCGGAGGAAAACACAAACACGGTGTACAGTCGAGTCTTAACAGCATACTTACAACTGGGCTCATCAGGCACTCTTCTATGGAACGCCAGGACTGCCATAATGAATTAATTAAATACACCATTAAATAATTAATTAAATGTGGCAATCATTAATTAAAATTGGAATTAATTAATTAAATAAATAGTTATGACACATGTAATTAATTAATTATTGACACAATTAATTAATTATTTATGTATTTCACATTTTAATTAATTATTGACACATTTCATTAATTATTTAATGATATATTTATTCATTTCATTTTGGCAGTCCTGGCGCCTGGCTCGCATCTTGAATTAATTTTATCTGTCAGCCTCACCCATCAAACTCAGGGGGCGGGGTTAACGTTGCCCATGCAGCTTCTCTAACATTTGATTGGTTGCCGTGCAAAGTAAGTCAAAACAGGTCGATCCTAGATAATCGATTGCTTGTGTAGACTTGGGGCAGCCAGGTATCCCAGAATGCATTTCAAATCACAGACAGCAATGGTGGTGGTGTAGTTTTAAAATACCCCGTTTTTCTGTCACCAACTACACTTTTAACAGTGTTTTAGCCGCGAATGTCGCGCCGTAATCTTCACATGTCTGGTCAGGTTGTCAACATAGAACATGTTTGCAAAAGTGCTCAGATGTTTTCAGAGATTTCACTAGCTCTGCTAACAGTCAGCATGCAGAGTGCACCGAGGGGGTTACGTTAACCGGTTTGTTTACATATTCCACTCTCCGTGTTCCACATGGTGCATTCGCAGATTCTCATTTTCACCGAATGATCGTCTCTTTCCACCTGGTCTTGTGTCTCTGTGCTTCTGTAACATAAAGAACGAGCTGACATTTTTCTCACGAAACCAGCGATCAGCTCAACAGACCCTCAGTTTATCTGCATGCATCCTCCTCCTCATCTGTCAGCTGTTTAACACCAGCTGCTAATTCAAGAAACACGCCTACATTACCTGGTGATAGTCACAGTTTAACTGGGCAGCCGGTGCTCGATATAACACAATGTCAGCGCATTTTTCTGCACAAGATAAGGAAATATAGTATTTTTCCCGAGCGCAGAGCTGCTGGAGCTTGTTTCCTTACAGAGCACTTTATAAGCGAACCAGCTTCATCAGCGACTGATGTCCAATCACACGCACACAGCTTTGAAACCTCCCCTGAGTTTTAGCTCTCAGTGGTTAAACGCTGGACTTAATTCACTCAGGTTTTGTCTGTCGGGTCATGTTTACTTCGCTGTTTTATTTACAACTGAGCAAATCGGTTTGGCTGAGGTTAAAGTTACGTTTCATAACTGCATAGTTTCACAGACGTTTAATGGTTCACTGGCACATGTGTTAGACTGAACTATTCGCTTTTCTTTATCTGGTGTGTTTTGGATTTAACAGTGAATTTTGAGATTAAACTGACTTTTAAAATGTTTTATACAAAGAGGAAAGAGAAGGCGCATTTCCACCGAGAGAAGCAGAGTTTGCAACAGCATGTTCATCATGAAGACTGCAACCTGGACAGAAATATTATATCATCTGTTTTTTAATAGTTATTCAACTGTATTCTAAGCACCAGCTATCTGTTAGAATTTTTAGAGTTTACTTAACTAGAAATAAATGGGGTTAACATATAACTTGTGTGATTTTTTTCTCTCTCTCTTTTCTTTCTTTTTTTTTTTTTTTTTTTTGCTTTTTCGGTCATGTTATGTTTAACTGTCAAAGGTTTGTTACAAACTATGAAACACATCGTGCAGACTTCTGGATGTTAGAAGAAAACTAATACTGCTTATGAATGAGACTAAAGGCAGGAAGGTGTCCTTTAAAAGTAAATGTTAGTAGGACCTCCCTATTTATATCATAGTTTATGATATAGCACGTGTATTTCAGTAATAGCCTACTGATTTCATTGTAGTGGTGAACAGTCACACAGCTCACATGGGCGTTATCTGTGATACTCCTTAACTATAATTTATCCAAGTTAACTTCAGTTAACCATTCAGATGGTTCTTTTGCAATGAAAAACATAAACACTCATGCTGCCGGTAGGTTTCCTCAGTGCCAGCTGTTAACATTATAGCTGCTTATGCAGTAACCATGGTAACCATGGACTCTGAGCGGCTGGATCGACGGAGGTCAGACAACAATTTTACATGTATGATCTTAAAACAGGACACAGCCACTATACGTGCTGGCCTCATATCAAATGTGAATGCAGACTGAGTCTATGTTTGACGTTTGCTTTATCTTCCTTTTCAAACATTTAAACAGCAGCAAGTCTGCAGCTGAGGGAACACAAACTCAAATTGTTGGAACAGGTTTGCTCGTTTCTTGCGTGTATTCATTTGGTAATTTATTAAATGTATAACTGTTATTCTAATCTGCTGCTGAATCTCTTACACTGATGAAAATGCAGATAACACAGATCACGAACACCTGTTCAACCAATCACTTTCATTCCACTTTGATCTGCGACAAACTGACGGTTCATCTCTGTTACAGTGTTGCGTTAGACTGCTATATTTTTTGGTCTTTATGCTGTAGATTTTCACGTCTCTGGAATAGTTGGCAATATTAAGGATGCTTTTCTGTAAAATTATATTGATATGACCCGTGACATATTCATAGATGACAGTTAGATAGTCAGCTGGGAAACTCTGCATTAACTCAGAGAGCTGAAGATATCGTGGATATGCTGATCTTGCTCCGTGGTGTACAGGGCCGTTTACCCTCATGAATAATATTCACATAAAAATATTAGCCGAACATCATGAAGTCTGTATGTGTTTCATAGTGTCGAACAACTTTTGTACAGTTAAAGCCAGCAGTTACTACATGACGGAAACACCAACGATATCTCTTTTATGCGTTTATACACAGGTCACGCTGATTAATGAACAAAAACCCAAAGATCAGCTGTTAATCGAATTTATTTGCTCTCTCTCCTCCTTAAACATGTTTTTAATGTTAGTTATAATTCAGAATTGGCGACTGAAACACGTAGGACACATAAGAACATCAGGAAATAAAACCCCGATAAATATAACCTCAGTAAAAGAAGTCAGTGTCAGCAGGGGTTATTACAGCTGTGTACCGGGGCCTGCGCTTTGTCGGTGGTAATAACAGCTCGATTGCTTGCGAGGCGAGCGGGTCTATCCCACGCTTTGCCGTGAGACTGGGCAAACATCTCCGAAATCATCGAAGCACTTTTGTAAAGAGGCTGTATCTTGACAAACCGACCAGACATATGAAGGTCAAACCACTACATTCTCGGCTAAAAAATATTAAAACTGTATTTGGTGACACACAAACAGGGTTTATCAGTGTTCAGTTCTGTTAGTTTCCACATGCCGGTTGTTGTGTGCTAAAAACAATGGCCACCAGGCCAAAGCAATGGTTTTGACTCAGCATTAACCCCGCCCCCTGTGTTTGATGGGTGAGGTTGACTGATAAAATTAATTCAAGATGAGAGCCAGGCACCAGGACTGCCAAAATGAAATAAATAAATATATCATTAAATAATTAATTAAATGTGTCAATAATTAATTAATTACATGTGTCATAACTATTTATTTAATTAATTAATTCCAATTTTAATTAATTATTGCCACATTTAATTAATTATTTAATGGTGTATTTAATTAATTCATTATGGCAATCCTGGCGTTCCATACTCTTCTTGGCTGCAGTGGTTATTATTAAATTTACATGCTTCTAGCTCCCATTTCTGCTCGATGGCTACTCGTACTTTTCCACTCTCCTTTTTCTCCCTCCTCGCGCTCACAGACACAGAACGGGTCCATTCTCCCTGTGGCACGGACTACACTGCCCATGAGGCTACATTCTTTAGGGCTATGCCTGTAGCATTCTGCCTATTAGCTTAGCACAACAACAACAAAAAGGCGCTCTCTCACCCAGGAAACACAGTTGCAGAGGGAGCGCGTTACCAGAGGTGTGGACTCGAGTCACATGACTTGGACTCGAGTCATTAATTTTATGACTTTAGACTTGACTTGAAAAAATGTTCTAAGACTTGTGACTTGACTTGGACTTTTACACCAATGACTTGGGACTTGAATTGGACTTGAACCGGTTTACTTGAAAAGACTTGATATTTTACCCCAAATATAAAATTTAACATGCATATTATATAGAGATTGAAAATGTGACGTCATTCACGGGTAGAACCGCAAAGGATTCTGGGAACTTGTGGCAAGCGGTACTAGCGCACGCAGGCTTTCAATTGAAATCAGTCACACAGCGATAAAAAGAAACACAAAAATGTCAAGAAGCTGTTGTGTTATTAACTGCAATAGCTGGTCGCATGACAGCCACGGGAAGCCGACGGGTAAAGAGATCGGTTGTTATCGGATTACGTCGTTGAAGAGAAATTGTTCGAGCCATGTTTCCGAAGTAACAAAGAGGCGACTGGATTGCAGCCATTCAAAGACCAATTATAACGTCCCAGAACACTCCAGCTCACAGGTTAGTCTGCTCCAAGCATTTCCATGAAAGTGGCCACTTTCATGAGTTAACCCTTTAAGACATACCGTAGAACCAAGTCCGCCAGAGCTTATAGTATATTTTTACATGCTGTGGAGCCATTTTTTGGAGCATTTCAAGTTGCTATACATCAATGCAACCATTATAGCCCAAATTTTAATAATATGTATGCATTAAGTGCATAGTAATTACATAAATTGCAAAAAAGTGCAATAAACTACAAAACAATGTAAAATCGTTTTTGATTTTTTAACATATATTTCTAGTTAGAGAAATTTTAGGGGCTTATCCCTCAAAACTGTAAATACAAAAAAGTTGCACAAACTAGTTTCCCACCAAAGGAAATTTATTTTAAGTGTCTTCATAGTTTTATTTTGGAGATACACCAATTTTCATATACTGTAGGAAAAACGAAAAAATATATTATAGTGCAAATTTGCAAAATAACAGCATGTGCATCAAAATAAAATATTTCCAGCAGTGCAATATGAGTCCTCAGCATCCCAGAAACGACACAGAAAGTCATAAAGTCAAACATAACTTTTAAAAACACAAGTATAGGCTCATAAGGCCACGATGGTAAAAAACTACATTTCCGCAAAATGACGTCACTTCCGGTTTCGGGCAGGTCATGCCGGACATGTGATAGTTCACACTGATGGACGTAGGAAGTGTTACAAACAGCTGATCGGCAAAGCGTGTTTCTGGAATATTATGTTTTTGTTGCTGCAAGTGCTTTTTATGCAGTTTTTGCAAAGCTATATGTGGAAGGAAACTGTGACCCAGGACAAGCTGATGGCATCAGATGTAAGTACAACTCCTCCGGTTTCATATGCAAAAAAAATTATTGCGCTAGCTTATGTGGTTGCAGTGCTACCGGGATTTAAAAATAGTTACGCAAAATGGAGCGCGTCCGCTCCGACCGGCTTTAAAGGGTTAAGTCATATAAGTTTTTACTATTTCTTTTCCATATGGGTAATAACTGGTTGTGCAACCCTTGGCAGCAAGAAGTGCAATCAAGGTTTTGGCAGCAAGTCTTTCACACCATTGTACACTCAGAAAAATAAAGGTGCCAACTGGAACCAAAAGTGGTTCTTTAGACTGATGCCATAGAAGAACCTTTTTTGGTGCCACAAAGAACCATCAAGAAATGGTTCTTTGGGGCACATTTAATGGTTTTTCACAGAACCTTTTTAAAAAAACATTCTTTAAAGAACCATTTCAAATCTTTCTAAATAAAGTGTAACATAAATTGAATTTGAGTAGGGTAAAATAAATACGAGCACAGCATAGAAATATACTAATGGTTTATTGCCGTTTCGTAATATACCAAAAGACAAAAAGACATTTTAACCGTCAGCACAACATCACTACTAATACATGTACCATATTAGTCATTTAAACAGTAATAATTAAACACTTTTACTATACTATAAATGAACAAATATATATAAATACTAGAGCAGGGTGATATGACCAAAAATATTTATCACAATATACATTTGAAAATTTGCGATAACGATATAACTGACGTTATAATTGACACTAGACAACGCCACAACTTTATTAGTGCAAAAAACAAAACAAAAAAAGACATCAATGTATTTTCACTTAAACAAGCAGCTGTTTTTTATGTGCATATAAAGTTATATAAAAATTTAACAGTGCAAATGCCAATTCCTTGCTGACAGTTTAACCAAAAGGCATTTCCAATGGAAATTGGCCGACATAACCTCAACACAACCATGTATATTATCCACAAAACTTAATAAGAGGTTATACACACACGATACAGTAATATTATGTTGAAGCACAGTACGTATCACTCTGCGAGGCTCCTGCCTACAATAGCAGTAATGCTCCGACAATCCATCAAGCGGTGTGGGTTCGTAGCTTAGCAAAGTTGTACTAAAACATTTGATAGATTTTCGAGCGCCGTGTACGACATAAAATCATTTCCAGGTCAGTAAACACACCCAGAATTCATACATAAGGCACATGGGACTATAAGGGGCACTGTCAATTTTCAGAAAAATCAAAGGATTGATTTTAAGTGTGCCGTATTTTCCAAAAAACATGGTAATAACAACGGCCCGCTAGCACGCTCTACCAAAAATAACCAGCTCCACACCACTGAAGTTGCAGCATTTTTACAAACCACTTCTGGTTCATCCGTTTCATTCAACGATCCACTTTTGCCCTTCTCATTCTCCGTCGCCGCCGCCATACTTTTTCCGCCATGTGCGTATGAAAACAAAGGCACTGCGCATGCGCGTTTCATTTCATTTTCCTATTGTCCCCAACATTATACCGGTATTACAGCCCTAATAAATACTATATCTATAGATAACACAACAATTAATACATGTATTGTTGAATCAATAAGACACGATGATCCATTTGGCAAAATAAATCCATTGGGTATCCTTGTTGGTCTTCAGACAACAATTCTGACGGCTAAAGAACCAAATGGGACAGGCAAAAAAAAAAAAAAGAAGAATTAATAAGACATTAGAAAGTGATAAGAACACATTAGAAATAGCAATAGCTTCATAACAGACCAATAAATCAAAACATTTTCATCAGCAGATGTTTGCATGTTCAGTAAAAATATTTCAACAACAAGTTTTTGATTAAAATCATCAATGAACTTCAGCCTCACGTTATGTAAGGTAAGTTTAATGTTGGACTCATTGTCTTTTGTTAGACCAGTTTACGATAATGTCTGTATGTATCATATCAAATACAGGGAGTGCAGAATTATTAGGCAAGTTGTATTTTTGAGGAATAATTTTATTATTGAACAACAACCATGTTCTCAATGAACCCAAAAAACTCATTAATATCAAAGCTGAATGTTTTTGGAAGTAGTTTTTAGTTTGTTTTTAGTTTTAGCTATTTTAGGGGGATATCTGTGTGTGCAGGTGACTATTACTGTGCATAATTATTAGGCAACTTAACAAAAAACAAATATATACCCATTTCAATTATTTATTTTTACCAGTGAAACCAATATAACATCTCCACATTCACAAATATACATTTCTGACATTCAAAAACAGAACAAAAACAAATCTGCGACCAATATAGCCACCTTTCTTTGCAAGGACACTCAAAAGCCTGCCATCCATGGATTCTGTCAGTGTTTTGATCTGTTCACCATCAACATTGCGTGCAGCAGCAACCACAGCCTCCCAGACACTGTTCAGAGAGGTGTACTGTTTTCCCTCCTTGTAAATCTCACATTTGATGATGGACCACAGGTTCTCAATGGGGTTCAGATCAGGTGAACAAGGTGGCCATGTCATTAGTTTTTCTTCTTTTATACCCTTTCTTACCAGCCACGCTGTGGAGTACTTGGACGTGTGTGATGGAGCACTGTCCTGCATGAAAATCATGTTTTTCTTGAAGGATGCAGACTTCTTCCTGTACCACTGCTTGAAGAAGGTGTCTTCCAGAAACTGGCAGTAGGACTGGGAGTTGAGCTTGACTCCATCCTCAACCCGAAAAGGCCCCACAAACTCATCTTTGATGCTACCAGCCCAAACCAGTACTCCACCTCCACCTTGCTGGCGTCTGAGTCAGACTGGAGCTCTCTGCCCTTTACCAATCCAGCCATGGGCCCATCCATCTGGCCCATCAAGACTCACTCTCATTACATCAGTCCATAAAACCTTGGAAAAATCAGTCTTGAGATATTCCTTGGCCCAGTCTTGACATTTCAGCTTGTGTGTCTTGTTCAGTGGTGGTCGTCTTTCAGCCTTTCTTACCTTGGCCATGTCTCCAGTGATGTTGCAGCTCTGAAATATGGCCAAACTGGTGGCAAGTGGCATCTTGGCAGCTGCATGCTTGACTTTTCTCAGTTCATGGGCAGTTATTTTTGCGCCTTGGTTTTTCCACACGCTTCTTGCGACCCTGTTGACTATTTTGAATGAAATGCTTGATTGTTCGATGATTATGCTTCAGAAGCTTTGCAATTTTGAGACTGCTGCATCCCTCTGCAAGATATCTCACAATTTTTGACTTTTCTGAGCCTTTCAAGTCCTTCTTTTGACCAATTTTGCCAAAGGAAAGGACGTTGCCTAATAATTATGCACACCTGATATAGGGTGTTGATGTCATTAGACCACACCCCTTCTCATTACAGAGATGCACATCACCTAATATGCTTAATTGGTAGTAGGCTTTCGAGCCTATACAGCTTGGAGTAAGACAACATGCATGAAGAGGATGATGTGGGCAAAATACTCATTTGCCTAATAATTCTGCACTCCCTGTATATGTCATAACAAAACAACCCCACACCTGCAGTTGTTTCAGTTTTTCACAGGTGTTTCCTGTCAGCTGGTCAGCCTCACTCAGGTGGACATCCATATCAGCCAACCAAATGACAAGCTCCTCCCTTTGTGTTTCAAATCCCTCCCACTCTGAGACAAGAAACTGAGAGAGAGAAACAAAATGGTCAATTAACTATGTGCACATTAGCATATCCTACTTCCGGTGCTGAAACTCCTGCGGGGAGCTTTGTTTCCGTTGTCCTTTTCGTACCTGGTTTACGGTCAAAAACAAGTCAAGCAAATGAATGAATCAAGCGGCGATTTACATTTCTATAGATGTCTTGAGCATTTACCCAATATATCTGTAAGTGATGTTCATCGACTTGTCGATATTTTTTCCCCACGCCTCAGGGCAAAAGAGAAAATGGATTCAAATGTTATACTTCTCAGCTGTCCCTCGTTTATCGCAGGTGTTATGTTCTAAAAATAACCAGTGATAGGTGAAATCAAGTAGCCAATTTTATTTTTTGACAGTGCAAAACGTTTCGTGGACATCGTGGACATACAGTACTGCACTTCAGAGTCACACTGCTAGCGATCGATGCAGTGATTCTGTACTGTACAGGAGAGACGTCACAGAGGAGATCGTCTGCAGCAATCAGGACGCAGGACACAATGTGATGTAAAAAAAATAAGCATGCAAACTTGCATTAAAAAATCTGCGAAACAGCGAGGTGAAAGGTGAACCGCGTTATTAGCGAGGGACCGCTGTAATTTTGAAGGTAAGTCACAACATAGCCTTCGTACATACTAATGTATAGAAACTCTTACCAGCAATCATTCATTTTTTGTGTGGCTTTTTTCACGGTTTGTTAACATGTTGTGTAGGTGTGTACTTGACTAGCTGATCTCGACATAATGGGGGAAACATCTAGTTTGACTATTCTTCACCTGTAGTTTGAATGCTGAACATTTTCCTGTTTAAATCATAAGACCAGTCACTATACAGAGATGTGCTTCTGAATGTGGACGATGTGTCTTCTGCATGCAGTAATGCAGTTCTGCTTGTGTTGAGTGATGTAAACAACTGATCGATCTAAACTCTTTAAACGTCAAAATTGATCATTCGATTTTTTTATGACACAACAGTGGTGAGTGTTCCCACCTTCTCCTCTTTGTAATTTAACGCAATCTTTCCGTTTTCGAGTTTTGGACATGATTTTGGAGTATATCTTTGCAGTAGCAATTGACCGCAAAATGAAGCTACCGGAAATGTACAACCCCACATCCGGTCTCAAACCAGGAAGTTATCATTTTCTCGTGCACAGGGTCAATTATAAAGAAGAGAGAAAAGTGAAACCCCCCTCAGAAGGTCTGACTCGCATACCTGCAGTTGATCTGTGATGGACTCCTGTTTGGCGTTCACGTCATCCCAGTGGCGGCTGCACTCCCTCACTGTTGCCAGCAGCCGAGTCTGCAGGGTGCCCTGGAAGAGCAGAGTTAATGTTTGACTCCTCCTGGTCAGGTGCTCCAGATGGATGAGCCGAGGTCTCCCCTCTCGACGCCGCCTCTGAACACACAAACACAAATTGCATGTGAAGCAGGAGGTGCAGATTTTTTTTGCTATTCTTTTCTAAATCCAGCCTTGATCACGTGGAGGTATTTGGAAAACTTTTTTGGCCAACTGTTCCCATATGGAAAAGATATATATAAATCTTATAAAGTTTGTATCTGTCTTGTGTGAAACTTGTATGAAAAGCATACAAGAGTGAAAACACATATAAGATCCCTTGAAAAATTATATAATGAAACTTGTATGTTTTGGATACTTACTAAAACAATATATGAAAGTAATGAGAAAGTGGCCACTTTCATGAGTAAATCATGTAATCCTTATATGATTTACTCATGAAAGTGGCCACTTTCATGAGTAAATCATATATGTTTTTACTATTTCTTTTCCATATGGGTTGTCTTGCAGAAAGTCAAATCAAATGTATGCGATACACAATTAATTCACATAACACATTATAAAAAACAAGTCCTGCTCTTGCCTGATTTCAACTGAATTCTGCATCAAAACAGGGTGACAGAATTAAAATGAGTGTTTGCAGCAAATGTGAGCACAAAGCCTCACTTTGTACAAGCCTGCTATTAAAGTTCTCCTCTATGCAGACGACTTTCCTGTTTTCAAGGCACAACTCGGATCTGCTGTACAAATCTTATAGATACACACTAAATGAAACAGTAGTGTGCACAACTCCAGATTCTGATCCTTCATCCTAATATGGTCCCAAAATGCTCACACAAAAAAAAAAAAAAACATGGCAATAGCAATAAAGCAAATGTTGAGGCTTCTAAATACAAAGTCCATAAACCAATGGCTGACATGGGTTTTATCATAAGGGTATACGTAAATATAAAACATATGTTCTTAAGACTAAAAGTATAATACAGATTTTAGTCTAAGAGATTTGATGTTCATTTACCTGCAGATGCACTATATGTGCCTGCTCTGTGGTTTTCCACAACGTTTTACACGTCACTATTTAATACAGGAAGTAGGTGAACAAGTCATCTTTCTTAGTGAGAGGACAATATTAATGAAACCAACCTTAATGACATCATAGAGATCCCTAAAGATGCTCCTGCTGTTTTTCTTTCTCCTCATCCTAAGCTTCCTTGTTCTTGTCCTTGACTTCCATCCAATTGTAATTCAATCTAAGTGTGTTTCTCCCTACCCTCTTCCTCATTTTGTTGGAGCTGTGAAAAGAATTTGTGTGAATCTGAATTAATTTGTGCAAACAAGAAAAATCTACAGCTTTTCAGTTAGAGGTGGTCTTGTGATTTAAGCCGGGTAGATTTATGTGTTGATGCTACCTGCTTCAGCTCTGGCTGCTGAGTGATATTTACACCCTGGCTGGATTACAAACTTTAACCACTTGCTTGAGTACCACTTTGGCTCAGCGTTGATACCTCTTGTTAGTATAATGACCTCTTCTTGGCTTTATGTATGATGTTGGATAAATGTCCGGAGCACAACTTGTAAACTATTCTGAAAAGAAGTTATACAGGAGCAGTCCAAGACACAGCTTCTCATGTGTCACATTGCTATTCATTCAAAACACTTATGCATAGCTGTATTTTATACAGCTCTTCCAGAATTCAAAGTACAGGCTGATGTGAGTATTTAATGTACGGGTCAGCTCTACTGAATTTCTGAGTTTCTAGAGCAGACACAGAGCTCACATCACAACAGGCTTCAGGCGCCATTTTAGTGATTTTAACAATATCGTCACGGCCTTGGTCCATTTGATCATTTGATCGACCTTTGTTGTTATTATTTATTTTATTTTATTTTCAGTTGTTACAGACGGGACAGACATGACTGAGGGATAGGAAAGGGAGAAAGAAAGATAAAGGAAAAGAAAAACAGAAGGGAAGAGGGACAGTGAGAGAGGGCACTTAAAAAGAGAGAGAAGAGAAAAAAAATCTCCTGGATCGCCTGTTGAGAGAAAAAGAAGAGAAAACAAGCAAAAAAAATACAGAGCAACATACTAAACACAACACCATCACGTTAATCTAAGTGTAAACAGCAGTAAATACTAAATATTGAATGTTGTTGTGTAGTGTTGAAATCTCCCAATTCTTTTGATCTTTGGGCTGAAGGAAGGACAATACTCGGTGTATAAATGCTCAATCAACAATCATTTATTTCCATACAATTCAACACAAAGAGCATTTAGAACCATCATGATGGGGAGACATGCATGAAGAGGGTCACAGCAGTCTCGAAATGGTGACGTGTTACTCAGCTTCTTATAGCCGCTAGTGGCCCCCACCTAGTCGTAAAAGCCCAAACATTCACATTCTTTCTCCCTTACGGTGCCTAAGTTATGACCTCGGCTCATTGCTCCTCTGCTCTAGACACAAAGTCTCCTTCTGTTTATGATTCAGCAATAAAACATGTCAAGAACACAGTATGAGACATTCACAGCAGATCAAGGATACAGAGTGATGTACACTTATCTAATAAACTAATAAGTGAATATGTTCTTTTAACTCAAAAGTATAATGAGAACTAAACTACATACAGATCACACACTCTATATTAAAGGGTATAATATGATCTACAGCAGTATTCTAATTCAACTACTTTGATTACATATATAAGGTAACATATAATAACAGAATAATCTCACAGTAGCAAGCAGGACCGACAGC
Organism: Copadichromis virginalis; assembly: GCF_057382275.1. NCBI lineage: Eukaryota > Metazoa > Chordata > Actinopteri > Cichliformes > Cichlidae > Copadichromis > Copadichromis virginalis. The sequence continues at coordinate 16,148,454 of NC_140619.1, forward strand.
GCACAATGTGCTTGGAAATAGCAGCCAATAAAGGTGTAGTTTCAGCAGTTTAAGCAAGTATTTCTAACTTTTATTTGAATATTCATTTTTCTACCATCTCCTCTTAAAAGGTAATTGCCAGGTAACCCGCCCTCCCCCTTTGCACACACATGCACACAAACAAAACACACAGTATAATTTACAACCTCATTATAGTGAATAAATATTTATGCCATTTTACACCATCAAACTTAGATAGCTAAGGATCAAGAACCTTTTGTTCTTTAAAGAACCATTTGCAATACCTAAAGAACCATCTACAAAATAAAAAGGTTCTTTGATGTATGATGGTTCATATGACATCTGAAGATTTAAGAACCATAACTTTTCTGAGAGTAGAGGAATTCTGGCCTACTTTATGTTGGAGAATTGTTTTAATTCAGCCACACTGGTGAGTTTTCAAGCATGAACAGCCTATTTATGGCCAGACTTTGACCAGGCCACTCCAAAACCTTAATTTTTTTTAATTTTTTTTTTTTTTTTTTTGGGGGGGGGGTTGTAGCCATTCAGGGATGGGTTTGCCAGTGTGTTTCAGATTGTTGTCCTCCTGCATAGGTGCAGCAGTCTGGTTTGCTTATGGCTAGAAATTGTCTTTCAGGAGTTTCTAGTAGTGAGCATTTACTTTTTCATCAAGGACCAGGTAGGTTGATGATCAGGAAATTGTGGCAATATTTTTTTCACATCAGTACAAACTGAATGATGTTGCTACAGGTATATTTACATGAGATCGGTCAGACAGTCAGTACCTACTGTATCTGACATTGCTTTATTATCTGCAAAAAAACATAACACAGGTAAACATTGTTCTTAATGGCATTCACACACAACAGTAATGGATCAAGCTGAATCCTGCAATCTTGGCTGCTTAACAGTGAGAGGTCTTCCCTGTATTCCATGTGAGATGGCGGCTGTCTCAGGCAGGCCAGAAGCCAGCACAACACTACCAGTAATTGAAAGCTGTTCCAATCCAAAGTCAGCCAACCAAAGTCTGCTTTGTGTCTCCCCTGTGAGTCTGATTGTGGGTGTTTTTGATGCTCTACAGCAAGCCTCCTCCCGTTTGAGAGCTCTGTGACTTTCCATTGCATCTATGTGTCCCCATCTTTCCATGACGTATAACTAGTTTGTTTTGTTGTGCACTTCAGTGAGTTTTCTTGTTCTTTCATATTTGCTGCAACTCGCTCCACCCGTGTGTTTTAGCAGCTGACTCTTTACTGTAGAGCTGCATGCTAATTTGGTCTGAACAGCTCCAGAACAGTTCGTCTGTTTGCTGGTGCTTGGGAAAATACCTTTAATAAGCAAATGGCATCGCATCTCTGTCAATAACTGTCCTTTTCTAAATGCCTAGTTTGACTAAAAAAAAGTTTGCACTTATCAGTGAGAACAACATGAAATAAACAAAACATTCTTACTTGGCAGAATACATGACTCATGCAAAGGTGATAAGCTAGAAGAGAGTCTCAAACTTGTAAATGACATGAAAATGTTGTTTATATATATTTTTTTATCTGCCTTCCAAACCAAATACATTTTCAATTAAAGATCACTGCATTAAAAACACAGCACAATATTTCGTGTTTCACAAGTGATTGTTTGCAAGTTCAATTCATTTCATGCTTCTCATGAAAACACCACAAAATGTCAGTGTTTGGGAGGAAGAGAAGAGCAGCCATATGGACACATGGAGCGGTCCAGACCTACTGGATCCTATTGGCGAATAAAAGAAAGCTAACATAAGTTAACTTAATTACACAGTCAGAAAGAAACCCTCATAATCACAGAATCACACTTAGGGACATTGCGAAGAAAAAAAACCCTCCCTTTAACAGGAAGAAACCTGACTCCTAGAAGAGCAGCTATGGCCCAATTGTTTGGGGGGTGAGGGGAAAGTCACACCAGAACAAACATTTTAGGCTTAACTTAAAAGCACAGAGAACATCTCCCTTCCAAACCCAAGCAAGAAGCTGGTTCAAAGATAGAGGAGCCTGGTAGCCGAAGGCTCTAATGCCATTCTACTTTTAAATACTCTATCAACCACAAGTAAGCCAACAGTCTGAGAGCAAAATGCTCTGTTAGATATTATGCCGTCTTTAAGATGTAGCCTGATTATTCAAGAATTTGTGTTTGAATTTCACTGTGAGCCAAAGAAGAGAAGCTAATATGGGATAAATACAGTCTCTCTTTGTCTGTGAAGATTCTCAGTCATCCAGGTAATCGTAGTCAAAGGAGCTTGCAAAGAAAAGCGTCTGGACTTCTTTAAGTTACTTGAAGACGTTTCACCTCTCATCTGAGAAGCTTCTTCAGTTCTAAGGTCAAATGGTGGGGAGTCCCAGATTTAAACCTAGTGGGAGTAATCCCCTACAGAGGGACAAAAGGACCCCCTGATGATCCTCTAATCGCCTGAGCCAAGGTGTGAAACTGAATGTGGGTCCCAATCAGCCAGAGTTTCGGGTGAGCTCATTGTGAAACCTGGCCCCACCTTATCATGTGAATTCCTGAGGTCAGATAGCTGGCGGATCTGCCATCTATAATCCAGTTGTGAGTTCCCTCCCCAGACGCCTTAACGCCCACTCACATCCTGGGCCATCTGACCTCAGGAAATCAGATGATAGGGTGGGGCCAGGTTTCACAATGAGCTCACCCGAAACTCTGGCTGATTGGGACCCATATTCAGTTTCACACCTTGGCTCAGGCGATTAGAGGATCATCAGGGGATCCTTTTGTCCCTCTGTGGGGGGACACTCCCACTAGGTTTAAATCTGGGACTCTCCACCATTTGACCTTAGAACTGAAGAAGCTTCTCGGATGAGAGGTGAAATGTCTTCAAGCAACTTAAAGAAGTCCAGACGCTTTTCTTTGCAAGCTCCTTTGACAGTCTCTGTATTCTCAGTTATACTTTCACTGCAGTGTTGTGGATGAAACAGAGGCATTTTAAGAAGCTTTTAGAATCATCTGAAAATAATGAATTATTATATCTAGTCCATCCTAGAGGTGATACATGTATAAAGTTGCCTTTCAGCAACACTCTGGAAGAAAATATTTCTAATTTTAGCGATGTTGTGCAAATGAATGAAGGAAGCCCTACATATTTATTTAGTAGGCCAAAGGAAGATTTTCTAAATGAGTGCAGTGCCGTTTCTTTATCAGATTGGGTATTATCTGCATTAAGGGCTTGCGTTTGTGAGTTATAACAGGGAGTCAAGCATCTTTGATTTGTTGCCTTATTTTGCAGAGAAGCTATCTGATTATTAAGTCAGAATCAGAATACTTTATTCATCCCGAGGGAAATTAGGGTTACAGCAGGCAGCACGCTAATGGCGCATGCGCACTTAGAAAGGAACCTTCTGACCAACTTTACACAAACATCACATTGGGCAGACATGTCAGAAAGGTAGGCTGATAGGAAAAAACAACGAAAATACACTACATGAGGTAAGAGGAGAAAAAAAAAACTCCACTCAGACTGAGCTCCTAGTGGGAGAACAGTTTGATAACAGAAAAAACACCTCAGCACAAAAGCACACCATAGAAACACAAGACAAGCAACAGGGGCGGGTAAAGGGTAAGAGAGAGCCGGTGTAGACAGCGCATCCAGTCCTGCAGCATCTGTGCTGGTCCAGTTGACTGCTATCTTCCCCGGTAGGGCACAAGCATCGAAGGCGTTGGAAAGGGAGGGGGGATGAGTGAGTGCTTATCAGTGTAAGTGTGTGTGTGTGCGTGTCCATAGTTTAGCTAAGTGATGACGTGACGAATCCTACTTCCGGGCCTAAAGTAGTCTGCATTTAATATGGCTTTTGTGTTGTTAACATGTTTAATGCTTTGTATTTTCTCAAAAAGCTCCTAAAAAAAGTCAGTGATCACCGTTGACCTCCCTCGGCTTTTATTACCGCTAATCATTTATTTAAGCTCAGTTTTTAAAACCTTAGGATGTAACTACAGCACAGCCCATGCAGCAGCATATGAATGACTAACCTAGCGGTCACGTTGCACATCATTATATACCAGCTAGCCAAACTTCAGTAACCCTACAAATGTCACTGCTGTTTAGTTTTCTTTCTTCATTTATGTTGGAAGTGATAAGAAAGCTGTTTTAATTTGTTTCCAAACCGCCGCAGTCAGGACATGCTATATTGTATTTAGATGGAAGCTAGCGAGCTAACTTCCTGCTAACTTCTAACTCCATTAAATGTCATAAATTCCGTTTTCATGGATGCCTGGATGTTAAACTCAGTTGTTACACCTGGTAGAGCAGAATGCTGATAATTTTATTAAAGATGAAAGACTTAAGACAGTGTTTTAACTCATTTTAAATACATATATTTTACATTTTAAAATATATTTATATATTTAAAATGTATTTTAGCACATATATTTTTTGGCCATTTTTTGTATATTTTGAAATATATTTCAAAATGTATTTTAAAATACAATTTAAATTTATTTAAAATCATTCAAAAAAATATAAATTTAACCCTTCATATATTTCTAAGAAAACACATTCACATGTAACATCTGAAAGAAATCTTTATTTGATGTTTAAAACATACATATAGCATATCAATCAAGCAAGGAATATTCATTTTATAAGTTTATTCTCATTACATACTTAAACATTCTAAAAGAAACACACACACATATACATATATGTGTATATATATATATATAAACACATACACACACACACATATGTGTGTGTATGTGTATATGTGTGTGTGATTGTATGAACATAAGTCAGCATACTTAAAATGTAATTTCTTTTCCTTTTCCAGCAGTCTCAGTTCCCCCAGCTTTCACGGCAATCCTCAAAGCCCTTCTGGACACGCTGGGAAACCCCTTCCTTACCGCCACTGTAACAAACAAAAGTCACAGTTCTATTACTTTTATCAGAGTTAAAATACAAATGTGATTTATGTTAGCTGGCTTCATTTAGCAAACAGATATTTCTGTTTATATAGATACAGATATTAATACAGATATATTTTACGCATAATTTTACCTCTTTTTTTTCCTAGATGGGAAGTCTATCCAGTTCCCATTACAGTAATGCTAACACCCCTTTTGGTCGTCTCTCCTTACCTTCCAGCATTCATAAATCTGTTGACCTTCTTTGTCTGAGACCAACCACTACAATGCATCATCACCTATTTGTATTAGTAACTTACTTTACAACCTATTTTAATGGTTGCAAAGTAAGTTACTTGTGCTGTATGCAATTTTAGATACACAGAAAGTCTTCACTTACTATATATGGCTGTCATAGTGTCCTTATCAAGGGCAGTTCTTCACTCTGCGCCGATGTCCGTTTTGCTCTGTCCTCCTATAAAAAGCATGAACATTTGAGTGTTTGACTAGTTTTAGATTTCCAAAAATTTGATATTTGTACAACTAAACATTTGAACTACAATATATGCTATTGAGCGATACTTTTATGGGTAATTTTTGGTAAAGAAACTGGTGACAGAGTTGTAGGCTTTTTAAAGTACTATTAGCTAACCATTTGAACTGACTTTCAAAGCTGATTACCTTTTAAATTGCTGTGGATCAAAACCTCCAGTGGGAAGGCGGCCATTAGAAGAACACGCACCATTGAACCTGAAAATAACAAAAACAAACAAAAAACAGAACAATATATAAGAGTCCGGTAGGGTAATAAATCTCTTCTGAAGCAATATAGTTCATTTTGGGTGAAAAACAAAACATTCCTCTAAAATATATATACTGACATCAGCAATCAACATCATGATTGTAATTATTTCCTTTTTAGTACATCTACTGCTGTTTGCATGTGTCAAGCACTACGACTGTATCTATGCATATGCAATGTCTAAGCAGTAGTATTGGTCTGAATGACAACAAACCTAACTAGTGTTTTGGAAAATCTGTTAGAAAACAGTTATTTCAATAATTATGATTAGCATGTGACACAGACACCGCATAAAAAACTACAACAACAAATACTTACTTTAGGAGGATGGGGGAGGGCAGCATGAGGTTGAGACTTTGACATCTGTAAAAAACAAATTCATGTATTACAAACAAGTCACTTAAAAATACATTAATGTGGCAGACTGTTCCCTGTTCAGATGCAGTGTATAAGTACAATCAGGGCTGTCACAACAATGGGGTGGGGCCAAGTGGCTGCAACCCTAGGTACAATGTGCAGGTATATATAATTACATATAATATATGTGAATAAAGCAAGAATCTGTTTAGGTTAGTCACTGTGCTGACTGATGCTTGCTAGGTTTATATGATTGCAAACTGCACAAAAACAACAACAGCAACAACATTAATGACAATGACAAACAAAATTACTTACATTTATGTAAATCTCACATTAGGAAGATCTGCATTCGATTTCATGGGCTGAAATAAATAGGCAGAAACATTACTGCTAAAAAAATAAAAAACAAAAACTCTAAAAAGCCTAAAAATGACTTAAAAAGCAAGGAAATGTGGAACATTGTAATTAGCGAACATTAATAAAGCATAACTGTTCTTTGTTTCTAACCTTGGTAAGTACTCTGTAGCCAGAAGGAGAGGTAGGATTTCTGTGAAAGCCAAATTAAATGTGAATAGGCTTTGATAGTTATTGAGAAGGCAGAATAATAAGAAAAGGCAAAAGTACGTCACAATATAATTAATTAAGTTACATATTTTGATTACCAAATTATGGAAGCGTGGAGCTGCCACCCAGGCAAAAGAAAAATAGAGCTGTATCACGTTATGACGTGAAATGTTTATTGTTCTAACATTATGCTTTTCATGTTTGTATAATATAATATCACGTTATTATAATATACATAATTGTCACGTTCGCACAATATTGTACGGACGTGATAATTATGTACATTTTTCGTACAATGTTGTTCAAACATGTTGTTCAAACATGATAGTATATTGTTAGAACGATAAACTTTTCACGTTATAACGTGATATACTTATATTTCTCTTTTGCCTGGGTGGCAGCTCTACGCTTCCGTTCCAAATACACGAGAATAAAGTTATATGGGAAAAGGCACCTGCTAGCTTGATGATGGAGGCTTCTTAGACTGGCCACCCGCCTTGGCTTCTTGTCGCCACTCCATGAAATAAAGGTCCGTTTCCTCCATGCCGGCTAATTATTCATCCTCATTAAAATCTCGTATATGTTCAGTTGGCAGAATTGAGAATTTTACATCTTCCAACCACTTAATTAACGCGAACATAATCGGCTTGTTTCTTCCCATCTCCTGTATCCGGCCGTTCCTCTCGCTGTCAAATTTCGCGCCTCAGAGACGTCGTTATTTTTCAAAAAAAAAAAAAAAGAAGAAAGAAAGAAACAGCAACAACTACTAAAGAGAGTTTTTGCACGTTCATTGCACATTTGTGGGAATGTTTAAATATTTAATTTTTATTAATTACTTTTCATTATATCTTTATTTTTTAAACCACCGTGGCAATGCGCATGCGCATACGCTCCTGCACGCAAAGGGCTTTGGAGTTGACGTAATGTCGCAATGCATTGTGGGAGCGCAGCACCATCTTGGCAGGTCACGAATCAAAACAAGATTGCTACGAACCATTCTGAAACGTAGCTCAAAAGAAAATGACGGTATAGAGACAGATTCTGTCCAGATGCAAAGAGACGGTACTTGATTGTTGAAATGTGGACCCGTATGAAATATAGCCGTGGAGTAGAAACCCTGAAGACCAAACCGCTATTGACTTAGCATGATCTACTCTCATACCTAGTCTGTGGAGTCAGAGCATACACGGCGCACCAATTTCGCAATTATAAATCTCTGGAGGCGCACATCCAATTCACCAAGGACTGGATACAAGATTTGGCTATTTTTAAGCCTCCACGTTGTGAGTACGGCGTCATTCAAGCAAAGGTAAGTCAGCTTGAGTACTGCGAGTAAAATGCGTTTGATTCCCCCCAACATTCAAATTAGTGCTAGTAAAACTTCATTCGTGAGGGGGAAATTACAGTGAGAACATGTAGAGGCTCTGTTAGAGGGATAACATAGTGAGTTCAGTGCATTGATGTGACATTGTCCTGAAGGATTTAGTTATTCTTTATGGTTAAAGAAATTGCCCTAATTAATTCATATTTATTATAAATAATCCTAATTACACATCTTGCACACAAGAATTTCACTCACATGTGCTGTACCAATGTACCTGCACATGTGATGTGACAAAAAAAAGTGATTTGATTTGTGATTTGATTTGACTTGCTTCCTTGTTTGTGTCCTGTGTCACTAAAAATACATTCATTACATACTTTAGGTTCATTTTTTGCTGATAGGTTTCTAAAAAGAAACATGCAGATTTAGAATATAACATGCAGCGTTCTATAGATGGATACATAAAAACACTTTATTTGTTACATTTATGATAAATGGATTTGAAAGTAAATAAAACACATTTGTGTCGGACTTGGCTTATTAAAGTTCTTGTCTTTAAATGAACTTTGTCTGTGTGTGTTTTAGGTCCTGCACTCTTAAAGACTGAATTGCAGCATTGCAGCCACAGGTCATTGTGAGCATCACAGGGAAGGTTGAAGCCGCCCACTGCAGCTGTATGACTAGAGTCGTGGAGACTTGCAGCCATGTCACTGCTCTTCTGTTTAATGTAGAAGCAACAGTGAGGATCTGTGGCACAAGGACTGTTACAGATGAACCTGCATACTGGGTTTTGCTGGGTAATATGACCAAGATACAGCCAGAGGTTGGCCATAAGATAGACTTCTCCTCTTCAGCTGCCCAAAAAAAAGGTTCTTGATCAAAACATAAACAGACCATTCGTTGTGACAGGTAAAAGAAGCCATCCTCAAAAAAGAAAAGTTCCACCTGCTACTGTGGAGGAGTTGGATCAACTGATGGGACAATATTTTTCCAAGCATAGTTCTGTTCTGAATAACCCATAATGTTTTAATTTAGGGGGCCATGTAAATACTTTGCATTTACTGAATATGTACTTACTAAATACCACTGTTCAAAAGTTGAATAAAGAAACAAAGAAATGTTTGCCTATTTTTAATTAAAAGCACTTTGTCGAACATCACATCAGTTACAATGTAGAAAAAATGTTATGTATAGTTTACAAATGACAAAATGTTCACATAAAATCATGACAGCATTTGTATAATATCACCCACTACTAGCATTCTGTAATTTACTGTCTCTTTTGAAAACTTATCACTACATAAACAGCACAAGACTTAAAAGTATTTAACAAGAGCATTTTTCCCTGGTTTTACTACCACACTGGGGCACATGTTCACCAAAACGCAGCAAACCTTTGCCATCTTATCCAGGAAGGTCACCTTTTTACCCTCACATGGAAGAAGTAATCTGATTGGCATGGTGGTATGTAGCATGTAGTTTGAAGCAGGGATTTCGTAGTGCCCCATGTGTAGTGTTGGAACCCAGTCAGGATTTGTTTCATTCATTTCATAGGCTGGTTTGTTGCAATAATGCCAAATAATTAGCAACTCTATAAATAGAAGGTAGTTCTGCATGTTTGTTCTAAGTTTGTGCTATTGAAAATAAAATTAACAGGCTATAAATAATAATATGAACTTATTTAGAACTTACCTGAATGAAAATACTGGAGCACACCAACAGATATCTGTGGCTGGTAGAGAACTGAATATCAGCTCGTCTCGCAGCTGCTATCCAGGCTAGACGCCTTCTTTTGGTAACATCCAACACATAAGCTCCCTCATGATGTTTCCAGGTGAGGAAACAATGAAAAGAGAGCCTGTTTTCAAGCTTATTCCTTTGTCGGTAGTGCAATCTAACATTACAACCGACCACACAGCAAGCATTTGTTTGGCCTGCTAATATGGCGCCTTGACCAAAAATCGTGGCTACGCCCCATCCCGTAAGATCACGCTCCAGAGCCCTATTAACGTACGGATCTAGAAAGAAGACGCTGCATTTTTAACTCTGAGGGAGATGGAGAATGAGCCTATTTCCAAAACAGTGGAGTGTGTTCCTTTAAATACTAAATTGTATATATTGTCAAAAACTAAAGTGTACATAGCAGTTGTTGTATCTTGTTTACTGTATCACTGACAGATAATTTCAAAGTCAATGAACGCTACATTATAGTGAGATATTGTGTAATGTGAAATACTGTAAGCAAATGAATAAACAACCTAATTCGTGATAGACCTTTGACTCTGTTTTGTTTGAATCCAACTGTTTTTTGCAGATGTGCATAAAACATGTTACTTTTAGTATTGTTATCATTATCATCATTATTGCACTAAATATATTTTAAATAAAGGATACTTTGATATACATTCTACTGTAAGGTTGGAAATGTATTTTCTTCACCCTAAAATATGTTTTGAAATGTATTTTGGTTTGAAAGAAATACATTTTCAATTTCAAAAATATATTTTTTTGGAGCATCACAAATACAAAATATATTTACCATATATTTGAAATATATTTTGGCCAGGAAAAATGTATTTTTTTACCGTATGGGGTGACTCTGTCGCAAATTCACTACTATTCTTTCCTTTGTCCAGTTTTGACAACTGAAACCAGGGATACCCCACAAGAGCTCCAGCTTCAAGGTGGTTTGCCTCAGTTCTCTAGTGATCACAAGTTGGCCCTTCACAACTTATTTGATCATTTCCCTTGCATTCGCAACTGCAAGTTGCATCCGCAAGTTGTGGATGATTACTACACCTTTCTAATGTGACGTTGCTGTCCCTCCCGCTCTGTTCCTGTGCTACTGCGAGTGTAACTACCGCCCCTCCCCCCTCATCCCAGCCCAGAGCACAAGGCTCAGGTGTGGAGTGAAGCTGAAAAAAGTGCGAGAGAGAGAGGGTGAGTGAAGGAAAAAAAAAAAAAAAACAATCCACGGCTCGCGATAAGGAGCTGGCTCGCGTCGTTCACGTCAAAGATCTGGCTCTAAGAGCCATTTTGTTTGCATCACTAGTTCTTTGTAAAACCATGATTAAAATATATCAAACCGTTCAGAGTAAAACACCATAAAACCAGGAGTCAGTCAAGCCCAGTGCGTAAACGTTTGTAAAATGACAACAAGGCTACAACAAGACTGCAGCAATGTGGAACAATCCTGTAACAAAACAGAGGGAAGCAGTCATCAAGGTCCACCCTACTATATGCCACATTATAACAAATGCAAGAGTCCCACTGTTACACCCCGGCCTAGGCAACCGGCGTGCAACTCAGGAAAAATAGAAAAAAAAAGGGAAAAAAGGGCCCCCAAGCTCACTGCTCTTAAGGAGGGCGAACTCATAAAAAAAACTAATACGGGCTTCCACAAAAATAATCCCAAGACGAGATTTAAAGCAAGATACGACATTTATTTACATCACCAAACACAAGGCGCCAAACTTTACAACGGGGGGGGAAGATCGCGACCATGACATACAGAAACACAGGGCTTAAATACATAGAAGGAGCAATTAGGGAATGGATCACAGGAGGGAAACACAGCTGGGGCAAATTAGACCTGACGAGACAAGGAAACGTAAACTGAACACACTAAGATAACACAGACTTTCAAAGTAAAACAGGAAACACATAACAGTCACGCCAAACCAAAACGCCTAAAACAATACACTACCAACGCCGAACCGTAACATACCCCCCCCCACCCAAAAAAAAGGGCCCCAAGCTCACTGCTCTTAAGGAGGGCGAACTCATAAAAAAAACTAATACGGCCTTCCACAAAACTAATCCCACAAAAATAATCCCAAGACGAGATTTAAAGACGAGATTTAAAGCAAGATACGACATTTATTTACATCACCAAACACAAGGCGCCAAACTATTTACAACGGGGGGGGGGGGGGGGGGGGGGGGGAGATCGCGACCATCACATACAGAAACACAGGGCTTAAATACATAGAAGGAGCAATTAGGGAATGGATCACAGGAGGGAAACACAGCTGGGGCAAATTAGACCTGGCGAGACAAGGAAACGTAAACTGAACACACTAAGATAACACAGACTTTCAAAGTAAAACAGGAAACACATAACAGTCACGCCAAACCAAAACGCCTAAAACAATACACTACCAACGCCGAACCGTAACATACCCCCCCACCCAAAAAAACAATCATTTAAAACATACAACCCCAACGAAAAATGTTTGTTCCATGTCCAGGCCATATGGCACCAGCCGCCGTCCCGCAGGCGACGCTGATGGCTGGACGGGTCCTCCAGTGGAAACGGAAAACCGGAGCGGGCCCTCGGATCCTCCAGCGAAGACAGACGAAAGGCTGGAGCGGTCCCTCGGATCCCCCAGCGAAGACAAACGCGCAGCTCACAAGCCGCAAACACAGACATGCAGCTCACCAGCCGCAAACACGAACACACAGCTCACCAGCCGCAAACACGGACATGCAGCTCACCAGCCGCAAACACGGACACGCAGCCCACCAGCTGCAGAAGGCTGGAGCGGTCCCTCGGATCCTCCAACGAAGACAAACGAAGGCTGGAGCGGTTCCCCGGACCCTCCAGCGAAGGCGGATGAAGGCCGGAGCGGTCCCTCGGACCCTCCAGCAGACGACGAAGGCTGGGGCGGTCCCTCGGACCCCCCAGCGAAGGCGGATGGAGGCTGGAGCGGTCCCACGGACCCTCCAGCAGAGACGGACGGCTGAAGCGGTCCCTCCCTCGGACCCTCCAGCGAAGACAGACGGCTGAAGCGGTCCCTCCCTCGGACCCTCCAGCGAAGGCGGACGGCTGAAGCGGTCCCTCCCTCGGACCCTCCAGCGAAGGCGGACGGCTGAAGCGGTCCCCGGACCCTCCAGCGATCCCGGACGAGCCCCCATATGTTACACCCCGGCCTAGGCAACCGGCGTGCAACTCAGGAAAAATAGAAAAAAAGGGAAAAAAGGGCCCCCAAGCTCACTGCTCTTAAGGAGGGCGAACTCATAAAAAAAACTAATACGGGCTTCCACAAAAATAATCCCAAGACGAGATTTAAAGCAAGATACGACATTTATTTACATCACCAAACACAAGGCGCCAAACTATTTACAACGGGGGGGGGGGGGGAAGATCGCGACCATGACATACAGAAACACAGGGCTTAAATACATAGAAGGAGCAATTAGGGAATGGATCACAGGAGGGAAACACAGCTGGGGCAAATTAGACCTGACGAGACAGGGAAACGTAAACTGAACACACTAAGATAACACAGACTTTCAAAGTAAAACAGGAAACACATAACAGTCACGCCAAACCAAAACGCCTAAAACAATACACTACCAACGCCGAACCGTAACATAACGTAAAACCATGATTAAAATATATCAAACCGTTCAGAGTAAAACACCATAAAACCAGGAGTCAGTCAAGCCCAGTGCGTAAACGTTTGTAAAATGACAACAAGGCTACAACAAGACTGCAGCAATGTGGAACAATCCTGTAACAAAACAGAGGGAAGCAGTCATCAAGGTCCACCCTACTATATGCCACATTATAACAAATGCAAGAGTCCCACGTACTACTCTCTAAAGGGCAATACTGAAATGAGCAGCTTTCCTGAAGAAATCAAACCGCTCTGCAGTGCTTAGCCCCCTAACGCTATCGGCCACCTTGGATGGGAAAAGAATGCCAAATGTCTCGGTTTGGTAGCGAAGCACAGCTGTTTCTTGTAAGGTTCTAATTATCAGCTGGGAAGTTGTGGATGTAAGTGCTGCATTTGTGGACATCATGTAAAAGCCTACCCAAAATCTACTTCACTACAGAAAGAACAAACTTGAGAAAAATTTAGTGAACTATATCAAGGCCATGGTGTTAGCATTTTCTTAGCAGATCAGATTATTCTGATAACACTGGAGTGCAGAGAGAACAGAAACAGTCTGACTAAGTTTTACACATTACAGTGTCTGTCGCTTGTCCATAGAATTTTTGCTGGAGAGAAACATTCAAAATTCCTGCACACTGAGAACACTTTACAGAAGTCTGTATTTTCAGTTTATTTTGGGGGAATCATATACATCACAACTGTGCTATTCAATCGAACTAAAATACAACTTTTTAAATGTTGTATTGATCATTTGTTTTGAAAGTAAAGCGAATGCATTGCTAACAAAAAATGCAAATGTTCTAAGTTTTTCTAAGAATTTCCTGTTTCTTTCATAATTATATTCAGGGGGCAAATGCATTTCTTATAAACACGAGTGAAGTGTCCTGTATGAAATACACACCTTTGGTTTAATGTGATAAAAAATACCCCAACAATAAAGGTCACAAATATGTCACATCTTCACTTTGTTCTGGAGATTAGGAACATTCTGAGAAACCCCCAAATCGGAAAATGTAATCTAATCTATTCTGGGTGTCACTTTGCTGACACTAGCACTGTCTGGCACGACAGCAGTGCGTTCTTTTCTGTTCTCTGAGCTGAGACAGTAGGAGCCCGCTGCTGGCGCTCCACTCTTTGCATCCTGAGCATTATATGAGTGTAAATGTGCGTTAGTGTCTGCTTCAGTGTCATGAGTAGTGCAAGCCTGGCAATGTGTGTGTGTGTGTGTATGAATCTGTGTGGGTGGGTGTCTGTCTGTCTCAGACACCAACCACTGCAATAAAAGAATGCAAGCTCTGTGGAGTCTCTAGGGAGTTATACCTGTGTCTGTGAGAACTGTCATGTTTGTTTTTAATCTTTCTTCATGTTTTCTGTTCAAGGGCATGTTTGATGCATGATGGGCTTGATAGAGGATATGACTTGCACTTGACAGCCACCTCTCTGTATTAGAGGATTCATTTCAGCACCAATTTAAGAATATTCTACTTTTCTTCTGTTACCAAATATAAAATATGTGGGAGAGAGGATTTGCATATTTGTTCCGTGGCAACATGCAGACCTAGTTAAAGCAAGAAAATGCAATGTTCACTGTTTGCTGATTACCTGAAAAAGTGAACTAGAAAAAGAAAATCTTTGAGGGGCCAAGATTTTACCAAGTGATGATAAATTTCTGCAGAGTTGAAGCTTTTACTATGTTTTCTTATTTTTTTCCAGAGTTAGTGAGACAGGTTGACATCACCTATGAAACATCAGAGCTGAGAGCTAGTTAGTTTTTGCATTGAACAATGACTGAAAGTGGTGGGCTGGGGTTCCCACTTCTTTTTCCAAAGGTTGAGTGCTCTGTTACCAGCACCTATCCGCTCGGTAATTAAAATGTTTTATCTTACTTGGTTAATTGGTTCAAAGATGGAAGGTACCAAAGTTATTGTATCTGTCTGCATCATTTCTCTGAAAAACTGATTTCTTGAAGCTATGAGGTCAAATGTGAGTAAACGAATTATGATGAACAGTATTTCAGAATCAGAATCAGGATACTTTATTAATCCCTATGGAAATTATGTTGGTTACAGTTGATCCAGTACAGTAGCATTAACAAAAAACAAACTAGACTATTTATCAATACAATATGTTAAGATATGAGAAACAGCACAATATATACAAGTCACTAAGTGATAAATATTCAGGGTTTACGCATGTGATTATAAAAAAGTATCAAAATAGACAGCAACATTACAGATTAAGAAAGTGTGATCAAAAAGGATGTAATTATTGTAACTTTTACATTGTATTAGATAGAGGAATTGTACAGGGAGGAATGATTTCCTGTGCTGTTCAGTGGTGCTTTTTGGTAATCTCAGTCACTCACTGAACGTGCTCCTGTGGCTAGCCAGTATGTCATAGAGTGGGTGGGAGGTATTTTCCAACATTGTCTTTATCTTGTACAAGATTCGCCTCTCCGACACCACCTCAAGGGAGTCCAGTTCCATACCCACAACATTACTGGCACATTACTGGCCTTGCAGATCAGTTTATTGATTCTGTTGGCATCAGCAACCCTCAACCTGCTGCCCCAGCATGCAACAGTATAGAGGATAGCACTAACCACAACAAACTCATAGAAAATCCAGAGTATTGTCCTACAGATGTTGAAGGATCTCAACTGACTCAGAAAATAGTGACGACTCTGGCCCTTCCTGTAAAGTGCAGTAGTGTTTTTAATCCAGACCAGTTTATTGTCTATGTATAGTCCAAGGTATTTGTAGTCATCCACAATGTCCACATTGACCCCGTGGTTTGGAACAGGGGTCAAGGGTTTCCTGGTCTTCCTGAAATACACAATCAATTCCTTGGTCTTTACCACGTTGAGCTGCAGATGATTCTGCTTGCACCACGTGACAAAGGAGTCAACCACAGCCCGGTACGATGCATCCAACCACTGCGGAGTCATCAGAAAACTTCTGATGATGGCAGATGGTCTCTATGCAGTGCCTGAAGTCTGTGGTATAGAGGGTGAAGAGGAAGGGGGAGAGGACAGTCCCTTGTGGTGCCCCTGTGTTGCTGATTACGTTGTCAGACACACAATGTGGAAGACGCCAATGTTGTGGCCTTCCTGTCATTTCATAAAACATTCTTTACAGTCAAGAATAATTAATAAGTTAACCCTTTAAAACTGGTCGGAGCGGGTATGCTCCGTTTTGCGTAACTATTTTTTCTCATCATCATATTTTTATTTACTTTTTCCTTTATAGAAAAATAAAACAAAACAAAAAAAAAGACAAAAACAACTACCACAACAACAACAGAGAGAAAAAAACAAAAACAAACAAACACAAGACTGAGACATGTAAACGAAAAACTAATACAGTTTATATAATTCAGTCTACCAGTCATTTACACATTTGTCCTGACAAACTCAACCTGCCATTGGAGTGGGGCTGCCGCTCTCACTAAGGTTCTCTTCAGATCATCAGGTAAGTAATCCAATAGCGGGCGCCATATATCCAAAAAATATCTTCATTGAGTGGATGCTTAAAGCATCCACACAAGTGCTTTAAGCATCCACACTATTGAGTTCCTGTTTCTCTTTATTCTTTATCCTACTTTATTATTGTGTGGATGCTTTAAGCATCCACACTATTGAGTTCCTCTTGGGACTTCCGTACACTTTTTGGCACTTAACTACTTCCACAATTTTCAGCCGATTTTCACCGTTCAAATTTTAAAATATTCTGCTATTTCTGCTAATTCCTGCTATGTCTTTTGGTATTTTTCACTATTATACTTTTTAAAATATTAAGCTTAATTTGTCCCATTGAAATGAATGGGAAACTTCTGCAATTCTGCTAAAATTTGCTTGTTTCTGAAACTTAACTACTTCCTCATATTTTCACGTAGAACAACCATTCAAACTTTAAAATGTTCTCAAATTATTGGGCTATTCAGGTATGATTCAGCTTTTTCAAATCTTTTACCGTTTTACCTTTATGCCTCTTAAAGTTTTGAGTTGCAAAATTGTGATTTTTCACAAAATACATGCGTTGTTATGGTTGCTATGCACTTGGCTTCCAGTCTGCCACTGAAGGTTTTGCAGTCTTCTCTTCATGTCCGAACAACTTCTTGCTACTTGCTCAATCTTCACTCAACTTCCACAAATTATACATCAAAACGTAGGTATTTTTGCTGGGTTTCCGAAAATGTCACTATCATTGTTGTGGGATTTATAGAATTTTGGCAAATCTCCTCAGACCAACACAAAGTCGCAAAACTCTCCATAGAAAGTCAATGGAGAGCTTGTTCAAAATCACCGCTTGATTTCTGTAATGAGAGGCATATTCGAATCGTCATATCTCCTTAACGAAGCAAAGTTAAGACATAAGGCTTGTCCTGGTATATCTTCAGACACTCCTGACGCTCACAATTCAAGAATTATTTTCTCACCTATTACCGTTCTGAAATGAGTTGGACTTGTTTGAGGGTAGGAAATTCGTCCTTCGCTCAGATTTCTTCAGATTTCAAACTCTGGAAATGAACCACTTTTTTCTCTCGTCATATCTTTTTAATGGATTTCCACAGAGACCTGAAAATTTCCATGATTGTTCACCAAAGCGTGCTGTCTCTTACGGTGAAAGAATGATATTGATACTCCAAATAGATTTAGAGTTAGAAAGCATTGTTTGAGGGCAAGTCAAGGCAGTTTTTGCTTTGCTCTACTCAGTTATGGTGCATTAGAAGTCAATTATCTTTAATAATTCATATTTTAATGATAAATTGTCAACACTTTAAGATTCCCCCATTTCTTCTGAACAAAACGGTGTAAGAATGACCGTTCTAGCCCCTACGGTTAGGAAATTATGGTCATTTGTTTGAGGGGAGTCGTCATTATGAGAAATAGACTGCAAAAATCCTATGTCTCTCTGTGCTGCGTGCACCTGTTTTGGCGGGAAAAAGTGCACAGGCTCTCTGATTGGTGGATTCAAATTCAGCAGCTCCAAGGCTGCTTGACTGAGCTAGAAGCTTACTTCTCTGTGTGTGTGTGTGTGTGTGTGTGTGTGTGTGTGTGTGTGTGTGTGTGTGTGTGAGAGAGAGAGAGAGAGAGAGAGAGGAAGCCTTTTTACGGGATGATCTCATTGTAAGATTCAAATTCAATATATTTAGACTGGTTGACTGAATTGGATCTTGTGTGTGTGTCTCTCTGTGCATGTGTGTTTCCATATGTGTCCATATTTGTGATTGTGTGGCTGTTATATATTTTTTTGCTGATTTTTTTTTCATTTAACAAGTATATTTGAGGGACCCTCAGCATGTTCAGCATTTTTTCAGCTGTCCATTTTGCTTTTCCAATTTTTCTGTTTAACTTATTACTATTGTGCTAAGTGGTGTGTGTGTGTGTGTGTGCGTGTGTGTGTGTGTGTGCGTGTGTGTGTGACAGAGAGAGAGAGAGAGAAAGAGAGAGAGACAGAGAAAGCCTTTTAATGGGATGATCTCATTGTAAGATTCAAATTCAATATATTTAGGCTGAGGAATTCAAATCCACAAATCAGGGCCTACACAGCTTCCCAGGCAGCCAATCATATATGTGGGCTCAGGCATTCAAATTTGCATATTGGGGAATTTGTGGCTTCTAAGTCAACAAGTCATCCATGTCATATATCTCTAAAAATTCATATTTTAATGATAAATTGTCAACACTTGAAGATTCCCCAATCACTTCTGAACAAAACGGTGTAAGAATGACCTTTCTAGCCTCTACGGTTAGGAAATTATGGTCATTTGTTTGAGGGAAGTTGTCACTATGAGAAATAGACTGCAATAATCCAGTGTCTCTCTGTGCTGTGTGTGTAAACAGAAGCACCTGTTTTGGCGGGAAAAAGTACACAGCCACTCTGATTGGTGGATTCAAATTCAGCAGCTCCCAGGCTGCTTGACTGAGCTAGAAACTTACTTCTCTCACTCTGTGTGTGTGTGTGTGTGTGTGTGTGTGTGTGTGTGTGTGTGTGTGTGTGTGTGTGTGTGTGACAGAGAGAGAGAGAGAGAGAGAGACCAACTTTAGGGCAGCATCTCATTGTTGGAAAAACATATAATATATTTAGACTGGTTGACTGGCATAGACCCTCTGTGTGTTTCTCTCTCTGTGCATTTGTGTATACATATTTGATTTTATGTGTAATTGTTGGCTGTTCCTTCTTGTTTTTTAATTTATTTTTATTTCTTTTTTTTCCACATGTGAACAACAATTAGTTTTGAGGGAACTTAACCATATTCTGTTTTTTTTTTCATCTTGTCATTTAACTTTTCCAATATTTCTACTTCAGTTATTGCTATTCTGCTCAATCATAGTATTTGTTCTAAATCATTGTTATTATGCTATATTGTAGTATTTCTGCTAAATCATTGTATTTCTACTATATTATATTTTTCTTTCTAAATATAGCATTTCTGCTATATAATTGTATTTCTGCCAAATTATAATATTTGTGCTAAAACAGTCTTAATTTAAAATTACAATATTCATAGGTCATCACAGTGTCTCTGGTAAATCACAATATTTCTGCTATGTTGTACTATTTTTCTAAATCATAGTGTTTCTGTAATGTTTAAGTATTTTTGGCTAAATATATTCTTTCTGTTATCTTATACTATTTCTCCTAAATTCTTGTATTTTTGAGAAGTTATCATGTTTATGGTAAGTTACAATATTTCTGCTAAGTTCTGCTATGCTATTGTATTTCTGCCAAGTATTATGTTTCCTCTAAGATATTGCAGTTCTGCTAAATTATTACATTTTAGCAATGTTCCTTTGCTTCTGCAAAGTTTTTACAATTTCTGCAACTTTTCAGCTTTTTCAGCTACTTTTTGCATACAGCTTCAGCTTTAAGCATCCACACTGCATTTTCGCAGGAAATGCAAATTTTTCTAGTTCCAGTTGCTTCCGTACACTTTTTGGCACTTAACTACTTCCACAATTTTCAGCTGATTTTCACCGTTCAAATTTTAAACTATTCTGCTATTTCTGCTAATGTGCGCTATGACTTTTGGTATTTTTTGCTATTATACTTTTTAAAATATTAAGCTTTTTTCCTTTAATTTGTCCCATCAAAATGAATGGGAAACTTCCACAATTCTGCTAAATTTTGCTTGTTTTTGAAACTTAACTACTTGCTCATAATTTCACCTAGAACAACCATTCAAACTTTAAAATGTTCACAAATTATTGGGCTTTTCATATATGATTCAGCTTTTTCAAATCTTTTACCGTTTTACTTTTATGCCTCTTAAAGTTTTGAGTTGCACAATTGTGATTTTTCACAAAATACATGCGTTGTTATGGTTGCTATGCTCTTGGCTTCCAGTGTGACACTGAAGCTTTTGCAGTCTTCTCTTCATGTCCGAACAACTTCTTGCTACTTGCTCAATTTTCACTCAACTTCCACAAATTGTACATCAAAACGTAGGTATTTTTGCTGGCTTTCAGAAAATGTCACTATCATTGTTGTGGGATTCATAGAATTTTGGCAAATCTCCTCAGACCAACACAATGTCAGAAAACTCTCCATATAAAGTGAATGGAGAGCTTGTTCAAAATCACCGCTGGATTTCTGTAATGAGAGGCATATTCGAATCGTCATATCTCCTTAACGAAGCAAAGTTAAGACATGAGGCTTGTCCCCGTATATCTTCAGACACTCCTGACGCTCACAATTCAAGAATTTCTTTCTCACCTATTACCGTTCTGAAATGAGTTGGACTTGTTTGAGGGTAGGAAATTCGTCCTTCGCTCAGATTTCTTCAGATTTCAAACTGTGGAAATGAACCACTTTTTTCTCTCGTCATAACTTTTTGTTGGATTTCCACAGAGACCTGAAAATTTCCATGACTGTTCACCAAAGCCTGCTGTCTCTTACGGTGAAAGAATGATATCGATACTCCAAATAGATTTAGAGTTAGAAAGCGTTGCTTGAGGGCAAGTCAAGGCAGTTTTTGCTTCGCTCTACTCAGTTATGGTGCATTACAAGTCAAATATCTTTAATAATTCATATTTTAATGATAAATTGTTAACACTGGAAGATTCCCCCATCTCTTCTGAACAAAACGGTGTAAGAATGACCGCTCTAGCCCCTACGGTTAGGAAATTATGGTCATTTGTTTGAGGGGAGTCGTCACTATGAGAAATAGACTGCAATAATCCTGTGCCTCTCTGTGCTGCGTGTGTAAAAAGATGCACCTGTTTTGGCGGAAAAACGTAAACAGCCACTCTGATTGGTGGATTTAAATTCGGCAGCTCTCTCCCTCTGTGTCTGTCTGTGTGTGTGTGTGTGTGTGTGTGTGTGTGTGTGTGTTTAGTGGGAGAGAGAGGACCCTGCCCTTATTTGGCAGCATGTCATTGTAGGATTTAAATTGAATATAGTTAGACTGGTTGACTGGATTAGAGCCTGTGTTTGTATTTAATCGGTGGCCGACTAAATACTTTTTTGCCCCACTGTATGTACACGCACAGAGAAGGGGAAACGACACCAAAAATACATAATAATAATACACAGCTCCATGACTGCCCAGGGATCCTGGGTCGCCCAGTCCCAGGACCCTGACACATATAGTAAAATTTTAAATTCAAATCCTTGAATTTGGTATCCAGATATACAGTGGGGCAAAAAAGTATTTAGTCAGCCACCGATTGTGCAAGTTCCCCCACTTAAAATGATGACAGAGTTCAGTAATTTGCACCAGAGGTACACTTCAACTGTGAGAGACAGAATGTGAAAAAAAAAATCCATGAATCCACATGGTAGGATTTGTAAAGAATTTATTCGTAAATCAGGGTGGAAAATAAGTATTTGGTCAATAACAAAAATACAACTCAATACTTTGTAACATAACTTTTGTTGGCAATAACAGAGGTCAAACGTTTACTATAGGTCTTTACCAGGTTTGCACACACAGTAGCTGGTATTTTGGCCCATTCCTCCATGCAGATCTTCTCGAGAGCAGTGATGTTTTGGGGCTGTGGCCGAGCAACACGGACTTTCAACTCCCGCCACAGATTTTCTATGGGGTTGAGGTCTGGAGACTGGCTAGGCCACTCCAGGACTTTCAAATGCTTCTTACGGAGCCACTCCTTTGTTGCCCGGGCGGTGTGTTTTGGATCATTGTCATGTTGGAAGACCCAGCCTCGTTTCATCTTCAAAGTTCTCACTGATGGAAGGAGGTTTTGGCTCAAAATCTCACGATACATGGCCCCATTTATTCTGTCCTTAACACGGATCAGTCGTCCTGTCCCCTTGGCAGAAAAACAGCCCCATAGCATGATGTTTCCACCCCCATGCTTCACAGTAGGTATGGTGTTCTTGGGATGCAACTCAGTATTCTTCTTCCTCCAAACACGACGAGTTGAGTTTATACCAAAAAGTTCTACTTTGGTTTCATCTGACCACATGACATTCTCCCAATCCTCTGCTGTATCATCCATGTGCTCTCTGGCAAACTTCAGACGGGCCTGGACATGCACTGGCTTCAGCAGCGGAACACGTCTGGCATTGCGGGACTTGATTCCCTGCCATTGTAGTGTGTTACTGATGGTGACCTCTGTTACTTTGGTCCCAGCTCTCTGCAGGTCATTCACCAGGTCCCCCCGTGTGGTTCTGGGATCTTTGCTCACCGTTCTCATGATCATTTTGACCCCACGGGATGAGATCTTGCGTGGAGCCCCAGATCGAGGGAGATTATCAGATTATAAGTAATGGGAGCCACACCCAGTAAGAATCAGCAGCTGTGAAACAGACAGCAGCGAGGAGAGAATTAGAGGAGAAATTAAGAGAAGTTTTAACACATAAAATTGGGGCCAACGGACTTGTGGAGGTTGGGAAGGCGTCCGGAGCATCACAACAAAAAGGTGAAACAAAAACACACACAAGCAGAGAAATCTGAGAGAAAGGCTCCTTTTAAGGTAACGCCTAGTTTGAGAAAAAGATAAAATTAACCTGCCTGCCTACAAATGCACACTCACGCAATGAAGAAACAGCTTACATTCATGAACACGTGAAGATTTTCCAGCAAGGCTAAAGCAGCGAAACTTAACATACACCTGTTGTTAAAGGATAAATACATTACTGACAAATAAACTCTCTGGGTTGCAGGACAATAATTTAACTTCAAAGAAAAAGACACTGGTCTGACCAATCAGTGAAGACAAATTTAGTGGTTAAAAGATTCAAATTGTGACATGTTTTCTGCTGATTGATTGATACAAGTGATTACTGAATGAAAGAAAATTTCTCTTTGGGCTTTTAAACATGATCTTAAGAATTTTAACATGTACATGTGTTGTCCTGTCAGCTTGGTGGGTTATGAGTTGATTATATCGGGAGAGAAAAAACAAAAAAAGGGGGGAGAGAAGGCTGACACAGGGCTTGGCCCCGTTGTTTCTCCCCTCTCTGAAGAGCAGCCAACACAACATCATTTTCCTGTTCGTTTGTTTTTGTTTGTTTTTGTTTTGTTTTTGTTTTTTCTCTTTATGTTTAATTACAGGCTGCTTTGCCGCCCTGAAAGCCGAGGCGGACTGGACTCCTGCTCTCCCCCATACGTGACACTGACCAAATGCTGCAACAGCTGGACCCACAACAACGACCTGAAAAGTCAACTATGCTGCAGGAATGCGATCTCATGCAGCAGAGACGGAGAGCACTAAACCTAAAGCCCGTTTCACTACACGGGGGGAAAATGCTCAGACAGCTTCAGCTGACAGAGCTGTGACGAGACGCCCACCAAGCCCGAAGGAAAAGTAAGGCCGAGCAAAAGAATGCTGACCTTGATAACTCTGCATTTACACTGTGCAGGACAGTGATGGACCAACACGGAGGATCGGGCAGCAAAAAGGGCGTGACCGAGACAGGAGGAGTAACTAAGGTCAGAAGGCACCTCAGAATGGACAAAAAACACAGAAGAAGAGGCAGGTTTCACCTGCGGTGAGCATGGACACTGGAGAAAGGACTGCCCCAATTGGGGTCAGAACCAGGGCGGACTGAACTTTGAGCAGCAGCAGCAGCAATGGTCGCAAACAAACTGAAAAGGAGGAGGGCAGGACCCCAGGGCATGCTTCAGGCCGTGGTTTACCCAGAACACCAGAACAGGAAAGTGATGAGTACACACACACACACACACACACACGTCTACAAACACACAGATTCAGAATGAAGTGAAATACACACATGAACACGGGCACTCGTTGAGTGAGTGAGAAATGACACACACACGCACACACACACACACACACACACACACACACACACATTGGAATGCTGATTCACTGAGAAGTGATCCGCACACACACACACACGCTGATGCAGTGAAGAATGCTTTGCTTATGCTGATATGCAAAATGCTGCACACAAACATCCCAATGTATAATTTTTATGAGGAGCCATTGATTACCATTGATTACTTAGAATGTGTTATATGTCACTCAGAGGGCATTTATGTAGATTTTAGGAATAAGCTCTAAAACGGTTTGGTTATGAAAACAATGTCTGTGCGTGATGTCTGTTTATGGCTCAAGGCCTTGACTGAATTCTTTGCTGTGCTTCACACAGCCCTGATGAGGAACAGTGGCACAGAGTGAAAAATGATGAATTAATAGTGTAAGTTTAGGTTGGAGTACGGCATTTTCTGTGATTGAGATTTAATTCAAGGAGGAATAAAAGGAGTTACGGCACCTGAGGTTCTCATTCCCACACAATATTGTCCCGGCAGGAAGCAAAATGTTCCTGTGAATTTCTGGTTGATTGTTTGGTTTTAGCTTAGCGCTAGCTTGATGTTATCAGTGAGCTTTGGCTTGTGTGCTTTCTCGTAAGCGAGAGAGGGATAGTTTTATGCTTGGACATGTCTGCAACGGGCCCTAGTTTGTGTTGTTTTAGTAGTATTTTGTTGGTTATGTCTGTTTTCGTTTTTGTTACAGTGCACTGAGATAAGAAAATCTGAGAGGTGTGATCCACCGGTGGTGATATGTTGATATTTTGTGAGTTCATGATTTAACAATCAGCTCTTTAAACCAGGCCTGAAAGATTGAAATTTAAAGCGCTATGAAATATTCTTACAAAAACAGTTGCAAAGTGTGTTTCTCCATGATTGTAATTGGCTTGGGAGAAATTCACTTATATGGGACACTGATCACATGAGAAGTCCTTAGTCTAAAAAGGATTGCAGCGGGTCAATCCAGAATAAAAGAACAAAGAATTGTTTTCCTTTTAAAATGATGACGTCATCTTGCTGGTGATGGAGGCTCAAATAGGTTGCGCGGGAGACTCCATTATCAGCAACATCTGGTATGAATGTGTGTGGAGGTATGCATGTGAATGGACTGTGATGGACTGACGACTAAAAGTTTTGACTGACTTGATACTGAGACAATGACTGCACCCACTTTAGGATTAGTAAATGCCAATAAACAATTCACCCAGCGGACAAGAGAAGGGTGGATGCTTCGTTTTGTTTGTTTTGTTTTTGCAGGAGCAGGAGGATAAGAGAGACTGGAGGAGGAGACTGTAGCTTCACATGAGTATGAACTGCAGACTTAACACTTTGGTTGCTGATTTTGAGTTACTGATGTTTGCATTAAGAAAACTGTGCTATATTAGCTGTGTTTTGATTAAGGTATCATATTATATTATTGGGAATGCCAAATGCTACAGTGGAGAAAAACGTTTGATATCACTCATGACTGGAATATGTTATTATTAACCATAGCAGGCCACTGTAAAAAGTTAATTAAATTTTATAGAGGAAAATCGCCAAAACTTTAACAATACCTATGAATGACTTGCCACATTCAGAATAGAGATATGCAATAACAAACATTGGGCCACGTGATTTAGGTTCTCGCTTGAAATAGTAAGTTATTAAAACCACTGAACATCCAGGGTATGGACATTGAGGCTGTGGACAGCTACAGGTACCTTGGTGTTCATCTGAACAACAGACTGGACTGGACTCATAACTCAGACGCCCTCTACAGGAAAGGGCAGAGCAGGCTGTACCTGCTGCGGAGACTCAGGTCGTTTGGGGTGGAGGGCCCACTCCTGAAGACCTTCTTTGACTCTGTGGTGGCTTCTGCTATCTTTTATGGTGTGGTCTGCTGGGGCGGCAGCATCTCTGCTGGGGACAGGAAGAGACTGAACAGGGTGATCCGAAGGGCCAGCTCTGTTCTAGGATGCCCTCTGGACCCAGTGGAGGTGGTGAGTGACAGGAGAATGGCGGCTAAGCTGTCATCCCTGTTGGACAACGTCTCCCACCCCATGCAGCAGACTGTGACAGCACTGAGCAGCTCCTTCAGTGGGAGACTGCGGCACCCACGGTGTGGGACGGAGAGATTTCGCAGGTCTTTCCTCCCCACTGCTGTCAGACTCCACAACAAAGACTTTAACTGAACAAACACACACATCCACACATGTGCAATAACACTAAGTGCAATAATCTTTTCTGGCATCGTTGTATTTTTACTCAGTTGTATATAGCATTCGTATTCTATTTTTATCTTATTGTATATTTTTATTCTATTTTATTCTACTGTATATAGTATATTATTTTATTCTATTCTGTACAGTTGTGTACTGTATTTATTCTTATTGTGTTCTAATTTTTGCGTCATAACTTTTGCACTGTCCACTTCCTGCTGTGACAAAACAAATTTCCCACGTGTGGGACTAATAAAGGTTATCTTATCTTATCTTATCTTAAAAGTAGAATATAATCGACAGGGACATTTGATAGGATGTGGTACTGAAAAAGAACAAGAGCAAAGTAAAGAAAGAAAACCTATTGTGTTTAGTTTTGATAAATTCAAATTAAAATGTACCATTACACTCAGAGGATCAATATGAAATTCAATATATGCAAAATTTGTATGAAGTACATGACTGATAACTGTTCTGTCCTGAGCTTTTGTTTCTATAGCACCCACTTGACCACACCAACAGGGGGTATTTGCAAAGAATAGGGAGGAATATCATCAAAACTGGGAAAGGTAAGCCCCGAAGGGGGTGATAACACCATAACTTTCACTTATGGTCAAATTCTCGAAATTTGACCCCAAACTTGAAAATTCTTCAAATATTTAGAGACAGAGTGGATAAACATAATGTCGCAAACCACATAAGGATGGAGCATTTGAATCAATAAGATGGTGAAATAACACGCAGTAAAATGTGGATCATGTTGATTATGTTTATTCCAGTGTGCAGAGGAGTCAATTCCCTTCACAAAGTTTATAAATTCACTTGAACCAAAACTAGGAGCACCCGGTGCTGCAAGAGTTAATAGTCACAATACCCAAGGATAAGCACAAGAGCATGACTGATATGATGGGACTGGGATTTTGCTACACTTAATTATTGCAGACACAACTAAAACTATAACTGAAACTAATCAAAACTAAACTAAACTAGCAAACAATTGGTAAAAACTGATTAAAACTGATATAAAATTGAAAATCTGAAGTCGAAGCTAAATAAAAATAAAAACTAATGAAAATTGCAAAACTATTACAACCCTGGTCCAGACTAAGATGGCGTTGGACATCTTCAGGGCAGAAAAGGGTTGGTGTGACCAAGGTGTGGTTTGGCTTGTTGTATGTACATTTCAAAATGTTACAGCTCTGGATGGACCAGTTACCAGGACATGGAAGGATGACAGACTTTATTACATGAGGAGAAGGGAAATTTCCGGGATTGAGGATCCTCTGGGATGACAAGGCTGGAGCAACGGTACTCGAGAGAAGAATTTCTGATACTTTCTGAGATATGATGTCACTAACCTTCTCTTTTAATTGTCTAGCTCCAATGAATTGACACATGGGAGTGTGTCAAAAAGGGGGAAGTTGAGTCCGAACACCAAACAATGGTTTTATGAACATCTTATGACGTTATTTCTGTGTTTAATAATTTAGGTATGGCAAAACTTAAGCATATAAGGTGTTACACTTAGAAATGGTTCATTATTTTTTGATTTCTTTTACACACACATAGATTATGATTAGAATAGGTCCTGAACATAATATTTTAAACCAAATTTGAATCATTAGAACAACAATGGATAACAATATTAGATTATCAAGGCTAGGGAGAGAGGTGTTTTGGTTTTCTGTCTCTTGCAGAGAAAGGAACAGACACCAGACGGGGACACGGAGATGTGAGGACCCTTCACAGCAGAGACAGATGTAGGGACTGCCGAGACAGCAACTGGGGTCAAGTGTCATGGCGTTTGGGCTCCTGGAGAACATGGATCCCACAAACACAGCAATAACCATGAAGGGGTTGGCGAAAACCAGGAACACCAGACCAACGAGGTTCGAGAGGCTCTTGGCAAAAAGGGGGACACAGCGGTGATCCCAAAAACACACAGATCCTTGTTTGAAATCGGGGCAGAATAATCCCCAGAACTGTGCAATGACTAAAGGGTGGTCTAACCCCGGAGGTCGAAGAAAGAAGCTGAGAATCACCCAACTGGAAGACACTGGTAGCTGCAGCAATAAAAATAAAGGTTAAAAGCTCCTTAGACAGAGGTTCTAGTCTAAGTACGTTTGAAAGGTATAAGGGGGCATTAAAAAGGGGGTGGAAAACTGGAGCACCAAAATAAAGCTGTGGGAGAATTGGGGAGTGATGGGAGTGTCATCTGTAACTGCTGTTATGGTTGTAAATCTAACTTTGCTTGCATCTGAACTGCGTGAGCACAGAGGTCATCCCACATATGGTCCACCCGTTAAAGGGGGACAGAGGGCCTCAGGACCAAGAAGAACTGGACCTTGCGACCCTGGAGTGCATGTTATAAGTGATCTCTTTTAAGAGATCAAAAGGGGGAATTATTAGATTATTCTGTTATTATATGTTACCTTATATATGTAATCAAAGTAGTTGAATTAGAATACTGCTGTAGATCATATTATACCCTTTAATATAGAGTGTGTGAGCTGTATGTAGTTTAGTTCTCGTTATACTTTTGAGTTAAAAGAACATATTCACTTATTAGTTTATTAGACAAGTGTGCATCACTCTGTATCCTTGATCTGCTGTGAATGTGTTACATGCTTAATTGTTGAATCATGAAGAGAAGATTGTAAGCAGGAGACTCTGTGTCTAAGACAGGGGAGATAGACAGACCACATTCCATACCCCCACCTTACAGAAAGCAGAGAAACAACTGCCGAGGTCATAACTTAGGCGCTGTAACAGAGAAAGAATGTGATGTTTTGGCTTTTACGACTAGATGGGGGCCACTAGAGACTATAAAAAGCTGAGCAACCCGTCACCATTTTGAGACTTGCTGTGACCCTCTTCAGGCATGTCTCCCCATCATGATGGTCCTTATGCTCTTAAGTGTTGAATTGTATGGAAATAAATGATTGTTGATTGAGCATAAATACACCGAGTATTGTCCTTCCTTCAGCCCAAAGATTCAAAGAATTGGGAGATTTCAACAGGGGCCATGTAGGGCATTAACGGGGAGAGGGGGGCAGAAAGAAATACTTTTCTTTCTTATTCTCATTTAAAATGTCTCGCTTTTAAAAAAATAATTATCTGAAGCTTACAACCAAAGTTTTTATCTGATGTAAAATGTATAGAAATCATACATATACCAATAAGACAGTGTACATCACTGTCACAACAGGGGTTGTTTTCATTCAAAGGCTTTATGGCTTTTCCTATAATACCTGGTGGGCCGGTCTGTAGTCAAAATACCCGGGCCGATTTTTTGTCCCAGTCTAGCCCTGGTGGGCACTGAATATGTGGTTAAGACATTAATTACTGTAGGTACACCAAACGCTCATGCTTCCAACCTTTAAAAAATAATACATTTGCACCATTCCTTATTGACCTAAAAGTATTTAAATTTTACTCTTAGATTTTATGGTTTTCATTTATTTGAAAATGCTGAAACATTGTTTCATTCTATATCTGTCTTGTAAGAAGGTTCTGGGTTTGACTCTGCCCTTGTTTTCCCTGTTTGAGGTGTTTGCTGCTCCTGCTGCATTTCCAAATGCATGAATTAGTGACGTCAGCGTTAATCTCTTTAAAATAACCTCCTAGGACCTGGCGTCCACATATGTGGACATCACATTTTGGGTTATTTAGACCAAAATACTCAATTTTGCTCTACAAGGGTCTGATATCCACTTACGAGGACTGTTTAAAATACAATTTTAAACGACTATCCTCATATCTGGCTCTTATTTTTCTTAAAAACAAAAATAAGGTAAAAAAAATAATCTGGTAATTCTTTATTTTTACATTCATCGGGCCCCAATATGCCCAAATATCAAAGAGAAATTAAAAATGCATACTGTGGAAGAGTTCGGGTCTTAGGAGATTAACGCAGGAAATCTCCATTAACGAGTTACCACGGATCGCCCCGTGCGTGGGTCTGGACGGCGTTAACGCGCTAGCACAGTTAGCTAAGTTTTTTTTTTTTTTTTTTTTTTTTTTTTTTTCCCCAGTTTGGTGAGTTTCCTCCTGAGAAGTTCTTGAAATTGTCATGTCATGTTAGTAGTCATATCAAGGACTAGACATTTTCCTTTATGTTTCTCAAGGGATGCCACTCCCAGGTTTGCCTTTTCCAAATATTCCAGTCTTCTTTAATTCCATACATAGCTGGTTTTTGCATCCCATCCCATCATGATGTATTTACTTGACTTACTGGGCATGTATTACCAGAAGGAGCATTTTCCATGAAAAGGGGCAAAACATCCATCTACTGTCATCTCTGGCCTTGGGTTGAACATCAGTGGAAGGAGCTGCACTTATCTCTCCCATACATCCTTAATGGGAGCATACTTGCCAGATGTTGCTCTAGTATTGCTGTTGTACAAATCTGAGGACTCTTGATATTATTCAAAAGGTCTAAAGTGACATTGTTGCCTGGAAAATAGTTCTGCCTGCGGTGTGTCCCAGAGACTATCAGTGGTCTTGTTGCTGGATTTGTACACTCCAGCAAGAAGAACACCAGTATAGGCATCCAGGTATTCCTCATCAGCACCATTCCAAATGTTGCCATGGATATTTGTCCTTCAAGGTCTATAATAGCAATGATGACTTTGTTAATGCATTTAAAACCTAAAACAGGGTCAGTGCTAACACAAGGGGAAGGTAAAGTTACAAAACTGTCATTAGAGGTTCGAGATTAGTTGTTGATATGTGATGGAGACCAAAGTACGAATAAATATCCTCTGTAAAGAGGGTAGCGCAACAGTGACCAGCCTATGTACTTCTAAAATTCCATGCATACCTTAAAGGTAGAAAAGCCAAATGGCTGCTCTCTGGGGACTCTAAGTGTTAAGTTTCCATAGTACAGTATAGGTTATAAGACCAGGAAATAAAGCATGCTCACAAATACAGCAATAAATCACATCAAATCATTCTGACAAAAATTGACTAGAGCAGATTTAAGCAGATCGTGTGAACATTCTCAGACCAGCTGAGACCAACAATCCCTGATGGTGTTGCATGTGGCACTTGTGACATTTTGTGCCACCAGTGAGGTTTAAGAAATAAGTATGAACATAAGTCACAGTGTAGTGGTTTGGACACAAATTGTCACACTGCCATGTCAAACACATCACAATGAAACTTCAGTCATTCCAAGAGTCCAACTTTAAGTTTTAGGCACTCACTTCCCCACACCCACCCTCGACAGTCTAACAACCACATACTGCTCTTTTTGCCTTTAATCCACCCCTTGAGGCTTGTCTTGCTACATGTCCCTCTACGCAGTGCCTAAATAGAAATGAGCCAATTACCAAGAGCAGCTTGACATGGGACCATGTCATCCTGTCGGGGGAACAACCACCCCCTTCCACCCGGCAACAAGACAACTGCTGCAACAGGAGACAAATCAATGAGTGCAGGTCAATTTCTGCAGGATAAGTCTCCCTGCATGATGAGGGCTGTCTAGCATACCAGATGAATAGATGCATAAAGGCCTGCTGAATTTGTCAACCTTCTTTTCTGGAATAAAACTTATTGCTTTCATGCCAAAGCCTACAATGCATTTTCTTTCTTTCCCCTTTCACTCTGCTGGCAAGGGTCTTTCTGTGAGCACTCATGGAAATAAAGCAGAGAGGAAGAGAAGTAGCAATCATGAGTATTTCTTGGTGAGGCAGCATGTGCGTAAGGATTTGTAGGTCAGAGAAAGAGAGAGCGCTAAGAGGGGGCGTGCAGTGAGAGGAATACAGACAAATATCTAGAGAGAGAATTATTTGTGTATCCTGATGGAGAAGAGAAGAGCCATGGAGGGAGGGGTGAGACAGATGGAGGGCCCAGCAGTGTAATCAGTGGAGTAGCAGTGGTGGTTAACAGTTGATCATTCACCCTGCTGCACTCTCCCACAGTTGATAGACTGGGCTGTTAATAGCCTGGAGTACATACAGATAGACTGCAGCCTTTTAAAATTCTGCTTGGTTTATGTTTTTATGAATATCATATACTTTGCTTCTTTATGAAATGAATCACTGCCAGGCAAAGGGGGCAAGAAAGTATGAGCTATATATCAGGCCTGCAGCAAATTCCCTATATCGAAGCTTTTTGCAGCAATGATACACAGCAGATAGAGAAGCATTTTTCTACTAGTTCATAAGTACATACAGATGGACCCAATCAAACAGCTAAATTTAGCTAAAATGCTAAATTAAGTTGTTCCTCCTGGAGTACTACAGACACAGGTACCTCTGTCTCTGTGTTGCACATACTGTATGAAGGGTGGAGTGTACTTAGCGTTTTAGCTGTCACCATGTTAGTTTTAATGCTAATTTTTGAGGCTTCATAAACTGGCACCCAGAAACCAGTGATATCAAAGTCAGTGTTGGGAAGGTTACTTTTAAAGTGTATTCCATTACAGAATACAGAATACATGCCCTAAAACAGGGGTGTCAAACTCAAATACACAGTGGGACAAAAATTCAAAACTGGAACAAAGTTGCGGGCTAACGTTAATATTTATTGAAATATATTTATTCCTCCAGATATAAGAATGAATCTTTTCTTATGGACTAAAACACGTTTTGCTGAAAAACTGAATATGGAACAAGCAAAGCTTAATACTAAACAATATATATATTAGCTGTATAATACCAGTAGGCCAGCTCTAATAGTAATTTGGTATGGCTTTGCGGGCCAAATGTAATTAGGCTGCGGGCCAAATTTGGCCCGTGGGCCAGAGTTTGACACCTATGCCCTAAAATGTATTCTGTAACGTATTCCGTTATGTTACTCAATGAGAGTAACGTATTCTGAATACTTTGGATTACTTAACATATTATCATGCATTTTATAACTACGTGAATGTACTATTGCTGTGTGATTTATTACTATTACTGAAGGTCCGCGGCTCCAAACTGTAGTAAAGGGACCTCTGGCTAATACGGGTTCAGTGTCGGGCTCATAGCCGAAAAATGGCTTTACTTTGTTGTCTGGGTCAACTCTGACAGAGAGAGACAGAGAGAGGCGTTGAAAGGCTGCTTCAACTGAACTTATTGTTTCCGAGGAAAAAACGAACACAGCATACAGTCGAGTGTTAATAGCTTACTTACAACTGGGCTCGTCAGGCACTCTTCTTGGCTGCAGTGGTTATTATTATATTTACATGCTTCCAGCTCCCATTTTTGTTCGATGACAACTCGTACTTTTCGACTCTCCTTTTTCTTCCACCTCGCGCTCACAGACACATAAACGAGTATGGCAGTCCATTCTCCCTGCAGCACGGACTACACTGCCCATGATGCTACATTCTGCATTCTGCCTATTAGCTTAGCACAACAACAACAACAATAAGGCGCTCTCACACCCAGGAAAACACGCAGAGCGAGAGCGTCACCCTGTAACCATGGCAACCGCAACGCTGCCGCCTGGAACAACAGAACATTAGGGCTGCCACGATTAGTTGACTAGTCACGATTACGTCGACTATCAAAATCATCGACGACTGATTTAATAGTCGACGCGTCGTTTGAAGCGTTGTAAGATCACAAAAGACGCAGGAATAAGTAGTAGGATTTAAGAGTGTAATAACGGACTGAAACAGAAGATAGCAGCACTGCCTGTACAAGGATGCCAGCTGCCGTTAAACCCCGAAGAAGAAGTAGCTGTGTCCCAGAATTCATAGCGCAGCCCAGCTCAGTTTCCAACAATGGCGGCAGCTAGTTAGTTTTAATATTACTCTTATTATTCTTTCTGGGTCACAAAATAAATGTTTAACATATTTTCAGGCGAGAATGTAGCTGTGTAAACCTCAAATATCTGCTCAGTTTATCAAGACACCGCATATTTTCAAAAGCGCTCCGACGTTTTCGGAGACGTCTGTTACCCACTAGCTCGATAGCTAGCCGGGAGCTAGGCTCACTAGAGCCGTGAGAACACCGGACTCCCGGCAAATCGTTTTCAAACCCACTGCCGTCTTTCGCTACTCAGGTTAAACATGATACATAAGTCACTTAGATAACTTCAAAACGTTATTGTTTGGCTTTTTTTTTTTTTTATCTGTTCCTGAGTAAATCGGTTTGGCTGAGATTAAAGTTATAGTTTTTACACAGCTGAATAAACGTCAAGCAGACAGCTGATTATCAGAAGTGTGAGATGCTCCAGAATTTACTCCGGTGTCCTGTTATATTTTAGATAGCAAGGAGTCTATTAAACTTCACCGAAACAATCTGCAAATTTCACTAAAATTTAACTCATTCACTGCCAGCCATTGGCAGTGAATGAGTTAAACCCATTGACTCATGCACTGCAATTGACGGCTATAGACGTCAATGGCAGTGAATGAGTTAATAAACTACCATCTTGTCTTTATTGTTAGTTAGCACACACCTTACACACTTAAAGCTGTAAGTGTCTGTGAAGGTTCTCAGTCATCCAGGTCATCGTAGTCAAAGGAGCTTGCAAAGAAAAGCGTCTGGACTTCTTTAAGTTGCTTGAAGACGTTTCTGTCACGGTCCGGGGCAGCGGCCGTGGGGAGAGTGGAAGGAGGACTCAAAACGCAGCACTTATTCAGGTGTGAGGGTGATTTATTGATAATATCAAATATAAAGTGGGGATGGTAAAACAGAACTAAGGATGAACTAACTGGGAGAAACTACACAAAGAAATAGCAAACCTGAGCATGAAGGGAGAACAGCAGGGAGAGCACGCAGGGGATTACACCAGGTATGAACACAGACGACGCGACGAGGAGCAGAGGAAATCACACACTATAAGTACACAAAGAGACACTGGGAAAATCACACACAGGTGGGGGAAACAGCTGGACCTGATTAACCTGACGAGACAGGGGAACACTAACACCAGGGACCAACAGAGGGAGCACAAACCCAGAACCCAGTGTCTAAAATCCCAAACACAAACCATCCCAAAACAGCCATGAATAATAATGAAAGTAATAACAATAAAGAACATAAACATAAAGTCACTGAGTCATGGTCGCAGGACCATGACAGTACCCCCCCCCCCCCCCCCTCAAGGGCTGGCCCCCGACAGCCACAGAAACACACCACCAGATCTGGGCGGGCGGCAGGGGGCCCAGGACGGAGGGACCGGGCCAAGACCAAAGACGGAGGCCCCAGAGTCCCAAACAAATGTTCACAAAAAAAACCTCACAGGGGAACAGAGTCCAAAACACAGTTCAGGTGGCCGGCCAGGGGCCCGATAACACAGGAGGCCAGGATGGGACAGTTCAGGAGGCCGGCCACGAAGAAGGCCGTGGAGGCGCACAAAAGGTTCAGGAGGCCGGCCGTGCGGAAGGCAACGGCGGCCACTCAGGCGAAAAGGGTCCGGGGGCCGGCCGTGCGGAAGGCAATGGCGGCCGCTCAGGCGAAGAGGGTCCGGGGGCCGGCCGTGCGGAAGGCAACGGCGGCCGCTCAGGTGACGGCGCCCGGCCAGTAGCCTAGCCAGCGGTCCAGAAAACGGCCGTTTAGCTCCAGACCCAAACGAGGCTGGGCCAGGCGAGGCTGAGGGCACGGAAGCCGGGACCGCAGCAGGCGGAGATGATGATGCAGACACGGAGCTGGACCAGACGATGATGCAGACACGGAGGCTGGACCAGACGAGGATGCAGACACGGAGGCTGGACCAGACGAGGCTGATGAGGATGCAGACACGGAGGCTGGACCAGGCGAGGCTGATGAGGATGCAGACACGGAGGCTGGACCAGACGAGGCTGATGAGGATGCAGACACGGAGGCTGGACCAGGCGAGGCTGATGAGGATGCAGA
This sequence comes from Copadichromis virginalis, assembly GCF_057382275.1. Taxonomy (NCBI): domain Eukaryota; kingdom Metazoa; phylum Chordata; class Actinopteri; order Cichliformes; family Cichlidae; genus Copadichromis; species Copadichromis virginalis. The sequence continues at coordinate 16,185,023 of NC_140619.1, forward strand.
CACGGAGGCTGGACCAGGCGTGGATGAAACCGGGCCAGGCGTGGATGAAACCGGGCCAGGCGTGGATGAAACCGGACCAGGCAATGAAGAAGCTGTAGCTGAAGCCGGGCCGGGCAAGGACGACGCTGTAGCTGAAGCTGGGCCGGGCGAAGCTGTAGCTGAAGCTGGGCCAGGTGAGGATGAAGCTGGACCAGAATCAGGCGAGGATGAAGCTGAGGATGAAGCCGGACCAGGCGTGGATGAGGCCGGGACAGGCGTGGATGAGGCCGGGCCAGGCGAGGATGAAACTGCAGCTGGACCAGGCGAGGATGAAGCCGGGCCAGGTGAGGATGAAACTGAAGCTGGACCAGGCGAGGATGAAGCCGGGCCAGGTGAGGATGCGTCCTCAGGCTGAGGTGTGGCCGTAGCAGGCGGTAGCACTGCCGGTGGTGGTACTGCAGGAGGCGGCGCTGCAGTCACAGGTGGAGAAGCAGCCACAGGTGGAGAAGCAGGAGGCTGGACGGGCTCCTTGGGCCCCCCAGCAGGCGAAGCAGGAGGCTGGACGGGCTCCTCGGGCCCCCCAGCAGGCGAAACAGGAGGCTGGACAGGCTCCTCGGGCCCCCCAGCAGGCAAAGCAGGAGGCCGGACGGGCTCCTCGGGCCCCCCAGCAGGCGAAGCAGGAGGCCGGACAGGCTCCTCGGGCCCCCCAGCAGGCGGAGCAGGAGGCTGGACGGGCTCCTTGGGCCCCCCAGCGAAAACAGCCGCAGAACCAGCGGGCACGTGGGCCTCCGGCACACACGAAACAAAACCAGTAGGCACGTGGGCCTCCGGCACACACGAAACAAAACCAGGAGGCACGTGGGCCTCCGGCACACGTGAAACAAAACCAGTAGGCACGTGGGCCTCTGGCGCACGTACGGAGGGCTGCAGCTGCGCAGAGCACTGACCCTGCTCAGGCAGTGACAGCCCGGTGCAGTTCACAGCCGGCATCTTGGCCTCCAGGGGTCCAGAGTAAGCTGAGGGCAGTAACCCAGCCTCTGGGGAAGCCCCGGAGTGAGTAACAGTCACTAATGTTGCCAGCTGTTGAGGAACAGGTCCGTAGCGAAACAGTTTGTCTCCCTGCCCAGAAACAGCGGTGGAAAAACAGTGCGAAAATTGTGGCTCAGCCATTACCGGAACTGTGGGCTGTAGCGATGCTAGCGGTGGTGGTGGCTGAGTGGCTAACCGGAGCGGCGGCAGAACGGGTAATTGAGCCCTTAGGGAGGCTAACGGTTGAGCCACAGACCTGAGAGCTTGTGGCCGGACACAGAACTGAGCCGGAGAATGGTGATAAAGTCCTGGCTCAGAAGGAGCGGCAGAGAAACAGTCTCTCGGTTTTACAGAGGGTTTGTAGACGCCCACTTGCGAAGGATCCGTTACCACGAAGGTAGGTAAGCTATCTACACTGTCTCTCATCCCGCTCTGAATAGCCCCAGAAAACAGAGCCCGGAATCTGGGGAAGCCAGAACATGTCGCTCGCTCACCGCCTCAGGCTGCTCGAAAGTAAAAGCAGACGGGGGGTGAAGTCTGAGGTCCAAAAGGAGGAACTCCTGCTCCCACGAACAAAGTGAGCCCAGAAGCCATGGGAGACCGGTCACCAGACGCTGTAGCCGCCTCTCTATAGCGCGCTGGGACGTGCCACCCGGGTTTTCCAGCCACCGGTCGATGAGCTCCTGTGTGGCATCGATGAGATTTTCCCGTAGCTCCCTGGACGGGTTAAGCGCTGCTGGGTCCATGTTGTGGTCGCGTCGTACTGTCACGGTCCGGGGCAGCGGCCGTGGGGAGAGTGGAAGGAGGACTCAAAACGCAGCACTTATTCAGGTGTGAGGGTGATTTATTGATAATATCAAATATAAAGTGGGGATGGTAAAACAGAACTAAGGATGAACTAACTGGGAGAAACTACACAAAGAAATAGCAAACCTGAGCATGAAGGGAGAACAGCAGGGAGAGCACGCAGGGGATTACACCAGGTATGAACACAGACGACGCGACGAGGAGCAGAGGAAATCACACACTATAAGTACACAAAGAGACACTGGGAAAATCACACACAGGTGGGGGAAACAGCTGGACCTGATTAACCTGACGAGACAGGGGAACACTAACACCAGGGACCAACAGAGGGAGCACAAACCCAGAACCCAGTGTCTAAAATCCCAAACACAAACCATCCCAAAACAGCCATGAATAATAATGAAAGTAATAACAATAAAGAACATAAACATAAAGTCACTGAGTCATGGTCGCAGGACCATGACAGTTTCACCTCTCATCCGAGAAGCTTCTTCAGTTCTAAGGTCAAATGGTGGAGAGTCCCAGATATAAACCTAGTGGGAGTGACCCCCCACAGAGGGACAAAAGGACCCCCTGATGATCCTCTAATCGCCTGAGCCAAGGTGGGAAACTGGGCGTGGGTCCCAATCAGCCAGAGTTTCCTGTGTGTTCATTGTGAAACCTGGCCCCACCTTATCATGCGAATTCCTATGTCCACTGTGAGCGACCATCTTTGAACAGAGGCGGGGGTTTACGACACCAACTCTCTGCCATCTATAATCCAGTTTTGAGATCCCTTCCCAGACGCCTTAACGCCCACTCACATCCTGGGCCATCTGACCTCAGGAATTCGCATGATAAGGTGGAGCCAGATTTCACAATGAACACACCCGAAACTCTGGCTGATTGGGACCCACACCCAGTTTCCCACCTTGGCTCAGGCGATTAGAGGATCATCAGGGGGTCCTTTTGTCCCTCTGTGGGGGGTCACTCCCACTAGGTTTATATCTGGGACTCTCCACCATTTGACCTTAGAACTGAAGAAGCTTCTCGGATGAGAGGTGAAACGTCTTCAAGCAACTTAAAGAAGTCCAGACGCTTTTCTTTGCAAGCTCCTTTGACTTAAAGCTGTAAGCTAATGATAGTTATATAAGAGCAGATGCTGCTGGTGCAATAAGCTGTAGTTTTACGTTCAATGGATGATGATCTGATTAGTCGACTAATCGCAAAAATAATCGGTGACTAGTCGACTATCAAAATAATCGTTTGTGGCAGCCCTACAGAACATAGCTGTCAGACAAAACTGAAACAGTCCTGACCTGTGACAATATGAAACTGGAAAGTACCGCAGTGTAATCCATTTATTTCAACAAAGTAACTGTATTCTAAATACCACCTTTTTAAACGGTAACTGTAACGGAATACAGTTACTCATACTTTGTATTTTAAATATGTAACGGCGGTACATGTATTCCATTACTCCCCAACACTGATCAAAGTATATATACTGCTGTTATAAACTCTGTTATACTGGTACCTATTACAGGCTTTAAAGTACCTACAACAAAGGCAAACAACTACAGAAAAACTCTACTGCTGTTTGACTGTACTGGCAGAGCAGAAAACATTGAAAATCAAGACTGAAAAAGAACTGAAAAAGAGCTAAATATTCATTTACGTATATTTAGAGGTGCCAGTGGCTCAGGAGGTCGCCTACTAATCAGTAAGGTTGGTGGCTTGATAACTGGCTGCTCCAGTCTGCATGCCAATGTATCTTTGGGCAAAGTATCTTTGGGCAAGACACTGACCCAAGTTTCTCCCGATGTGTTCAACCTAGTGTGACTTTTAGATAGGAAGCACTGTAAATATGGATGAATGAGGATGGAGTATTAATAAGCGGAAGAAAATGGATGGTTGGATGGATGGATGGGTGAATGGACGGATGGACAGATGAATTTTGTTTACTGCATCTGAGGTCAGCATCTGGAGATGCTTGGCAGCCCACTTTTGTTAATAAAAACACAGAAACATCTTTAAACAGCTGAGAACTATGGAAGCTGATGGAAGTAAAAACAGTGCCACCCAACAGCTGGCTTTCACCTCCAACATCCACTGAGAGAAAAAGCCAAGACCAGCTGGATCAAACAGTCAGCTCTCCATAAAACAAAAAAAAGTAGTAAAAGTAGTTAGAATGGAAACTAGGATAACAAAAGGCTTAAAGAGTTTTAAAGATAAATGACAAAAGCAGAGCTCGCACTGAAAAATGGTCAAGCCACACAATGTCAATAGTCATTGATCAGTGCTGTGGTGAGTGAGCCTATCGCCTGGATCCAGGGGGCTTTAAGGTAAATTAAATTCTCTTGTCAAATAAATACCTTAAATTGCAAAAAATATGAGCATGCGTACAAAGCCCCATTAACCATGAACCTGTTAATGTACAAAGGTTTTTTTCAGTAACCCAGAAAACTGACCTCAACTTGTCGTTACCAACAGAGTCTGTAAATGAAACCAAATAAATATACTTATTTAATAGAACTATCCCATATGCTTTATTTCAAAGGTCATATATAATGGCAATGCATTATTTTGTGTGCTGTATTAACAATTTTTAGCAATTAATGTCAAAAATGCTCAAAGGTTCTGATCACATAAAAACAAACAATCCCCAAACTGAATCTTGTTTTCTGATCTGGTGACTTTTTTGACAGAACCACCAGAAGCAACTAAGTACATACATATGGACCCAATCAAACAGCAATGCTAAATTAAGTTGTTCCTCCTCCTGGAGTGCTACAGACACAGGTACCTGTGTCTGTAGCACTGTAGACACACAGTAATTCCAGCAGCTAATTCAAGACCTCAGTTTTTGTGGATAGTTTGGCATTTCCAGAACAGTTACCAGTTATTTCTGAGCTGATTTGATTGGTGCATAATATTAAACCAAAACACCTGCCAAGCTGTTTCTGTCCCTTTCCTGCACTAGGCACAAAGTGAAACTGACTTTGACAGACAGTTAAAAAGTTCCACACACAACCTGATGAAAATGACAAACATAAACTGATAACTGTGAGAGTGAACCTACTGTAAGGATGGAACAGGAGTTTTTTTCCAATAGCAGTGTGCTCACAGCTTCATGCAGCCGATGTGCTGAGAGCAGAGAGTAGAAAGAAGGTGGGAGTGGCTTGATGAGAATGTGTAATGTACTTCTACCCACCAAGGACATCAACTAAAGGCCACTTACTGAGCTGAATTATCCTTCACTCTGGTCTGAATAAATACCCAGTAATGATGTTTGAACTGCATGCTAAAAAACATTCACACGCCGGAGGTGCATGTGCTGACAGTATCTGGCAGCTTTGCTAAGTGTGTGATGCATTTTCCTGGCATGATTTTGATGCGCTAAGATCCCCCAGAGAGTGCTGCAAATGCCATTGCCATTCTGAGCGATTATGCTACTCTATAATAGTTTTATTTTCACAGCACATTTAGTAAAAGAAAAGTAACAAACTGCTCTCCAACACAGTGACTAAATAAAACAACTAGAGTATGTATATATAAATATGTTTTTGGTATATATATATATGAGTTAGAAGAAATACAAAAACACTAGTGATCCCCCATTAGTCCACCCATACTTGCCTCTGAAGCAATAATCATATCTATCTATCTAAAAAAAAAAAAATCCCGTCACCCCTGCAAGCAGACTATCCTCCAATTCCAGGTCCTCTACCAGAGGCCTGGGAGCTTCAGGGTCCTCCGCAATATCTTTGCTGTTCCTAGGACTGCACTCTTCTAGACAGAGATCTCAGATGTTGTTCCTGGGATCTGCTCTAACCACTTGCCTAGCTCAGAGTCACTGCACCGAGTGCTCTGATTACCACTGGGACCACTGTTACCTTCACCCTCCACATCTTCTTGAGTTCTTCTCTCAAACCTTGGTACTTCTCCAGTTTCCAGCTTCTCATGTTCCTTCTTTCTTATGCTCCTGTGATTCAGTTTATGTCATGGTCTGGTTGGGCACCTGCAGGTCTCAGACAGCGGCTCCTCCTCCTTTAGGCGGAGTCCGGTTGCCCCTCCCTGGCTGACCACCTGTGAGCAATCATGCCAGCGGTATATCAGACCTGCGCTCTCAACCACTCATCGCCTGAGTATCTGCTATTCCCATGTTAGTTCAGTGGAGCATCCTAAACCTTGTCTTAACGCCGTGTGATGACTGACCTGTCTTTTCTTGTCCTCAGCGATAGCACCCGGAGTGGAGATCTTGTTCCCCTCGCTCCCGTCCTCCTGGACCTGGGCCGCCAGCTGCTTACACAACGTGGCCTGCCGGCCCACCGCTCACCTGCCTGCCTCCCCACGCCTCGACCGCTTCCGGGTTTTCCGCTCCACCTGTCCCCTCCATCTGAAACCAAGTAAGGCAATTCAATTCAACTGCGGAGGATTATTGGTTGTCTGCTGGATCCCTCTGATCGTGATCTCCTCTTGTTCCAGTGCCCCCGGCCCCTACCTAGTCCTGTTTCTACCTCCCCGCTGTCCCCGCTGCTCAGCCGTCTCCTAGAGGTGTCTAGGTCGCCCTCATTATCACCGACGAGTCCTACGCGCCACTAGTGTGGTGGCGTCGCTTTGTGTTTCACCTTTGTTTACCTGTGGGCGGAAATAAATCATTTGTTTTCTGTCACCTCGCTTCCGGGTTGGTTTCTGCGCCTGTGTCCATCCCTGTTCCCTCGTGCCGTTGAGCCGTGACAGTATACTCAGGCCAGTTATATGGACACAGTGGACCCAGCCCGCGTAGCGATCAGTAAGCAGGGGGCTATTATCGGTAGCCACGAACAGACGCTGCAGTACCTACTGGCTCAAGTGCACACACTCACAGACGAGCAGGCTAAAATGCAATCCGACATTCAGTCCCTTCAACCCTCGGCGGAGTCGGAACCCGCCGCCGGTAGCTCAGCACTGCCCACCCCGACCGCGCCGTTGCCTCAGCCCGCGGCGGATCCCGAGCCCCAGCGGGGTCACCTGTTTCGCGACGCGGCCTCCCCGGAGCCGGAGCCGTATGCGGGTGACCCAGGGGCCTGTAGCGGTTTTCTGTTACAGTGCGAGCTGGCGTTCGGACGTTCGCCCCGCTCTTTCGTTTCGGACACGGTTCGAGTTTCTTATATAATCGGGAAACTGCGCGACCGAGCCCTGAATTGGGCCGAGGCTTACCTGAGCACACACCCGTTGCCGTCCTGTAGCTACGATGCTTTTCTCGGCGAATTCAAAAGGACTTTTGCCCACCCCGTCTCGGTGGGTAGTGCGGTTCGCCGGCTGTTAAATCTCCGCCAGGGCCGCCGTAGCATCGCGGACTACTTGATCGACTTCCGCACCGCCGCAGCGGCAGTCGGCTGGCCCGATAAAGCCCTTCAGGGAGTCTACTCGCAGTCGCTTAACGAGGACATGAAGGATCAGCTAGCGTCCCGTGACGAACCAGTTACCTTCGAGGAGTTAGCCACGCTCTCGCTTCGCATTGACAACAGACTGCGGGAGCGAGAGCGGGAGAGGAACTCCAGTACCCGTCGGCCAGTGCGGCGTGCGTCACCTGTTTACATTCCCCCGTCGCCGCTTCCGGTTCAGCCATCAGCCCCAGTCGCTGGGGAGAGGGCTGACCCGGAACCGGAACCCATGCAGCTCGGGCGATCCCGGTTGTCTCCGCAAGAGAGAGAGAGACGTCGCCGCGCTCGTTCGTGTTTTTACTGCGGTTCCGCGGAGCATTTCATTGCCGCCTGTCCGGAGAAGGGAAAAGGGAACGCCCGCCGGTAAGTCCGGGGATACGGGTGGGCGGTACCTATAGTGATTCTAAGCCCCGCTTCCTGTTGCCGGTTACGCTCTTGCTCGGCTCCGCAACCCACACGTCCCGGGCGTTAATCGATTCGGGCGCTGAGCAGAGTCTCATTGATATGAAACTAGCCAAGCAACTGAATATTCCCCTGTTCGAGTTGGAGTCTAGCCTCCCAGTTAAAGCACTGGATAACCAAGTTTTCTCCCACATCACTCACCGTACCGCTCCTGTTACTGTAGTCGCCTCAGGCAACCATAGGGAAAGGCTCCCCTTCCTGACGTTCCATTCCTCCAGCATCCCCATCGTCCTTGGTTTCACCTGGCTAAAGCTACATAACCCACATCTGGATTGGGCTGGGCAAAAAGTAATAAGTTGGAGCCCGTTTTGCCATGCCAATTGTCTCGTCTCAGCCCCGCCGTCAGCCGTTGCCGAGCCCGCACGTGACGCGAGTGCTGACGTGGACCTTTCTGTCGTACCATCAGTGTACCACGATTTGAGCCCAAGCACTGCCCCCGCACAGGCCATATGACTGTTCCATTACGTTGTTACCGGGCTCCCCCCTACCCACGAGCCGCCTTTACAATCTGTCTCATCCTGAGAAGGCAGCCATGGAAAAGTACATAAAGGACTCCCTGGCGGCCGGCATCATCAGACCCTCCTCTTCGCCTGTCGGGGCTGGATTCTTCTTTGTCGGTAAGAAGGACGGCTCGCTCCGCCCCTGTATTGACTACAGGAGGCTTAATGACATAACAGTAAAAAACAAATACCCATTGCCGCTGATCAGTTCCGCCTTTGAGCCGCTTCACGGTGCCACCATTTTTACCAAGTTAGACCTCAGGAATGCATATCACCTCGTCAGAATCAGGGAGGGCGACGAGTGGAAAACCGCTTTTAACACTCACTTGGGGCACTTCGAATATTTAGTGATGCCCTTCGGTCTCACAAACGCCCCGGCGGTCTTTCAAAACCTGGTGAACGATGTCCTGCGAGATTTCCTGGACCGCTTCGTCTTCGTTTATCTCGACGATATTCTGATTTTTTCCAAAGACGTGGTGGAACATCGGGCGCACGTCAGAGCCGTGCTGCAGCGGTTGCTGGAAAACAAATTGTACGTCAAGGCGGAGAAATGCGTGTTCCACTCACCTTCCGTCTCCTTCCTGGGCTACGTCCTCGCGGGGGGGCAGGTGAAGACTGACCCGGCTAAGGTTACGGCAGTCGTGCAGTGGCCCGTACCTGCGTCCCGGCGGCATCTGCAGCGCTTCTTGGGCTTCGCAAACTTCTACCGGCGCTTCGTCAGGAACTACAGCCAGGTAGCAGCGCCGCTGACCCGGCTGACGTCACCGAAGCTCCCTTTTATTTGGAGCCAGGAGGCCGGAGCAGCGTTTACCAAGTTAAAGGCACTGTTTACCTCGGCGCCGGTTTTGGTTCACCCCGACCCCGGGAGACCGTTTATTCTCGAGGTGGATGCATCTGACATCGGGGTGGGGGCGGTGTTATCCCAGCGCTCCGGCACGGCGTCCAAGCTCCATCCGTGCGCCTTTTTCTCCCGTCGTTTATCACCTGCTGAGCGGAATTACGACGTGGGGGATAGGGAACTGTTGGCTGTGAAGCTGGCCTTGGAGGAGTGGCGGCACTATCTCGAGGGGGCGGAGCACCCATTCATAGTGTGGACAGATCACAAGAACTTGATGTACATTCGTGCAGCCAAGAGACTGAACTCACGTCAGGCACGCTGGTCCATGTTTTTCAGTCGCTTTAACTTTTCAATCTCTTACCGCCCAGGGTCCCGCAACGTGAAACCGGATGCCCTTTCCCGGCAGTTTGACGCCGCGGGGGAGTCGTCCGCTGTGCCCACCATCCTCCCTGCGAGCGTCAAGGTTGGTTCCCTCACGTGGGAGGTGGACATCCGTCGGGCACTGGAGACCGAGCCGGACCCCGGCACAGGGCCCCCTGACCGCCGCTTTGTCCCTAAGGCGGCCCGCTCCAAAGTGATCGACTGGGTCCACAAGGGGAGATTCTCCTGCCATCCAGGAGGCGCGCGGACGAGTGCCCTCATTAAAAGGTATTTCTGGTGGGGGTCTATTGATAAAGATGTCAAGGAGTATGTGGCCGCCTGCGGTGTTTGTGCTAGGGGCAAATCTAACACGCAACGCCCGGCTGGGTTGCTGCAGCCTCTCTCTATTCCACGGCGCCCCTGGTCGCATATTTCTTTGGATTTCGTTACTGGTCTACCTGTTTCTTCTGGCAAGACCGCGATCCTCACTGTGGTCGACAGGTTTTCCAAAGCAGCTCACTTTGTCGCCCTCGAGAGACTCCCCACATCCACTGAAACCGCTAATCTGCTAGTCGACCATGTGTTTAGGCTGCACGGGATACCCTCGGAGGTCGTCTCAGACAGGGGACCGCAATTTACATCGCAGGTCTGGAGGGCGTTCTGTACATCCCTGGGAGCGAAGCCATGTTTGAGCTCTGGACACCACCCTCAGACTAATGGTCAGACTGAACGCCTCAACCAGGAATTGGAGGCCACTCTCCGCTGCGTCGCTGCCTCCAACCCGGCTTCCTGGTCATCGTTATTGCCGTGGGCGGAGTACGCACACAACTCCCTCACCTCGTCAGCGACGGGTCTCTCGCCTTTTGAGGCCTCTCTCGGCTACCAGCCACCCCTTTTTCCGGAGCGCGAGACCGACCTTGAGGTCCCCTCCGTCCAGCACCATCTGCAACGCTGCCGACGGGTGTGGTCGCGCACCCGCCGGGCCTTGGGCCTGCCCGTCGCCCGCCAGCGCCGCTACGCGGATCGCCGCCGCAAGGCGGCACCTGCCTACGCCCGGGGACAGAAGGTGTGGCTATCCGCCAGAGACATTCCCCTCAGGACGGACTCCCGCAAGTTGGCCCCACGCTTCATCGGTCCTTTTGAGGTGGAGCGGGTGGTTGGCCGCTCCGCGGTCAGGCTAAAGTTGCCCTCCTCGTTACGGGTCCACCCGACCTTCCACGTCTCCCAAGTCAAGCCGGTTGTGGTGAGTCCGTTGTGAGTCCTGCTGCCCCGCCGCCCGCCCGGCTCATCGGTGGGCATCCTGCCTTCACGGTCCGCCGCATCCTGGATGTACGCCGCCGGGGGAGGGGCAGGCAGTTCCTGGTCGACTGGGAGGGGTATGGGCCGGAGGAGAGGTCCTGGGTTCCCCGGTCCCGGATTCTCGACCCCGCCTTGCTTTCGGCATTCTACAGAGGCCAGTCGCCGAGAGGCGACCCTTGAGGGGGGGGTGGTGTCATGGTCTGGTTGGGCACCTGCAGGTCTCAGACAGCGGCTCCTCCTCCTTTAGGCGGAGTCCGGTTGCCCCTCCCTGGCTGACCACCTGTGAGCAATCGTGCCAGCGGTATATCAGACCTGCGCTCTCAACCACTCATCGCCTGAGTATCTGCTATTCCCATGTTAGTTCAGTGGAGCATCCTAAACCTTGTCTTAACGCCGTGTGATGACTGACCTGTCTTTTCTTGTCCTCAGCGATAGCACCCGGAGTGGAGATCTTGTTCCCCTCGCTCCCGTCCTCCTGGACCTGGGCCGCCAGCTGCTTACACAACGTGGCCTGCCGGCCCACCGCTCACCTGCCTGCCTCCCCACGCCTCGACCGCTTCCGGGTTTTCCGCTCCACCTGTCCCCTCCATCTGAAACCAAGTAAGGCAATTCAATTCAACTGCGGAGGATTATTGGTTGTCTGCTGGAGCCCTCTGATCGTGATCTCCTCTTGTTCCAGTGCCCCCGGCCCCTACCTAGTCCTGTTTCTACCTCCCCGCTGTCCCCGCTGCTCAGCCGTCTCCTAGAGGTGTCTAGGTCGCCCTCATTATCACCGACGAGTCCGCTTTGTGTTTCACCTTTGTTTACCTGTGGGTGGAAATAAATCATTTGTTTTCTGTCACCTCGCTTCCGGGTTGGTTTCTGCGCCTGTGTCCATCCCTGTTCCCTCGTGCCGTTGAGCCGTGACAGTTTATAGTGCCTTTAAAAAGTATTCATACTCCATGAACTTTTACATATTTTTTTCACCTTACAACCACAAACCTAAGTGTTTTTATTGAGATTTTCTGTGATAGACCAACACAAAGTAGCACAATTGTGAAGTGGTACAAAAATAATACAATTTTAAGCAAATACAAATCTGAAAAAAATCTGAATAAGATAAACAAGTAAATATTAGAGTTCACCTGTGTGTAATTTAGTCTCATTATAAATACACCTCCCCCCCCCCATCTCCAATTTCCCTCCCCTGAGTGGTTCTTGCCCTAAACCAGGGGTTAACTGATGGCACGACCATGGCTGGACTGGCCATCGGGCATACCGAGCATTTGCTTGGTGGCCCGATGATTTTTTTTTTTTTGTAACGGTATAAACGATGAAAGATGATGGATTGGCCAAATGCTGGCCGGCGTGTAAAAATAGCTCAGTTGTTTGGTGGTGGCTACGGCGGAGCTTCCACAGATTCAGTAACATTAGCAAGTGGTGGAGGCCAACAGGTGGATGAGGGAAAGGGGAGGCAGGAGGAGGAGAGACCCGAGGTGGCCCCCGGTCCGAGTGTCAGGTGAACTGAACTTCAGGTAAGAAGTTATGACCTGCAGTCTATCTGGGTCAGATATAAACCAAGTTTAGGGGTAGTTTATTTTCGTTGTGCTGACTTTTTACAGTCAGTTACAATAACTTGTACTGCGTACTAGCTAGCATGATGGAGTTTCTATACAGCTGGGTATGTGTTATGATGTTACTGTGGTAGCACGAGGTGAGAATAAAGTAAATACTCTTCACAGTTTAAAAGACAACGCCACTCTAGGAATTTCACCCAGAGGATACTGGAAGTAACACTAATCACCAAGAAGGCAGTTAGGTTTGTTATACTCAGTACAGAGACGAGGTCAATGATCAAACAAGTTGACAATTTATTAATAATTATTTAAAACACCGTATAAAAGCACAATCATAAATATCCATGTACAAATATGCTTAAAAAGGTATTCAGAGCTGAGGCTTACCAGTGGAGGGGCAGGGATGCCACACACAAACTCAAAAAAAAGAAAACACACCAAGACACAAGTGCAACACAAAATCACACACTCACACTAATAAACTAAATAAGGCAGGTGTGTACACTCAAAGGATCCCACCACCAAGGCACCCTAGTCTCCTCCACGTCGGCACTCCGCATCTGAATAAAAGAAACAAAGAAATGTTAATATATTACAACAAATATAATATGTAGCGCTGGGGGATAACCCAAGTGCAGGACCACACTGGTGCTCTGCAGCTAGAAAAAGGGCCTCCCACCAGTGGCGTAACAAAAATCCAAACAACAGATTAAAACAACATAAAAACAACATACAATCTGGATAAAACTTTAAAATCTGGAGCAAACGGAATCGCCGTGTTGCTCCAACTTGCCATCCTCCTGACTATAAGTTAATCATCTGGTCAATCAATATGTACGCCAGCTGACTCCCATAACCGGCATGCATATGGCCGCTGTCCACGCCGACGTCCACTTTAAAAAGCTGGCAGCAGCAGGAAAAGAAACCTCGCAACGGGAACAGACGGTAAAAGCAAAGCAAAGCAGCAGCACTTCAGCTAGCGTAGCGTTGCGTAAAACTAAGGCCCACACTTCCTGAAAAGCATAATAATTACTATAAGAGAACAATAAAAGGCAGAGATCGTAACAAAATTTAATTATGTACCAAGTAAACCGCGTCATCAAACATGAGCAGAGTGGCTCATAGGAGGCTTCTACAGCTATGACCTAAAAACAATATCTGTTTACCACCAAGTAAGGTAATGTACACACTACAATGAGTAAACACCTACCAGCCGCGATGGAGGCTTCAGAATGATCTCTGCAACACCAAAGGGAAGTCAGGTGACCAAAAAGGAGATCACAGATAAGCGATACTGAAATGCTCAAATGGCCACTATTTATACTAGCGCCCCCTAATGCGCCAGGCTGAAAGTGGGTTGAACCAAGGAATAACATTCATCCTGCCACATTACTGATAGTGAACTTTATTTTATTCATAAGGTTAGTTAGTAGAGTTGCCAACTGTCCCATAAAAAGATGAAATCGTCCCGCATTCAGAGAAATTATTACGCGTTTCGTGTTGAGCTGAGAAGGGACGCAGTTTGTCCCGTACTTCTGCTAGAATGTAAAAAAGACACAAAGTTGGAGTTATTCTTTGTCTTTGCTGCACAGCTGCCTCTTCTTCTCTCATTCTCTCCCCCTCCCTCTCCTGTTGCTACTTTAATCATGAAACTGATCAATGATCAGCTGATCGGCTTTTCTCTCTTATTTGTTTATCTCCCACTTTGTGCCAGAAAGAGGAAAAACCGCTGGATGTTGCGCTAGACATGAATGAGTTGAAGGGAAGTTATGAACTGTTTCTAAGAGACAAATAACACCAGGATCCTTTTCTAAGTAGCTGACAGCTGGTAACTGTGCAGGGGCGGATCTAGCAAAGTTTTGCAGAGGGTCAGGTAGGGCATTAACAGGGACAGGGGGTCACAAAGATATACTTTCTTATTCTCATTTAAAATGTCTGGGTGTTATTAAATAATTATCTGAAGCTTACAACCAAAGTTTTTATCTGATGTAAAATGTATAGAAATCATGCATATACCAACAAGACAGTGTACATCACTGTCACCACAGCGTTTGTTTTCATTCAAAGGCTTTATGGCTTTTCCTATACCTGGTGGTCTGTAGTCAAATTGCCCGGATTGATTTTTTGTCCCAGTCCAGCCCTGTGCACGACCACGCAGTGAATTAATCTGAGAAGGTGCATCAAAAAATAAATGGCCGTGCCAACGGTGCATATCGCAAATTGGGACTTTCATGTGTATGGACCAATGTTTTATTTTCTGATCAAACCAGAAATCTTTAATGAGCAGCTAGATTTGTCTCGCATTAACTGGCTGAGTTAATGCCAGTTAATGCAACATCGAAGAAGCTGGGATCCATAGTTTTCCGTGCTCATGGAGCTTGCATTTTCAAGTTTAACTGTCTTCAGAACATTGCAGAGGCCTTATTGACGGTATTTAGCTCTACATATCTGTGTGAGCAGATTTTCTCTCACATGAGTGTCCTCAGGTAGCCGTCTGAATGCTGGACACCTGGAGACCTGTGTCTCTGAGTGGAAGACCAGAGATCACATTAACATGTGTGTCTCTGTATTAACAGACATGCCATATTGGCCCAGTTTATTTTTCTTATCGTTGTTGTGAGGAGACCATAAATAGCAATTGCATTTTCTGTTGTACAGTTCATTTGCTGTTATGGAGTTCTTGTTATGGATAAAAAGTGTCCTTTTTTGTTTCAAAATAGCTGATAAATATTCGCTGATAGCTGCCAACATCTGCGAACAAATATAATTCGATAAAGTTGTTCTATATAGTGTGTAACTGTTCATATAGAGCGTTATTAAATTTATTGCTAATGTAATCATATGGCACACTGACTTCTGAGGAAATTTTAAATGGCACTCGCCATCAGAAAGGTTGCCTACCCCTGCCCTAAACAATTGCATATACCAGAGACCGGTCCTGGTTCCAGTGAATTGGGGCCAAAATCCAGAAACGGAAAGAATGTCATTTCACCATAAACAGCCACAACCAGGTGCTCCCTACAAGATTTCAGACAGGAGTGAAAAGAATTTTCAGAAGAGTTGTCCAACAGCCAAGGAGCACTTGTGGAGAGCTATAGAAAGACTTGGAATCAGCAGGTACAATTGTTTCAAGGAAAACAATAAGTAACGCACTCAGCCGCAGTGGCCTATATGCACACTCAACACTCAAGACTCTATTGCCGTAGAAATGGCATGTTGAAGCATGTTTAAAGTTTGCCGAAACAAGCCTGTGAAATACTAGGAGAATATAGTCTGGTCACATGAGACCAAACCTCTTTGGATGCTATAATACAGTGGGGCAAAAAAGTATTTAGTCAGCCACCGATTGTGCAAGTTCCCCCACCTAAAATGATGACAGAGGTCAGTAATTTGCACCAGAGGTACACTTCAACTGTGAGAGACAGAATGTGAAAAAAAAATCCATGAATCCACATGGTAGGATTTGTAAAGAATTTATTCGTAAATCAGGGTGGAAAATAAGTATTTGGTCAATAACAAAAATACAACTCAATACTTTGTAACATAACCTTTGTTGGCAATAACAGAGGTCAAACGTTTACTATAGGTCTTTACCAGGTTTGCACACACAGTAGCTGGTATTTTGGCCCATTCCTCCATGCAGATCTTCTCGAGAGCAGTGATGTTTTGGGGCTGTCGCCGAGCAACACGGACTTTCAACTCCCGCCACAGATTTTCTATGGGGTTGAGGTCTGGAGACTGGCTAGGCCACTCCAGGACTTTCAAATGCTTCTTACGGAGCCACTCCTTTGTTGCCCGGGCGGTGTGTTTTGGATCATTGTTATGTTGTAAGACCCAGCCTCGTTTCATCTTCAAAGTTCTCACTGATGGAAGGAGGTTTTGGCTCAAAATCTCACGATACATGGCCCCATTCATTCTGTCCTTAACACGGATCAGTCGTCCTGTCCCCTTGGCAGAAAAACAGCCCCATAGCATGATGTTTCCACCCCCATGCTTCACAGTAGGTATGGTGTTCTTGGGATGCAACTCAGTATTCTTCTTCCTCCAAACACGACGAGTTGAGTTTATACCAAAAAGTTCTACTTTGGTTTCATCTGACCACATGACATTCTCCCAATCCTCTGCTGTATCATCCATGTGCTCTCTGGCAAACTTCAGACGGGCCTGGACATGTACTGGCTTCAGCAGCGGAACACGTCTGGCACTGCGGGATTTGATTCCCTGCCGTTGTAGTGTGTTACTGATGGTGACCTTTGTTACTTTGGTCCCAGCTCTCTGCAGGTCATTCACCAGGTCCCCCCGTGTGGTTCTGGGATCTTTGCTCACCCTTCTCATGATCATTTTGACCCCATGAGATGAGATCTTGCGTGGAGCCCCAGATCGAGGGAGATTATCAGTGGTCTTGTATGTCTTCCATTTTCTGATGATTGCTCCCACAGTTGATTTTTTTTCACACCAAGCTGCTTGCCTATTGTAGATTCACTCTTCCCAGTCTGGTGCAGGTCTACGATACTTTTCCTGGTGTCCTTCGAAAGCTGTTTGGTCTTGGCCATGGCGGAGTTTGGAGTCTGACTGTTTGAGGCTGTGGACAGGTGTCTTTTATACAGATGATGAGTTCAAACAGGTGCCATTCATACAGGTAACAAGTGGGGGACAGAAAAGCTTCTTACAGAAGACGTTACAGGTCTGTGAGAGCCAGAGATTTTCCTTGTTTGAGGTGACTAAATACTTATTTTCCACCCTAATTTACGAATAAATTCTTTACAAATCCTACCATGTGAATTCATGGATTTTTTTTTCACATTCTGTCTCTCACAGTTGAAGTGTACCTCTGGTGCAAATTACTGACCTCTGTCATCATTTTAAGTGGGGGAATTTGCACAATCGGTGGCTGACTAAATACTTTTTTGCCCCACTGTATATACTGTATTCCGAGGTCACAGGGCACTGCATATCAAAATGTAACAAGATATTCTTAATGGAATTCTGGTGCCACCAGAATGATGGAGATGAAATGAGGGTGGATGTTTCGGCAAGAAGAGGATTTCAAACCCCACAACCAAAGAAACTCTCGACTGACCCAGCCAATCGCCTGACCTGAAGCTCAAAGTCCACTAGAGAAGTATGTTTTTTCTAAATACATGAATATCTCTATCTTGCTACAGTGTAATCTTTTTCATATATACTTTTTTTCCCGCCACACTTGTGTAACTTTTCAGAATGGCATTTTATGACATTAGTCAGCACAACAGTCAGTAACCACAGTCATATGTATACAATTATTGCTCCAGAGGCAAGTATGCATGGACAGTTGGGGCATCACTGGTGTTTTTGTAAGTCTTTCTACTGATTTTGAACAAACAAAAGACTTTTGGAGTCTCTATGAACTTTTGGAAGTAACACCACCTCTTCCCTTTTTAGTCTTATCTCCAGCCATTCCCACAGCAGCAGAAAGAAGATCACACATTTCTCACTTCTGTTAGTTCCCTAAATTGGGGAGGAAAAAAAACTCAACTACATGAAATTGCCTCATCAGTCCAAATTGGGTGTAGATTGCCACCAGGAGCTCTGAATAGCTACAACACTCTCATCCCACATCCTCAATAAATTCAGGTACATCTTCATTTGCAGAGCTGTCATCACTAACCTCCAGTACAGAAGATATGGATATTGTTTTCCCAGGAGCTGTTGCCTACACCATATTCACTCCTTAGCTATTGTCACAACCAGACAAAACTGTAATCTGCAAAACTGTGTTTACATGCATAAATGTTCCAGGAAAGAACATTTAAAACAACAGAATACTATAATATTGATGTCATGTAAATGTTCCATGTGATTTTATTACAAAAGTACAGTGTAAAACATTACATTTAATGGGTTATGGTGAAATGAAATGCACATTACTGCTATACATTTAGTTTGCACCAAGTATATTTTCCTAGTCATTATTTATTTATTATCTGGAAAAAAAATGTTTTTTTACTCAAACTCATAATTTAATCTATGATTCTTAAATCATCATTTAAGAATAATTTTTGAGTGTATCTACCTTGAAATGGTAAGATACACACTTCTTATTTTTTTTTATAATGTAAGTGTTGTACCTTTTCTTTCGAGGGTTGGAAACTATCATTTTAATTCTATGCCTTCTATGCTTACGGGTTTTACTAGCTAGATGTATGTAATGTATGTATGTATGAAGCGCCTTGAGGCGACTTTTGTTGTGATTTGGCGCTATATAAATAAAATTGAATTGAATTGAATTGAATTAATAGAATAAAAAATCCTGGACTCTCGAGAGAATTGGTAAAATCACCTTTCAAATTGGTCTGACGGTGTGCTTATCATGCAGGCATACCTTGGAAAACTCTGTGGACTTTTGATTCAAACCAAGCTTGTAACATCCACAGAGTTTTGTAGATTCTCTATTGACCTCAACCTTTACTTTGAGGATTAACTGGATCAACTTAATTGACAGCAGAGGGACTGTTTGTGTTAAAAAAAGAGCTAATTTGATGAATCACAGACAAACCGTGGGGGCAATCAGTGGTATAAGTATATGATTGTTACAAATGAGGGGGAGCTTCAGCAGGTACCCCAAGGCACACTGAGTACAATAATGAAAAATAAATAAAGACAAATCTTATTTTTCTAGCATGTCTATTTCTACTACTACCATCTAAATGTATGAAACATTATTTATACCTGAGTGACAGGTATAAGATTGCAAACAGGTTGAAGTGGAGAGGTTTCGTTGAACTCCACATTGCACAGTATCTACAGTCAGAAATATCTGCAGCATGTAGACTTGATAACAAACTACAAAGCTTGACAAACGAGCCGTGTCCTTGAAGAATAAGGTTCATTCAGCTTGTTTAAAGATTTTCATAGAAAAAGTGTTTCAGTTTTGCAGGTTGAAAATGAATTGTTTCAACTACCAAAGGAAGCACACAAAATGCAAAATGCTTTTACTGTGAAGCAGAAGCCACCAAAACAGATGCTCATCTCATTATTTGAGATTTTGAACACAACCATCATCCATCATTTTAACAGAATATATATGAAAACAGAAAACAAATATAACCATAGTTTGAAAATTCTTGATGGATACAAGGATTTAGACCAGATGGGTATACTGTAGCATGCATTGAAAGACTTGGTTCCTTTTGAGTCTAGACTAGTATTGTAAGATAATAAATAGCTTATTAAAAATTGAAATGATTTGCATGTGAAGACATATAACACAGTGAGAACAGAGGGACTATAAAGCAAACTTTCCAGCTGAAAGAACAAACTTACTCTCAGCAGTGAAAATGTCAACAAGAGGAAGGAGTATTTCTGTCTTCATGGGGAGCATTTAAAAGAATGACAAAGACTAACAACAGAGTGTGAATACTGACTGAAAAGCTAAAAATGCATTAAAATATCTTAAAAAACAAAAAAAAGGCAGTCCCTGTTCACAATTTCTAGTGCTGCTAAGCAATTAGAGTTGTTTAGTCACAGCAATACTCAGTTTGCTCTTCATCTTTGAAAAACAGAACTGGATACAGATGTTGCCGCCAGCAACATCTGGGACCGGATCGATGAACTGCTGTGATTGTTGCAGTGATTTAGGAAATACTTTTTTGCCCATCTTTATGCAGCTGTATGAAAAACGAACAGAAAGATAACAGGGGGGTTGTAAGTTGTAAGTTAGTTAATCAGTGTTCTCATGCGACCATGCATCCTTGACTTAAACAAAGACAACAAAGCAGATGAAATATATAATTGATGGCAGATTGTAAACTGCAAGACACGGTGTTATTGTGGTGTTGGCCTCTTTAGAATAGCAGGCAGATAAGACTGAGAAAACAAGTCAGACAGAAGGCACAGTTTTGTTTTGCTCTGTTCTCCATCCTGCTGATGTAACTCTTTGTGGCAGCCAGCGTTCACAGATTCTCTTGCATTTCATTTCACTGAATTGCACTATGCAAAATGAAAGAGATGCACACAGAAAATGCACCGCCACCCCCACCACCCCCATTCACACACACACACACACACACACACACACACACACACACACACACACACACACACACACATGAGGGAGCTTCTAATGGGGAGCAGTTAAAGATCAATAAATCAAAAGCACATTAATTTCTGGGCATGAGTGTAATTACCAGATAAATAAGTGGTGCTGTTATAGAAAAGACTGGCAGTCCCATTCAGATTTTGTGTTCCGTTTTGCATGGAGTGCCACTGGGTGGAGAATTCCAACAGTGTTACTGCAGCACAGTTTTTACACAGATACTCATCGGTGTTAATCTCTGTGTTAAAGTTCATTATTAATCTGTCTTTTTCATTAAGATTTTTTTAGGTCATATTTTTCCACTACTGATCAAAGATTTCACTTTTCTTCTACTTAAAAAAGATGAAACACATTCCCATGCGTATACATGGTAATCCAGCACCATGGAGAACATCAACGAGGATGCTGCACACGACAAAAGAGTCATCAGCGGTAACAGATATGTCGCTGCTTATTATATATTAGATTCAGCATGAAGAAGCCACAACTGAGATAGTTTGTAAAGTGGCTCGTAGATTAACAGAAACTATGAAGTGTAAGCTGCTTTTGATTGCGTGTGTGTGTTTTTGTTTCACCTTTTGTTGCGATGCTCCGGACACTTTCTCAACCTCCACAAGTCAGTTGGCCCCAATAAACCTTAATTTCTCCTCTAATTCTCCCCTCGCTGCTGTCCATTCCACAGCCGCTGATTCTTGCTGGGTGTGGTTCCCATTATGTTAATCTATCATTTTGCTCTGGCCGCTGTGCTTGTGGTGGACGGTTGATCCAGCTCCGTAGCCACCTGTATTAACACACTAAGAGATTTATTTAATATAATTTTCACTCTGTACCACTATACTAAATAAAATGTCTCTGCAAAAAAAAAACCCAAACAAACTAGAAAATAAAATTTAAAAAGACAAGGGTTAGAGATCAGAAAGAACAAGAGAGACTCTATGATTCAGTTAGAAGTAATCCATATTGTGTCTTTTGTCCTGTCTTCCTCCACCAAACCCACCCAGTTGCAGCAGATGGCTGCACAGCCTGGGTCTTTTGGAGCTTTCTTCCTGTTAAAAGGGAGTTCTTCCTTCCTGCTGTTATCAAGTGCTTGCTTATAGACTTAAAGTAACTGTTGTGGTTTGAAGCATCATAAATAAATTGAATTGAGCTGAATTAAACCTAAAACCTTAAATGATAAATAAATGCCAAAATTAATGCAAAATAATATTAACAAAGTATACTTTTCTTGCCTTCTTCCCAGCTACATGAGAGTGAGCCAACTCTCTTGCAAGCTCCACCAGAAAGTCCACCCGTCTTTCCTTCATCCCGGTGCATGCTTGATACAGCACATGTGCATTCAGTGCTGCCATGTCAATCATGTTGTAAGTAAAGTAAAGTAAAAAGTAAGTAAAGTGTGCGTGTAAAACATGGCAACTGGCCAGCGCCGTGTTCCTCTGCAGACAGTGCACTCCCGAACCATCTGGTCCATCACATCTACGCCACACTTTGTTTTGTTGTAAAGGGTGACAGTGTTTGGCTTCCTTTTGGTAGTGTTGGGAAGCTGGGAAGAAGGCAAGAAAAGAACAGTTGCTTTGGACACAACCCTCCACACCTAGCCCTGGAAAAAGAGCCATGTGTCAGGTCAAACACAAATGCAAGAACAATCATGCCACTGTGCGATGTGTTCACTGCTACAGATACACATGTGGTAAATGCAGACTACAGATACCATGGCAGTGCCAGGATTGTGAGTGATTGCTGAAAATGTTGAAATGTACTCACTCACTTTTTATTATTATTTGTAAATATGTGTACAAATAGTTGGTTTTTTGTACTGTTTTTATCAATAAATCTCAGCAACAAAGGAAATACACCCATGTGTGTTGATTTCTCCCTAAGATGGCAAACTGAAACACTCCAAGTTGGTGACTTTTGGAGATTTATTTCCCTGGATGATTGAGAATGCATCAAGACGAACACAAAAGGAAGTTCACAGCTTTTAGCAGCTCCCCCACCCCCTCATTCACACACCCCCACTCCCCTCCAGAATTCCCAGATAACAACCTAATTTACATATGAATGACTAGACAATTTAGCTTCCACTTGGCTGAAGCTAAAGCCTAGCTAAAAGCCTACCAGCCATTTGGCTGGAAGGCGGGTTTTAAAGGTAGAAAGGTAGAAGGCTGGGCACTGCTGCTGTCGGGGGACTCTAAGTGTTAAGTAATTAACTAAGTAGTAACTGATTACAACTGCCAATTAAAGGATTAAAGTGTATACTCAAAAATAAAAGATTTATTTTGATAAGCCACAATGAGGGTAGCATGGTGGCACGGTGGTTAGAACTGTTTCCTCACAGTAAGTTTCCTGGGTTCCTCCTGACCCGGGAAACTTACTGTGTCTGTGTGAGTTATCTTCGGGTACTATAGAGTCCTTCCACAATCCTAAGACATGTGGTTACAGAGGTTTGGTTGATTGGTCATTTCTAATTATCCACAGGCATAAATGTGAGTGTGAATGCTTGTAGGTCTCTCTGTGTTAGCACTGCAACAAACTAGCGCTGTCCAGAATGTACAGTCTCAGGTTGGTGCACTCTAAAGTCTGTTTTACCTGTTCCACTGTGAGACTGCGGAAAATCATGTTCATACATAGTATTTGGAGTTTAGGTTTTCTATCACTAGACCAGAATGTCTCAGGGTCCTTTCAGTTCAGTTAGGCAAACTCTAAGCCTGATTTCATTTGTCTTCTAGCCATAATACCTTCTGTGTAGCTGATCTACTGTTAAAGTCTGAGTGATAAAGAACTTCTGAGATGGTTGTGTTTCTAACACATTTTTTCATTCTGGAAAGATTTCCAAAAGTGTGTCACTCAGTTTGCTTGGCTCGCCAAGTCTAAGAAGACTTTAGTGATCCCAAACGTTTTTCAAATCACACTGATCAAGATCTCTGTAGTCCTGGTACAACTATAATTCCTTCATTGCTGAAGCAAACTTCATTGTTTGGATTTTGTGCTGATATGTTTGAATTGTAGGAGCTTATATACACGCAAAGGTATGTTTGTCACAGGCAAGAATGTCTTTGATCTCAGAATGTGCTGAAGATAATTCTAATTTAAAAATTTACAGAAACTCTTTATTTGTTACCCACATCTTGCTGAATTATTTCCTGTAAAATATGTGTAGGCTCACCATACATTAAAACATGAATGTAGCTTTCTAGTATGAAAAAATGCCCCAAACCTGCAGTCTTTTTAATTGTCCCTAGGGAGGACATCTGTGGGTGCAAAAAGATTGTGCAAATGTCAAGCAAACTTGACTTGATCTTATTGTGATATAAGACACTTCCTGAATCAACATTAAACTCATTCACAAATTATGGTCATTCAAAGTAACAGGTTGTTAGCCTGTGAGCAGTGTTGGGAAGGTTACTTTTAAAATGTATTCCATTACAGAATACAGAATACATGCCCCAAAATGTATTCTGTAACGTATTCCGTTACGTTACTCAATGACAGTAACGTATTCTGAATACTTTGGATTACTTAATATATTATCATGCTTTTTACAACAATGTGAATGTACTATTGCTGTGTGATTTATTACTATTACTGAAGGTCCGCGACTCCGAACTGTAGTAAAGGGACTTCTGACTAATACGGCGGGGTCCCTGTCGGCTCATAGCCGAAAAATAGCTTTACTTTGTTGTGTGGGTCAACTTTTCTTGCGAGAGAGACAGAGAGAGGCGTTGAAAGGCTGCTCCAACGGAACTTATTGTTTTCGGAGGAAAACACGAACATGGTGTACAGTCGAGTCTTAATAGCTTACTTACAACTGGGCTCATCAGGCACTCTTCTTGGCTGCAGTGGTTATTATTATATTTACATGCTTCCAGCTCCCGTTTTTCCTCGATGACAACTCGTACCTTTCCACTCCCCTTCTTCTCCCTCCTCGCGCTCACAGACCCATAACGTGTATGGCAGTCCATTCTCCCTGCAACACGGACTACACTGCCCATGATGCTACATTCTTTAGCGCTATGCTTGTAGCATTCTGCCTGTTAGCTTAGCACAACAACAACAACGAAAAGGCGCTCTCTCACCCAGGAAACACACAGTCGCAGAGAGAGAGAGCGTCGCCCTGTAACCATGGCAACCGGAACGCTGCCGCCTGGAACAACAGAACGTAGCTGTCAAACAAAACCCAAACAGTCCTGACCCGCGACAAAATGAAACAGGAAAGTACCGCCGTGTAATCCATTTATTTCAACAAAGTAACT
The DNA here is from genome assembly GCF_057382275.1 of Copadichromis virginalis. Taxonomy (NCBI): domain Eukaryota; kingdom Metazoa; phylum Chordata; class Actinopteri; order Cichliformes; family Cichlidae; genus Copadichromis; species Copadichromis virginalis. The sequence continues at coordinate 16,209,585 of NC_140619.1, forward strand.
GTATTCTGAATACCACCTTTTTAAACGGTAACTGTAACGGAATACAGTTACTCATATTTTGTATTTTAAATACGTAACGGCGGTACATGTATTCCGTTACTCCCCAACACTGCCTGTGAGGATATACTAGACAATCATTCTGTCAGTCACAGTGAGTGTTCAGTTTCAGTCAGATCCATCCTTTGGCCATCACGTCTGGTTGTAACAGCAAGATGATCAGATCATAGTTTCATAACACAACTTCATAATACAATTAACTATTGGGCAACACTTTTATGCTATCAACGAGTCTTACATGCATGAAATGAGAGAAGCATTGCATTTACGTAAGTCACATGATAGCAGTAACTTGATGAATAAACAGATTGTTCAGCATCAGGGGGTAAATAATCTCAGACACATATTTCAGGTTTATATGGGAGACTTGTTATAAAGCACTTCCAACCCTTCTATGATAAATCCTGTGCTCCACTGTCAGATTTATCCAAATTCATATTTGCTTGAAATAAAATGTCTCTGTGTGTGTTCATGATGTGGTTATATTTGTGCATTTTTAGTAGAACACTGGATGAGCTTTCCAATCACAGAGACACTTTTTTGCGACTCCAGCCTTCTGCGAATTTACATGCTTTAGTAAATCTGAGTGTGTACAAGGATCTGAGGTCTGAGCTAACAAGTCATGAAGTCTAATAAAAGACACATAGAGTACCTTATAAATATATATTAACATGCATACAACCTGCAGTCCAGGTGGAACTGTCGCATTTATCCTCTGCAGCATGCAGTACTTACAATTGATACAAATACATCAGTTATTATACAGCACTGAAGAACAACAGATGAATAAACCATCTGTGTTTGTGTATATGTGTTACCGCCTGATTTTAGATGTGTGTATGCATTGTATTTCATGCATCTGTTGATGCGGCTGCGCTCTGTCTTTGGAATAAATGCAGCACTTTTTGCAGTGATTTGTCAGAAAAGTATGGCTGCTTGATAAAGTGAGTTTGAGAATCATGTTGGCATTCCTATTCATCGGGATTTGTCAGTGTTCTCTCCCCTCTACTCTGTTTCTGTCATGCAGCATGCTCGTTTTCCTCTGTTTCTCTATCTTTGTCGTCATTCCCTCCTCTGTGTTTTCTATCACAAAAAATATCTTTTTCAAACAAACAGCATTCATTTTTTTCTCCATTACTACTGTCTGCCTTTTCAATACTATCACTGTCAGCTCCTTCTGTGCCATTTTACGAAATAAAATGTCTCTATCCGGTCGTTAAGTCTGACGTCACTAGCCGTGTCTGGGCCTAAACTCCGCTGCAGGTCCATATATCAAACGATCACTATGGCATTACTGAGAGTTGAAAAACTGTCTAAAGTTTTTCATCTTTACTAAAATGATCAGCATTCTGCAGGTGTAACAATTGAGTTTAACATCCAGGCATCCATGAAAACGGAATTTATGACATTTAACGGAGTTAGAAGTTAGCAGGAAGGTAGCTCGCTAGCTTCCATCTAAATACAATATACCATGTCCTGACTGCGGGGTTTTGGAAAAAAATTAAAACGTACAGCTCTGTTACCACTTCCAACATAAATGAAGACAGAAAACTAAACAGCAGTGATGTTTGTAGGGTTACTGAAGTTTGGCTAGCTGGTATATAATGATGTGCTACCTGACCGCTAGCGACACAGCTATGTTAGCATAATATAAACAAGCTAACTTTTTTTCCACTCGATAAAAGTTAATGTGAGTGTGTTCTTGGTGGTCAGGAACAAATGTAATTGCATGGCAGGATGCTGTAAAAGGACCAAACTTCAGTCAGGAGAACAACTGAGATAATCCATCCACAATACGAGGTTAGTCATTCATATACTGCTGCATGGGCTGGGCTGTAGTTACATCCTAAGGTTTTAAAAACTGAGCTTAAATAAATGATTAGCGGTAATAAAAGCCGATGGAGGTCAACAGTGATCACTGACTGTTTTAGGAGCTTTTTGAGATTAAATAGAAGAAAATACAAAACATTAAACATGTTAACAACACAAAAGCCATATTAAATGCAGACTACTTTAGGCCCGGAAGTAGGATTCGTCACGTCATCACTTAACGACCGGATAGCATCTTTGTTTAGCTGTCAATATTTTACTATATCAATACACCTTTTTTTAGAAAAAAAGAGTAGCTGTCATGGTGCTGGGTCAATTTTGTGTTTGGCATTAAGTTTGTTATCATTATCTGATTTGATGTTTAACTTCTTCATGGTTATCTTTATTCATATGTAGGTTTCATTCACAGGGTTTGCAGTTCTAAGGTTTATTTCCTGTGCTGCCCCCCCCCCCCCCCCCCCCGGTACTTTGTTCGTGTTTCTGAGTTTGTGTTTGTGAAGGTCTTTGTCTGTTATCACTGTTTTCAGCTTGTATTTTCCTGTCGTCTTGTGAATTAGGATAAACTGTGCTTCCCTCCTGTGTGTCATTGCCTGATTACCTTGTGTGTGTGCAGTATTGGGAAGGTTACTTTTAAAGTGTATTCTACTACAGATTACAGAATACATGCGTATTCTGAACACTTTGGATTACTTAATATATTTTCATGCTGTTTAAAACTACATGAATGTGATTTATTACTATTACTGAAGGTCCGCGGCTCCGAACCGTAGTAAACAGAGAGAGGCGTTGAAAGGCTGCTCCAACGGAACTTATTGTTTCGGAGGAAAACATGAACACGGTGTACAGTCGAGTCTTAACAGCGTACTTACAGCTGGGCTCGTCAGGCACTCTTCTTGGCTGCAGTGGTTATTATTATATTTACATGCTTCCAGCTCCCGTTTCTGCTCAATGGCAACTCATACTTTTCCACTCTCCTTTTTCTCCCTCCTCGCGCTCACAGACACAGAACGGGTCCGTTCTCCCTGCTTCACGGACTACACTGCCCATGATTCTACATTCTTTAGGGCTATGCTTGTAGCATTCTGCCTATTAGCTTAGCACAACAACAAGATCAAAAAGGCGCTCTCTCACCGAGGAAACACACAGTCGCAGAGAGAACGCACATCACCCTGTAACCATGGCTACCGTAACGCTGTCGCCTGGAACAACAGAACATAGCTGTCAAACAAAACCCAAACAGTCCTGACCCGTGACAATATGAAACAGGAAAATACCGCCGTGTAATCCCTTTATTTCAACAAAGTAACTGTATTCTAAATACCACTTTTTTAAATGGAATACAGTTACTCATATTTTGTATTTTAAATACGTAACGGCGGTACATGTATTCCGTTACTCCCCAACACTGTGTGTGTGTATATATATATCAGGCCGACCCTCCTGGGTGATAAGTTAGCAGCGATGCAGGTGGATGCTTCTCTGGTGTCCTGGATTGTTGATTACGTGACAGGAAGACCACAATATGTACGTCTCCCACAGTGTGTGTCTGACAAGGTGATCAGCAACACAGGGGCACCACAGGGGACTGTCCTCTCCCCCTTCCTCTTCACCCTCTACACCACAGACTTCAGCCACTGCACAGAGACATGCCATCTTCAGAAGTTTTCTGATGACTCTGCGGTGGTTGGATGCATCAGCAGGGATGATGAGACAGAGTACCGGGCTGTGGTCGACTCCTTTGTCACGTGGTGTGAGCAGAATCATCTGCAGCTCAACGTGGCAAAGACCAAGGAACTGATCGTGGACTTCAGGAAGACCAGGAAACACTTGACCCCTGTTTCAATTCAGGGGGTCAGTGTTGACATTGTGGAGGACTATAAATACCTTGGAGTACACATTGACAATAAACTGGACTGGGCTAAAAACACCACAGCACTTTACAGGAAGGGCCAGAGTCGTCTCTATTTTTTGAGGCGACTGAGGTCCTTCAACATCTGCCAGAAAATGCTGAGGATTTTCTATGAGTCTGTTGTGGCCAGTGCGATCCTCTATGCTGTTGCATGCTGGGGGAGCAGGCTGAGGGTCGCAGATGCCAACAGACTTAATAAACTAATCCGTAAGGCTAGCAATGTTGTGGGGATGGAGCTGGACTCCCTCAAGGTGGTGTCGGAGAGGCGGATGCTGTCCAAGATAAAGACAATGTTGGATAACACCTCCCACCCACTCCATGACATGCTGGTCAGTCACAGGAGCACGTTCAGTGAGAGACTGAGATTACCGAAAAGCACCACTGAACGACACAGGAAATCATTCCTGCCTGTGGCCATCTCCCTGTACAACGCATCCACTTAACACACTGTTTGCTGCTACAACTACACATGTTTCTTTTCCAACTATTTATTTATGAGTGACTTATGTATGTATGTATGTATATATATGTATATATTGTACTATTCTTAGTTAGTGTATTGTCTGTCTTGTCTTAATGTTGGTTTAAAATGGAGCACTGTAACAAAAAATAATTTCCCCCAGGGATCAATAAAGTATTCTGATTCTGATATATATATGTTGTGTCCCAAAACGTTGGCTGCATCCTTCGGAGGCCACATTTGAAGGCCGATTACGTCACAGCCAGGTGACGAAGGCTGTCCCAATTCGTCGACTCCTTCAAATGCGGCCGACAAATGCGTCCTTCATTTCCCCAAATTTGAAGGATGGGTCGGGTGTGTCCTTTGTGGACCACCATATCCCAGAATTCATAGCGCGGCCCAGTCAATTTCAGTTTCCAACAATGCTACTAAGTTTTAAAATTACTCTTATTAATCTTTCTGGGTCACAAAATAAACTTTTAACATATTTTCAGGCGAGAAAGTAGCTGTGGAAACTTCAAACATCTGCTTTGTTTATCAAGACATCGCATATTTGCAAAAGTGCTTCTTTTACCCACCCACTTGATAGCTAGCCGGAGGGTTCAGTAGTCACACGAGCCGGCGAGAGCAGCGGACTCCCGGCTTCATCGGATAACTTAAAAATTTGATTGTTTAGCTTTTTTCTGTGTTTTATTTGTTCCGGAGTAAATCGGTTTGGCTGAGATCAAAGTTATTAGATTATTAGATTAAATAAAACTTTATTAATCCATCGGGTGGGTTCCTCTGGGATTTTTACACAGCTGAATAAAAGTCAAACAGAAAACTGATTAAACAGAAGCGTGAGACGGTCGAGAACTAACGCCAGTGTCCTGGCTCCACCGACACAGCGGTGACACAAATCTGAAGGCTAGACCGTCCCATTTCACAGCCTCGCACTTCCAGCCTTCTCGGTCTTAGAAGGACTCGGCCCACGTAGACCACGAAGGCCGGGTACTCCAAAGGATGCAGCCTACGTTTTGGGACACAGCTATATAGCAGGTGTCGGTCTGTGCTCTGTGTCGGCTCGTCTGCATTCCATGGTGTTTTGTTCTTTGGTCTGCGTCTCTTTAGTTTTCCCAGTTTAATGGTAAATGGCCTGCATTTGTATAGCGCTTTTCTAGTCCATAGGACCCCAAAGCACTTTACACTACATTCAGTCATTCACCCATTCACACACACATTCACACACTGGCGATGGCAAGCTACATTGTAGCCACAGCTGCCCTGGGGCGCACTGACAGAGGCGAGGCTGCCGGACACAGGCGCCACCGGGCCCTCTGACCACCACCAGTAGGCAAACATGGGGTTAGTATCTTGCCCAAGGATATTTGGCATGCAGCCAGGATGCAGCCTGGGATCAAACCACCGACCTTCTGATTAGTGGCTGACCTGCTCTGCCACCTGAGCTACAGCCACCCCATTTAGGTTTCTTCAGTAGCTTCTCGTGCCTCATTACCCATTTTTTGTCACTCTGGCACTTGTAAATAAACTCTCACTCATATCATCAGTCGTTGCCTGCATTTTGGGTCCTTTTCCTCCAACACCACACGGCTCGCCCCGGCAGCCGTGACAGTAGCACACACTTACTATAAAGAAAAATGTATAGTGGTACTTTTGCTCGGCTGCAGTCTTCTTTGTGATTTTCAACTTTTATAAATTAATTTTAATGAGTTAAGTCAAGAAAGTGAGAGAGAACCAGATCCTAAATTCTACATTTCTACTTCTAGGCAAGCAGGGTCTTTCATTGTTTTACTGTCCAAATTCTAAAGTACAAGGTAGAAATGAGAATGACAAACAATCCATACTTATGGCTATATTCATGGAAATATATATATATATATATATATATATATATAACTTTAAAAACATTTTTTTAGTAGGACCAAGAGGTCTGGACTTCTGATAGAGCTCCAGATGAAAGTCGAGGAATTTATGTGACAAGCACCAAGCTCAATGACTTCACAAAAGACAAAAGAAAAAAAGAAAGAAGTAAAAAACAGGTACTTTTGCAGTTTGCTGTCCTAAAAAGGATTGACACAGACCAAGAAAGCAAATTCAGCTTAAGTATTTATTTACGTGTTAGTGAATAAGCAGATCTAACGCAGTGAAATCTGTGTTGTTCAGACTCAGACATGGAAACTCTGTGGACTAAACACGATCACAGACTTTAGAGGGAAAACCAGCACACCGCAGACCACGGCCTCTCTGTGTGAGGATCTAAACGTATTCTACGCTAGATTCGACACAGCGAACACCATGAGACCAGACAGTGTGCGCACCGCGGATGACGTCAGTGCGCACACTGTGTCTGAGGAGGATGTGCGGAAGTGCTTCAGGAAGGTGAACGCACGCAAAGCTACTGGTCCGGACGGGATTCCCGGCCGCGTCCTCAAGTCATGCGCGGCTCAGCTGGCTGGAGTGTTCACACACATCTTCAACCTTTCCCTCTCTCTGTCTGTAGTCCCAGCCTGCTTCAAAATGGCCACCATCGTCCCTGTACCCAAATCCTCCACCATCTCCTCATTGAACGACTGGCGACCTGTAGCCCTGACCCCCATCGTAAGCAAATGCTTCGAGAAGCTGGTCAGGGACTTCATCTGCTCTACACTACCCGACTCACTGGACCCTCTACAGTTCGCATACCGCCACAACAGGTCCACTGATGATGCCATAGCCCTGACACTACATACTGCCCTGTCACACCTGGAGAAGAGAGACACGTATGTGAGAATGCTGTTTGTAGATTACAGCTCAGCATTCAATACCATCGTTCCCTCGCAGCTGGACAGGAAACTGCAGGATCTAGGACTGAGCAGCTCCCTCTGCAGCTGGATCCTTAGCTTCCTGTCTGACAGACGCCAAGTGGTCAGACTGGGCAGCATCACCTCATCCCCCATCACACTGAACACTGGTGCTCCACAGGGGTGTGTACTGAGCCCTCTCCTGTACTCAACTCTACACCTACGACTGCACAGCCACTAACAACTCCAACATCATTGTGAAGTTTGCGGACGACACTACAGTGGTGGGTCTTATCACCAATGGTGATGAGACGGCTTACAGGGAGGAGGTCAGCGCCCTGACCCACTGGTGTCAAGTCAACCATCTCACCCTCAACGTCGCAAAGACAAAGGAGTTGATAGTGGACTTCCGGAGGTGCAGAGAAGTACACACCCCCATCACCATCAACGGCGCTGCTGTGGAGAGAGTGAGCAGCTTCCGGTTCCTTGGTGTACATCTGGCTGAGGATCTTACGTGGTCAGTACACACAAACAAAACAGTGAAGAAGGCGCAGCAGCGCCTCTTCTTTCTCAGAAGACTGAAAAGATTCGGCATGAGCCCCCACATCCTCAGGACCTTCTATCACTGTGCCATTGTGAGCATCCTCACTGGATGCATCACCACCTGGTATGGCAACAGCACCGCCTACAACCGCAAAGCTCTCCAGCGAGTAGTGCGGTGCTCTGAACGGATAATTGGAGGTGAGCTTCCCTCCCTCCAAGACATCTATAGGAAGCGGTGCCTGAGGAAAGCGGGGAGGATCATCAAGGACTCCAGTCACCCCAGCCATAAACTGTTCAGACTACTTCCATCAGGAAGGAGGTTCTGCGTGTTGGTGGTTCTTTGTGTCTGGGGGTGGGCGTCCGGGTACACACCGGCTCACTCCTTGGCGGCCGCTTGTTGGGGCCTGGGGCCTGGGGCTCGCTCGGGCCCCTTTGGAGGTGGGGTGCCCCCGGCCTCTCGGCCTGGGGCTCGGTCACTCAGGCACAGCTGGGGGCCGGCGGAGCTCACGGGCGCGTCACTGCAACTCCCCCTGACTTCTGCTCCGCGGCTGCTGGGCGAGCCCTCATCTGGGACTTTCCTCAGCTCTTACTGGAACAGTGGCGCGGCTGCCCCTCTGTTGGTCTTCCATGGTCTCTTGTGTTCTGGGGGCCTCTGGATGTCTGGAGTTTTGATCTCCTCCATACCCGCTTCACACCCTGGAGGACGGGGCTGTGGCCCCCCCACACTCCCTAGCAGATCATTACATGGAGAAACCTTTGGAATGCAAGCATGCTGATCCACACAGGTATGCACACATGGGTATTCACAGACGCAGACTAAAGCTTTCTTGGCTGCTACCTCAAAGCACACTGTGCGCTGTCTATCTTGCGTGCTGCACAATATCGTTTATTATTTAGTAAATATTGATATCTATGACTAGCTAGTTTATTGTGATGGTGCTTTGTTTTCTCTATGTTGCTCTTTGTTGTTTGCTGTCTCCTCTGTTTGTTTTTTTTGTTTGTTTTTTTTTTTTCTCCATACAGGTGACCCAGGAGTTCTTTTTTTTCTCTCTCTCTTCCCCCCCTTCTCACCGTCTCTTCTCCCCTTTGGTTTTCTTTCTTTCTCTCCCCCTCTTTCTCTCATTCATTCCCCCTGTCCTATTTATTAAAAAAAAAAAAAAAAAAAAAAATGACAAAGGATGAACTGAAGCTATGCCATCACGTAATGTTGCATACTGCTGTTTCTGATGTCATTTAAAAAAAAAAAAAAAAAAAAAGGAAGGAGGTTCTGCAGCATCCGGTCCCGTACCAGCAGACTGAGAGACAGCTTCTTCCACCAGGCCATCAGACTGCTGAACATGTCATAGACACCTCACCTTCACTACTGGAACTTCAACATTATGCACTCCATACTGTACAGTAATGCCACTGTTTTGCACATGTCTGAACTCTGTTTATTTTTATATATTTTATTTATTGTTTACTCTATTTAATTTGTAAAATATGTGTACACACACACACACACACACGTAGAAAATATTTAGTATACACATGCAGAAATGCATATACTATTACATACTGCACATATATTTATTAGTTTCAGATGTAGCCATTCTTGTATTTTGCTTGTTTTCATTATTGTATTTTGCACAACTCTGTTGCTTGTGAAGCTCGCACACAAGAATTTCACTCACATGTGCTGTACCAATGTACCTGCACATGTGATGTGACAATAAAAGTGACAATAAAAGTGATTTGATTTGATTTGATTTGATTTGGAGGAGGAAAAACAGTGTTAATGATGCCTCAAAAGAGGTTGTGGATTGTAGAAACTGGAAATTGGTCTTACTTGACTGGAAGATGAGTTCAGTCCCAGGAGGTCCACTTGGGTGACAGGTGGGTTTCCAGAGGTGTGTGAGCAGAACTGGAGGAGAGTGGGCAAGCAGGAGAGTCCTTTTCTTTTGAAGCTGATTCACAAGTGGATGTGATATTAACAATGCAACAAGGACAACCTGTCATTAAATACCCATCACACGATGACATGATCTGGTACAGGCGTATTAAGGATGAAGCAGACGGACAGATCAAACACCCAATGCACACCTCACTTCTCCACCAGACTAAGTAACCAAGACTTTAAATAAAAGCACAAACCCTCAACCTGATGCACTACAACATTTCTAAGTACAGGCTTGACAATGAGGATGTGCTACTTCTGAAAGAGATAATGCAACACTGGAAGTCTCACAGGCAAAGCCACTGTGGAGGAAGGTAAGAACATAAGATGGTCCAGTCCTAATTGCATAATTCCTTAAGCATCTAGTTCCTGTCCTTAAAGCTTATTAAACAAGCCAAACTATTCTTGTAGCTCACTCAAGTTTGAAAAGTTCTAGCCATTTTATTGTCTTTTGTGATTGCCTGTTAGAAGGCCAGCATGGTGTACTCAGGCCTGCTGAAAATATTTCTGGCATGCAAAACCTCCAGTTTAAACTGTTCTCCAGGTGCTAAAAAGCTGTCTTTCTAGCTGCTTTCATCTGGCAGTTATGTCATGTAAAAACGAATTAAAGATTCCTGACTGACCTGCTGTGCTATGTGTAACCGAAAGGCCCTGATGCACGTCTGCAGTGCATATTGAGTTGGAAACTGCAGATACAGCTGAATACCTCAGGATCTTTCAGACTCCCAAGACTCATGCTGAACCACTGACTTGATGATTGGGGGTGTACAGTATGACATCACTTCAGAAAGCAGTTCCAATGATGAGGATGTGTAAGTGCATGACATGAGAAGAGGTGTACATCTTCTCTGAACTTTTCTAAACACACATTTAATGTCATTATAACTTTCATCTGCAATTTCTGTTGTGGGCCTCTGGGATGATGCCCATCAGCATGACAGTTCTCTTCTGTAAAGACTTCTTCTGTTACTCCATCTGCTATCTTCACAGCAAATCACAGCAACAGTCGCCTCTAGGTGTTTTATATCGTAAGGTAGACCCAACAATGATACATGCAGAGAAAAACCCAACAATCAAATGGAAGAGAGGGACTAGCCAGAGCCAGGGAATAGAATGCATGTATGGACAAGAAAACAGTGGTGATTTTCTTAATTACATCTGATAAATTATCCCTGGGAGAGAGACAGGATAAATCAGGAGCTAACAGCAAATGGCAGTGACAGCTAACGCCAGACAGGTGATCTGTCATTTATAAGTTTAAAAAATTGTTTGATCCCTTTGCTGTATCAAAGCTGGGTTTTTATATAACACTACTGACTAATCTATAAAAATGTCTAATGTTGTGGCTCATTTCGTCAATGTAAACAAAATGTCTGAATGAATGTGCAAGGAACGTTAAAAATGTAAAAGCGATCTGCTTGTGATGCGAGAAAGACATCACAAGTTATCAATTTTACACTAAGTTAGATTGAAGAGGGCTCAGGAAAGCTCATTCACAAACCATCATGTCACAGTGATGAGTCTTACCACTAACGCTGCAGCCTCCTCCCTATAAACCTGCAGCCTCCTCCCTTCTCACTGACCAATCTTGTCATGTTGATATGAAAAGGAAAAAATATACATGAAGAGATGGCATGCAGGCAAATATGGATAATAGTAATAATAATAATAATAATAATAATAATAATAATAATAATAATAATAATAATAATAAATGAAATAATAATAATAATAATGATTATGATGAAAAAAAGCAATTTTCTCAATTAGTGCCTTGTCCTGGTCAGGAGATGGTGGGGACAGAGACATTATATTTTTTCACATGTCCTAAGCAGAATAACAGGTCACAGATGCAGCAGCTTTTTCCAGTGAAAGAATTGAAGGTGTCCCATTTAGTTATTTCATAGAACAAACAGGCATATTTTGAAGGGATTTGAACAAACATACTTGTTAGGGAAAATATTCTAAAACACTTCTTCAGTAAAGACTCAGAGAAGAGAAACACACAGAGTTCTTGCTAGCAAGGGCAGCTCCCTACTGAGAGACTCGCACTAAGAAACTGCCCCGGTCTTTATTTATACTTCAGTGTGTGTGTGTGTGTGTGTGTGTGTGTGTGTGTGTGTGTGTGTGTGTGTCCTGCTGATCAAAGGGTCATGAAAGCACAAAAGGTACATCCTTGGTCAGGAAAGGGTAGTCTCCCCCTCACCCTAAATAACATGGTGAGGAAGTCCAGCAGTTCATCTATATGTAAAGAAGCACTTAAACTAAAACAGACATAGCTACGTTAATCCTACCGTAAAACAATAAAACAAGGTACGAAGTCTCATGCTCCCAGGACGTGGGGGTGCATTCCTGGAGTGCACACCAAGCCTGCAGCCTGTTAGAGATCACACACAATTGATTATATGCCTCTAAGTATACATGGTTGAATATTTCCTAATACAAATAACTACATGCAGTATTCTACCATATGCAAACTTATATCACTAAAAGATTATACTGACTACTAAATACAATTTTCCATTAACATTCCCTCCTGTTGTCAGTAAAACTTAAAGTGAGATACCAGTTTGTAACATCTTGTTGTACATTTTCAGTCACATCGTCATCAATCACACAAAGTCTTCATGTTCCAACAGGTCGGGGTCATTATCATCATCATCACTTGTCATGGCTATTTATGCAGCAACAGTAGAAAATATTACTCGGTTAATCATAAGTTTTAGGCATGGCAATATACATGTTACAAAGACACAAAATAAAAGTAAAAATATCCCAACTCCGATGAGTAGTCTTTTTAGCACCTGTAACCAGGAGCTAGTGTAGCCAAGAAAACCAGTCACTTGTATCACTTACATAGTCCTGATTTTGGGCCTGCTGGATCTGTCTCCAAACATTCAGGGCATCAGTCATGTTTGATGAATGTGCGTCTTCTTTATGTAAATGCAGCATGTGTTGTTGAAGAGGACACAAAGTCCCCTTTTTCTGCTAGTATCATAGAGTAGTTCTTCCCTGGGAGTTGGTCCAGGAACACATATAGTGTGGGGTATGTTGCCGTGCTGGGTAGATGGGAACAGACATAATAGTCTGTATTTGCCGATTCTGCTTTTGTTCTGTCGTGGATATAACGGTACCTGGCATTGTTCATCCACGGAGGGATGTGGTCTTGCGTCATGTCTCTTAGGTGAGAGTTGTCGTGTGTCAATCTTTTCTGCCTTTCTCCTGGTTCAGCTGTTGTTTGCGTCAGCTGGGGTCCTGTAAAAGTGAGCGTCGTAGTCAACGTAACCAAGAGGGTCCACCTTCCCATGGTTGCACACAGGTCCGTCACGCCTCGCACTTGGTTGCCCTAGAGTTGATCAGAGGCTGGAGGTTGAAGTGCGAGCTTACCCTACGGGGGCTCAATCAGCACTCCCCCCTCACCACTGAAACAACCAAGTGTGAGATTTCTCTATTGTGCTGTCTTGAGGGTGCCGGGGTTTCCTGGGACCTCGACCTCTTTGCAGTGGCTCTGATAAATCCAGGAGGGTCTCTCCACTATTTTGCAGGCAGTTGAAATGGTCAGAAGCACTTGAATTGGCCTCTATCAACCCCCATCACCTCACTTCAGGCCTTCATCCTGCGGTAGGAATACTTATGACTCTTCTACTGTCCATCCTCTGCAGAAAAACACCTCTGTGGAAAGGGTGCTGGGTTCAGTTATCTTACTGCTGTTGTGATCCCAGCAGTCTTCAGAGTGTCATCGTATGCACAGTATAGTGGCACAGCATTAGGTGATGTTCATAGGAAACTGCTGTCATCACCACCATAGCTTCCGGTTCCTGTGCTTTCACAGAATCATGATGTCATCCTTAGACTCCCTCTGCGCTGTCGATGGAGCTTGGCACGCTCCCCTCATCCTTCAGGTGCCCATCTGCTGTCCACAATCTCCTCTGTTGGCCTCTGGAAAGCCCCCTTGGCACAGCTCTCATTCCAACGCAGTTTCATGGTCCGTGCTGTGGCTCCAAAGTCTGATCTCATGATGGGCCCCAACCAGCTCGACCTTTGACCTCAACCACTGCCTGGGCTGTCAGTCATGCCTGGAATGGTTCTCGCTGCTCACTGGGCCTCTGAAGATTTCTCAGGAGATTACTGCTGCACCTGTATTTCCTTGCTAGGAGGAAAATCTTCTATTTGGAGAGCATGTCAACAATCATCAAACCACATTCTTTAGTTCAGTGAACTTCACTTATAGGCCATCAAAGCCTCATCTGAACATGGATGCACCACTTGCATAGGTTTAATACCTGTAAATAAACAGTTAATCACACAAATCGCTGCAAAAATTATATAAAACAAAATTTAATGTTAATTCCAAAATTTAATGTTAATTAATTGTTTCATATTAATCCTGGATCCCTCATCTTGACACATGGACACTCCCATGAGTCAACTCATCAAAATCAGATTCCTGTCTTAAAGAAAAAGGTTAGCTAGATCATATCCCAGGCAACATCAGGGCATCTCCTCCCCTGGAGCAGCACCACCCTGGACCTATAATCCTGCAATAAAAATGTTAGTGTGTTTTGCATACTAAATTTGCTTAACACCTGGCTCTGCCAGGAGCCTGCATACACACCATCATGGCCTGGAAAGCAAAATCTGGAAGTGAAATCAAACTTCACACCTATAAACAATTATATCATAAAAGTAATAAAGCATTCAGCACTAGCAGGACAAGTGTCATGTGCAGGTTTTCTCAAATCAGTAAACTACAATTATTACCATAATTTGCCTCAGACATGGATCATCCCATGTACTCAGTCAACAGTAATGTAATCAGTGACTTCTCTTAAGCAAAGTCACTCCACTCATATATTATTTATGGGCTCAAGAGTGGCCAGCAAAGGAGCCCATATTAACTATTCCATAACACCGCATCTCTTATTTGTTTGTCTCATGTCACTTGTCCGCTTCTGCTGAATCTTGTACATGCAGTCTCAAAAAACAAACATTAGCAACACACATTGATTATCCTGGTGGGCAGGCGTCGGCCATCCACATTCCAGAGGTGCCATAAAAACACCATAAAGTTAGCCAACCCTAGCTGTAGAAAGAATGTCATTCACATATAAACCCAGAAATCCTTTAGTAAAAAAAACATTAACTAATCCTCTTATAAATCACATGATCAAACACATGAAAAACTGCAATGCTGTAGAAGAGAAAATGCAAATGTTAGCGCTTGCGCAGGCGTATTGCATACTTTGTCACCGTTACCTCTGTAAGCAACACAAGGTAGTGAATAACACCCCTGGTAGATGCACAGACACAGAAAATGGCATTTCAAAGGTTAAACCATCATGCAACCTCGAATGTTGCTATCATCTTTCTGCTCCTGTAACAGAAGACATAAATTCATCCACCCTTTGTCCTGTCTAGGTGGAGGTTAACCTTGAGTCGTGGTCAAGTCTTGTCAGCTTTTACCAGTCAGTCAGTTTGTTTTTATTTCCATTCATTCATTCATTCTTTCTTTGCTGATAGTGGAAACCATCGTCGCATTTAGTTTCCATTTTCAGCAAAATGACGTCATTTCAAAAAGAAAAAGAAGAACTTTAGATCGGATTACATTGCTGAATCCTTTTTGGACAGGAACTTGTCCCAATAAGTGGCTTTCTCCAGAGCCCATTTTAATTTTGGAGAAGCTCACTTGTAACGGCTTTCTCGACAGGTCGTATAGCACTTTTAATTCCTGACGTGCAGATCTGCTTAAAGAAAAGAAATAGACAAACAAAATCAGTGCCTGTTCAAAAATGAAAAATAACAGAGATTATCAAACCAAACTTTCAGTGCACTGTGAAAGTATCAAAATAAAAAGGCCTTGTTAAGTCATGACACAAACTCCTCATCTCAGGAGGGTAAATCACCATTAGCATGGTTCATCATACCATCATACTAATTGGCAGGCTCAACTTCACAACAAAAGAAAAATCATCAGTTAGATTCACTCCAAACCAACCATCAGCTGCAAAACACACAACATAACCCTAATGTCTTATTAGCTATGAGTTTAATCACCAGTTCTGCGCTCTTCACTCATTTAGGTCACAGATCTATTTTATTCAATTTTTCCTTTTTCCCTTCATCATAAAACATGTGACATGCTGTCATGCACTTCACAAAAGAAGTTTGTTCTGACGTATTCAGAGTTGTGTATCTAAATACAGGATTCACTCGCACATCAAAACAGGAAACTCAGTGTTTTAGAGTCTCCACTCAACACACAACAAACATCCCATTCACTCGTGCTAGAATTCAGTCACCTTTCATTAATCTAAAACCGATCAAATAATTTGCATATCAGCTATTAACCCACTAAGTTGACAGGACAACAGAAAAGCATGTTCAAAATAGTATCACAAAAGACAATTTCCCTCATACAGTAAATTACTTGTGCTGCATCAATCAAGCAGGAAGCTTCTCCCAATTTACTATATTAACAACTAAATTTATTGTCTGATCACTGGTTGGTCAAACCAGGATCCTTTTTTTTCACAAAAGTTAAACTGTTGTCCTGCAACCCAGAGAGTCAAATTTTTTGCATTGGATAAATTCAGTATTTGATAACAAGTGTCTGCTAAATTGACACTATTTTAACACTGATGAAAGATAACAAGCTAATTTTCATTGCATGGGTGTTTGTGTTATTAGGCAGGTCTAATACATGTCTGTGGAGCTGCATATCCAGCAGAGCATGTAATGTGCCATGAGTTCCACTGGTCTTTGCATCACACGAGGTGACTTGGACAAGATGATAAACAGACTCACGCTTAAGATGTCTAATCTTCATGAGTTATTTTATGTTTGTATTAGTAGGGTTAATGCATGTTCTGTGTGATTTTGTATATGTTTGTATTTTTGCAGTGTTTCAGACTCCTTCTCAATTTTCCAACTTAAGCAGTCAGTTTTGTTTTTCCCAGGTTTGCTAACCCAAATTTTGATTTCCCACATTAAATAACAAAATTTGTGTTCTCACCACTCTCACTGAGGCGACTTCTTAGCAGCTGCTGCCGGTTTCTTGGCTTTGGCCGCGGCGGGCGTCTTGGCTTTGGTCTCACTAGCCTTGTTCATCTTGAAGGATCCGGAGGCCCCGGTGCCCTTGGTCTGCACCAGAATGCCCTTCGCCACCAGGCTCTTGATGGCGGTCTTGACACGGGCCTTGTTCTTGTCCACATCGTAGCCTCTGGCAGCCAGAGCCTGCTTGAGAGCGGCCGCGGACACGCCGTTGCGCTCCTTGGAAGCGGCCACGGCTTTCACAATCAGCTCGCCCACGCTGGGGCCGACCTTCTTGGGCTTGGAAGTCGTCGTCTTCTTCTTCTTGGCCTGAACCTCTGCACAGGGCGCAGGGCGTGTTTATGATGGAGCCTTTCCCACCACAGCGCCGTGTTGGGTGAGGGATTATTATGTTCTTCCTAGTCTGAACTGCTCTCTTCAGCTGAGCTGCTATCCTATTCTGAGTTACTGTCTTCTTTGTTTCTTACAGTCACGTACAAAATGTCCCTCTTTTCCACACCTCCATCATGTAGTGTTAAAGTCACTGTTTGGTGTGTGTGTGTGTAGCCTCTACCTCTTGCTCTTCCACTATGCATTCCTCTCTCTTTCTTTTGGATTAGTCCTGCTCCGGCTTGCTGTTTTTCTAGACATTTCTCATCAGGTGTTAATTTTACTTGTTTATCACCCATTTTCAAAGATTTTGCTGGGCCGTCACTGGCACGCTTGACTTCAGAGTGGTTTACTGATACGGCCTTCGACTTCACCCTAACGGTGAAGCGGTATCAGTTTTATGAGATGAAACTCAACCGTTCTCCTTTGTCACCAGCACGTGAGCCTCAGCAAAGAAAACAAAAATGGAAGTAGTTCAGCAGCGTATTGTGCTGTAAAATCAACTTACTTCCAGACACATACACACACATAGACATTTGCGAACTAATTTGTCACGAGATAATTTCGGCTACCTCTAAAACTGGTCAAAACACGGTTCCTTTTGGCGAACTTAAACCTATTTTTTTTTTTTTTAATTTATTTTTTATCACATTTCTTTAAACTTTTGCGGCCGTCTTTATATACCAAATAGTGTTTCTCACTCTCCGATGTCTCACTGGTGATTCAGATCATCGGACTGAATCCCACCGCCGTGGACAAGATTAAAAACACCGGCCCAGACCCGAATTTAACGTCCTGGGGCTCTCTCCTCGTCCAAGAGGGCTGTGCACAGGCTTCGGTGCTGGCTCCCCACGGCGTCAGGAATCAGTGCTGGATCAGAGTTCTTGCTAGCAAGGGCAGCTCCCTACTGAGAGACTCGCACTAAGAAACTGCCCCGGTCTTTATTTATACTTCAGTGTGTGTGTGTGTCTGTGTGTGTCTGTGTGTGTCCTGCTGATCAAAGGGTCATGAAAGCACAAAAGGTACATCCTTGGTCAGGAAAGGGTAGTCTCCCCCTCACCCTAAATAACATGGTGAGGAAGTCCAGCAGTTCATCTATATGTAAAGAAGCACTTAAACTAAAACAGACATAGCTACGTTAATCCTACCGTAAAACAATAAAACAAGGTACGAAGTCTCATGCTCCCAGGACGTGGGGGTGCATTCCTGGAGTGCACACCAAGCCTGCAGCCTGTTAGAGATCACACACAATTGATTATATGCCTCTAAGTATACATGGTTGAATATTTCCTAATACAAATAACTACATGCAGTATTCTACCATATGCAAACTTATATCACTAAAAGATTATACTGACTACTAAATACAATTTTCCATTAACAATACTGTATACAAACATACAAACAAAAATACACACTTTAAATATCACATGGTTTGAATTTATGGTTTAATCTAAGTCTGGTGGTGTGTAGTGACTTTAACAGAAAGATAAGCAGAGACCCCGATTCACTTTGGCATATTTTAATTGATGTCTAAATTTAGATTTGACTGGATGAGCACTGCCGGTCAAGTGGACTGCTTATCCTGACAGAGGACCACTGTGTAAGTCACAGCTTCCCTAAGGATATCATGCAATGGTTCCCATAATGATGACAATTACTATATTAAATGCATGTACTTAAGTGAACAATGTTGCAAAAATCATGCAGAAATCAGTGTACATGTCTATGTAAACACATTCACTCTGACTGTCTCAGACACACATACTGTAGGCCCAGTGGAGGCACATAAAAGCAGGCTTGGCATCAAAGCTCTTCTCCTTTGAGATGACTGTGGACAGCTAGCCGGAGGTGTGGCTCTTTTCTCTGTGGGAATTTTTCCTATTTGTGTGTACTGATGTTAGGAACGGCATAGGGACTGCAGGCCTAGGGTTCACGTGTCTGGCTCAGCCTTCCTCTGCTCCCCTTTGTTCTGTGTTTGTTGCTGTTATATCACTTTGCTTCAAGTCTGATTTCAGTTTTTTTGTTTGTTTTTTTAATTTGTTTCACGTGCTTTAGCTTTTTTCAGTTCTGCTTTCATTTTTTTCCTTAAATTTTAGTCGCTCCTAGAGACAGTCTATGCAACATCTGTCATATTTATTACACACGTTTATTTTGTTACCAAAGGTAACAAAACAGGAAAAAAAAACCCCAAATGTTCAAAAATGAAAATGTAGGCTGTTGTTTTGTGTGTTCTAACAGTGATTACTCTGTGTGTGATTCCTTTTATAGTTTGCAGTGAAATTTGTTAAACCATTGCTTAATAGGACAGAAGTACAAGTCGCTCTTTACTAACACATTTGTAGATGTGTTTATTGCTGAACAACATAGCTAGCAGTCTCACACACTCTTTAGGTTTTTTCAAGTTATGTGTGTAAGGGTTTAGTCTATCAAACCTTACCCTTTTCTCCCCAGTATCACAACAGTATGACTCCCAAAGTACGGCTCAGTAAACAACCAATGATTCTAAAGCCAGAACAGAAAGATACAGTTGGAAGATGAATGATTGCGTTTTTATGATGCGTAGTAAAACGACCCCCTCTTCTTCTTCTCTGTGTTGGTGTTGTTGTTGTTCGTGTGTGTGCGTGTGCGTGTGTGTGTGTGTGTGTGTGTGTGCCTTAGAAGTCAATTAATACATTAGCCATACTTAAAAAACATCTGAATTTCATTTAGAACTGAGATTCTAAGTTGTAAGCAGAAATCTTATGCACAGCCAGAAACATGTTTCCCCCACTTTCACAATGCTGAGGTGTCAAATCCACAACCCCCCAACAAATGGTTTGTTACACGCGGGTGTGAAGGGCAAGCTTTACTTACACAGCCTCACACACAGCAGATTTTTGGGTACAGGGGTTTAGCCACAGATGCAACATCCACTTTTGATAAAGATCACGCCACCTGTTTATTTCTTAAGAAATTAAGAGAGATAAGATAAGATAAGATAAGATAAGATAAGATAAGATAGAACTTTATTAATCCCTCGGGTGGGTTCCTCTGGGAAATTCGACTTCCAAAAAAAGCACAGCAACGACCGAAGTTACAGTTACAGAATTGTTATATACACACACACACACACACACACACACACACACACACACACACATATATATATATATATAAATACAGAGACAAATATAAATAAAATATACAAAGGGGATAAATAGAATAAATAGGAATAAAAAATAAAAATACAAGTGAATTGCACATTTCAAGTATTGAGTCTATTGCACTGTTGACTATTTACAAAAAGTATTGCACAAGGTATTGTACAGTGAGGTGAAGAGGCACTACAGCTTAGTTGTTCCCCCCTCCTTTGTCCTCCTGTTTCCCCTCCCTCTCCCCTCCAGAGAGGAGTTAAACAGTTAAGCATCTTTATTAAGCTCTTATTTATAAATGTCTACACAATAATAGACACCGTGTGCTCTGTGACATTATAGTCTTCTACTTCTGCTTCCATCGGTTTGCATTTTAAACTCCCGGCCTTTCAGTTTGTTATGAACGACTTTATATCACAAAATGTTAGAAATATAAAGTGAACCATGCGACTTTTTATTTTTTTTTATTTTCTGTTTCATGGAAGGACTTAAGACACGAGTTATTTAAACAATTCTAAATGACAGTGTGATGGCCATAGCACTTTATGTGGGCCAAATGTGTTAAGGATAATGTTTATCAATGTAAAATTGCAAAGAACTTGTGGATAGATTATAACATTTTGTAAACAGTTACCTCAGAAGCTGTACTGGTAGATCTATGTATGTAAGGTAAAACTATCCACAGTACTTCCACTTAAGTAGCTAAACACATAAAGTCACCCTTACCAATAATCCGCTGCTCCTTGAAAAAGTAGCGCAAACAGACAACTGACTGAGCAGTGATAAGTAGAGCTACCCGAGGCCGAGACTCAAGCAGAAGAAATTAAAAGTTGTTGTTTTTGTGGCTCGAAAAATTAAAGAAAGTATGTTTAATAATTCAACAAGACCCGCACCTTCAACACATGTACATTCAAATTCTGGTACAGGCTCATCATTGCTGCTGTTCAATAGTTTTTATCCGTTCGAAAAAGTCATTTTGCGGCTTTAATGTTTCCAGCTGATAAGGAGAATGTGTGCATTTCAAATGAGCGTCTGAAGGCTTTAAACATCTGCTTTGTCTGTAACGACAGTATCAAACTACAGAGCATTGTTTTTACTAAAATTCAACATTTTCAGATGAAAATTTGGCTGCTTTTTGTTTTTTCACTGTAACACCCACCTCAATGCCATTTTTAGGATATTCTTGGTGACCCCACCTTTTTCATATTTATGCTTTTGGCACTGAGGGTATCTAATACGCATGTTGTCGCTGTGTTTTGTACTACCAGCTGTGAGGGCTCTGCTTTTGCTTTGAGCAGTCTGTTTTTATTTTGTCTCGTGTGTGGTTTTTTTTTTTTTTCAAATGAGATCCTCGTCAGTTTGATTTTGTTACCACAAACTTTGTGTGAAGTTCACAACAGAGGTAAAGAGATTTAAACACCCCAGTTTAAGGAGGCAGGCAGGGGTTGGACCACCTGCACAGGACAGGTGAAGCAGAGAGTGTCCGGGGAGATGTGCAACAGAAGCAGAGGGAACATTTTACTAGATGATAAATGGCAGATTTAGGTGATTAAGGATTTGTTGACAAGATTAAAAGACACGTCCGTCAGAGTTCAACAACATTACAGTTTGATTAAATAAAAAGTTTTTAAACTACACAAGGTTCATTTTCTCCTCTGATAGTAATTATATTAAACATGTCAAGAAAGAAAGAGTATAAAGAAAATAGTAAATGTGTGTCTAATTAAACTCTTCCTGTGAACCTTATATCATCCTTTAATATGTTTGGTGTTACAAACTTGAAGAAGCACAGAAAAGATCATCAGACATTAATCTAATCAGTTTTCAGCCTTCATTCATATTGAAAAGTTGAAATCTTCCCTGCTAGACCCAAGTGCAACGTTTAACACCGTTGGCCATAACATTTTATTACAGCTATTATTAAATGGAGAGTCCTCTTCACACACTGAGGTTAATTATGAAGCTCCACAGGCTTCTGTGCAAAGACCAGTTTTGTTTACATTATACGCGCTTTAGAAGGCATAGCATAGCATACATTTTCACTGCTATGCATATGATACCCGCTTTTATTGGTTAAACTGCCGGGATGTCTTAGACGCATGATGAGCTTTAATTTTCTGCTTCTAAGTTCAGATAGAACTAAGGTTATTGTAACGGGGCGTAAAAATCTTAGAAACACTGCGGCTAACAAGAACCTTACTTTGGATGGCATCGCCTTGAGCCGCCTGTTGTAGTGATTTGGCACATTATAAGTAAAATTGAAACATACAATCCCATAGCACAACATCAACATTTATTTATATACAAAAATAAAAATGCTTTTTCAGAAAAGAATTGTAACTTCACAATTCATCACCGATTACGTGGGTACATTTTTTATTTTATTTTTTTAAATGCACTATATGTAGAATACATTGTTTGGTAAAATGCTGGTTACACTTTCTAAGAATGAAAAAATCTGTCACGGTCCTGGGTCTCCTGACCCAGCGTTTTTAGTTCTTTGTGATTTTCGTATTATTGTACTTGTGTGATTTACTCTATGGTTTCTAGTTTTGATCCCTTGCCCTTCATGTCTCCCTGTGTGCCCCTCTGTGTATCTGTGAGCCCTCGTCTCTCCTTATGTTTTATTCCATGCTTCCCCTGCCCATTATGTCTAAGTTCTCCCCGTGCTCTCTCTTCCCCCTGTGTGCCCTCTATGTATTTATGAGCCCTCGTCCCCTTTCGTGTTTATTCCGTGTCTCCCCTGCCCGTTACGTTGGTGTTCTACTCGTGCTCTCTCTCCTCTGTACTTCCTGTTTCACCTCTCCCGTCAGTGTTCAGTTCACCCCGCCCTGTCTCGTTATGATTATCAGTGTCACCTGTGTTCCCCGTGTGTTCCCACTCCCCTCGTTAACCCTCTGTGTATTTCTGTCTGCGTCTCCCTCTGTTCAGCGTGACGTCGTCCCTCATGTTGTGTGGATCTCCCTGTGTCTCTGCGTATGTTAGTTTTTCCCCAGTCTAGTTTTGTATCGCCTATCATCTTCTGTTACGCAATAAAGCTGCCTTTTGAGTTTATTCCCTCGTGCCTGTGAGTCCTGCATTTTGGGTCCTACTCCTGCCTGCCGCACAGCGTTCCATGACAGTACGACGTCACCAGTAATGGATCCAGCGGACTCACCGTGGAAGCGCAGCTCCCGTTTTGACGGGACTTGGCTAGTGCTTGGAGGGCCCCCGTGCTGCCGCTCCTCACTAGCTGCTTACCCTTCGGTCCGCTCACCTGCTTCCTCTCCGCGGACGCCCAGGTCTCGCAGAAAACGCTCCAGCCGGTCCCGGGAGGATTACTACGAGCCTGCAAGCAATCAGCTCACGCCTGCACAAGCCTTTTACAAGATGTTAGGGATTATTATCGTGCCACCTGACTCACCCAGCATTTCCACATCACAGCAGGAGCAGCCACAGCAGAGTCCTCCCTCGTCACATTCCGCCAGCGCCGCTCCCTCTCCAACAGGGAGGCAGCGAACACGCAGCCAGCACTCACAGCTCCAGCAGGAGCCTGGGATTCAGCTCAAACAACCGCCTAGGGTGAGTGACAGAGTCTCCCTTCATTCGCCTTTTTTGTCAAGGGATAGACAGACTGTTTCCCCCAAAGCTGCGAACGCCAGCTACATGAACACTACAGCTCATGTTTCTCCGGTTCGGGAAAATAAAAGTTTTCGTTTTCCCATTGGTTCAGAAGACTGTGCGCCTGATGTTTTTTCAGATCCAGGAGTTAAGACTGTTCCGTCTGGATCTGTTTATTCTGGAGCTATGTTTATTCAGTCAGCTGCCCATCCGCTTTCAGCTCAGTCTCCAGTGTCCCCTGCTCGGCAGCCACCTGTAGCTCAGTCTCCAGTGTCCCCTGCTCGGCAGCCACCTGTAGCTCAGTCTCCAGTGTCACCTGCTCGGAAGCCGCCTGTAGCCCAGTCACCAACTCCACCACCACCACTTTCGCCTCAAGCTCAGTTAGCCGCCCGGCCTCAAGCTCAGTTAGCCGCCCGGCCTCAAGCTCAGTTAGCCGCCCGGCCTCAAGCTCAGTTAGCCGCCCGGCCTCAAGCTCAGTTAGCCGCCCGGCCTCAAGCTCAGTCGCCACCTCCACCACATTCAGCCTCGCTTCCCATAGCACAGTCACATCCACAGCCTGACTTACTACAAACCTTATTTCAATCCTTAGCCCAGTCAATAGCTCAGTTGGTAGAAGAATCATCAGCCTTATCGACAGCTCAGTTAGCTCCCTCGCAGCCACCCTCAGTGCAGTCTCCAGTGTCCCCAGTGCAGTCTCCGGTGTCCCCAGTGCAGCCTCCTTTAGCACAGTCACCCACTCAACCACCAGCACCACAACCGTCACTACCTCTAGTTCATTCCCCTGTGAAGTCATTAACTCCACCACCTACTCCACCCTCACCACCACCGTTACTACAGACATCAGTTCAGTCCCCTGTGCAGTCATTTACTTCTCCACCGTTAGCAGCTCAGGTCCCCGTGTGTCCAGCAGCTCAGGTCCCCGTGTGTCCAGCAGCTCAGGTCCCCGTGTGTCCAGCAGCTCAGGTCCCCGTGTGTCCAGCAGCTCAGCTCGCACCTGAACCTTTGGCCCAGTTCCCCGTAGCAGTGCGGTTTTCTAGCCAGCTTAACATTGAGCCCGGGGTCCCAATCCTCTCTGGCTCTACTTCAGCTCCTGCTGGAAGCTCGGATGAGCTCATCCAGGACTCCGCGGCTCCCACGCCGCCATCTACCTCGTCCGCTGGGGGTTCCAGTGAGCCCGGCCAGCACCTCCCTGTCTCCGCTGGAGGGTCCGAGAGGCCCGTTCAGCCTCCTGTCTCCGCTGGAGGGTCCGAGAGGCCCGTTCAGCCTCCTGTCTCCGCTGGAGGGTCCGAGAGGCCCGTTCAGCCTCCTGTCTCCGCTGGAGGGTCCGAGAGGCCCGTTCAGCCTCCTGTCTCCGCTGGAGGGTCCGAGGGGCCCGTTCAGCCTCCTGTCTCCGCTGGAGGGTCCGAGGGGCCCGTTCAGCCTCCTGTCTCCGCTGGAGGGTCCGAGGGGCCCGTTCAGCCTCCTGTCTTCGCTGGAGGGTCCGAGAGGCCCGTTCAGCCTCCTGTCTCCGCTGGAGGGTCCGAGGGGCCCGTTCAGCCTCCTGTCTCCGCTGGAGGGTCCGAGGGGCCCGTTCAGCCTCCTGTCTCCGCTGGAGGGTCCGAGGGGCCCGTTCAGCCTCACGCCGCATCAGCTGGAGGGCCCGAGGAGCCTGTCCAGCCGCCATCTGCGACCGCCTCGTCATCACCTGGCCCGGCCTCAGCCTCTGCGACCTCGCCTGGCCCGGCCTCCGAGTCTTCGCCTGGCCCGGCCTCCTCTTCAGAGCCTTCGCCTGGCGCGGCCTCCTCTTCAGAGCCTTCGTCTGGCGCGGCCTCCTCTTCAGAGCCTTCGTCTGGCGCGGCCTCCTCTTCAGAGCCTTCGTCTGGCGCGGCCTCCTCTTCAGAGCCTTCGTCTGCCGCGGCCTCCTCTTCAGAGCCTTCGTCTGCCGCGGCCTCCTCTTCAGAGCCTTCGTCTGCCGCGGCCTCCTCTTCAGAGCCTTCGTCTGCCGCGGCCTCCTCTTCAGCTGCCTCGTCTGGCCCTGCGCCCACCGGGCCATGGCCGGCACGCCTGGGACTGGAGGGCCGCCGCTGCCTTCCGCGCGGTCGGCCTCCTGAACTGCTCCGTCGTCTCCTTCGCCGCCGCCGTTGCCTTGCGCACGGCCGGCCTCCTGAACTGTTTCCGCGTCGCCGCCGTTGCCTTGCGCACGGTCGGCCTCCTGAACTGTTTCCGCGTCTCCGCCGTTGCCTTGCGCACGGTCGGCCCCCTGAACTGCTCTGTGTTTTGGGTTGTTTTCTTGGGCTCCGGTGTTTTCTGTGCTCTTTGTTTTCTGTTCCGAGCCCTCCGTCCTGGGCCCCCGCCGCCCGCCCTGGGTTGTTTTCTGTTTGGTTTTGTTTTTCTGTGTTTGGGCTGTCTGGAGCCAGCCCTTGAGGGGGGGGTGCTGTCACGGTCCTGGGTCTCCTGACCCAGCGTTTTTAGTTCTTTGTGATTTTCGTATTATTGTACTTGTGTGATTTACTCTATGGTTTCTAGTTTTGATCCCTTGCCCTTCATGTCTCCCTGTGTGCCCCTCTGTGTATCTGTGAGCCCTCGTCTCTCCTTATGTTTTATTCCATGCTTCCCCTGCCCATTATGTCTAAGTTCTCCCCGTGCTCTCTCTTCCCCCTGTGTGCCCTCTATGTATTTATGAGCCCTCGTCCCCTTTCGTGTTTATTCCGTGTCTCCCCTGCCCGTTACGTTGGTGTTCTACTCGTGCTCTCTCTCCTCTGTACTTCCTGTTTCACCTCTCCCGTCAGTGTTCAGTTCACCCCGCCCTGTCTCGTTATGATTATCAGTGTCACCTGTGTTCCCCGTGTGTTCCCACTCCCCTCGTTAACCCTCTGTGTATTTCTGTCTGCGTCTCCCTCTGTTCAGCGTGACGTCGTCCCTCATGTTGTGTGGATCTCCCTGTGTCTCTGCGTATGTTAGTTTTTCCCCAGTCTAGTTTTGTATCGCCTATCATCTTCTGTTACGCAATAAAGCTGCCTTTTGAGTTTATTCCCTCGTGCCTGTGAGTCCTGCATTTTGGGTCCTACTCCTGCCTGCCGCACAGCGTTCCATGACAAAATCAGTCTTTCAGAGAAAAAATTAGCAGCCCCCTTTGTAAAACTCTGCGACCAACCGTCGCTGTCTGATTTTCACCATGTCCAAACCTACCAGATTGTGGTATGCCTCGGCGATGGCGTCAAAGACTTTCCTTTCCGATTTCAGTTCGTGCAAGAGAGTTTCCGCCACCATGCAGACTTTGACGTCGTCCATTTTGATGTGGCGAGCAATCAGCAGCCGTTGAATGGATGGAATGAAACGAGGGGTGAGGAGTCTTTTTCTGATGCTGTAATAATTTTCAGCGTAAAAGTCATCCTCCAACACTCGCGAACACTCGTGCTGTTTCTGGTGGGGTTGATCGGACATACAACCGTTGCATGTGTCAGTGAGGTACTTGTTGATTACGAGGTTGACAAGATGATACACAGCAGTTTTCACGGTATCGATGAACAAAGAAGATGCCCAACCGTCAAGCTCGTCCGCTTGCTGCTGCTTTTCCAAGGGTCGATAGTAACCGGACGTGTCAGGTAATATTGTGCCCTCATCCGCAGAACTTTCCTCCTCCTCCGCAGGGTGGCGCAGGGCTGTAGAGGCCATACTTCTCTCTGTTTTTGAGCTAAAAAAAAAAAAAAAAAAAAGGTTTGAAGGAATGAGACGGCGGTCTTCTTTTTAAATAACAGAAGAGGGCGTGGTCTGGAAGTGGGTTGATCTTAAAGGGTGCGGGTAGGTGTGGCAGCTATTTTCAAAAACCGTAGAGTTGGCCACTGCGTCTCTAGCAGCTGTAACTTTGGAAAAGAACGGTAATTCCCATCTGTTGGGCTTGAAATTCTCCATGAAAATGGCATCTTCCAGCCCTTCTGCTCAATCAACCATCAGAGTGACAGAACTTGGTACATATTTGGTACTTGGTACCAGGGATACTGAGCAATCTTTAGTCTCTGAAGATTGCGAGATTCATAATGTTCCCGATGATGCTGACATCGTGCTTTAAATGTAGTTCTCCTGTGCTGACTGAAACGTGCATGTTTACAGCAGTTAACGTGCAAGAAACTAGTCTTGCACAGTGGGATAATGGAGTGACAGGGTTCATCACAGTTGAAAACAGCTGTCCGTGTGCACAGGCCATCCTGAGATCCTAAAAAGATTTTCAGATTTTCAGAAGAAAGAACACGTTGCTCTTAGCAATACTGTCTAGAACATTTCTTGCTCCACCTCTTCTTCGACCCTGTCTGTTCCCTGCACGACTCCAGCCAGACATACAAAAAACCACAAAAGAAATCCTACTGAGTCCACATCACACACATGCACACGCAGCCTCACACACAAGAACACAAATACCATAAAACATCCATGCACGCATGCACGTACGAACTATTTACTCAATCCTGCAAGAGGAGTGTAGGATTTAAATGTATGTATGTAATTTAAATTTGTATAAGCTGTAGATGTTTTTTTTGGTTTGTGGCGACGACTACACGACAAAAAAAAAGTTGTATGAGTCGGTGGAGGGGGCCCTCCGTGTTCCGGTTACCAGCACCGACCTTTGCAGTGAGCAGCTTCGGTTACGTGCAGCCCGAGTTTTTTCACCCGCGCTGAGGACAAAAGAAAAAAAAAAAAAAGAAGAAGAAGTTCTGTAAACACACCTATGTGCATCTCCGATAGTTCCTTCACAATAAAAGCATCAAGCTGAATCACCATTTCAAAGCTTTTAACTTGAAGTAAGAAACGCCGGAAATGTCTCGTCGGCATTCACAATAGCGCTGAGACGTAAACAGTCCTTCACAGCGAAATGTCTTGAAGGTACAAAGACGAGAGGAGACAGGCGGGAGTTTGTGGCACAACACTGGCACGTGCTGACCGTGACCGAGCACGAGCAGCATTAGAGTGATGATGGGTGTAAAAAAACAATGAGCACGATTTTTCACGTAGATTGCACTGTACACAGTATTATATTAATCTACAGTATGCATAGAGATATGTGAAGTGAATTTCAAGTGCATGTAGGCTAAATATTAAAAGGCCGCTTTATGAGTTTACCTAAAATAAAAGTATACATGCAGAACAGTCAGTTTTACTAGTTCACCGGTTGTTGTTTATGAGAAGTGATAGAGGAAAGCTCATGACGTCCCTAAATTAAAATCCAGTTTAGTCAAATTATCTGTGCAGATGAGTGAAAAGGAGATATATTCACCAGACCATAGGTAACTTTCAATAAAATGGGTCTCATATATTAACTGTAAAGCATGATGAGGAAATGGTCAGTGTGCAGTCAATGACTAAACGTTTCAATTAATCTATTCAGAGAGCTCAGGATAACTTGACTAAAAGATGAAGATGATCTGGACCTTTCAACAGGACGATGAAAATTTACAAATAAATAGTATCAAAAAAGATCAAAGGAAATCCTTTTCAAAAATCCCATTAAAACTTTGAGCGAAAACCCTTAAACACTCTGGCACAGAGACGATTTTCATGGACCGGTTTTCAGTTTGTGTTATGCGTATAAGTCATTTCTGCCTCACAGACTCTTAGATAATGGTTAAAAAAGGCACATCAATTACAGATGAACACCTTAATATAGAAATGAAACTAGTAGTGACAATTTACTAGCAGTGAAAGCTATGAAGAAAAAAACTTCTCATTAAATCTTTGACACCTACTGTCAGAGAAGGTGACAGTCGGATTAGAGACTGCACATCAAGCATTTATGTCCCTTTAGAAAATATATTTACATATTTTGACAAGATTTATTTATTTATTTTTGAAGCCTTGAAATACATGCAGACGTCAGCATTGAAAATAAAGAGAAATACTGTGTCAGCAACTTAGAAGTCCCAGTTAAATGACCAACAGAGGCTTGCATTTTTGCTTTAAGTAAGCTGACACTCTTTGACAGTTTGTGCTTCCAAGAAATACAATAACAAAACCAGCTTAGATTCCACAGTCTGGATCCCAGACAAGTGTGTCAGGGCTCATGGCAGATGTGGCCAGGGCGACTGGCTGTTCAAAAGCGTTTAACATAAATCTAAATCTTGTATTTCTATCTGAGTTATAACAGAGAGTTTTTTCTTTGGACAGTCACACGAATGAACCAACATGGAGGTTATGGCTTCATGTTTACAGTAATGAAAGCATAGCCCCAGAATTAATTTAACAGCAATGAAATACTTCAAAGACACTTAAAATTCTGAGACTTGGTCCAAATTGTTACAGCCTGGTAAATGGCATATTTGCCCATATTTGCCTGCCATTTAAACGAGCCTCCTCTATGTTTCAGCCTTAAAAATCTTTTGTGGGCAAAGGATAAAAGTTTTGTTACAGTTTCCATTCACAGTTTCTATATTAACCTGAGTAAATACAGCTAAACAACCTTAGACAGATGAATAATTTCTATTCCATGAACAAAAATGACTTTTACTTTTGAAATTTTTTTCATAAATCAATGAATCTCTCTTTATGCTAATGTGTGTTTCTTCAATTCTCTGCTGCTTACAGCAAAGCCAAGTTAAGCCATCACAAGTCACCAGTGTTGGGAAGGTTACTTTTAAAATGTATTCAATTACAGAATACATGCCCCAAAATGTATTCTGTAACGTATTCCGTTACGTTACTCAATGACAGTAACGTATTCTGAATACTTTGGATTACTTAATATTATCATGCTTTTTACAACAACGTGAATGTACTGTTGCTGTGTGATTTATTACTATTACTGAAGGTCCGCGACTCCGAACTGTAGTAAAGGGACCTCTGACTAATACGGCGGGGTCCCTGTCGGCTTGTAGCCGAAAAATAACTTTACTTTGTTGTGTGGGTCAACTTTTCTTGCGAGGGACAGAGAGAGGCGTTGAAAGGCTGCTCCAACGGAACTTATTGTTTTCGGAGGAAAACACGAACACGGTGTACAGTCGAGTCTTAGTAGCTTACTTACAACTGGGCTCGTCAGGCACTCTTCTTGGCTGCAGTGGTTATTATTATATTTACATGCTTCCAGCTGCCGTTTTTCCTCGATGACAACTCGTACCTTTCCACTCCCCTTTTTCTCCCTCCTCGCGCTCACAGACCCATAACGTGTATGGCAGTCCATTCTCCCTGCAACACGGACTACACTGCCCATGATGCTACATTCTTTAGAGCTATGCTTGTAGCATTCTGCCTGTTAGCTTAGCACAACAACAACAACAACGAAAAGGCGCTCTCTCTCACCCAGGAAACACACAGTCGAAGAGAGAGAGAGAGCGTCGCCCTGTAACCATGGCAACCGTAACGCTGCCGCCTGGAACAACAGAACGTAGCTGTCAAACAAAACCCAAACAGTCCTGACCCGCGACAAAATGAAACAGGAAAGTACCGCCGTGTAATCCATTTATTTCAACAAAGTAACTGTATTCTGAATACCACCTTTTTAAACGGTAACTGTAACGGAATACAGTTACTCATATTTTGTATTTTAAATACGTAACGGCGGTACATGTATTCCGTTACTCCCCAACACTGCATGTCACTGCTGAAAGCTGATTTTCCATTATACTTTTCTATGATCAAATTTATGGTAGTACACAAAACCAATTTGAAAATGTTTTTACAGCAGGGAGCTACCAAGATATGGAACGCCAGGACTGCCATAATGAATTAATTAAATACACCATTAAATAATTATTTAAATGTGTCAATAATTAATTAAAATTGGAATTAATTAATTAAATAAATAGTTATGACACATGTAATTAATTAATTATTGACACATTTAATTAATTATTTATGTATTTCACATTTTAATTAATTATTGACACATTTAATTAATTAATTATTGACACATTTAATTAATTATTTATGTATTTCACATTTTAATTAATTATTGACACATTTAATTAATTATTTAATGATATATTTATTTATTTCATTTCGGCAGTCCTGGCGCCTGGCTCTCATCATGAAATAATTTTATCTGTCAGCCTCACCCATCAAACTCAGGGGGCGGGGTTAACGCTGATCGAGTCAAAACCATTGCTTTGGCCTGGTGGCCATTGTTTCTAGCACACAACAACCGGCACGTGGAAGCTAACAGAACTGAACTTTGAAAAACCCTGTTTGTGTGTCACCAAATACCATTTTAATATTTTTTTTAGCCGAGAATGTAGTGGTTTAATCTTCATGTGTCTGGTCGGTTTGTCAAGATACAGCCTCTTTGCAAAAGTGCTTCGATGATTTCGGAGATGTCTGCCCAGTCTCACGGCAAAGCGTGGGATAGACCCGCTCGTCTCGCAAGCAATCCCACCGACAAAGCGCAGGCCCTGGTACACAGCTGTAGTAACCCCCGCTGACTTCTTTTACTGAGGTTATATTTATTGGTGTTTTATTTCCTGATGTTCTTATGTGTCCTTCGTGTTTCAGTCGCCAATTCTGAATTATAACTAACATTAAAAACATGTTTAAGGAGGAGAGAGAGCAAATAAATCTGTTTAACATCTGATCTTTGGGTTTTTGTTCAGTAATCAGCGTGACCTGTGTATAAACGCATAAAAAAAAGATAACGTTGGTGTTTCCGTCATGTAGTAACTGCTGGCTTTAACTGTACAAAGGTTGTTCGACACTATGAAACACATACAGACTTCATGATCCAATGCTGACATAGCGAAGAAAGCACGATACCTAAAGAAACTGGGTAAAATTCAGAACACCTGGACTGCAAACTGTAAAATATTTATAAAGCTCAACGGAACACCGGAGGAAGCCAAGGTGCTGGTCATCAAATGCATCCAGGATCTGGAAAAATATTAACAGGTCACTTGACTACAAAGGCAAGGAGCGGGACAAACAATCTACAGTCATCAAAGCAGGTAATAGAAGACAACAACGGAAGCTAAAGCGTAACGTATTCAAGGATGAAACAATCAATTAATTCATTATCTGGGAATTATACATTGCTACCACAAAGGATTGCTAATCAGGAGATAAATTCACCAGTAAACACGGAATACAAAACACACTTCACAGAGCAGGACATTGATCCAGAACTGAACTTTTTTAACATCAAAAATACCTGCTACTATCATACTGAAGAACAATTCAACAAAACTGTCAAGGTCGACGGCAAAATATCTATAATCCACTTTAATAGTAGAAGTTTATATGCAAATTTTCACAAAATAAGGGAATATTTAAGAAAATTTACACATCCATTCAGTGTGATTGCAGTATCTGAAACATGGATTAATAAACAGAAAGGAGAGGACTTTGTAATAGATGGATATGAATTAAATCTTACAAATAGAAAGAATAAGAATGGCGGTGGTGTGGCCTTGTTTGTGGATAAAAATTTAAAATACAAGATGGTAGAAAAAATGACGGTGGCGGTAGATAATATATTAGAGTGTGTAACAATAGAAATTAGTATGGGAAAAGAGAAAAATGTCATTGTAATCTGTATATATAGAACACCAGGTTCTAATATTGAAATTTTTAAGGAGTGGGTAGATAAAACATTCATTAGGACAAATCAAAAAGTCATGTTCATTTGTGGGGATTTTAACATAGATCTACTAAATCCAAACAAGTAGAGAGCGACAGAGGAATTTATTAATACAATGTATAGCTTGGGACTTTTTCCAGTGATCACTAAGCCCAGCAGGATTACAGCACAGTCGGCAACCCTAATAGACAATATATTTACTAATGAAATAGAAAATAGAACCATAAGTGGTCTCCTAATTAATGACATCAGTGATCATCTACCTGTTTTTATAGTGTATAACAGCAATTACAGGAAGGTTAAACAGCAAAACACAATAAAATACAAACGAGTGAGAACAGAAGAGTCAATAAACGCATTCAAAAGTGATTTACTCAAGCAAGAATGGGAGATGCTGTTGTTAGGTTTGTAGCTTGAACCCATCCGCTGGAACGTTGAAGACAATATAATTACACTGCTAAGCAAGACACAAATAGGCAAAGTTCTTCATGTTACTCGTGCACGGGAGAGAACCGGACAGGCACCGTTCCTTCGCTTGACCCCAGTAGCTCTCGTCCGTTCTCCCATACACTGTCCTTTTATTGAGGTTACATGAATATGCATAGGTTCATTAACATACGACGTCTACATACAAACAAAGAGTACCTTGCCTGTGCGTGTGTGTGTGTGTGTGTGTGTGTGTGTGGGGACTGCTGATCAAAGGGTCAAACATTCTTGGTCAGGAAGAGGGTAGCCTCCCCCTCACCCTAGATGGTTCATCCTAGATAACACGGTGAGGAAGTCCTGCAGTTCATCTAAACAAAGAGCACTTAGACTAGAACAGACGCAACTACGTTAATCCTACCATAAAACAATAAGACACGGTATGACCTCTCATGCTCCCAAAGTGCTGTCTAATACACACAAAGTTTGCAGACTATCAAGGATCAAAACCTCTACCAATCTACAACTAATTACAAAACTCTAAGCATATATAAGTAAATATTTCTAAGCATAAATGACAATCAACAATACAAATCTAACATTTCCCCCCTTTTTGACCTTTATGCCTGAAAAGTTCCCAGGTATGAATACGTCATGTCTGACAGTTTCAATGCAAACCTTTTTATACTCAGCATATGTCAAATCACCCTAAATTACTGAAAGGTACACAGTTTAATAAATGTATTAGCAGTTACCCCATTCATTGAGCTCATCTCATGGCAAACTGCATCTTACGAGCAACCAAAGAAATTGTTAATTTAATAGTGAAACTAAAAAGTAACATTTTCAAAAACATCTCAGCTTGGTAATGCTTCCTCCAGGTGTGCACATCACATGTCTCTCTGCAGAGTGGTTTGAGTTCTGCAGGGCGTCATGAATGTCTCTTCCAGTTGTTTCCATCG
The DNA here is from genome assembly GCF_057382275.1 of Copadichromis virginalis. NCBI lineage: Eukaryota > Metazoa > Chordata > Actinopteri > Cichliformes > Cichlidae > Copadichromis > Copadichromis virginalis. The sequence goes on from NC_140619.1 coordinate 16,244,167, forward strand.
TTGTCCATAGGACCAGAGTCCAAATGTATGTAGAATAGACATTCAAACATACCAGTTGGTTTTGTTGTTTGTCAACATGGTTCTCAGCTATTTCCAAAGCTGCAGACCTCTCAGCACTCTAGTTTTATGGCCTCCCATTACCTCACTTCAGGCCTTCGTCCTGTGAGGGGGATATTTATGACTCCTTCATTGTCCTTCATTGTCCATACTCTGCAGAAAACACCTCTGTGGAAAGGGTGCAGGGTTGTCTTACTGCTATTATGATCCCAGCAGCCTTCAGAGTGTCATCGTATGCACAGTACAGTGGCACAGCGTTAGGTGATGTTCATAGGAAACTGCTGTTATCACCACCATAGCTTCTGGTTCCTGTGCTTTCACAGAATCATGATGTCATCCTCGAACTCCTTCTGCGCTGTCGATGGAGCTTGGCACGCTCCCCTCATCCCACGAGTTTTCATGTTCCAACGCTGCTGAAGGTTTAAGGCAGAGCACGTCGTACACCTTAGTCGTCTTCCTCAGCGTCAATATTGAATCTTTCATTTTATTTAAAATCTTGCTGTGGGAAGTCTCCTCTTGATTTCCTGGAAGCTTAGTAGCACAGCTCTCTGTGTGATGTCTGCTGTGCTGAAGATGATCTCTGATCCTCCTGAAGCCTCTCTCCCATCTTGTGGACGATCCTCTCCTCTATTTTGCAGGCAGTTTCATGGTCCTTGCTGTGGCTCCAAGGTCTGATTTCATGATGGGCCCCAACCAGCTTGATCTTTGACCTCAACCACTGCCTGGTCCTGTCAGCTATGCGCTTCTCACTGGGCCTCTGAAGATTTCTCAGGAGATTACTGCTGCACCTGTATTTCCTTGCTAGGAAGACAAACTATTTGGAGAGTATGTCAACAATCATCAAACCACATTCTTTAGTTCAGTGAACTTCACTTATAGGCCATCAAAGCCTCATCTGAACATGGGTGCACCACTTGCATAGGTTTAATATTTGTAAATAAAACGGCTAATCACACAAATCACTGCAACAATAATAAAAAACATTGTTTAATGTTAATCCTTGGACCCCTCCTCTTGACGCATGGACACATCCATGCGTCAACTCACCAAACCTGGATTCCAGTCTTAAAGAAAAAGATTAGCTAGATCATATCCCAGGCAACATCAGGGCATCTCCTCCCCTGGAGCAGCACCACCCTGGACCTACAATCCTGCAATAAAAATGTTAGTGTGTTTTGCATATTAAGTATGCTTAACACCGGGCTCTCCCAGGAGCCTGCATACACACCATCATGGCCTGGAAAGCAAAATCTGGAAGTAAAATCAAACTTCATACCTGTAAACAATTGTATCATAAGAACAATAAGCATTCAACACTAGCAAGACAAGTGTCATATGCAGGTTTTCTCAAATCAGTAAACTACAACTATTACCCTAATTTGCCCCAGACATGGATCATCCCATGTGCTCAGTTAACATTAATGTAATCGGTGACTTCCCTTAAGCAAAGTCACTCCACTCATATATTACTAGGAGCTCAAAAGTGGCCAGCAAATGAGCTCCATTTTAAACTATTCCAGAAACATCCCTTATATATTTTTCTCATGTCACTTGTCTGCTTCTGCTGAATCTTCTACATGCAGTTTCAGAAAAACAAACATTAGCAATACACATTGACTGTGGTCAGACGCAGGTCAGACACAGGTCAACAGGTTCCAGAGGTGCCATAAAAAGACCATAAAGTTAGCCATCTCTAGCTGTGGAAAGAATGTCATTCACATATAAACCCAGAAATCCTATAGTAGGAAAAACATTAACTAATCCTCTTATAAATCACATGACCAAACACATGAAAAACTGTAATGCTGTAGAAAAGAAAATGCAAATATTAGCGCTTGCGCAGGCGTATGCATACTTTGTCACAGATATCTCTGTGAGCAACTCAAGCCTATGAATAACACACCTGATAAATGCACAGACACAGAAAATGGCATTTAAAAGGTTAAATCATCATGCAACCTCGAGTGTTGCTGTCATCTTTCTGCTCCTGTAAAAGGAAACACATGGGTTCATCTGCACCTTTGTCAGGTGGGGGTTAGCTTCACACAATCATGTTCAGTCAGTCAGTCAGATATTTTAAAATTCTTACTCATTCACCCAGTGGTTCCTTCTTTTGCTAATTGTGGAAATTATCATCGCATTCGTTTCCACGCTCAGCAAAACGACGTTATTTCAAAAAGAAAAATAATTTAGACTGGATTTCCTCGTTGAATCCTCTTTGGGGGGGACTCTCATTACCTAATTGTCCCAAATAAGTGGCTTTCTCCTGAACCCATTTTAAATGTGGAGAAACTCACTTGCAACAATTTTCTTGACGACGTGTAACGCTTTTAATTCCCGACTTGCAGATCTGCTCAAAGAAAAGAAATTGTAGTTGTTTTTGGCTGATCAACACAAAACCTTTTTCACTCTTTTTTTTTTTCTTTTTTTTTCGTTACAATAGCTGGTGACCTGCAGAATCACCGCTCTCACTCACAATCAAAGGCAATTACTTTTGCACAGTGCACAAAAACACTGTGATGTCAGACACATTCACACTCACTTTTTCATCTGCATAAATAAACCATATGGCTGGAGATATGTGCCATGGTGATCCATAAGCATGATCACCAGTTTATTTAATTATTTTTAATCCAACAAAACAAATAAACAAAAACATGATGCTGATGCTACACACACACACGAGTCAAGGTGCAGAAAAACTGCTCATGGAAACGCTGCACACTCTCTGTTTCCCTCTCTTTGAGTAGTTCTCAGACAGCTCTTGATCTGATAATGTGTAGCTTGCTCATCAGCTCAAAAAACAAAAACAAAACTGCAACGCGACATCACACAGTAGTTGCATGCTCTGCCCACAGTGGCAAAGTCTTACACTTACATATTCAACACAGCTTCTCCATCATGTATTTTCAGATGTTTCATACAGGGTTGAGCATATTAGTTGTTTTCACAGGTGTGCTGTATATCTCAACAATGGTTCATAATAAGACGACAGTCTTCCACACAGGTCAAGTGCCTCTATGCACTTCATGAGTTTAAATATTTACCTATATCACTTCTCCTCACCAGTCATTGTACTGAATTTAAGCAACCACAAGTTTAATGTAGGTTACTTTTAACAACTATCCACCTCAATGGTTTGGCACACAGGCTGTTAACATTTTGTGTCAGGAAGGGGTGGGGGGAAAGCCACCCACCAGAGCACAGCTGCTGATGTGGGCTGGCCTTCTCCACACACTCTTCAAGGCTGGTGTGTTTTCTGAAAACTTCTAACATTTGAATCTCTTCCATTTATAAGCCTGCGATTAACCGCACGGCTCAGGTCCGCGTGAAACCCGCGCGACCGCATTCGCGTGCACCCACGCAGCTGTGGAGCCTTCGCTCTCTCTCTTTTATACATAAATACTTTGTGCTGCCAGGAGCAAAGTCCAGCACAAACGTCTTTCTCCCTCTAACTCACTCTTGGTTGCTTAGAAACCCATGATAACAACAACAGTCGGTGTTACAGACCACGTGTTCTGCTCCGCACACACTCACACAACAACAACAACAAAAACGACGACGACGACAACAATGACAACAACACAAAATAGGCCTACTCCGGACTCACACCGGACCGCTCGGGACCCTGACCCAGTTGTGGGACGCTCACCCACTCGCGCGACAAAACCCAATGAAGGGACGCTCGGGACACACACCCAGGGCGATTTCAAAACCGGACACTCACCGGACGCTTGGGACCCTTGGGCGATTTAACCAAAACTTCTTTTTCGGGACACTAACCCAGTTATCGCTCCACAAAGCAGCGAACTTCTCAACGCCTCACAAAATGGCGGAGACTGCACAACGACACGGTTATAGAGTCGGCCTCTTTAAACTTACTTGGCGTTGCTTAGCGTGTAATATCAGCCTGAATCCCGCCGATCGCCATTCATCGAGGAGAAAGACAGACAGCGAATCCACAGGAACTTCCTGGCTGACGTCAGTCTTTCAGCGTGCCTCCCCCCCCTCGGTGAATGCGATCCCAGGGATCCGGCATCGAAGGACCAATTAATGTTAGGTTTGTAGCTTGAACCCATCCGCTGGAACGTTGAAGACAATATAATTACACTGCTAAGCAAGACACAAATAGGCAAAGTTCTTCATGTTACTCGTGCACGGGAGAGAACCGGACAGGCACCGTTCCTTCGCTTGACCCCAGTAGCTCTCGTCCGTTCTCCCATACACTGTCCTTTTATTGAGGTTACATGAATATGCATAGGTTCATTAACATACGACGTCTACATACAAACAAAGAGTACCTTGCCTGTGCGTGTGTGTGTGTGTGTGTGTGGGGACTGCTGATCAAAGGGTCAAACATTCTTGGTCAGGAAGAGGGTAGCCTCCCCCTCACCCTAGATGGTTCATCCTAGATAACACGGTGAGGAAGTCCTGCAGTTCATCTAAACAAAGAGCACTTAGACTAGAACAGACGCAACTACGTTAATCCTACCATAAAACAATAAGACACGGTATGACCTCTCATGCTCCCAAAGTGCTGTCTAATACACACAAAGTTTGCAGACTATCAAGGATCAAAACCTCTACCAATCTACAACTAATTACAAAACTCTAAGCATATATAAGTAAATATTTCTAAGCATAAATGACAATCAACAATACAAATCTAACAGCTGTATAAGGAAAAAAATATTGATAAAGCTTATGAGATTTTTTTAGGAAAATTTAAACTGTTATATAATAGTCATTGCCCAGTAAAGAAATATAGTAAAAAACAAAAATATGCAGAGTGCCCATGGATTACAAAAGGATTGCAAAATGCATGTAAGAAGAAAAATACCTTATACAGAGAATTTATAATGAACAGAAGCACAGAAGCTGAAAATAAATACAAGAAATATAAAAATAAATTAACGAGTATTTTAAGGTCATGTAAAAAGGAATACTATGAAAAATTACTGATTATGAATAAAAATAATATTAAAGGGATCTGGAAAACATTAAATACCATCATCAAAAAGGGCTCGGGGCAGGCAGACTATCCTTCGTATTTCGCAAATAATGATAGAAATATTACTAATATGAGAGATGTGGTAAATGAGTTCAATAAATTCTTTGTAAGTGTTGGGCCAGACTTGGCTGAAACAATTCCTGATATAACAGATTCTGTAGAGAAAGAAACTAGACTCATTGACCGCAATCCTCATTCAATGTTCTTAACGGTGGTGGAAGAAATGGAAATCATTGATATTGTTGGGAAATCACAAACAAAAAACTCTACAGACTCTGACGACATTGATATGGAAATCGTTAAGAGAGTGATAGAGGGCATTTCCAAACCCTTAACACACATTTGCAATTTGTCCTTACAAACTGGTACATTCCCAAAACAAATGAAAACAGCTAAAGTAACACCACTGTTTAAAAATGGTGACAGACACCAATTCACAAATTATAGGCCTGTCTCTCTACTTTCTCAATTTTCAAAAATACTGGAAAAAGTCTTTAGTAATAGACTTGACAAATTTATAGATAAACACAAAATAATAATGGATAGTCAGTATGGTTTCAGATCAAATAGATCAACATCATTGGCATTAATGGAACTGATCGAAAATATCACCAACAATATAGATAAAAGACAATGTATAGTTAGTGTATTCATTGACCTAAAAAAAGCTTTTGACACAATTAATCATGACATATTACTTGATAAACTGGAGTACTACGGCATTAGAGGAGTGGTGTTAGAATGGGTAAAGAGTTATTTGAGAGACAGGCAGCAATTTGTGAAAATTGGGGAATATCAATCAGAGTGTATGGACATTGTTTGTGGAGTTCCGCAGGGGTCAGTATTGGGACCAAAGCTGTTTATCCTCTATATCAATGATATATGCAGAACATCAGATATACTACAGTTTATTCTATTTGCAGATGATACAAATATTTTTTGTGCTGGAGAGAACTTACATCAGCTTTTGGAAATTGTCACACAAGAAATGATTAAACTGAAAACATGGTTTGATAGAAATAAGCTATCATTAAATTTGGAAAAAACTACATTTATGTTATTCGGAAATTGTAAAAAAGATGCAGGAGCAAAATTATTAGTAAACAATGTTGAAATAGAGCAAGTTTCGGATACAAAATTTCTGGGTGTGATAATAGATAACAAAATCTGCTGGAAACCTCACATAAAGCATATACAAGCCAAACTGTCAAGAAGCATCTCCGTACTAAGTAAAGTTAAATATTTTTTGCCTTCCAAATCACTCCGGGTACTTTATTGTTCACTTATATTGCCATATTTGGAATACTGTGTGGAAATTTGGGGAAACACATATAAAACTGCACTTCAACCAATATGTAAAATTCAAAAAAAAGCAATCAGGATGATTAATAAAGCAGGATTTAGAGACCATACTAACATCATGTTTTTGAAATTAAAAATACTGAAGTTTATGGATCTTATAAAATATAAAACTGCAAAAATTATGTACAAGGCCAGATACAATATGTTACCAGGAAATATACAGAGGATGTTCTATGACAGAGAAGGAGACTATGAATTGAGGGGGAAATTGAATCTAAGGATTCTTAAAGCACGGTCAAAGGTTAAAACCTTTTGTGTCACTATTTATGGGGTAAAACTGTGGAATAGTTTTACTATAGATCTACAGCAATGCTCAGGAATTAGTAAGTTCATGAAAATACTTCGAAAACTGATTTTGGAAGAATATGATACCGATAAAGATGATCACCCATTGTATGTATAAAAATATCAAATTATATCCAAATTATATCAATCACGGTAGCCAAGTTTATATAGGTTCTCCTCGTGTATCGTGTGGAGTATGTGATGATGGGAATTAGGTGAATTATGTGGGATCAATAAGATGTTGAGCAGGGGTAGGAATTAATAAGTATGTTCATACTTCTTCCTACTCCTTTTCAGACCAAACATTGTTACATTATGTCAGACGATTTTGTTTTATTTCATTATATATTTTTTGTTTATCTGAACACATACGTGTGTGTGTGTATATCTACATATATATTCGTATCTGTAAATGAAAATATATGTAGTGTGTATATATTGTTTTTTGTTTTATATGTCTGAAACAAATAAAGATACAATACAATACAATACAATGATGTTCGGCTAATATTTTTATTGTGAATATGAGGGTAAACGGCCCTGTACACCACAGAGCGAGGTCAGCATATCCACGATATCCTCAGCTCCATGAGTTAACACAAAGTTTCCCAGCTGACTATCTAACTGCCAACTATTCCAGAGACATGAAAATATACAGCATAAAGAAAAGTGTAAGAGACTCAGCAGCAGATTAGAATAACAGTTATACATTTAATAAATCACCAAATGAATCCAAGAAACGAGCAAACCTGTTCCGACAATTTGAGTTTGTATTCCCTCAGCTGCAGACTCGCTGCTGTTTAAATGTTTGAAAAGGAAGATTAGATATAAAAAACGTCAAACATGGACTCAGTCTGCCTTCACATTTGATATGAAGCCAGCACGTATAGTGGCTGTGTCCTGTTTTAAGATCATACATGTAAAATTGTTGTCTGACCTCCGTCGATCGAGCCGCTCAGAGTCCGTGGTTACCATGGTTACTGCATAAGCAGCTATAATGTTAACAGCTGGCACTGAGGAAACCTACCGGCAGCATGGGTGTTTATGTTTTTCATTGCAAAAGAACTGTCTGAATGGTTAACTGAAGTTAACTTGGATAAATTATAGTTAAGGAGTATCACAGATATCGCCTACGTGAGCTGTGAGACTGTTCACTACACTGAAATCAGCAGGCTATTACTGAAATACACGTGCTATATCATAAACTATGATATAAATAGGGAGGTCCTATTAACATGTTTAGTTTTAAAGGACACCTTCCTGCCTTTAGTCTCCTTCATGAGGAGTAATAGTTTTCTTCTAACATCCAGAAGTCTGCACGATGTGTTTCATAGTTTGTAACAAGCCTTTGACAGGTAAACATAACATGACCGAAAAAGCCAAAAAAAAAAAAAAAAAAAAAAATGAGAGAGAGAGAGAGAGAGTGTTGACATAAGAAGAGAAAATGCTCTCAATTATGGAGACAGGCAAATGGTTCATTTATGTTTGATGTGTGTTTATTCCTCCCTAAATATCGTCGGTGAAGTTCGCCATGCACGTCAGAATTTCCTGCGCATTTTTATACCTCTGCCAACAGAGAGAGAAAAAAAATCACATTCTAACAGACAGCTGGTGCTTAGAATACAGTTGAATAACTATTAAAAAACAGATGATATTTAGATGATAGTTCAGTCTAACACATGTGCCAGTGAACCATTAAACGTCTGTGAAACTATGCCGTTATGAAACATAACTTTAACCTCAGCCAAACCGATTTGCTCAGTTGTAAATAAAACAGCGAAGTAAACGTGACCCGACAGACAGAACCTGAGTGAATGAAGTCCAGCGTTTAACCACTGAGAGCTAAAACTCAGCTGAGGTTTCAAAGCTGTGTGCCGGTGATTGGACATCAGCCGCTGATGAAGCTGTTCGCCTATAAAGTGCTCTGTAAGGAAACAAGCTCCAGCAGCTCTGCGCTCGGGGAAAACACTATATTTACTTATCTTGTGCAGAAAAATGCGCTGACATTGCTTTATATCGAGCACCGGCTGCCCAGTTAAACTGTGACTATCACCAGGTAACGTAGGCATGTTTCTTGAATTAGCAGCAGGTGTTAAACAGCTGACAGATGAGGAGGAGGATGCATGCAGGTAAACTGAGGGTCTGTTGAGCTGATCGCTGGTTTCGTGAGAAAAATGTCAGCTCGTTCTTTATGTTACAGAAGCACAGAGACACAAGACCAGGCGGAAAGAGACGATCGTTGGGTGAAAATGAGAATCTGCGAATGCAACATGTGGAACACGGAGAGTGGAATATGTAAACAAACCGGTTAACGTAACCCCCTGGGTGCACTCTGCATGCTAATTGTTAGCAGAGCTAGTGAAATCTCTGAAAACATCTGAACACTTTTGCAAACATGTTCTATGTTGACAACCTGACCAGACATACGTCGCGACATTCGCGGCTAAAACACTGTTAAAAGTGTAGCTGGTGACAGAAAAACGGGGTATTTTAAAACTACACCACCACCATTGCTGCCTGTGATTTGATCTGCATTCTGGGATACCTGGCTGCCCCAAGTCTACACAAGCAATCGATTATCTAGGATCGACCTGTTTTGACTTACTTTGCACGGCAACCAATCAAATGTTAGAGAAGCTGCATGGGCAGCGTTAACCCCGCCCCCTGAGTTTGATGGGTGAGGCTGACAGATAAAATTATTTCATGATGAGAGCCAGGCGCCAGGACTGCCAAAATGAAATAAATAAATATATCATTAAATAATTAATTAAATGTGTCAATAATTAATTAAATGTGTCAATAATTAATTAAAATGTGAAATACATAAATAATTAATTAAATGTGTCAATAATTAATTAATTAAATGTGTCAATAATTAATTAAAATGTGAAATACATAAATAATTAATTAAATGTGTCAATAATTAATTAATTACATGTGTCATAACTATTTATTTAATTAATTAATTCCAATTTTAATTAATTATTGACACATTTAATTAATTATTTAATGGTGTATTCAATTAATTCATTATGGCAGTCCTGGCGTTCCATACCAAGATTCTCTGTAACCTAAAAATTGATTCATTTCCTGCTGGGAAAATCTGAATTCTCTGTGTTTCTTGTATAAGTTTCTTGGATAAGGACACAAAGCCTTGTGTCCTTATACATGAAACACTAGAGAGCTCTCTTTAGTTCCCTGCGTTGTCTTAGACAGTTTTAGTATATTAAAAAAGAAAAAAAATCAGACCATGCATACCCAGTTGAGAAATCTTGCGTCTCTTATCTGTTGCAGAATTATGGTTTTGTGTTTGCTGATGCATTGCTGCCTTGAACTGCAATGGCTAAAGAGATGCCCGTGCATACAAAACATGCTTTAACACAAGTGCTACCTGTTAAGCTGGTGCACAGAGATATTGTTGTGCATTTTGATTCAAGATTCAAAATTCTTTATTTGTCACGTGCATAGTTATACAAGAACAACATGCAGTGAAAGGTGACCTACATGCTCCTCAACTATGCAAAAACAGAGAGAACATCATATACACTGAGTGAATGTATACAAGGAGGACATTATGTGCAATAAGTGAGTGAATTATATACATTATATAGGTAAAATAAAATAAAAAAATCTGCAAATTTTACAGTTTGACTGTAAAATTTGATTGTATTTTGTATAGCTGTCTGATTTGGTTAGCCAATAAACATTAAATTATGTGGTTGGGAATGGCCAGATTAAGACATTAAATTACATGGTGTGGTTTAGGCATTTCATTACAACATTGAGTTTAGACTTTAAATTGGGATTTAGGGTTAGGGGGGAAAAAGTCATGATTTGGTCTGAAATACACCCTTTCCAAATGTTTAACCGACATTAATAGGGCTTCTTGCCCCATCAGCAAAGAGCTTCTCTGCACTTCCTCTGTTCTTGGATGGTTACACATCCAAGAACAGTACTTTTGGCTCTAGTCCAGGGGTGTCAAACATACGCCCCGCGGGCCTGGACCGGCCCGCCAGGGGGTTTAGTCCACCCGGGGATAAATTTGCATTATTAAAAAAAAAAAGAATAAACTTCATTTTCTTTAAAATCTGCAGTTCCTATGTTGTTCGCTAGGGGCGTTGTGTTTTAGTCAGTTCAATCGCTTTACCCGCTTTTTCTCTTGGAACGGGCACCCTCATCAGCAAAATGTCTTTGTCAAAAAAGAGAAAAGTGGACACAGAGTGTCGGATTTTTCAAGAAAAATGGACTTCTTTCTATATGTTCACGGAGGTGAATGGGAAACCCGTGTGCCTAGTGTGCATGCGGCAAGTTTCGGTGCTTAAGGAGTACAATATTCGGCGCCACTATGAAACTCAACATGGTGAAAAATACAACAGCTTGCACGGAGAACTGAGAAAACAGAAGGTAAATGAAATGTTGGTTGGTCTGAGGAAACAGCAATCTGTTTTCACCCGGAGCCGAGATGTCAGTGATGCTGCGGTGAAAGCCAGCAACGTAATTGCTAGCCAAGTAGCATTAGCATCAAAGCTGTACTCTGAGGGGGAGTTCGTCAAAAACTGCATGCTGAAGGCTGCTGAAATTGTGTGTCTTTGAAGTGACAAGCTTTTGCCAATATTAGCTTGACGAGAAATACCGTGGCAAACAGGATTTCGGAACAATCGGCAGATTTGGACAGCCAACTGAAACGCAAAGTGGAGTCATTTCTGGCATTTACTGTTGCAATTGATGAGAGTACTGATATTACAGACGTCGCTCAACTGGCCATATTCATTCGTGGAGTTGATGATACCTTGACTGTCACAGAGGAGTTTCTCGAGTTGGTGCCTATGACCGACACCACAACAGCTGAGGACATTTTCCGCTCCGTAGTTGGAGCACTGGACAGGACTGGTCCCGCGCCGTAAGCCTGGCCACTGATGGTGCGCCATCAATGATCGGGAAAAAAGCAGGTGTTGTGACCAAGTTCAGAGAGAAAGTACAAGCCGCAAATAGAGGGGGTGATTTTTGGACATTTCATTGCATTTTGCATCAGGAGGCATTATGCTGCAAGTCCTTAAAAATGGATCACGTCATGGAGGTGGTTGTCCGAACTGTTAATTTCATCCGAGCCAGAGGTCTCAATCATCGTCAGTTTGACAGCCTTCTCAGTGACTGTAACATTACCCATGGTCTGCCATACCACACTGAGGTAAGATGGTTAAGCAGAGGTGCTGTGCTGAAGCACTTCTTTGATCTACGTGGGGAAATCGGACAATTTATGGAGAAAAAAGGAAAACCTGTTAAGGAATTACAGTGCCCACTTTGGCTGCAGGACCTTGCATTTATGGTTGATATAACAGAGCACTTGAATAATCTGAACAGAATGTTGCAGGGACGCAAAAAAATTGTAACACAGTATTATGACAGCATACATGCATTCAAGTTAAAGCTCACGTTATGGGAGACGCAGATAGCAAGCAGAGACCCTGCTCATTTTCCCTGTCTCCGAGATGTGTGCGCAGCAAATGTTAATCCTGACGTGAAACAGTACAAAGACAAGATTTCAGGGTTGCTGAGGGAATTTGAGAAACGATTTCAGGTCATTAGCGAACTCGAGACAGAATTCGCAGTTTTTCGCTCACCATTCACAGTCAGAGCTTCTGATGTGCCTGTTGACATGCAACTTGAAATCATTGATTTGCACTGTGATGTAGAATTGAAGGACAAATTTGCCTCTGTGGGCTTGGACACATTTTACAAGTATCTCCTACCACGCTATCCTAAATTGACAGCAATGGCTGCAAAAATGTTGTCCATGGTTCGGACTACCTACCTTTGTGAGCAAGTTTTCTCACTCATGACCATTAATAAAACAAAGCTACGCTCAAAGCTCACACATAAGCACTTAAATGAGATTCTGAAACTGGCTGCTACTCAGGATATGATGCCTGATATTGATGCACTTGTGCAGGCTAAAAGATGCCAAGTTTCAGGGGCAAATACTGAGCAAGACTAAATTCTATGGAATGCTGCTTTGAACATTGCACTATGAAATAAACAAACGTGAATATTTGCTCTAGTAATTGCTGTGAAAGTCAGTGGTAGTCAGAAACAGATTTACAAGAGAAGACTATTGTTAAGTAAAAGATTATGTCTTATGCATGCCACATATGTTATCTATGTGAGGTTTTTTGTTTTGTTTACATTTTATGCATTAACAAGGAAGGGGCCAAATTTACTTCATCAAATGTCTGTTTAAAACAGCTACCACTTAAGATTTCAAGTGTGTGGCCTCAATTTATGTGTTCAGAATTGCTTCCTAGATTTGGAAAATGGATTTTAAATTCATTCATTTCTAAATTTAGATGTGTTTGATGTATTTTAACATGCAAGGCAGTGTTTTTAAGTTCCACAAAACTGTTTGTTGACTAAGTGTTTTAAAACATTGTACAATCACAGTGATCAGATTTTTATGTACTGTATAATGGCACTTAAATAAATGTTAAACTGAGTAAAAGTGTAAAAGGACAATTAATTTAATGTAAAGAGTTTTATAATTTATTTCTTCTTTGCACTAATACAAAGAAAAAAAGTGGACTTACTGTTAGTTCTATATAATTTTGGAATGAGTTTACTGGTCTGGCCCCCTTGAGATCAGATTAAGCTGTATGCGGCCCCCAGACCAAAATGAGTTTGACACCGCTGCTCTAGTCACTGTTTTGTTCTATTTCAGATGTTAAAGCGCTCCAATTGAACTCCATTTGAATGACCTGAACAATGCAGCAGTAGTACAAAATGCAGCACAATGTGGACCCCACTTGTCCAAGTATCACTAAAATGAGTTGAGAGTTGGTCACATAGTGACTTCTGGATATGTGAAACTGAATATTCCACCAGTAAATATTTTTCATGACAACTACTAAGAAATCATTCAGTAGAAATCCAGCTGGCTTTTTTCAGGAGTGGTTTATTATTTATCTGAACTTCTTCGTACTGAAAACTGTTTTTTATCTACATTCTTTGCGGCCCGAGTTCCCAAACACACTATACTGTATTGTAGTCACAGTAACATTATGGAGCTCTCTCAGTTTGACAGTTTTGATACTTTCTTAATATAAGAGAAGCTCATGATAGAGTTGCTATTGGATGATCACAGTAATCATTCATCCGTGTAATCCTCCTTATAGTCGCTGTTCTCGGAAAGCAAAGCTGTATCACTTTTTCTCTGCTCTCAGAGCAGAAAGTGCTGCTTCTTTCATTTGCTGAGTAGTACATCTTTTGTGCTTTTTAATAGTCTGTGTGATCCATAATCTGCAAAATAACCCCTGTTGGCTTCCCAGGACCTCACTTCAGGAAGCACTCTTTTGAAGTACCCATTTCCAGCACACAATTGCAAACTGAGTTTTGTCAAGTTATAAAATATACAGGAGCGCCAGAGTTCTGCACAAAGCATTCCAAGGTAATGTGGTGATTCAGGGACATTTATGTTATGGCAAATGTAAAATGTGCTTTAGCTCTGAATCTGCTTGACTAGATTACATTGAAGTGGCATAAGCTACAGATATTGGGTATCCAGCTAGGACCAAACAGAATGAATAAATAAATAAATCAGTCTTTGAAGTCTTTCCTCTGTTAGAAAAGCTATCTGCTTACACTAAAACTTGCACTGAGAGTGTGGATTTGCTCCATTCAACTTTAGATCGAAAGTCAGTCCACCTAAAATTCGACCAGAAAGGTAAAAGGTAAAATCACCCCACTAATGTACAGGGTGGGCCATTTATATGGACACCGTAATAAAATGGGAATGGTTGGTGATATTTGAAAGAAACTCCGTCCCGGGTCTGGTCCGTGGACCGGGTTTCTCCAAGGCGTGGTTTTGTCCTTACTCTATAAGATTTAAAATTGTTCTTAAGTAACACTCAGCAATATATTCTCAAGCAACACTCAGCAATATACCGTCAGCGGGTTAGTTACGACGTCGGGAGAAGTTAGGAGAACAAAGTGATACAGAGACTGTTCAGGTTGCTTTCCCAAAATCAACTCAAAGGTTTATTCTTTTGTGCAGGGTTTTTATAGGCAGAAGGGTTCGTGTTTTCAAGTTACAAGTTACAACCATATAAGGAAGTTCCCCCTAGCTCTGAAAGGGGCCTTCTATACAGGTCCATTAAACACTAGACATTTAGAATCCTTTAGTGATATAAGTTTGCACATGGTAGAATACTGCATGTAATTATTTGCATTAGGAAATGTTTAACCATATATACCTAGAGGCACATAATCAATGGTGTGTGATCTTTAGCAGGCTACAAACTTGATGTGCACTCGAGGAATGCACTGTCCTATTGTACCACGGCAGGATCGACGCAGCTATGCCTGTTCCAGTTTAAGTGCCTTCTTTACATATAGATGAACTGTTGGATTTTCCAGACCAGCAGGCCAAAGGAAGTCGCCCGTGGGGTCACAGCAAGAGGACATGAGGTTCAAACAAAGGGCATTGCAGAAACAGGGTCCTTTGTATAATATCATCAAAAAAGGTATTCAGTACATGCTCCCATAATACTAAAATATCTAACAATATTAAAGTCCTGTTTGTGGCACATTAGTATGTGTGAGGGGGCAAACTCCTCAAGATGGGTGGTGACCATGAAGTCGGCCATCTTGGATACAACTTTTGTTTTTTCAATAGAAAGAGGGCCATGTGACACATCAAACTTATTGGTAATGTCACAAGAAAAACAATGGTGTGCTTGGTTTCAACGTAACTTTATTCTTTCATGAGTTATATACAAGTTTCTCTTTGTTCACAGCCATTGACATGTCAAAGAGGTTCACGTGTGAGGAGCGGATCGAAATTGTGTTGATATCTGGTGAACGCAGTAACCGGGTCATTGCAGCAGATTTCAATGCAAGACACCCTACGAGACCACCCATCTCCCATGCTACAGTTAGCAAACTGCTTGCTAAGTTTTGTGAAACTGGTTCAGTGTTGGATTTGCCAAAATGTGGACGCAAGAAAACTGTCACTAATGAAGAAACATCAGTGGCTGTCCTAGCTTCATTCAGCAAGAGCCCACAGCGTAGCACTCGCCGCATGTCACTGGAGAGTGGCATTAGTCGAACATCCATTCGGCGGATATTAGCTACTCACAAATGGCACCCTTACAAACTCCAGCTATGCAGCATCTCAACAAGGATGACCCAGATCGGTGCACAGAATTTGCAAAATGGGCAAAACAAACATTGGAACAGGACCCTCAGTTCACACAGAAGATTTTGTTCAGTGATGAGGCAAACTTTTATGTGAATGGTGAAGTTAACAAACAAAACCACCACTATTGGTCTGACACTAACCCACATTGGATAGATCCCTCCAAGACTGTTGGAACAACAAAAGTGATGGTTTGGGGTACAACGATAGTGGGTCCATTCTTCATCAATGGAAACCTCAAGGCCACTGGATATTGGAAATTGCTACATGATGATGTGTTTCCCTCTTTATGCACTGAAGCTGGCACGTTCCCTGCGTTTTTCCAGCAAGATGGTGCACCACCACATTATAGGTGCCAGGTCTGAGCATTCCTAGATGAACAGTTTCCTGGAAAGTGGATTGGTCGTCGTGGGCCAGTTGAATGGCCCCCAAGGTCTCCCGATCTGACCCCCTTAGACTTTTATCTTTGGGGTCATCTGAAGGCAATTGTCTATGGTGTGAAGATACAAGATGTGCAGCACCTGAAACTACGGATACTGGATGCCTGTGCTGGCATTTCTCCTGTGGTGTTGCTATCAGTGTGTGAAGAGTGGGAGAAGAGGGTTGCATTGACAATCCAACACAATGCGCAGCACATTGAATAAGTGGTCAGAAACTTGTAAATAACTCATGAAAGAATAAAGTTACTGTTAGGTGTGGCTGTGTGCAGGCAGGAATAGGACCCAAGGTGCAGACTCCGGAGACGGACGTGAACTCAAAAAGGCTTTAATAAGGTACTCAAAAATATAACATAACTGAAAAAACTCAAAACAAACTTAAACTGGAGAAATGACAGAACACACAGCTAAGAAAACGGTAGATCGCGACACGGACACAGAGAAACACTGGTGTTAAATACACAGAGGGAGCAATCAGGGAATGGGTAACAGGAGGGAAACACAGCTGGGACAAATCAGGACTGACGAGACAAAAGGAAGCGTAAACTGAACACACTAAGACAGAGACCTTCAAAGTAAAACAGGAAACACATAACAGACTCACATGCAGGCACTACAGAGGGAACAGAGACGTGGGATCAGGGCAGACACAAACACTGACTGAACACGGGGATATAGGAACTTAAGATACACATAGACGCGAACTAGACAAGGGGATGCAGGTGATAGGGGAGACAGAGCAACTAAAGAAGACAGAGACATAAGCCATAAGACAGAACTCAAAGAAACCAAAAACTAGGAAGTATAAATAATATCAAAAACTCAAAAACCCTGGGTCGACGACCCAGGCATCCTAACAGTTACGTTGAAACCAAGCACACCATTGTTTTTCTTATGACACACACACACACACACACACACACACACACACACACACACACACACACACACACACACGTAGAAAAATATTTAGCATACACATCCAGAAATGCATATACTATTATATATTGTACATATATTTATTAGTTTCAGATGTAGCCATTCTTGTATTTTGCTCAACTCTGTTGCTTGTGAAGCTCGCACACAAGAATTTCACTCACATGTGCTGTACCAATGTACCTGCACATGTGATGTGACAATAAAAGTGATTTGATTTGATTTGATTTGACATTACCAATAAGTTTGATGTGTGAGATGGCCCTCTTCCTATTGAAAAAAATAAAAGTTATATCCAAGATGGCCGACTTCTAAATGGCCACCATGGTCACCACCCATCTTGAGGAGTTTGCCCCCTCACATATACTAATGTGCCACAAACAGGACTTTAACCCTTTAAGACCTACCATAGAACCAAGTCCGCCAGAGCTTATATTATATTTTTACATGCTGTGGAGCCATTTTTGGGAGCATTTCAAGTTGCTATACATCAATACTAGAGATGGCACAATACCACTTTTTTATGTCCGATACCGATACCGATATCATAAATTTGGATATCTGCCGATACCGATATGAATCCGATATAGTGTTTTTTAATCAACAAAACTGTTTTTTAAAATATCTTGCTGCATTTTGCAAGTCTGCAAGTTCATACTCAAGTTTAAAACAACAACTACACTAAAGCTATTCTGTTATACCTGTATACAAAAAAAATATTTCATAGTTCAGCAATACTGATCAATCTAATAAACTTAGACCTACACCATCCTCCCTATTCTGGTATTTTAAAGAGTACTTAGCGTAAATATTAAGCAACCTAACTAATAGGGTTCCAACTCCCAGCAACAACAAAAATAAATAAATAAAAAATAGGGAACCACCCCTCACGCTCCACCTCATGATGCTTAATCAACGTAATCAACCTTAATTTGATGCAGTGTGAAAAAAAATGCACAGAAATCAATTATTTTTCAAGAAATATTAAATAGATTCAACATCTTTCTTCAACAAAATTGCAGACTGCACAGATGGTACCTTCCCAAAGGAAAATGTACTATAGCTTACTAGGGTATATATATTAGACTTAATAGTCACTATATACAGTAATTGACTTCTATTCATTTTACATCAAATTAAAACTTTGGGTGTCAGATAATTATTTATTAAAAGCTAGACATTTTAAATGAGAATAAGAAAGAAAAGTATGTCTTTGTGCCCCCTTTTCCCAGTTAATGCCCTATCGGCCCCCCTGGCTAAACTTTGCTAGATCCGCCCCTGCACAGTTACCAGCCGTCAGCTACGTAGAAAAAGATCCTGGTGTAGAAAGTAATATTAAATAAATTGTAACAACAGCTTATCAAGCTTAAACGTGCTGCTGTTGTTCAGCCGCTGGTTTCCTCTTTCTGGCGCAAAGTGGACCAAAAACAAACAAGAGAGACTCACGACAGAAAAGCCGATCAGCTGATCAGTTTCATGATTGAAGTAGCAGCCGGAGAGCAAGAGGCAGTCGCTCGTTAACGTGGGAATGCTTTACAAACATTCAGAGATGGACTTACACACTTGCTTTACTTCTCTCGGGGATAACTTTGTCGGAGATGAAATGCCAGGTTGCTAGCGAAGCTCCAAATGCTATCCAGACCACCGACAGGTCCCGCATGCCACAGCTGCTCTATCACGTGATGCATACTGCTCCGACGTTCTGAGGCGAGTTACGGCGTGTTGCAAGTTTTGTGAGGTGCTTTCGTGATATTTAATGGATCGGATTACATTTTTTATTTTTCTCCGATATCCGATCCAGTAATTTAGGTCAGTATCGGACCGATACCGATACGTAATATCGGATCGGTCCATCTCTAATCAATACAACCATTATAGCCCAGATTTTAATAATATGTATTCATTAAGTGCATAGTAATTACATAAATTGCAAAAAAGTGCAATAAACTACAAAAAAATTGAAAATCGTTTTTGATTTTTTAACATATACTTGTAGTTAGAGAAATTTAAGAGTCTTATCCCTCAAAACTGTAAATACAAAAAAGTTGCACAAAATAGTTTCCTACCACAGGAAATTTATTTTGAGTGTCTTCATAGTTTTATTTTTGAAATACACCAATTTTTATACACTGCAGGAAAAACGAAAATAAATATTATACTGCAAATTTGCAAAAAAGCAGCATATGCATCAAAATAAACTATTTCCAGCAGTGCAATATGAGTCCTAAGCATCCCAGAAACGACACAGAAAGTCATAAAGTCAAAGATAACTTTTAAAAAGAGCAGTATAGGCCATGAGGCCCTGATCGCAAAAAAGACTACATTTCCGCGAAAATGACGTCACTTCCGGTTTCGGGCAGGTAATGGCGGAAATGCAAAAGTTCGCGCTGACGTCTATTCCAACGTAGGAAGTGTTTTGAACAGCTGATCAGATCGGTAAAGCATGTTTCTGGAATATTATGTTTTTGTTCCTGCAAGGGCTTTTTATGCAGTTTTTGCAAAGCTTTATGTGGAAGGAAACCGTGACCTAGGACAAGCTGATGGCATCAGATGTAAGTACAACTCCTCCGGTTTCATATGCAAAAAAAATTTTTGCGCTAGCTTACGTGGTTGCAGTGCTACTGGGATTTAAAAATAGTTACGCATAACAGAGCGTTCCCGCTCCGATCGGCTCTAAAGGGTTAATATCACCAACCATTCCCATTTTATTACGCCGTATCTATATAAATGGCCCACCCTGTATATCTACTAAGTTCTTTGCACTGCTTTATATATAATCTCTCTCTCACCCTACAACTGGGTGTGATGTGTGTGTTCCTCAAGCCTGGGTCCTCTACAAGACACTTGGGAGTCTGAGGGTTCTGCACATTAATTTAGTGGTTCCTTCAACAACTTGTACTATATTCTCTTGTACCCCCTCTTCCAATGTTGCTGTCCACTGGGGTTGCCACATCTATCACAACTTGCTGCTTGTTTATCTGGAAATTTAAGTTCCACAGGACCTTAGCCCTGTTGTTCTCTACCACCTTTGGTGGTGTCTCCCATTGGGAATTCTAACCCACATGTGGTATAATTGTTCCTCTACACTAATCTCTTGATTCAGCCTCTTGGTCTGTGCTCGCCCAGCTTGAGTCTTACATCCTGTTAGAATGCAATGAATAGTCTCTTGAGCATGTTTGCACCATCTGCAGGTTGGGACCTGTCAGCTCTGGTAAACTCCTGCCTGTCAATGTCTAGCTAACTTCTGGTGTACAGTTTAATGTGATTCACATTCAGGAAGTAGCTAATGGTCACTTGACTCCTCAGTCTATAACATATATCCTCATACCATATCCTTCTCAGGACACAGATGATGGCTGTCTATATACTGTCCTTAACAAATTTA
Source organism: Copadichromis virginalis (assembly GCF_057382275.1). Taxonomy (NCBI): domain Eukaryota; kingdom Metazoa; phylum Chordata; class Actinopteri; order Cichliformes; family Cichlidae; genus Copadichromis; species Copadichromis virginalis. The sequence continues at coordinate 16,264,827 of NC_140619.1, forward strand.
TTAGACCATCACCCTGTGTAAGGTTTATGCTTCAGCTTCCCCAAATAAACAGTACTGGTAATTACCAAAATCATTTTTAGGGTTACTCTAACAATTAATCCACCAATATTTGAAAGGTTGGTAATCTAAATGATATTTTAATGCTAAAATATAATTATTATTGTTGAACTGAAATGTTGGAAAACAAATTTTCAAATTCACTGTTTTACAAAAAAATAGAAAAATAGTAAAGTGCATTATTATTTTGACTAAGATGCACATTGCAGCTAATTACTTGCATCCCTGAACCGGAAAATTCATTATAGAAGCTGAACATAATGCTTGATTAATTTTTAGAAATCCAATCCAGGTGACTGAATTCTTGAGTTTGTTATTTACCTAATAAATGACAATATATTTACAGGTTTTGGACAGATTTCTGGGATATTTGTATTTTGCTCTTTTTATGACGGGTAGTCAAAAATTCCTTTATATGTACTGATAGACTGAAAATTGTTAGGTGTGGCTGTGTGCAGGCAGGAATAGGACCCAAGGTGCAGACTCCGGAGACAGACGTGAACTCAAAAAAGGCTTTAATTTAATACTCAAAATATAACAAAACTAAAAAAAACTCAAAACAAACTTAAACTAGAGAAATGACAGAACACACAGCTAAGAAAACAGTAGATCGCGACACGGACACAGAGAAACACTGGGCTTAAATACACAGAGGGAGCAATCAGGGAATGGGTAACAGGAGGGAAACACAGCTGGGACAAATCAGAACTGACGAGACCAAAGAAGCGTAAACTGAACACACTGAGATAAGACACAGACCTTCAAAGTAAAACAGGAAACGCATAACACAGACTGAACAAAGACACAGGCTCATAAGCAGGCACTGCAAAGGGAACAGAGACGTGGGAACAGGGCAGACACAAAACACTGACTGAACACGGGGATAAAGGAACTTAAGATACACATAGACGCGAACTAGACAAGGGGATGCAGGTGATAGGGGAGACAGAGCAACTAAAGAAGACAGAGACATAAACCATAAGACAGAACTAAAAGAAACCAAAGACTAGAAAGTATAAATAATATCATAAACTCAAAAACCCTGGGTCAACGACCCAGGCATCCTAACAAAAATAAAGATTGAAATGAATAACAGACTTACGGTCAACTCCTCTTTTTTTCCATGAAGAACCACTGGCACCATGATTTTTCACTTCTACTTAGAGTGGGATTTCTGCTTCCGGTCTAAGATAAAATAGCATGCAACACACACACACACACACACACACACACACAAAATTATGTGAAACTGTCATCAACAAAAAAAAACTTGAACACTAAAGTCAAGTTTTATCATAGCAGAGGAAGGTCATTTTTTTTAAAGAAAGTTCCTTTCCTTTGTTAAATAAAAAAAATTCACATGTAACATAAAAAGCTTCTATAGTATAGTCTCAAACTTTCTGTCCATTGCTCTAGATCTTTAC